>NC_084709.1:2436511-3636511 GCF_033807575.1 Cydia pomonella
GTAAAAAAATTATAAACAGGGGCCCGACTCAGATAAGAGGTAGGTCTACTGTAAGTGTAAGCCTGTAATGGCTCCTCTATACGATGGGCTATCATAATGGCCACTAAGATGGGCCAGCGTGTAGAGAGGGTAGTGGTGTTGGATGGCTTATGGCGCGGCGGAATGGCGATGCAATGGGATGACCACGGTGTAGGTTTTTTGTCCGCACATCAAAAGTAGTGGGCCAATGATGGTAACGCATTTACACGTGGCCCATTCCATAGTGCGTGCTCTCAACCATCGCATGGTCATCTCGCTGGGCCATCGTGTAGAGGAGCCATAACAATTCACATATTTAGCCACTACTTGAGCGTTTTTTTTTTTCATTTTTTTATGTGACGTTTTTTTGCTACTGTTGTGTTATTCCTAGTCAGGATAGCGAGCCCTTTTCATTCTTATTGGAGAAAAAAGTGTCTAAAAATGTCTATACATTTTTCAAACTTTCCTTTTTGTTACCGCCATATAAAGTATATAATAAATAAATATTATAGGACATTATTACACAAATTGACTAAGTCCCACAGTAAGCTCAATAAGGCTTGTGTTGAGGGTACTTAGACAACGATATATATATAATATATAAATATGTATAAATACTTAAATACATAGAAAACACCCATGACTCAAGGAACAAATATCCATGCTCATCACACGAATAAATGCCCTTACCAGGATTTGAACCCGGGACCATCAGCTTCGTAGGCAGGGTCACTACCCACTAAGCCAGACCGGTTATCAAAGTCAATATGGTGAAATGGTAACACAAAAGGAATAAAACTCTGGGACATTTTTATCGCATTAGGATCGAAAGAACGCGTGATTCTACGTAATGAAAGTGGATTTTTTTAAAGAGACTCTCACTTATGCATCGTTACGACTGTGTTCTCGTTATACCTCGTTTTTTTAGCATTAGAAAATGATGAACAAACTTCATGTGTATTTATATTGAAATACGCTATTAAAAAAATAGATACTATTAATTAGGCAATGTCTTACCTGAGCGAATAACTCTCGAACGCGAAGCGGCGCGGCGCGGGTGAATTCAATCCTTTGATACCTATGGAAGTGTCCTACGTGGGCGATCTCCGAATGCCGTTGGGCCGCCGCGTCGCATTCGCGAGTCATCGTTCACGTAAGCCGCGCTGTTATTTATGAAACTAAATAATGATCATATATGCTACATAACTGTTACATAATAGCTTATTTTTCAAAAGTGTTTTTCAATAAAAGGACATGTCCAAGATCGCGTTACCTTCTTTCGAATTCTAATAAATGAAGTATTATAAATGACTTGAATTCGGAGAACCCTAAATAACCGAAAGAGATAGTTTCATTCATTAGAAAGGGACAACACTATTCGTCCCTGAATCGCTGTCAAACTTCGGTTTTGTAGGAAGTTTCTTTTCTGTACGATAGTACTATTACTTTTTCTGTGTCTGTGTACCTTTACGGCCTGATTCGAACTTTAAGATACGTTAAAAAAACGTCAACGTTTAAGAAACGTTTAAACGAAGGTGGGAGGGGGTTAGGGTCGGCAACGCGCATGTAACTCCTCTGGAGTTGCAGGCGTACATAGGCTACGGATACTGCTTACCATCAGGCGGGCCGTATGCTTGTTTGCCACCGACGTAGTATAAACGTCACCTTTGAGACTGATAGATCCGATCCATATCGTATCTAGACCTAATATTTGACATATCGTTCGAATCGGGCCGTTAGACTCCTGTTTCGAGTTGTCCCAAATATGTAGTAAGTTTCAGACGGGTTTCATTACAAGTTTTAGATTACCAACAATATGGGTTATTATAAACTTGAATTGGATGATATTGTTATATTTAGACTGGTCTAAGAATAGGTCTCATAATTAATGTTTCAACGAGAAACAGGTTAGGAAGTTACCTAATTTTGAAAAGTTATTGTTTGCTATTGGTAAAACCAAACAGAATTAATTGTAACAACGAGGTAAAGTCTAAGAAAAAAAAACCGGGCAAGTGCGAGTAGGACTCGCGCACCGAGGGTTCCGTACAAACCATATATTATTAACTCTTCTTCTTTCTACTTTTCTTCTTCTCTTCTTGTTTTTTTTTCCTACTTTTTCGATTAACTTCTCTATTTCCGCTACCCAAAGGTTGTCTGGAAGAGATCGCTTTTTAGCGTTAAGACCGCCAGTTGTCTGCCTCTAAATTTAATCAATAGTTTATTTTTCTTGTATATTTTTACTGAGGTGTGCCAATAAAGAGTATTCTATCTATCTATCTATCTATCTATTATTATATGATGTATTGTTGTAACAAAAAAATTACGGAATTCGAATTTTTTCCTTTATCTGTGCTATAAGACGTTGCTTCGTACCAAATTTCAAGATTATGAGTTCCCTGTAGGTTTTGATTCCCTTGCGAGTGTCGAAAATTTGCGGAAATTAGTGGCATAAACGGCTGTATCTTTTGATTGCGTTGGATTAGAAGTTTGATTTTTTCACAGCTCCAAGGGACAGTAGACTTGAGTATTTGATATAAATTCCACTCCACTCCACGCGTTCCTGAGAAAAAGGGTTTTGACAGACAGACAGACGGACGGACAGACAACAAAGTGATCCTATAAGGGTTCCGTTTTTTCCTTTCAAGGTACGAAAACCGAAAAAACGTACTCCTTACTTTGAAATTCAAAACAGATATCGCTGTACTGTGCCAAATATATTGAACTGTCAAACGTCAACTGTTTATCAACTTTAACTATATTACTTAACTATTAAGTTTGCCTTGTTTTTATTGCACATAACATTTTTATTTCGCATTTTCAACTAATCAAAAGTTATCTGGAAGAGATCGCTCTTTAGCCATAAGACCGCTCGTTATTTACCTCTACTTTTAATCTATGCTGTATTATACATTGTTTCGATATAGGTATATCGAAAGTTGATCAATGAGAAGTACTAACAATTCAACTGCCACGAGGCTTCCAGCGTCTGGTCGCAAGTTCCGCGACCATAATGATAATAAATGCCTGAGCTTGAAATAAAGGTTAACTTAATTTATTAATTTTTTATTGTCCACGTTTCACTTCCAAATGGAGCTATACACCTTAATCAGTAGCTATAGTAGTCCAGGTAATACATGTGCCTCATATGCATCCTGTTTAGCAACAATAAGGAAGACAAAATGACAAAGGAACCAATAAATGTTAGCAAACTATTAATAAATTCCCGTCATTCTTATTGATAAGGCAAATAAAGCAATATTATCTTCAGACCCGACTGATATTACTTATAATTATTATGAAACATTTATTTGTATTACAGTATACATATTTGTTTGTAACAGCCTACCATGCTGGTAAAGGATAAATTGGGTATTATAGGAATCAGTTATCCTCTAGGTTTCGGAGGCCTATAAAATGTCTCCCATTCCATTATAATAAGGAATGGAATTCACTTCCTGCTAATCTATTCTCAGTCCACTTACTTGGATCTTTTTAAATCGAGAGTGAATAGACATCTTTTAAGATATATATAAGATAAAGCTAGTTTATTATTCAAGTACTCGTAGGCATGAAATATTACAATGCGCTTATGAAAGTCAAATAAAGCTACACCGGCTCTAACCCTACAGCTCGGACCCGAGAAGATTTGAATCCCCCCTCAATTGGAGGAGGGAATCCCAATATGGACCGGAAAGAAATTCGGCGGGACACATCTTTTCAAAACATTACATCTTATAATTAACATGCATTAAATAAGACAAAATACAATTTAGATTACTATAGAAATCATGAAATTACATAAGTAGCTACTTTTCAGTAATGAAAGGGTCTAGCCGCAATCCTATAGTGAAACTGCCCCTGGCTGAAATGTATACCTTTCTTAGAAGCGTTAATTGGTCTTATTATAAGATATCATTTTACAATATTTCAAGCCTGGAATCCCCTTGGTTTGGATAAAAAAAAATATATACATAAAATCTTTTTTAATTTTTCTAAGCTAAACTAATGGTTAGATTTCTTTTAAATTCGGATTATACAGGGCACTAATAGCAATACATTTTCAAAAAAAAAATCAAGGTTCTAACTTATTTACAAAGGCCTAAAAAAAATTTTTTTTTTGTTTAATTTTTTTTTTATTATTTACAAGAGGGCGACAACCTCAATTTTTAGGTATTTAATGCACAATACAATATTGTATGAAATATATTTTTTTTATAAAAATCCATTTGTGGCAACAAGGTAAAAATGTCTTACTAATGCAGGCCATTCGACTTAAGGCGTCTGTAGGTTACACATTGGGCCAACGTATTTGGCTCATTGTGTACTTCCGCCTTTACAACCATTTAGTAGGTATCAACGAGCAGCAGCTAGTCGAGCAGAAAAATTGTTTACACTAAGTAGGTATATATTTTTTAATGCAGTATTGCGTATTTCAAAATAGGAATGTTTACGTAGTAGTTGTTTACGTACAGCAATAGTAGATTACATACCGAGGCCAATAAAATAAGAAATGTCTCAGAACACATGTAATTATCGGCCGAAGCGAAGCTGAGGTCTATTATGACATACGCAATACTGCCTTAAAAAAATATAACGTATCAAAAAAAACTAAAAAAGTAAAGCACATTTTATTAAAATCCTACAATTTACACCTAAACATAACACTTATAATTACTCATCCTCGTCACTGTCTGTATTAATACTAACATTTATACCTTCGGTCTTGAACAGTGCACAGAGTTTATGGCTAGGCCGCGGAATTCTGGATAAAAATCTGCCATACGACAGTAATATATAATTGCCGCTTAACCGGTTAATGGTCGTAAGAACCGTAAAATACAGATACATTCTCGGCATATGTCTAAGAAGGTATATAGATGCTTCATAAAGTATGATGGCGAAAAGACGGGAGTAGAAGCAATCGATCAATATTGTTGTGAATGTGCGAATGGGTTAAGAACAGTAGGTTGTTGTTCACGTGTACGTCTTTTTACTATGAAGGGGAAACTTTTTGCGATAACTCAAAAACAGCTAAACTGATCATGTCCGCTATAGTTTTCATTTAATGTCTTTATTAAGCTCTACTTCCACGATTTTTTTCATATTTTTTTGACCTATGGTCAAAAGTTAGAGGGGGGGGACACATTTTTTTTTTCTTTCGGAGCGATTATCTTCGAATATATTCCTTTTATCAAAAAATGTTTGTTGAAGACCCCTATTAGTTTTGAAAGACCTTTCAAACGATATCACACACTGTGAGGTTGAAGCAAAAAAAATTCACCCCCACGTTACGTGTAAGGGAGGTACCCTAAAAAAAAAATAATTTTATTCTACGACTTTGTCGGCTTTATTGATTTATATATCCATGCCAAATTTCAGCTTTCCAGCACTAACGACTACTTAGCAAAGCCTCGGACAGACAGACAGACAGACGGATATGGCGAAACTATAAGGGTAGTTGACTACGGAACCTTAAAAAGCTGGTGTGGTTAGAGTCGCGCTACCTCGTTTTACGCAAAATAGGCACAATGGTTGCCAATTTGCGGAAAATGACCAGAATAACTAACTAAATGACTAAGTGTTAGTCTTGCCCCGGTGATAGTCTTACCACTCCTTGCCTTATAACTAATCATGAAAATATTTGCCAAGACAATTTAACTAAATACGGTATGAACGTAATACGGGGGTCTAGACGTATTAATTACATAATTACAGTTACCTAACTGTTATGAACACATTATGTATACACGTGTTTCATGTATTCAGCTGTTTAACTGGATCGTATAAAGCTTATTAGTAGCAACCAAGCGTGTAAATGCGGCTTAACAATAATAGGAAATTTACGGTAATGTGGAGCGACGTAGGCAAAAATAAATTACGTGGGTAATTAATATATTGGAGGTAATTACTAGGATTACGCTTACCTAATTCATCTGATGATGTATCACGTTTAATTTGTACGGATTTGCAATGGAGAAATTATAAGTATAGTCGGTCAAACCAGATTGTCAGTAGAAAAAGGCGAGAAATTGTAATTGTCTAAAACAATTAACCTTCGCACCTATATTTTTTAAATTTGCCGCTTTTTTCTAGTGACGGAAATGGCTTGACAAACTATAAATGTTAGGTACGCCTAGTTAAAGCATTGAACTGACTATGTTATTAAAATATTATTATGGTCGAGTTACTTTGGTCTCGAGTACTCATATACAGCATGTCTCCCGAGTAAAGTTCCTTCTCAGGAATGTTCTAATATGGTAAATTATTTGATTGGATAAACTTGAAAAAAAAAGTGTTTTTAAATTCAAGTAAATCATCAATAAATAGGAGCATAATATATTAGTCTATGAAGTGTGGAATTAAAAGGAGTTAAATCTCTTATTGTAGAACTGTTTCACAAGTGTCCAGCTGTCAGCTATAAATAATAGTTCCAAATCTCTCCAGAGTAGCGCTAGAGTAGCTAAGAATCTAGGCGTTATTGACGGAGTGAAGTGCGCTGTCTATGATTTGATTTTTTCCAAGTATTCTAGGTATTGTAGCGCCACCTATTTAAGCTTTTTTGATGACACTTTTTGGTATTGAGATTCCATTCCTTACCTCCACCTTCCATATATTAGCTCACGATGACGATAACATTAACCACTACACGAGTTTTCGGCCGGGAGGCGATTGGTCATGGACATCTGTTCCTGGCTCGCGGTCTACATCTCCAGAGGGTAGAGACATGCTGTATATGTAATATATGTGCAGGATGCATAATAAAAAGACACGCGTCCGTTCAGTATTATTTTGGAACCACATTTTACTTTTTCAAAAAGACCTTTTTTGTCTTCACAAATCTATGCAATTCGATAGTCGCAAAAACAAAAATAATACAAGCGTTTTAATAATATTCAAATATGCACGTGCAGTGCATGACAACTCAAACAGAAAAAACACGCGGGGATTATTCACGCGTGAATAGGGATTTGGATATTGTGGTATTCTTTCAATAAAAGGAGCCGCTAAAATTACTTCTATTCCAAAAATAAAAGCAAAACTTTGTTAAAAAAATTTGGGTTATATCTATTTATATAACATAAATATAAGAAGGGAGTAATTTTATTTATTTATTTTTTTGAGCAGTATTCATTTATTAAATTTTTCGGCAGCAAAAGAGCCTTTCGTTCATTTTATTATTGCAACCGCATTTTATTTTATTTTTATTGCATACATGGAAAACCAACAGCTTTAAACATTTCTATAAGATACAATAGAAATACAGAGCCAATTACAGGTTCTCACTAATTAAATTAAATATAATTACAGTTCTGTTACACACACAAGTGCCTACGTACAGCACAAGCCAAGGTCAGTTGTTAGTATTAAACCGTAGTTAACGTAAAAAACGTAGTAACTGTACAACCGAAAATTCTTTGTTCTCAAAAGTCTTACTTTAATAGCCAGAAGATTCGCCAAATGCAGTAACGATGTGAAATGGCAGCTATTCCTGAGCTTTTGTACTTGCATCTATACAGTGGAATTGTGGTCGGATTACCCCTGTGCAGCAGTGGGAGACGTGCGCGTGCAGTATAATAACGCCTGGCGGGCATTGTTCCGGCTGTCGCGCTGGTGCAGCGCGAGCGCCATGTTCGAGGAGGGGCGCGCGCCGGGCTGGGCCGCGCTGCTGAGTGCAAGGAGCGCCGCCACTAGAAAGGCGATAAATGCGTCCTCCAATACGCTGCTGTCCGCAGTGAAGGAGTGGGACGGTAACCCTTTTCATGAGCGCTGGAGGACCTACCACAAACCTGTCACCATGAAGTCGGGGTGAACTGCTCCTAGGCCTATTATAATTGTCTTATTTAGTTGTATTATTAATTGTAGAATTTAGTTTAAATAGCCTAATTTTATTGTATATACCCATGGAATATTATTTCTGGAATAAAAACATTTCATTTAATTTAATGGGACACATGTATACAGCATGTATTTTTGATATATAGGCGTAGGCATTTATGAACACATTTTTAGGTTTCATTAAAAATTTACATCATCATCATCTGAGACATTACGGCCGCGGGTGGGCCTTAGCCTGGTCAAGCAAATCTCTCCAGTCCGATCTATTCGTGGCTTTTCTTCTCCAACTTGTAACTTCTAAGGTCCAGGTGATATCCTGGTAAATGGTTAAAATATACACCTTTTTAAACTTTTCCTTATAAAATCAACAAGCAATGTATCGCTACTATGTTGTAACTTAACACATTGCACATCCTGACGCGATGTTGTAACTGTCACAAGTGATGACGGTGTACGAAATATTGTTTTTTTTTTTTTTTTTTTTTAACATTTATGGTACGAAATATTGAATAACTCAGGCTTTACGATGCGGAAACCCATACTAATTAAAACAAAAAATATTACTTTGCTAATCCGCGAAAAGATAACGTGCTAGTCAATCAGTCCTAACCCGTTATACTTACTTACGCATTTTTACATGCAATTAATGTTCCCACCCTCCCACCTCGTACGAAATATATTGCCACTCAAAGGAATAAAAAAATAATTACAATCTGCTAGCTAAGATCAACTTAAAAATTTATTTCAGGATTGTTTCATAGCACTTAATTCTACCTCTCGTTTAAATTTGCGGTTATATTCAATTCATTTATACGGTAAATAATAAACGTACTTCTAAAAAGAATACAAAAATATATAATAAAAACACACGTATTGAATGTAAACACACACCTCAATTAATTAATAGAAAAAAACTTTACAAAATATTTATAAAAAACAAATAAAAAACAACTATTAAATTAGGTAATTGTATGTCAAAATCCATGCAGTATAAATCATGTTATAATATTTACTCTAATAATAATCCAGGAAATATGAGTTCTCGCTACAAATATTATTTTAATCACTAACATGATACATAGGAGCAATTCAATTACCAGCTTCAAATCTAAAAAAAATCGCGTTTCTCTAAAAATAGCTGTATAGAGTGACGGATACTTCAAAACATTTCAACATTCTCATAAATATGTGATACATTATAGCATCTCTAAACATGCTGTTAAAATGTTCGTAAAATTTTAAATCGTCGTAGCTTTTAGTTTGAGTGATTTATCTTCATATTGTTAGAAGAAAATGGACAACAAATACGTAACTAGGTAGACGCAATAATATCTGGGCCGCATTTTATTGTTTTTATTTAAACCTAAACTTATTTTTAAATAAATATCAGGCGTCTTTTCACACACTTTTACCTAGCTTTTCTGCGTACATTTGTTTATTTGTATACACGGTGAAATTTAATCGGTGATCAGGGCTATAACTGCGGGCATCTTTTTCTGTAACTCTTATTACGCCTTCATTGGAGTAAAAGAGAAAGATCCCCACAATTTGCGAATTTCAGTTTACGCGGTAGGTCCTCAGGAACGTGGTTTTGGTTTAGGTTAAAGAGTTTAAAAACTTCTTTTCTTAGTCACAATAATAACTAAAGCTTTATGAGCATTAAGCTGTAAATTTGTCATTGTCAAATTGCTAAATTCCCCACAAAAGCGATGGCACTTAACGTACACCTACTTCCCTTCAATCAAAGTAGGGTTACACCACCCTATCAAATGGTTATTAATTTTAACGATAGCATTAACTGTAATTAATTAGATGGTGAAGTATTGCATGATGGCTAAATATTGAACTATATTTAGGTTTTTTTTTTTTAATTTATTGAATAAACACACTCTAGAATTTAATACGAGACCCATCGTAGGCAAAACCTTGAGGAGGTTTGTGTGTCGATGGGGAGTTCAGAAAAAAAACCTTAAGTTAATATCTGGTTCTAATAAAAAACATTGTACTCGTAGGACTCTTAGCATAAGTAGCTTGTGTCGTTAGATTTTAATAAGTGCATTTGAATAACTTTTTTATATGTTTACCATTTAAGTACTTTACACGAACATCTTCTGGGTTTTGTCTCTGTGGACTTTTTAATTTTGTAGATCTTTTGTTTACTTTTAGTTTAATAACATGGTGATATTCTTCAGTTTGTATGGCTAGTTGACACTTATTTTGAACCAGGATTTTGTTTCGTATTTCTTTTTGATATGCTTAGGTTGGCAGGTAATTATCATTTTTCAACTCCTGATCACCGATTACATTTCACCGTGTACATGTTTGATCCACATCTTCTTTCTTAAATTTGAAACACTTCCTAGTATAAAATTCAGTTGAAATTTGGAATACTTCTGTGGTTCCCATGACAATGCACTAATGTAATAACATGGAGCTGGTCTGACGATGTAGTCGGAAGTCGTTTTCATCAGACAATCGCATTAAGTGATTATCTGATGAAAATGTATTTCATTTAAGTCCTGTTTTACCGCCCCTTGCAGCCTGCCGCCCCGGGCCATGGCCCTCTTGGCCTTAGGGTAAATACGCCCCTGGCATTCCATCATAAATAAATAATTGACTAAGTCCTAAGGTAAGCTTAAGAATGCTTGTGTTGTGGGTACTCAGACAACTATATATGTAATATACAAATACTTAAATACACACACTCACTGAAAATTGGACTAGCACGCAAAAAATATATACCTATAATAACAATACCAAATCAATTATAATTCCTACTCTAAATGCTGGTCAATTTCGTATAAAACTTCTAAGATGAGACCCCACTTTCGTTCTGTCCAGTCATCATATTGTTATCGAAATAACCCGCCCACGCCGCGTAGCCAACGTGCCAATCGTTAATGCTCCATAGCATATCGCAGTCATTTCTCTCTATCACTCTTCCATATTAGAGTGACAGTGACAGTTACGTTTCGTTCGCTAATAGCTTAATAAAATAATTCGTGTTGTTTTGTAAATTGGCATAAGTATTTTTTTTTATTATTTTTTTTATAAGACATTATTACACAAATTGACTAAGTCCCACAGTAAGCTCAATAAGGCTTGAATTGAGGGTACTTAGACAACGATAAATATAATATAGGTATATTAAATACTTACGTAAATACATAGAAAACACCCATGACTCAGGAACAAATATTTGTGACCATCATACAAATAAATGCGCTTACCAGGATTTGAACCCGGGACCATCGACTTCATAGGCAGGGTCACTACCGACTAGGCCAGACAGGTTGTTATAGTTATACCTTGTGGCCTCCAGATGCCCTCAGCACAACCCTCACCCTGGAGAACTTTTAGTATGTTCATCTGGACACCACAAGGTATAATTGTATCAAATTACAAAACTACACGAATTATTTCCCCTGACAACCCATATTTCAATCGGGTTATAACACAATCGGAATAGAACAAATCTCGAAATCTCTGGAACAGTCCTAAAATTTGAACATATATAGAATAAAGGCCCTTTTTCCATGTCCACACCATTTGACATTTGGGGACCTCGAGGAATCGCAGCCATCACGGAAAATGTCTACCAACCTGGAGAAATTTGCGTTTTACTCTAAATCTAAGTTCTCTATGAAAATATGGTGTAAGGCAACATTAACGCTTATTAAATTCTACACAAAAAAGTTACAGATATCTGTACGGAAAAATACATCTTACAAAATACAAAATACTTTCAGGGGATATTCTCTTAATAGGAAACTTGTACGAATATTAATTCCACTTTTAATTATTCATTTGTACATGATTAACTAGAAAGTAGGGTTATGGATTTAAGTAGGTACTGATGATTCAGTACAGACTTATAGCTTAGAATACTGGATGGATTTTTTAAATTGACATATCCGTAGATTACTGTTTACACTTGTTTAATAATAAAAAACTCAATTAATTTTCTTGAGCTATACCGAGCGCTTGGCACGTTGGCTACGCACCCTGATTGCGGCAAACATCTTCAAACTTTGACCATTTGCACCTAATATAAATAGAAGAGAGTTTCAAGGCTGTTAAGTGATATTATTAGGAAGTTTGCCGCTAAAATTACAGGAGGGCTTAGGAGGATCTTTCTTGTTTTGGAGTTTGCGGAAAGGTTGTACCTGTACCTCTGTTGATGTTTTGAATAAAACATAGAAAGATAGATATATAGTATGCTCTTTATTGGCACACCTCAGTAAAAAGATACAAGAAAATAAAATAAACAATTGATTAAATGTAGAGGCAGACAACAGGCGGTCTTATCGCTAAAGAGCAATCTCTTTCAGACAACCTTTGCGTAGCGGAAACAGAGAAGTTAATCGAAAAAGTAGGTGTTGCTAAAACGATATGAAGCCTACATTCATACACACAATTACAGTGAATAAAACATTCTTAAGGTACTGGCAATGTAATGTACAGTGTTATATCTTGACGACCAGTTTGGCCTAGTGGGTAGTGACCCTGCCTACGAAGCCGATGGTCCCGGGTTCAAATCCTGGTAAGGGCATTTGTTCGTGTATTGAGCATGGATATTTGTTCCTGAGTCATGGGTGTTTTCTATGTATTTAAGTATTTATATATTATATGTATCGTTGTCTAAGTACCCTCAACACAAGCCTTATTGAGCTTACTGTGGGACTTAGTCAATTTGTGTAATAATGTCCTATAATATTTATTTATTTATCTATGATAGCAAAAAAAGGATTTTGTACTCGTCGCCGAATATCCATACAAAAGTTATGCGGGTATTTGGTTTATTTTGAAAACTTCACAAGCATAGCTATTAGTAAAGTAAAGTAAAGTAAAGTAAAGTATTTTATTTTATTTATTTCAGTATATGTATTGATAATGGGCATAAATATTAGGCATAAGAGATAAGCAGGTACTCGAATAACATAAACAAGGACTAAATTCTACATGGTTCCTACACTAGGCAAAGCCTGTCCTGTAGCAGCCTGTAGGTAGCCAACACAGTTACGAGTATTCAAACGGCGTGACGCGCGCATAGTTAACACAGTCAGACACTTTATAGATTATTTTATTCAATAATTATTGAAAAGAGACTTATTTAAATAATTTACAAATAAATTGATCTAACCTGTCATGCTATAAAGTCAAATATTTTATATACTATTGTTTAAGCTTACTAAAATGTAGCGAACCCAGTTGAGCAGTTGAGCAAGGTTTAGTAACCTAAACCTAACCATCATATGAGGAACGAATTCATAAAAGATTTCACGTCCTTAGATTCTTAGTTCCACATTAAGGACTTTACAGTACATATGGTGCTACTTTACCGCACTAGTGCAAAAATTAGCATATTACATTACTGTGTCGAACATTTAATGGGCCATATGTACTGTAAAACGTTGTACGATACATGTGCGAATAGGTAATTCGCAACTCGTGTCGATTTAAAACACTCCCTTTGGTCGTGTTTTAATATAATGGCCACTAGTTTCGAATTTCCTATTTTTCGCACTTGTATCGTAATGTACTATTACAGTACATATGGTGCTATTTTCCCGCACGCGTGCGGGAATGAGCATTTTCCGTGCATACATCGAAACTTTAAAGAACCATATGTACTGTAAAACGTTGTACGATACACGTGCGATAGGTTTTCTCCCTCCCTACTCCCTTCGGTCGTGTTTTAATTTATCACCACTCGTTGCGAATTTCCTATTTTCTGCACTTGTATCGTAAATAACTATTAAAATGCACTACTAGAAATTAGGAATGTACTATTAAGTGAAACAGGTTAACTAAATACTAGGTCATATTATTAAAAAAATACAAGATATTTATAAAATACCTTTACCTAAAGTTTTAATACAAATAAACAAAATGAAAGCTATTTATATATTTTTGCGTTTACTATCTTATTTTATTCTAAAAATGTGGAAATAAATCACTCAAACTGTAGAAACTAGGACGATCTAAAATTTTACAAACACATTTTAACAGCATGCTATTATGTATCACATTCTCATATTTATGAGATAATCTCACATCACATGATTTTAACTCCCTTCTGCGAATTACATGCCCGTATTTTTTTCTTCTTACTTTTTGTGCTATGTAAGGTTATGGTAGGTTAGGTAAGTAAGGTTGCCAGAGCTCATGTAACTCCTCTGGAGTTGCAGGCGTACATAGGCTACGGAGACTGCTTACCATCAGGCGGGCCGTATGCTTGTTTGCCACCGGCGTAGTATTAAAAAAAAAAAAAAAAAACTTTCAAGCTTCCTCTTATACGTATGTTATCCGATTCTCGTCACGCCGCACATCCATCTTAGCATCCCCATCCCTGACACTTGAAATCTCATCTCATTTGTCACCTTTAGGGCTCATCATTTCCCACTGGTTATATTTTATTTATTCCTGAGTCATGGGTGTTTTCTATGTAAGTATATAACGCCTAGTATCCATAGTACAATTCGATCTGTGTATGATTGCCCCCATTTGGGCATTTATTTATATATTATTTATTTTATTTATTGAAACTTTATTGCACACATAAAGAAAAATATACAAATGGCGAACTAAATGCCAAAAGGTATTCTCTACCAGTGAACCATTGGTCCAACAGAAACATTTGTGTATGTTGGCGCAAGAAAAAATAATAAGGAAAAATTGAAACGTGACGTCAAATAATATTAAAAATATATAAATAGTTAAAGATTACTACTTATATTATGCATAAAGGATAGACTAATACATATAAATAATTATATGTACATATACATGATGGTGAACCTTATTTAAGTTCTTCTGACAGGAGATGCTTGCGAAGTAGGCGTTTGAAAACGGGGTTGCTTGGGGCTTGTCGAATATAAAGAGAGGGAGGGAATTCCAGAGACGGATTGCCTCAACGGCGAAAGCTAGATATAAATCCAGTACGGTGAGAAGGAATCAAGAGTTTGAGAGAACGGAAGGAACGGAGTTCACATCCTGGACGGGGGGTGATGAAAGTGAATTTACGTTTATGATAACCAGGAGAGGAAGGCTCGAACAAAATGGAGAATTAAATACTCAGGATTCTAAGTGACCTACGACGACGGATGGAGAGCCACTTTAGCTAATCGCGATAAAAAGAAACATGGTCGTATTTGCGAAGTCCGAAAATGAAACGTATGCTATTATTAATAAGACGGTCTAGATTATTGAGGTACTCCTGAGAGGTATTAGTCGCATCCGCATAGTCAATAACTGGCAAAATTAGAGCCTGCACTAGTAATTTCTTAGATATTTATTTTCTTATATATTATTTTGTTCAATTTTGTAACTTTTTATACAGCCCGTTTCAGTTATAACACTTTGATACGACCTTGAAAATCGCTCACGCTGATTGGTGCGTGAAAACGAAGTGAAACTCATGCGTGAGATGCGCGCCTATCATCAAGATGATCATCGAGGTCGTATCAAAACCATAAAAGATTTTTAACATTAGAATCGACCTTCTAAATTACTTCTTGGACTTTATATTGGAAGGAACTATAAATAATACTTTACAGATAAAATACCATGTTTATTATGAAACCCAGACAAGTGCGAGTCGGACTCGCCCACCGAGGATTCCGTACAATTTTGTAGGAACATATTTTTTTATACTACGTCTTGTACGCTGCAAACAAGCATAGGGTCCGCCTGATGGTAAGCAGTCTCCGTAACCTATGTACGCCTGCAACTCCGCCACAACTTTCCTGCAACTGGTGTAATATTTATAAATCTAAAAAAAAAATTGGCCACCCATACAATTACATATTACAAATGTATAGTTTTTAGATTTTTCCTGTTCGTGTAGTAAAAGACAATAATTACTTGCCAAGTGTCATAGTTCTACGTTAAAGTATCCTATAAATTTTGATTCCTTTGAGAGTGTCGAAATAAACGTTTTTTGCGGCATAAACAGCCGTATTTTTTGTTTACGTCAGCTTGTTTTTTTCACATCCTCTAGGGATTGAAACCTGAGTACTAGTATATGGTTTGAATTTCAACACGAGACCTTCACGCGTACCCGAGATAAAGGGTATTTTCAGACAGACAGACAGACGGACAAAAAGTAATCTTATAAGGGTTCCGTTTTTTATAACAAGCTTTTATGTAACTTGCAATGTATAGGTAACTATGTATGTACGAATCAAGTCTTGCAAGTTAAATTTGACCCACCTCCCGGATTCCGATCAAGCTGAAAACTTGTATAAGTACCTACATATGTAAGTTGGGTGACAATGCAATATTATGATACCATTGAGCCGATCTGATGATGAGGACAGAAGGTGGCTGCCGGAACTCTGTGATAAAATAAAGCAACCTATTTGTATTAGGGGTTTTTAGAATTGTCTCGATGAGTATTAGTTGCCTGTGGAAAGAAAAATACAGTCAGCGATAAAATCTTGTACCAAAAATGTTTTTTTTTACCAAAAACTTTTCCTTTTGAAGTGCGGAACCCTAAAACGGTATTGTTTAAAAGCGGTGCCGGGCGATGAGAGTTTTATAATGTTTGAAAGAATAACACAAGACGTCGGTAGGATGTAGAAACTAAAGGCAATATGTAAATAATCAATACGTCAACTATTTATATTCACGGCCCGAAATAGACGAATTTCTTAATGATAAAGATTTAAAGTAACTAGATATATTCAATTAAATGTGATAAATACTTTTAGATGTGCCAAATGAGAATAAATTTAAATGTATGTAATTAAATTGTATAAGTTATATCATTAAATATTAGTATTATTAACATAAGATGGACAGAACATAACATAGGTATAAGTATAGAAGTAAGACATTGTAATGCCCTCACAGGGTAGCATGTACTATTCCTAAGAAATTATATTTAACACCATGTATCCTGATGCATTACTGTACATGTATACAATAAATAAATACAATACAATACAATACAATAGTAAAACTGTTGTGTATTTCTAAAACTTCCTTATTAAGTTATTAGTAAGTGTTTTACAATGAGAAGTGAAAGATTACTTTAACGAAAATTAAAATTAAATTACTTTTATAATATCTATTTATGTAAATTGTTTAAAGCTGTTAAGTTGTTTAGTTTTAAGTTATCTGTAATATTAATATTGCTGTGTCCTTACAGGGCGTCACGCAACTAACCACATAATATGTACCACCTTTACAACTGGTTTGTGACATGCTATAAATGATTCCATTGTATTCTATTTTACGCGTTTGTATAATTACCTTTCAAATACGATTTTTTCATTTCTTTTACCTCTGTAACTCGAAACCTCTTTAATACGAGTAAAATTTTTCGTGTATTCCTTGATATTCGTGCTATCGAAGTTCTAGTGTACTGTACTGTAATAAAAAAAATATATTTATTTCGGACCAACATATTTTTTTTTATACTACGTCGGTGGCAGACAAGCATACGGCCCGCCTGATGGTAAGCAGTCTCCGTAGCGTATGTACGCCTGCAACTCCAGAGGAATCACATGCGCGTTGCCGACCCTTGCATTCCCCCCTCGTTGAGCTCTGGCAACCTTACTCACCGGCAGGAACACAACACGATGAGTAGGGTCTAGTGTTATTTGGCTGCGGTTTTCTGTAAGGTGGAGGTACTTCCCCAGTTGGGCTCCGCTCTAGATCTGGAATGACATCTGCTGTGCTGTGCCCTACCACACTAAGCGAGATGACATTCACAATGCCCATACCTCTCTTTGAATATAATCTATCCATGTGTTAGTAAAAATAGTCTTAACAGCCTAAAGGTTGAAGAGAATTGATTTATCAATCCAAAAATGTACTTAAAAAAAACATAAAACTACTTACAAATACCCCGACTTTTGGGCTACTTGACATCAATCCAATATCTTAGCGGGCAGTCAAGATACTCGGCCATACACCTTAACATGCTGTTGCCACTGCCGCGCACTCGTTCAATATATTGGCTCCTTTGTTTTATTAAATTGCTTTTATGGATAAAAATAAAGTTCCTTCTAAAGTAATAAGAATCTCTGCCTGAGGCCTGTCTACAAAAAATTAATTATCTTTTTCATTTGTCTCGTACTGATAAGATAAGATCAATGGTTTCCTTCCTGAGTCTCAATTGAGTCACAAATCAAAAGTTCACATCACAATCGGCATCCGGACCCATTTTTCTTCCTGTTTTTAGTATAACTCAATTGCAGATCACTTACTAAGTGGTTTGTGACGTTCTACGGGTAGGGTAGGTTTGTGACGTACATAGGCTACGAAGACTGCAAGTTCAAGTTCAAGTTCAAATATACTTTATTAATGTAGGCCTAGCAATAAGCACTTATGAATAGTAAGACAGTATTACATATAATTATCATAAGCTAATTATCAGAGCAATTTATTGGTGTAAATATTATTCCATATATAATACTAATGAATATAATTCATAGATCAAATTTAATAATAAGAAATTCAAAAAATATCGTCATATAAAAAAAAACAATTGTATAAAAAATACTAGTCTAGAATGTTTCTAGAATAAATTCTAAATGTCAAACAAATAAAATAAAAACAACAACATGCATTAGAATATCTATTTCATCATAATTATTCAAATATAATAAATAATTAATCATTTCGAATCACAATTAATCCCACGTTGTTTTATCATTCATGTAGTCTTGTGTGGTATAATAAGCTTTAGAAATAAGTTTACGCTTTACATGATTCTTAAATTTATTAAATGATAATTACCATCAGGCAGGCCGTATGCTTGTTTGCCACCAACGTAGTATACAAAAAAAGGTAAAATTATCTTATGGTCGTCGGCGTTTACCATCGCATAGTACCGCATTGGTATTCGGGCGTTGTTTGTAATAGCATAAGCGCCAACCACCAACGTTTCATTTTATTTCAAGTTGTACAATAGACCGTATGTATAATGGTGAATGCTCCGAACAACTTTTTGAATTGGTGTCATCGTCACGTTTTTATCACCGCACCTCCCGCCAAAGGAGCAAAGCTCATCCTCACTTCTTAGATACATGGCACACCAATGATAGCGGCGAGCATCTCTCTCGTTTCTTCCTAGAACGTGCAGAATGTGGAATGAGTTGCCTTCTGAGGTATTTCCTTTGCGCTACGACATGGGATTCTTCAAGAAGCGGGTGTTTAGGGTTCTAAAGGGTCGGCAACGCTTAACTGGCTCCTATGATGTTGCTTATGTCCACAGGCGATGATGACCGCTTCCCATTAGGCAGTTCCTCTGCTCGTTTGCTGGATATACTATAAAGACTATAGAAAAATAAGAAGTAAACATAGAGTGCTCCCAATACATCAGTTTTAATACCAAAACGCTTATTGTTTTCGTAGTCGACATGTAGCATCGAGTTCGGAATTATCAGTACTGGTACTTGACCCTAGATGTCTCAGGTGTCGCGACTGACGAAAATTGTATTTCTCAACAATTTACAACTAATATTACAAGCAGAAGGAGTTGAGAAGGAATAGAGTTCGTTCGTCGCAACATCTATTGTCAATGATTCCGCTACTCATTGCCGTTCTGATTGAGCTCTAGTAATCTCACACACCGGCAGGAACACCACACTCAGAGTAGGGTCTAGTGTTATTTGGCTGCGGTTTTCTGTAAGGTAGAGGTACTTCCACAAATGGGCTCTGCTTTAGATCTGGAATAACATCCGCTGTGCTGTGCCCTACTACACAACGCGCGATGACCTTCACAATGCTTATACCTTTCTTTGGGAAGTAGTTTAGGAACATACCCGTTGTTATGGACGTAGTAAAAGTTTCGTAACGCGGAGTCTGTTATTTGTAATCTATTGCCTGAATGTATATTCTACATGTATAGCATACATTACTTTACATAGGTACATAAATACATTCTTTTCACGTTCATACATACATGAGTATACATTAAATAGGAAGTTACCTTTTCATTTTAATAAGGTTAATATTTTGGTGCTTATAAGATGAATGGAAAAATATGTCAGCCATGTTTTTAATCTTTTGAAATCTTGAAGATTTGCTAACGTATAATAACATAATAAGATTGATGTTGCAATGTGGAAGGAAAATAAATATTAAAATTAAGGGAGCTTTATAGAATAGGTACTCATTTTTAGGGTTCCGTACCTCAAAGGAAAAAATGGAACCCTTGTAGGATCACTTTGTTGTCCGTCTATCCGTCTGTTTGTCTGTCAAAACTCTTTATCTCAGGATCGCGTGGAGGTATTGAATTGAAATTAAAACCATATACTCAGATCTACAGTCCGTTGAGACTGTAAAAATCAAACTTTCAAGTTAACCTAAAAAAAAGATACGGTCGTTTACGCCGCAAAAACTGTATATCCTACTTTCCGTTGACCTAGAGCATGAAATTCGGCAAGTAATATCACTAAACTACAAATACAGGAAAAAATCCGAAAACTATAAATTAGTAAAAAAAGTTAAATTCGTACGGAACCCTCGGTGGGCGAGTCCGACTCGCACTTGTCCGGTTCTTACATTTGTGACACGCACGTGTAAAAAATACAGCGTAAAAAAAGTATCTCTAGAAGAGAGGCTTATGACGCAGCCAAATAACACTAGACCCTACTCATAGCGTTGTGTTTCTGCCGGTGAGTAAGGTTGCCAGAGCTCAACGAGGGTGCCGAGTCTTAGGGTCGGCAACGCGCATGTAACTCCTCTGGAGTTGCTTGCTTCCATTACCCTTTGTATAGAGAACTCAAGAAAATATCCACCAAATTTTATCTAATTCTGACGACAAGAAAAACGACAGCTAAATAAAAATCAACCCAAATGAAGCTGATGTTTTAAACGGCGGGTCAACAATGACTTTTTTTAAAAGATTATTTTGTATGCTACGAAATAAACTTAAAAATGTTTAGCTACTTTTGCTCAAGGCAAAAAAAGAATCTCATGCAATTAAAAGTAAATTCTTTACTTTCTTGGTTCAAGATGGTTAGGGATGTTCTTAAAAACTCGAATCATTTTGTACAAGGTTTACGACAAAAGTTAGTGTATAATTTTGTAAGCATTGCAAACAAAATTTTCAGGGATAAAAATAAAGAGGATCTTACTGGACCCTTGTTCGTAAAGTTTAGTTAGGTACGGTCAATCCAAGAGTAAATTATGAACATTTAACTACAACAGCATTACTGCGGCGCGACATTGCTGTCGACTACATTATAGCCTGCGAGCTAGGAAGAGATTTCTATGACCTATCGCCTCTCGCGCAATAACTCGTATAGTGGTTATCGGCTATGTAGGTTAAACCCTCGTGGACGTCAGCTGCTGCTCCGTTGGTGGATTGAGGATTGGCAGCCACCGAAACACGTAAAATTTATTAGTCATCGCCTCCCGTTTGATAAAAAGGTAAAGCGCTTATTATTTGCATGTTCATGTGACCAGCGGACGGTCTTTCCACCGCGATACAACCGGCTGACGATTTTTCTAATTAACAAGAGCATTTATGTAAATTATCATCTGACGAAGTGTCAGCCGGGAGGCAATGACTGACGATATATGCTCCTGACTGCCGACCGCCCGGAATTTTGACATTTGCGGCAGGAATGCAGTCGACAGCAATGTCTCGCCTCAATACTTCAGCAGTAATGCTGGACCAATCTCAATCTGAACGGTACTTTAAGGTTACATTCAGATGATGACGACAGTTGACGTTGCAACGTTACTAGTGCAGTGTTGACGCGGGTTATATTATTGCCATTTAGATATGTCTCGTGATTAGAACGTTCCAACATTACTAGTGCAGCGTTGACGCGGGTTATATTACTGCCATTTAGATATGTCGTGATAAGATTCCAACGTTACTAGTGCAGCGTTGACGCGGGTAACATTACTGCCATTTAGATATATCGTGATTAGAACGTTCCAGTGCGAAATAAATGTTTATTGTGTTTATATAAATGATTATTGTATTATTCGAGAGGTGGGAATAATACAATAATCATTTATATAAACTCCAATACTGAATCCACTGCTTCAGTATGGAGGTGGGAACCTCCATACTGAAGCAGTGGATTCAGCTCCATAGCGCAGTAATGAAATATTTATTTAAAATTTTGAATGGATATGTAATTGTAATTTTAATTAATTTTACCAATTTATTTACTAACATAGTTTCTTACGAATTTACCTATCGTTACTAACATTTTTAATTTTATTCGTAATTTATATTGTTATTTCAGTTAATTTATTTTGAATGTAATGTTATATGGAATTATTGAATTGAATGGGATTGATCAAACTAACAACAAGTTATATAAAAACAAGCATATAAATGAAATAAATATCGTGAATGTCCTTTGTGTGTATTTGAAACCGTATCTCCTGCTCACTTATTTCTGTTTGCTTTCCAAATAAATGAAATAAAAATAAAATAAACAGTAAAATTAGGCCTTAAAGTTTAAATTAAAAACAACTTGAAAATAAACTATAAATAATCATTATTTTTTTCTTTTTTTTAGAAAGAAGTTGAGAAGAGTAACTCTCTTATGGTACATGTCCCCTAGACCGATATGGTGGGAAATATTTTCTGGCTATGGATGAGGTCTTGGTAGCTCAAATGGCAGAGCGCTGGAGTATCGATCCAGAGTCCTCGAGTTCAAGTCTCACCCACAGCAATAATTTTTCCACTTTTTAATTCATTCTATATTTCGTTCCATATTTTATCTAGGACATACTTCGACTTTAATTTATATTTTTAATTTGTCCACAGATCTTTTCGTGGGCCTCGTGCTGGTGTTCGCAGACATCGTCCAAAAGCATACAATAGCGTGGCTCGCCGGGGAATTTATGTGCAAATTCGTAAAATTTCTGCAGGTAAGAAAGTTTCCCATCGGTCATAATTTCGAGACAAAATTCGAGCTCTAACAAGTAAATTTTTATTCGTGTTTATTAAATATCCTCGCTAGTTGATGAACTTTTTTTTGGACATGAATAAGTAGAAACTGAGCGCAAACTGGATCACCGGAACCGCCATTTTTAAGGGCTAGTGAAGAGATCTCGTTGCTAGCAAGCATTATAATATTTTTTGAACTGCATACGAATAAAAATATTTTAGTTTCGTGGGAAACTAGGGTACTATTTAAATCAAAAATTAAATAACTGTCATATAAAAAGGAAAAATGACTAAGGCATTCAATGTGAGTGTCTGTGTCCTACCTTAGGGATCGACAGGGGACGCCACAAGCCTTCGGAAATTGTCATATACTTTTAAATTTCGAACCAAGTCACCAAGCTCAGGTGGCCGTGTTGCGTAAACGGAGGACGCTGGTTAGATTCCACCAGACCTGGACACTCGAAGCCCTGGTTCTTTTTTCCTTTGTGTGTGACATTTATTTTATTAGTACCTTCAGACATAAATATTTCGGCAAAATCCGAGAAAAAATATGTTCATTCAATTACAAGAAAACTTGATTTCCGCATTGACGTACTGATAGACTGGCGCAGCCGATAGGATCATTTCTTTTGAACACGCTTACGATATGATCAAAGCTTTTATTCCTATTCATCTTATTCATTTTAAAAATAGGTAAATAAAATATATCCCGTTTTCCTTGCATTTTTTTATGAAAACCGATTGAAATGGAGATTTCATGGTAAAAACGATAACAATAACATGTACCAGTTAATTTATTCAAAGTAATTTTTTAACAAGCAGATACGTCTGCAAGCAATTCTCCAAATTTTATATTAAAGCAAAAAAAAATTAAAAAGTTACGCTTCCGGCAGAACCCGCAACCTCCGCAATCCGTACGTTTGCTCTTAAGAGGCTGTCAACACCCAATGTCCTTGAAACTTAAAACTTAAACAGTTTTTTTAAGAAATACTATTTGTTTTAGTCAAGTAAGAAAAATATATGTTCAAATTAATAAGATATTCTATTTATTGACAATAAGAATATACATAATGGATATATACAGATGATTACTATAACTAGCTTATATCTAAAATAGGCCCTTGAGGCATTGTACCAACGATGCTGGCGGCATTTCCTCGTTGTATCGCAATACTGAAATTTTGACGTAACTGGTGACCGAAGAGCTGGCGGCTTCTTCGCACAACGTATCAGTATTGCGATACAACGAGGAAATGCCGCCAGCATCCTTGGTACAATGCCTCATATTAATTATATTTCAAAGACCGTGGTTGTACTCGATACATGTTTTAACGAAATCGGCTCGATAGAAAATAATTGCAAAGATTGGTCTTAAAATCACAATTAAACGGTTTTATGTCTTTATTGTTTTGACTTATGGGTCTGCAATTAAAATCACAATTTCAAAACATTTATATCTAAACCGTGGTTGAGTAAAATATTACACTAATAATCCACTTTTTTTATTTAAATATTTTTCTTATTATGCCCTTGCCCAGGCCCAGTAACATGCGACAGTGCTATCTCATTTACTCCGATATAAATAGACAGTGTGCGCGCTTTAGGTATTGACAGCCTCTTAACCAATTGAGCTACGGAAGCCTACCAGAACCTCGCAAATCTTTCCATTCCTTCCCTTAGGTATACACGCCTTTGGGGTGGCTCAATTGGTTAAGAGCAAACGCACAGATTGCGTACGTTGCGGGTTCAAGTCCTTTATTATGTTGTCCTTTCCAAAAGTATACTCCTGCAATATCGAGTTGTTTAGTATTGAAACTCTTTGAAACTCGATATTGTTTCCTTAGTACCGGATCAATTATGTAAGTTTGAGTTGATAACTTCGCAAAGTTGATAAAATATAATAATCATTCAATAAAGGTTTTTGATTCACTTTAAGTTTATTTATTGCTTACGGTTTTTTGTATCTATCGGGTTCAATAGGCCGTACTCAACATTATTTTCTATAGAAATGCTACCTTTCAATGTAACACTGCAGTCCGTAATATATGGCGTCAACCGTATATCAAAAAACAGAAAACGCTCGAGGCGCTCAATTTATTTCTTTGTCACAGATGTATTATTAACCTTTTTGACGCCAATGTCGGATATTTCCGCACCGTAGATCCAACACCGAAGACGGATTAATCCATCACAGACCAAAGAGCAACATATACCAACGTGTATATGCAGTTCAATTTCAGTTTTACACTTCGGTGACGTGGCTTCCGAGTGACAGGTTTTGTGTTTGACACGGCGTCGAAAAGGTTAAAGTCAACATTGGCAGCGTTCGAATGATGTCCCTTACCTGACTTGGCGATGTGGAATGAAACAGAGGCCGTAGACTGATTTATTGACCAACATAAATTGAAAATAAAAATGAGTTGGGAAGACAGAATGCGACGAAAAGAACAGATCCACAATGAAGCGTGTAGAAGAGAAGCCATACGTCAAGTCTCACATTTGATATAAATTTCTTGACAAAATTACCTTTTTGACATTACTGCCGAATGGAAGTCAATGTTACTGCCCGGATCTTTGGAGTCGAAGCAATGGCGCGCTGCAATACTGCAGTAATGTTGGTGCAGTGTGATTCCGAACGGTACCTTAAAAGTGTTTTTGTTGCAGGCGGTGGTGATGTACGCGTCAACCTACGTGCTGGTCGCACTGAGCATAGACCGCTGTGACGCCATCACCAATCCTATGAACTTCTCGGGCAGTTGTAAGTAAAACCATTATTCCCTACAATTTCTTTATCTTAGACCCTACCCTGTTGAATTTTAGACACTTCAAAGTAACGCGCGGTTTTAGTTTCACAAGTTGCTGCTCGCGCTAGCTGCAGCAAGAAAGCGTGGACAAGTGCAAGTGGTTGTGTTCGTGGAAAACTAAATTTATTCTATACGATTGTTTTGTTTTTCTTTCATGTTGGTCGCACTGAGCACGGTGCGATGCCATCACCAATAATACGATATTATACATTTTTCCACAACTAAATATTTTCCATTTTCCATGTTTTTTTTTTGCATGTTATTGACACAATGAATAACTAGATTTATAGGTTTCCTTTTTTAACTTTGCAAAATTTTTTTTTAAACCGAAACTTATAACCCTAGAATATATTATGCTGACGTGATCGACCTGAAAATCAAAGTGATTTGTTAAGATTTAGTTAGTGGAAACCGTTTTCTTCCGAAATGGAAATTTCGTAGAAAAAGTACCGTTATTTTGTAAGGATCGCAAAGCTATTCTTCCTTCTTAGGTGGGGGCCTAAGGGGGCATGCAGGTTTTCAAAATTCAAAATTAAAATTCAAAATTCAAAATTTTATTCTGCAAGTAGGCCTCAAGGGCTCTTTTACGAGTCAATACAACATTTATAGTAACATCATATAGTGACATGAAAAATACATAACAACATTTATAAATACAACAGCCAATACCTGGGTAAACATTACATTACTTATAATAATCTTAAAATAAATAATTACTACAATACAATAGAGATGTATAGTCTCTAGTGTTAAAAACACATTAAATCTGGAAATGTAAAAGGTCCCCAATGTCAGAGTACTAATACTAATAAAATTTGGAGGTGTAAAGTCTCTCCAAGTGTCAAAATAAAATTTATACTAAATAAATAAACCGCGTCTGGACTGTTAAACTAGCAGTCTCATAAACTAATGCTACATTCTGTACATAACTAGTATGTACCAAGTCAAGTATATTATACAATATGACAGAGACGTATAGCCTCCACGGTTAATACATTAATACTGTGTCTGAGAAAAATAATAATACACAATAATAATGACATTAATAAGATTTGGAGGTGTAAAGGTTCTCCAAATGTCAAAGAATAAAAAAAAAATTTGTATGAAATACATGTTTCACGTCAAGAGACTGTTAAGCTAACAATCTTAAAACTAGTTCTACAGAATACATAACTACTATGTACTTAATATGTCAATGTCATCATCAAAATAACCCTTTTTGCCTTTTATCTCAATTACCCTGAATGTCCACTTCTGTTCAAAATATTTTCTTGTGATCCTTTAGCCACATCTCATCATTGTATACTAAAATTATACTGCTTATGGTATGCAGGGTAACGTTATACAATGAGGGCTACCATTTTTTTGCTCACCAGTTGGTGTTTCTGTAGATGGTGGGCCAGAAAAACAGCTCTTAACAAAACGCTTTCGTGTTCAAAGTCCATTATGTGACCTTTCTCACAAGTGCAAACGCGACTATGTTACGATATTCCATCATGGAATACCAGTGCCTATCTTCCGGTTTCTACATCAGACCTTGAAACCTAATCGTGGTCAAAGTTCATTACAAGACCTTTCTAACAAATCCAAACACAGCTATGATACGATGTTCCATCATGAAGTTCCAGTTCATATCTTCCGGCTCCATCATCAGATCAGTTCGACAGTACCATATTATTGTATTGTCATCAGAACTACATACAGCCTCCAATTTTAATTTTTTTGATCCTTATAAGATGGTTAAATTAGTTACCTTAGATTCCATTACATAGTTACATACAGGTCGACCTAATAAAAGCGTGTTAAAAATTAAATACTTAATACGTTCTAATATACACAAAGGTATAAGGTATGTCTAAAATTACCGTTTTTATACCTATGTTGCGATAGATTTGAATATTTTGACCCATTTTAAATGTAATCAATTGTAGAATCGCTGTGGTTACAGTAGAATAAGCATTACTGTTTAATGTAACCAACAAGCCAACGAAACCGCAGAATAAATAGGTATTCAGTTTACTTTTCCTGAGCTCTGCGAAATTTATAGTGTTTATTTGATTTCACAAACCAGTTGAGTTAACACATTTAATTTTACACAACTGGTCTGCCTTTCACCTATCTATTATCTTTTTTAGGGTTCCGTAGCCAAATGGCAAAAAACGAAACCCTTATAGATTCGTCATGTCCGTCTGTCTGTCCGTTTATGTCACAGCCACTTTTTTCCGAAACTATAAGAACTATACTGTTCAAACTTGGTAAGTAGATGTATTCTATGATACGCATTAAGATTTTCACACAAAAATAGAAAAAAAAACAATAAATTTTGGGGGTTCCCCATACTTAGAACTGAAACTCAAAAATTTTTTTTTCATGAAACCCATACGCGCGCATCAAACCCATGCACTCGTAGTGCATTCGCGCCCGCTAATAAACGCGAGCGATCGTATCATATCAATAGCACAACTGTAACAGATTTTACAGTAAATATGGTGCTACTTTACCGCACTAGTGCGAAAATTAGCATATTACGTTACTATGTCGAACATTTAAAGGGCCATATGTACTGTAAAACGTTGTACGATACATGTGCGAATAGGTAATTCGCAACTCGTGTCGATTTAAAACACTCCCTTCGGTCGTGTTTTAATTTATCACCACTCGTTTCGAATTTCCTATTTTTCGCACTTGTATCGTAATGTACTATTATCTACACACGTATCATAAATTACTCCCTGTGATGCGTTCAAAAACCGTAAATTAGGGTCAGTATAAAGATAAACTGAGTTCGCACCTGGCTGTTGTAAATCCGCACTTAAACACTGCACATTAAAGTCCACTTTACTATTATCTTTCACTTTATTTTGATTGCAACAGATACTATTTATTTGACTTCATTGTTTTAGAAAAACACACAGTTATCTAGTTTGCATCTTAAAAAGTGACATCTAGCGATCTATTTGGTAACTAATTTTCAGTTTTTACATTTATGCGGCAATTTTAAATCTCAACAAGAATTTTATCACAATATTTTTTATATCTGTGGAAAAGTTAATATTGCATATTAACAAAGAGAATTTGAAATAGAGGTGGATTGTCAAAGAAAACTACGAGTATGTAGCCACGTAAATTTACTGCCATCTTTCGACACATGATTAAAACTTTTAGAACGCCATTTGACTTTAATCCTTATTCTTTCACTGATATTAAACAAAGGACAATGGGCACTTTTGTATGGGGAGTGTCCCATGGATGTATACTGTTGAGACATATGTCGTTTTAAAGCTCTTAATCGTAGTATTATTTTATTGTATGGCACCAACCTTAGACCACTTGCAGGGACCGAGCTATATAAAAAAAGAAGTTGCGCATATAAGCAGTTATATTTCCTTATACGCGGGATATAAAAAGTTTTAGCGTATTTTATTCGAAAGAATATAAAAAATGCTTTATGTTTTTTGTATCAACACCAATGATAAAGTATTTAAAGGGACACAATGAACAGTTTTAAAAAATCGTCATTCTAAAAATTACTTGATACACAGCGAAATAAGAGTGTATACAAATGCCATGCATATCATGTGAAAAGTATTTTTATAAGCTATTTTTCGTATAATATAACTGGGGTCAAATCGTTGCAGGGACCAAAATAAAACCATTTAATGAGTTAATTAATTGTAGTTAATTACACCTTAACTTTTCTACTCAACGCCAGATGTCGCTCTAAAGCAAAATTCTACTTGACGTAAAACATTTATACATCGCGGTAATCTCGTCAGTCTTACTCCATCATTTTAAAAAGTATAGACTAGTTTATGGATTTCTAAAGTTATGTCAAGATGACTCTGAATGTAATATTGTCAACAATAATTGTCAAAACACGCAATTTAAAATATTCAACATTGTAATTACAAAATAGTATATTTCTAATACGCTATAATTTTCTCCAATCGAAAGGCACTCCATTCCATTGATCTCAGAGAGTATGCTCCTTGATGATCTTCACTATTCATGAGGTAGGTAAGATCAAAGTATTATTTTTTCTCGTATAGCTGCTATATAGCGTTCGACTCCATGGAAAATAAAGGCTCCAAATTATATAAAAAATGTAGCATATATACAAAGTGCAATTTAGATAGTATTCCAGAAAAAAATGCGCCTATGTAAATGCTGAAAAGTTTCCTATCGTATTGTCGAACAAATTCATATCTACTTCTGATCTACGCGACCTTAGAAGTTTGGATTGTCCTACCTAATCATTTTACATTTTATTGTTTTTAGAACAAGAATTATTTTACTTCCCACTGTCTATGTAAGGGGACTTAGAGCGGATTCATACTTTACTATACGTGTCGTGTCGAATGATAGTCCCTATGTCAGTTTCTCCAATTCTATTTTGCGTAGGATAAGTTAAAAAAATAATTAAAAATATGTGTTACCGTATTTTTATTCGTGAAATGTTACCTATATTTCTAAGTTAATGATTGTACTATACTTCCAAAAATATGTCTGACAAACATTTTATATGAAAGCCATTTTTCCATGTAAAAATGAACTGTTATAGGGACCATCTTTTGAATTTATGATAATTTATTCATATTTTAATGTACTCGGGTAGTTAATATTGCAGGCATTATATCAGCACTAAATAAATGCTGTGAACCAGATATATATTAAGTGGCGAATAACGTTTCCAAATCGCATTTTCTTTTGACATATTTTTCTTTTTTTTTTGCTCTTTTTTTCACGACCGGTTTGGCCTAGTAAGTCGATGATCCTGGGTTTGAATCCCGGTAAGGGCATTTATTTGTGTGATGAGCACAGATATTTGTTCCTGAGTCATGGATGTTTTCTATGTGTTTAAGTATTTGTATATTATATATTATTATGTCGTTGTATGAGTACCCACAAAACAAGCCTTCTCGGCTTGCCGTGGGACTCAGTTAATTTGTGTAAGAATGTCCCTATAATATTTATTTATTGTTATTATTATTGTATGTCCGGTAACAGAACTCCCCAGGAGCACTCGGGTGTGTAAGGTCGCTACTCCCCAACTTATTATAATTGTTATTACTTTCAGCATTTTTAAGTTGTTCATCGGACACTGGGGCCATTGAAGTTTCAAGTTGGCGGCATCAAAATGGAGTACCTAGGTACTGTTTCAAATAAATGGGTGGTAAGTAAGTACATTTGGTGAAGTGGAACTGCTGATGTTGATCAGAAACGGAACTCTTCCACGCGCGTGATTTGTCTTCTTTGTTAAGTTTGTAGCGAGTAAGTTTCAAGTACCAAGGTTTTTAGGAACCTTTGTGTCAAGGTAAAGGTCTGACGATGGGTTCCATGAGGAAGCGAGGGAACACCTCAAATCTTATAGGCATATAGTCATTTTGGATTTTCATCAATACCTTAAGCTTTTTCATTCCCACTAGTGGCATTTAATGAAGTGGAACTATTGATGTTGACCAAAACGGAACTCTTGAACGCGCGAGATTTTTCTTCTTTGTTTTTTTTAATGATATAAGAGGCAAACGAGCAGACGTCACACCTGATGGTAAGCGATTACCGCCGCCCATGGACACCTGCTAAACCATAGGGGTTGTAAGTTCGGTGCTGGCCTTTAAGATTGGAATACGCTGTTTTCTTAAAGTTTTAAATGTCGTATTGGTCCGGAAATACCGCAGGCAACAGATCATTTCATAGTTTAGCTGTATGAGGCAGGAAGTTTCTAGAGAAATGCACAGTTGAGGACTGCCAACCATCTAAGTGGTGAAAATAAAAATGTTGTAGCGTAGAGCGATGACGAAAAGAGGCGGCAAGGATTAATCCGAGCAATTCGATGGAACACTCGCCGTAATAGATTTGTCCTGATAAGTTTGTAGAAAGTAAGGTTGTTAAAAAACATCTGTGTCTAGATCCAGGTCTGATTACCTCAAACCTTATAGAAATACATATAGTTTTTTTTGGATTTACATCAATATCTTTGGGCGTTTTATTAAAAAAAAAGCTACATTTAATCAAGTGGAACTGCTGATATGTTCCAGAACGGAACTTTTCAACGCACACGTTTTGTATTCTTTATTAAGCTTGTAGTGAGTAAGGTTCTTAAGGTGTACTTAATACATCAATGTCCAGTTCTGATGATGGGTTTCATGAAGAATCGAGGGAATTCCTAAAATCTTTTAGGCATACATGTAATAATTTCTGGGATTTTATTTACATATCAAGCATTATTATTAAAAAAGTGTCATTTGACTAAAAGTAACAGCTGATGTTGACCAGAATGGAACTCACCAACTCGCGCGCGATTTGTTTTATTAGTTAAGTTTGTAGCAAGTAAGTTTTAAGTATTAAGGTTTCTAGGAACATTTGTGTCAAGGTAAAGGTCTGATGATGGGTCCCATGAAGAATCGAGGGAATTTCTTAAATGCTATAGGCATATATGTAGTACTTATTGGATTTTCATCAACATATTATCAACTTTTATTCACAAAAGTGACATATGATGATGTGGAACTACTGATGTTGACCAGAACGGAACTCCAAACCGTGTAATTTTTCTTCGTTAAGTTTGTAGCAAGTAAGGTTCTTAAGAAACATTTTTGTCAAAGTACAGTTCTGATGATGGGTTTCATGAAGAATCGAGGGAATTCCTAAAATCTTATAGGCATACATGTAATAATTTCTGGGATTTTATTTACATATCAAGCATTTTTATTAAAAAATTGTCATTTGACTAAGTGTAACAGCTGATGTTGACCAGAATGGAGCTCGCCAACTCACGCGCGATTTGTTTTATTAGTTAAGTTTGTAGCAAGTAAGTTTTAAGTACTAAGGTTTTTAGGAACATTCGTGTCAAGGTAAAGGTCTGATGATGGGTCCCATGAAGAATCGAGGGAATTTCTTAAATGTTATAGGTATATATATAGTACTTATTGGATTTTCATCAACATATTATCAAGTCTTATTCACAAAAGTGACATTTGATGATGTGGAACTACTGATGTTGACCAAAACGGAACTCCAACGCGCGCAATTTTTCTTCGTTGTTAAGTTTGTAGCGAGTAAGGTTCTCAAGAAACATTTTTGTCGAAGTACAGTTCTGATGATGTGTTTCATGAGAAAGCGAGGGAACTCCTCATTCTCCTCAATTCTTATAGGAATATAGTCATTTTGGATTTTCATCAATATCTTTAGCTTTTTTTATTCACATTAGTGGCATTTGATGAAGTGGAACTAGTGATGTTGACTAAAACGGAACTCTTCAACGCGTGAGATTTTTTCTTTTTTTGTTTGTTGTGATATAAGAGGCAAACTAGCAGACGAATCAACTGATGGTAAGCAATTACCGCTGGCCATGGACATCTGTTACACCTTAGGGATTGTAAGTGCGGTGCCGGCATTTAAGATAGGAACACGCTCTTTCCTTAAAGTTTGAAAGATCGTATTGGGCCGGAAATACCGCATGCGACAGATCATTTCATAGTTTAGCTGTATGAGGCAGGAAGTTTCTAGAGAAATGCACAGTTGAGGATTGCCAACCATCTAAGTGGTGAAGATATAAATGATGTAGCGTAAAGCGGTGACGGAAAGAGGCGGCAGAGATTAATCCGAACAATTCCTCGGAACTTTTAAGTTTGTAGAAAGTAAGGTTCTTAAGAAATATCTGTGGTAGACACCAGTGTCTAGTGTCTAGGTCTGATGATGGACACCTCAAACCTTATAGAAATACATATAGTTTTTTTTTTCATCAATATCTCTAGGTGTTTTATTTAAAAAAAGTTATATTTGATCAAGTGGAACTGCTGATGTTGTCCAGAACGGAACTTTTTAACGCACGCGTTTTGTATTCTTTATTAAGCTTGTAGCAAGTAACGTTCTTAAGGTGTATTTATATCAATGTTCAGTTCTGATGATGGGTTTCATAAATAATCGAGGGAATTCCTGACATCTTATAATTTCTGGATTTTTATTTACATATCAAGCATTTTTATTAAAAAGTGACATTTGACGAAATGCAACAGCTGATGCTGGCCAAAATGGAACTCGCCAATTCGCGCGCGATATGTTTTATTTGTTTATTTTGTAGCAAGTAAAGTTCTTGAAGACATTTGTGTCATAAGGTCTAGTTCTGAGGATGGGTTCCATGAGAAATCGAAGAAATTCCTCAAATCTTATAGGCATACAATACATACAGTAATGTTTGGATTCTCGTCAACATATCAAGCATTTTTATTTAAACAAGTTAGTGATATTGACCAGAACGGAACTCTTCAACGCGCGCGATTCTTATTCTTTGTTAAGTTTGTAGCAAGCTAGGTTCTTAGGAAACATTTGTGTCAAGGTCCAGTTATGATGATGGATTCAATGAGGAATTGAGGATTTTAAATCGATTTGAATTCACAATTGGGAGGAATTGAGGATTTTCGTCAATATATCAAGTTTTTTTTATTTGAACAAGTGACATTTGATGAAGTGAAATTGCTGATATTGAGCAAAATGAAACTCTTCAACGACAAGTATTTTACCTTAGGCGTGTTTTTTATTTTATTTCGTTTATAGCATGTAAGGCTTTTAAGGAACATTTGTGTCAAGGTCCAGTTCTGATGATAGGTTCTACGAGAAACCGAAGGAGCTTCTCATATTGTATAGGATAGGCATACATATAGTCATTTTAGGATTTTCATCAATATTACAAGCATTTTTACTCAATAAAGTGAAATTTGTTGAAGTAGAATTGCTGATGAAGAACGGAACACCTCAACGACTTCCAGATTCTTTATTTTTATTACTCTTCTTTCTTTTTCATTATTCTTAGAACAGGTATTTCTAGTAAGTGAACCGAACTGCTAATATTAAAAGTAGGTAGGTAGGTAGGTTAAATAGGTTAAAACTGTAAGGATTATTATGTATAAGTAGTCTTTCTTTTAATTAAACATAGGTAAGTAATTCTATTTAAGTATAAGTGTCTTTAAAAAAAACATCAATCGACTCTTATCTGTCACTAGTTCCAGTTTCAGAGTATAAAATCCGGGTACACAGCCACGGCCAGCCGGGTAGCCAGACAGTTCGAATACGGACAAGTTATTGTGAATAAAAAATCTTATCGTCTTGCAAAAGTTATTGTCATAAATGTATAGGTTTCGAATGCATGAATATAAAGTTAAAATGCTGGTAAAAGTATTAGTTTTTATCATTAACCATTTTATATCCCAACAAAACTGTTACCCTTACAAAAATAAAATGCTTTCATTACCTGATGTAGGTTACGTTAGGTAATAAATAAATAAATAGGTAGGGACAATCTTACACAGATTGGCCCCAAACTAATCAAAGCTTGTACTATGGGTACTAGGCGACGTTAAACATACTTATTTAGATAAATATATATTTACGTATATACATAGAAAACACGCATGCCTTAGGAACAAATATCTGTATTCATCACACAAAGAAATGCCCTTACGCGATTCAAACTCGGGACCATCGGCTTCATACTTCATAGGCAGGGTCACTACCCACTAGGCCAAACCGGTCGGCAAAAGGTAAAGATAATTAGGTAAAGACAATGAATAATTAAACGTATTATAAATTGACACCAATATCCATCAAATAGTATAACTAGGTATGCTAAGAGCGGGCTTCAGGCCATTACGTCGCACCTTTAGAATTAAACTAATTTGACTCAAAAAGTACGACTACTTTATATATGTAGTTTGGTAGAACAGTAAGAACTCACTATATGTGTCTCTTTTTCATGCGGTGAAATCCCCCCCACCCGGAAAGGGTAGCGACGCCCATTTTATCGACTCTCGAGTCGACTCCAATCTGATACTAATAGTAAGTAAGTACTTACTTAGTAAGCAAATTGTAGTAGTCATCCCTTCTTAGTAAAAGGAAAGTATTGTAAAGATACTACTTTTTGACCGACTTCAAAAACTTTCTGAACCAATGTTGAAAATTAGTTATCGTTTGAAAGTGGGTATATAGTTCCAAGATGGTCCTATTTTTGACAAAACTACGAGGAATTAAGGGAACTCCCCAAATCTTATAGGCGTTTTTTAGTTTCATCATCAGACCAGGCATTGCCATTCAAAAAAGTGCTATTTGAAGAAGTGGAACTTCTGATCAGGACCAGAAAATAACTCTTTAACGATGCGTATTTCACGCTAGACGATTTGTCTTCTTTGTTATGTTTGTAAAGAAGCTACTTGCTTAACGAGGTTTAAGGAATATTTGTGTAAAGGTCTAGCTTACATCATGGGTTCCATGAGGAATTGAGGCAACCTCTCAATTCTTGATGGAACGTAAAACTGTTTATTGACATAATTGTCGATAGGTATCCCATCTGCTCTAATTTACCCCACTTGACGGTACTTACATGAAAAAAAAACTTCTCTTAAAAATAGGAAACCGACTTCAAACATAGGTATTAGAAAACAATACAAAAACTGTTATTGTATTTTCAGAAACCATACGGAAATAATGAGGATGCATCGACATAAGAAGAATCGAACATGGGCAAGATAAAGTTCAAGAAAAAAGCAAATATAATGTGTACTTGTGTGTAGTCAAAGAAAGTTGAAAAATAAAGCATAATTAATGGCCATAGAATACAGAACCGATACACGAACATTAAGACTATTAAAAATAGACATATAGGTTGATCGTACTACTCGTACTAATGTATTTCTTTTGTTCAATTATATTATTGCATTAAAGTTAGATTCTCTAGATATATATTATTCATAGGTTCTGTATTCTATACGAATTGTTTCAGTGTAATTATTGTACTAAATACCGTTGACCGCCTGTCAACAGTATTTATTTCTACATTACTATCACAGAAGATTTTAGGCCCTACAGTAGTTTTTGAATTAGTATTTATTATGGACAAATATAGCGAAATGTGAGTTTTTACCTAAAATATCAATCTTTTGTGAACGTGGTGTAGAGTATATACCGCCTAAGACTGAAGTAGCTACGCAGGCAACGTTTTCAAAATAGAATCGTGTTCATGGTCGGCCCATGGTAAAAATAATTAGGTACACGTAGACCCGCTAAATAAACCCCGTGGACCCACCAGGAGAACATATTGGAGAGACTAGAGATAATACACCGCTTTAAGGGCGGTCGCACTCGGCATTGACATCTGGCGTCTAGATGGCGGGTGGACCTCAGCGAATTTCAAAGAAATATTTATAAACATCCAATGACGTCCGGCTCGGACACCAGATCTTCAATCTCCTGATTCCTGTGGAGTCTCCAGGTTCCATCCTCTCCACGTGTGAGTCCTAGGATTTTTCGCGCTGCCAGACTCCGATGACTCAGGCACGTAGTCCAGATGGGTGAGGATCGTGCAGCCTGGAGGGCGTACTCTGAAGTTCCAAATGGCCGAAGACCGTCTAGACGTCCTAGGTAGGTCCCGCTGGAGAGATGAAATGCAAAAAGACCTTAGCGAACTCGGCGCCGTCGACTAGATGGAAACGGTTTTGGACAGAGAAGCATGGCGGTCTTTGGTGTCGGAGGCCAAGATCCACTTCGGGTCGCTGCGCCACAGCAGTAAGTAAGTATTTATAAACATACTGTACCTTCTGTGTACCTAACCCAAAACGAGATATTTAAGAAAAAGTCCACCCGCCATTCTGACGTCAGGATTGCGGTTGGACCTATGAAATCTTGCATTATACCGCACTAAAAGTATGCAGTTATATGGTACAGTCGCCATCAGATATATCGGAGTGGCCGAGGTGCTCAAAGATCTCTAAACACGCACTCTAACCTCTTGACAGTAGAGGCATGTTCAGATATTCGTGGGTACCTTGGCCGCTCCGATATATATGATGGTGACTGTACCTTCAGTGTACCTCTGTAAATAGAAATAGAAACCGGTGTACCTCTCCCCAAAACAAGCTAGGCTAAGCTCATGCACAATATAACTGCATACTTTTAGTGCGGTATAATGCAAGATTTCATAGGTCCACCCGCCATCCTGACGTCAGGTTGGCGGGTGGACCGTTTTGTAAAATATCTCGTTTTGGGGAAAGGTACACTGGTTTATATTAAAGGTACACTGAGGTACACAGAAGGTACAATATGTTTATAAATATTTCTTTGAAATTCGCTGAGGTCCACCGCCATCCTGACGCTTACCATATATCTAAGGACCGACCTTAGGGGCAATAACGATAGTGCTAGTTCAGTTGTGTCATTCACAAATTCGAGCCAATTGTGCTGTCTAACGCAACTAGATGCGATCAATCGCGTGCATAATGCGAACTCATCAACCAATCACGTTGTGGTACTTGTGGCGTTAGACTGCACGATTGGCTCAAACTCGTGTGCGTAACACCGCTGTACTGGCCCCATTCTTATTGCCCGTAAGGCCCGTCCTCAGATATATTATGTCAACGACACAGTCGCGATTAAAAAAAATCACATCGCTTCTGCTACCAAATTGTTGAGCATAACGTTTTCCTATCCATAGGTTCCATCTGTCCAGTAGGATCCACCATCTCGATCCACCAGATTGAAGAGATTGTTACTTAACTGATGGATCGAGATAATGAAACCTACTGAATAGAGCGGGTCGATTGGATATAACAAAGTACGCTTATATGAAACGCTACTCCGGTGTGCGAGTGAGACAGTCAGGCCAATTTGAACTTGCATTTGACAGAAAACTGACTCCATCAAACGCTACCAGTTCCATTGCCGGCCTCTTCGCTGCCTTCTATAGTGGTTCAATCTTACCTTGCTTATGAATAAAAAGGGGCGTGCACACCGATATTAGAGTAATATTGGAATCATATCAGTTAGTTGCGGGCGTCTCGCTCGCACAAATACATGCGTATAAGTGCGAAATGAACACACGAATGACAGCTAACTGGTATCATTCCAATATTATTCTAAAATTGGTTTAATGTCAGTTGCACTTTCGAATTGGCCTACATAGCGATTTCCTTAGCCTGCACACCGGATCGGCGTGTGGGCCGGCATCTAGCTAATGTAAAGCCACCTCATTAGGTGCTTTTAGCCTTTTGAACGGCAAGAACACCTAAAGATGTGGTGAGAGAAAGCCGCGCGTCCCTCATGCACTGCACTAGCTTTACAGCTTGCATTGCGACCAATGTATGCCGCTCACCGCCCCGCCGGTCGCGTGGGTCCAATCCGCGGCCCTAGAAGACGTACTTTACATATAAACAAGAGCACGCGAGCATTTTGCGAGTTGTGTATGTGTACTTGTGTTATCTAGGCGCACAAACGGTTACAATAACAAGAAGTGTACACCGCGTGTGCAGTCCAACACGGGAGCACGGGTGTGATTCGAAAATAACGCGCTAGCGACGCATTACGACATTGATGTTTTACCCTTTGAACGCCATAACAAAAACGTTACTCACATGCCAAGGTCACGGGCGCAAGTGAGCTTAAAAAGTGCATGAGTATTACATTAGGGACTTTGACAGCGATTATAACAGCTATAATCATTAATGTGTTCATGGCCCTTAAATCATGTCTAGTGACGGCGCCTTTAGGTGTTCTTGACGTTCAAAAGGTTAAGGGCGTTTGCTAGCTGGCGCTAGTGCACGGAGCGGGCAAACACGCGCAGGTGCCTTTGTAAGTAAAATCAGTCGCACGCGTCCGCGCCAGTTAGCGTTGCTCATACTGTAAGAGCTCGTTCCCACTATGTCGGATGTCGTGGCGATTTTTAATCGTACGTTCCACTGGCAGAACATTTTATATGAAGCTGTTCACACTCGTCCGACAACGATTTTGTGTCGGATACGACATGAAATGTCGTGCGTTTTGCCAGCCCTCCCAGCCCGGAAAAAAAAATATAGCGCTGTTCACATTTTGTCGGATGTCGGAACGATTTCGCCCGCGCCGCCCGCGCGGTACTCCCTCACACACCCGCGCGTCGCTGCCGCGTCGTTGCGATCGCTTCTTAATTCAGCTATCAAATTCTGAAATATTCATAAGGTAAATCTTTCCCTGAGAATTGGGTGTACCCAATATCTCCTTTTTTTAACTGCCTCTAATCGTTTCTTTCGCAAATAATACAAAACCACAAACATTTCGTCGACGTTCATCTAGTACTAAGCCTCGCTACCCACTCGAAAAATACACGCCAGCTGCGATCGTGCACGACAGACGACTAGTGGGAACAGTACCGCCGACACCCGATTGAAATCCGGATCCGACATCCGACATAGTGAGAACAGCGGCAACGACACACGATTAAAAATCGCCACGACATCCGACATAGTGGGAACGAGCTCTAAGCCGCACGCCCGCTCCATGCACACGCGCGACGTTGCGGACGCCCTATGCCCTAAACCTTACTTGAAAGTGTGAAGGTTACTCTGACAACGGCTATATCAGCTATAATGTATTTATGACGCTTTGAGCATAGCTAGTTACGACGCCTTAAGGTATTCTTGGCGTTCAAAAGGTTAAGGGCGTTTGCTAGCTGGCGCGAGTGCACGGAGCGGGTGCACGTGCGCGGGTGCCTTTGTAGGTAAAATTCGTCGCACGCGTCCGCGCCAGCTAGCGTCGCCAGTTACTGTTTTTCGTTAACCCGCTTCAGCTAGCAAACTAATCGCAAATGGTCCGAGATTGGCGCAATAACCATGCATTTCCTTATCTGGATCTGGATGCACCTATTCACCAATGCTTGCTTTAAAGTAACTTGTCGACTCGTCCTGATAATATTTGTGCGACCGTGAAGAAAATCTATGCTGTCACTTATTTTTCAATTTATATGAAATAAAGATGTTAAATGTATTCAAAAGTTTTTATTTAATAAGGTATGTATAAGTGCTCTGTGCATCCGCACCAGCTAGCGGTGCCCTTAGCAAACCAATCGCAAATGGTCCGAGATTGGCGCAATAACCATGCATTCTCTTATCTGGATCTGGATGCACCTATTCACCAATGCTTGCTTTAAATTAACTTGTCGACTCATCCTGCTAATATTTGTGCGACCGTGAAGAAAATGTATGCCGTCAGTTATTTTTCAATTTATATGAAATAAAGGTGTTAAATGTATTCAAAAGTTTTTATTTCATATGTATATATAATGGAACGAAATACAGCTACTATCTTAGCTTGGCAAGCAGTTAAGAGTCGCTGATGCTTTTATTGTATTCACTGCGTTAATTTTAGGTTTAAGATTCTTTATTCTCACTAAGAATTTGACAATTCACTTACATGAGAACTTAAAACTACACAATTTAATCCTGCTTCATATGGCAAACGAAGGAAACGTTGCTTTGAACCGCGACGCAATCGCAAATGTTTCACTTTTACACAATTTTCCTGCAGAGAGACAAAACAAGTATGTACATAGTACCTTTTTACGATTTATTTTATCGTAACATATAAACTTAGATTTATTTTCTTGCTGCTAATTATGGTACTCCAACTACTCCATAAATACATTTACTTACCTACTTATTGCTTAGGAATCTTATTTCATGTTTAATAATAAGGTTATATAACGTTTCTAGCGGGACATAACGCGAACTTTAAAAAATGTAATGCTTTTTCTACCTTTATCACTCGAATATGTAAGAGCAAGAGAGATAAATAGACGAAACTTACTAGTTCAAGGTAACCACATGTTTTATTGTCAAAGTTCTGATTGTTATTCTTCGGTGACATTTTTAGCGTTTATAAGCGACTATACGGATCCAGCATTTGCCGCTCATTCGGTTCTCCTATTGCACGCAAGATGTCAGTACTAGAGAGGATTTGAAAAATCATAATTAAGTAGTTTAGTGCCATTTATTGAGCAGTAATAATTTAAAAAAAAATATAAATTACTTTTTCATTATATTTCAGGCATGCAAAGTGATGTAAATGGTTACAAAAGTAACTCTATATGAATGACATTTTTTAGTTCCAGTTTACGCCGCAGCGCATGATCAAAATTATTAATATCATCTTCCCTGGACACTTTCGGTCTTTGGTGTCATATAAGTAATTAATGCTTAATTGAAGACCTTCCAAATAGGATATGACTCAATTGTATATACCAATAGTAAAAAATACCCAAACTGCTACCAAGGCTCCATCTAGTGCCAGGTAGAACAAACAAAGCGGCATTTACCACAATTAATTAACGAAAAAACTCGTTTTATTACCGCCCCTGCAAGCATTTGAGTGCAAGTATATATATATTAAAATACCTTATAAAAATGTCTTTTAAATGATATATATGGCTTGAGTATACAAGCAAGTTTCAGTGTTTAATAGCAGTATTTTTAATTCAAGCATATGTTATATCAACTAATTCCAGCCCTGTACGTACTTAAACGTAAGTAGTGGTAAACAGAAATCTAGAATTTCTCATATTCTTTCATACAAAACACCTAACAACCGGCTACGTAACAAGTACTTTGTAAAACAACAGTTTATATTCGCCACTCTTTTTTTTTAATTGCTCAGTCCCTGCACGTTATCCAAAGTTGGTGTCATACAATAAAATAATGCTAAGAGTAAACCCTTTCAAACGAGATATGTCTCAACAGTATACATCCATGGGACAAATTGCCCATTCTCCTTTATATAAATGTAAATGGCAAGTGTTTATATTGGGGAATAGGAATCCAGTTAAAACTAAAATTGTTAAAACACTTATAAAACTAATTTATATGTATAAGTGTTTTACAATTATTACATAAACTACCCACTTCAAAATCCGAATATCGCTCAAAGCTTAATTTATTTTGTGGCTATAAAAACCAGTGCCGTGTACAGTCGATACTCAAGGCAAACATATAAAAAATATAAGTATTTAGGTTGCCTATTATATTAACTGTAAACAGATTTTTCATTTGACCGAACTATTTTCTTTCTTACTTTCTTTTTACTTCAATAAACATCATCATAAGTCTGATATAATGACGGTACAAATCGTACAATAAGTCCAACAGTTTTGGGTCAACCATAAATTGCGTAAATCAATGAATTAAATCGTCCGTCAAAAGAGTAAACAAAGAATAAGTATGTAAGAATTTTGTCAACGTCGAAATCACTTGTATTTTGTCCTAAGGTTTTATGTGTTTTATGTGGTCAATTTAAGAGGAACACCTCCTCAGATTTGAGAATTTCAGGTAAATATATCCGTCGCGCTGACGGGGGCGGCTCCCAAAATTATTGGACAACCTAGGCGAAAAATCTTGCCTATAAATTCTCAGAAATCCAGGTTTCGGTCTCGACGTTTTCTTCCTCCAAAACTTAACTAATCGTAAAGAAATTTCAAGAACGGAATGAAAAAGAAATTATCTATGTTTCAGCGTTTTTATTTGTGCGTTTATTGATGCCGATTTTGTAGGCTAGGCGTCTGTTTACAACGCATCTATTTGGCCGTTTTGAGTGCTATTTAAACGAACCTAGTTCTGATAAACACAAGAATATCAAAAAAGCAAAACGTACAGACACATTAACTGGTAAAATTTAACTCCAATAGGGTCTCGTTTTTATCCTTTGGGTACAAAAACGCCGTGTATACTTAGAACTAATCGCGCTTGAGAACGTTAACGAGAAAACCTATATTCTTAAAAATACCGTAGTTACTTGAAAAAAGTATTAGATTTTTTATTATAGTAATGAGGTTTCTTTGATCACCAACAATGCAATGCCTTCCCAAGCCTCTTAATTAAAGCCTTCGTAAAAACCTTTTACCATTACGTTATTTACAAATTTGTCCAAAAAGTTTCCCAGCCATATTTTATTTACTTCCCAATTTAGGTCGAATATTTTTTGTGATTCGTTTTTTTATCTAGAACGTGTAAGGAATTTTCCTATAGAAAACGTTTACACGTGTACCCCTTTGACAAATTAGAACGTAAAAATACTTCAAATTCTTTGGGTTTTAATTTGTATTTTTTTTTCAATTGTATGTCGTATTTATGATGATTATGAGTCACACGAAACATTCTTGAAGTTTTGATTATTAAGTGCAATTTATGGTACCATTTGACTGATTATTGATCTCACTCTCTCTTACTCTCACTCTCTCTCTCTTAAGCGTCTAATTTGTAATAACGCAAAAAAACGGTGTTATTCGAAACTTTCAAATTTCTCGAGGTACTCGAGAAATCCTGGTCAAAGAATCCCGTGCCTCGAGAAATAAAAAAAGGTCGAGAAACCACGAAACCCTACTTAGGTAAGATTCCTTCAACGTAGCACGCTTAACGCTGATACTGACCGCCATACAATGGTGTAGTGGAGACGTAAGGCCAGGAAATTAGAAAGGGACAAAAGATATAGGGCCGCGTGAAATTTGCGACGGGAGGTATGACCGCTGCGCGGGTTTTTTCTCTTTATCTCAATTACCCTGAAAATATACATTTGTATGTTTAAAATTTTGCTAGTCAGATCCCTCGCGGCAATATCACTAGCAGTTTTATACTAAAATTATATTGCTATGGTGATTGCCCTTGATTAAAACGTGTCAAAAATTAATATAAAAACTACAGTGTACCCCCTCTTAAAACATGTATTGTGGTCAGCGTTAGCGTCGAGCGTGCACACTCGGAGGCCTCGGAGTGTTTGCGGCCCGTAAGAGTGGCTCGGAGCGTTTCGAGGTTACGCGTAGTGGGGCAGTGTGCCTGTGTAGCTATTTCTGTATATATTTTTTTACTTTAATTAATATTATGTCATTGTTTCAGGGAACCGAGCGAGAGGCCTCATCGCGTCAGCTTGGATCATAAGCATAGTATTTTCCATCCCACTTCTGATATTGTACGAAATTAAAGAAGTACAAGGTAAGGGTTTTCTTTTCACTACGTTTGTGGCAGTTTATAATAAGAATTTAGGGGGCCTATCTAAGATAACAATCGTTGACAGAAAACACCAAGCAAAACTTAAATAATATATGGAAATAGTCATGTTGTAGTACACGAATTTGAACGCGCTAACGATGTGTCGACGTAGAATCATGACCTCTAAGATGAAAATTACCGATCGATGTCAAATGCTAGGAGCGGATTAGTGCTTGGTTGACTGCATTCAAGCTATTTAACACCTTCCAATATTAATCCTGCGAACTATTGTGACAACGGCGCGGTATCTCTTTCGAAACGCCTGCTGGAGGTCACAGCAGATTCGTTACTTACGAGTTGTCTGTAAAATTTGTTGTTCTTGAATTAAACCGACTCAGGTAACTACGTTGTTTTCGTCTGCGGAGAATAACCCTTCTCTCTTCTTGCTCGCGTTGTCCCGGCATTTTGCCACGGCTCATGGGAGCCTGGGGTCCGCTTGACAACTAATCCCAAGATGTGGATGTGGCGGAGAATAACCCTTATTACGACGTAACTTTTCTTAGCGTCTGTCATCGCGATACATTAGTACATTACGATACAAGTGCGAAAAATAGGAAATTCGAAACGAGTGGCGATAAATTAAAACACGACCGAAGGGAGTGTTTTAAATCGACACGAGTTGCGAATTACCTATTCGCACATGTATCGTACAACGTTTTACAGTACATATGGCCCTTTAAATGTTCGACACAGTAACGTAATATGCTACTTCTCGCACTAGTGCTATAAAGTAGCCCCATATGTACTGTAATATTTATTTTTGTTTGGTGTTTGTCGATGTATAATTGTAATTTTGGATAGCCCCCTTGGTGTTACTAAATTCGGTTTTAACGAGCCTTATCTAATGGATAGATATGGCCACGGTCTTTAATGTCAACCCATTTTAGAGGGAAGTAAGCACATATTCGTCCATACAAAAAGAGTAAATGTTTTTTCATTTCTAAATATTTTCCATTCTCCATGATTTCTTTGTATATTATTGACACAATGAAAAACTAGGTTTATAGGTTTTTTTGTCGAAATTTGTAAAAGAAAAAAAAAAACCATTTGTTTCAAAAAAGCGAAACCTATATTCCTAGAATATATTATGCCGAAGCGATGGATATCTACATCAAAGTAATTTGTTAAGATTTAGTTAGTGAAAACGGTTTTCTCTCGAAATGGGATTTTATAGAAAAAGTACCGTTATTTCGTTAGGATCGCAAAGCTATTCTTCCCTTTTAAGGTTTTAGCTGATTTAGTTGTTCAATTCTTAATGTACCTATGAAATGAAATGTCCGTCTGCTCGTTTGCCTCCTCTAGAAATCTTGACTATTCATTAATGGCTTAGTAACAAAGACGTATATTAATTTTTATAAGAAAACCTAAGTTGCCTTCAGTTTCTCTGATATTATTAAATCTACTTAAAATCAAGTAATCAACTATTTTGATTGAGCTTCTTTGACTATCGTTTATAATTCGTTAAATTTATTTTGCTGGAATGTTTTTGTGAAATTGTTATCTTCATCGAAAACACGCGTTAAAGAAAAAAGAAATGATGTCGCGAAAACACTTATACTTTTCTACCAATTAACTTATTCCAGAGTTGTTCAATCAATCAATCAATCTAATCATTTATTTGTTAGAATACAGTCAAGTGGATGTTATCAAATACATTTCAAAGAACAGTGTATTCAGACATTTCAGCCAACTAACGGGCATACAAATCTTATATTCATAAATAAAATTAATCTAATGTATACTACATTATACTAAATTTAATAACTATGCGGAATATGATCAAAATATTCATTTAAAGAGTAAAAAGCATTTGATGTTATGATATAAGCACGAGTATCTAAGTATGTATTTATCTATAAGTATGTATATCGTCGCTTATAACTAAAAACGTTGTTTAGATTGGGTGATCAGTGTAAGATTAACCCCAGACATTTAAATAATCTAGATCCATGGGGTCTCAGCAAGCAGAAGTTTTTTGCAGAAAACGCGAAGCGTCTGGTTGACGAAACTAGTGACCGGAGAAATGACGGCTTCCTCACACAACGTATTAGCATTGCGATACAACGAGGAAATGCCGTCAGCATCCTTGGAACAATGCTTCAAGGGCCTATTTTAGATTTAAGCTAGTCATTAATTTAGTTTAGTATTTGTACAGTTACTGTATTAGCTTTGTATATATCTAAATATGTTTTGTCTCAAATAAATCAATGTTTATTTATTTACAATTTTTAGGTCAACAACAATGCTGGATAGATCTCGGCTCGTCCGAGAGATGGCAGATCTGGATGACCCTGGTCTCCGTCATGATCTTCGTGTTCCCCGCCCTGGCTATAGCGGCGTGCTACGCCGTCATTGTCATGACTATCTGGACGAAGAGCAAAGCGGTGGTCATGAGTCCCCCCGTCAGCTCGAGAAGGACGAAAACTATGAATAACGGTAAGTAGTAATTTATTCATGTTCCCCGCCCTAGCTATAGTGGCGTGCTACGCCGTCATTGTCATGACTATCTGGACGAAGAGCAAAGCGGTGGTCATGAGTCCCCCCGTCAGCTCGAGAAGGACGAAAACTATGAATAACGGTAAGTAGTAATTTATTCATGTTCCCCGCCCTAGCTATAGTGGCGTGCTACGCCGTCATTGTCATGACTATCTGGACGAAGAACAAAGCGGTCGTCATGAGTCCCCCCGTCAGCTCGAGAAGGACGAAAACTATGAATAACGGTAAGTAGTAATTTATTCATGTTCCCCGCCCTAGCTATAGTGGCGTGCTACGCCGTCATTGTCATGACTATCTGGACGAAGAGCAAAGCGGTGGTCATGAGTCCCCCCGTCAGCTCGAGAAGGACGAATACTATAAAAACGGTAAGTAGTAATTTATTCGTGTTCCCCGCCCTAGCTATAGTGGCGTACTAAGCTGTCATAGTCATGACTATCTGGACGGAGAGCAAAGCCGTCATCATGAGCCCACCCGTCAGCTCTAGGAGGACGAAAACTATGAAAAATGGTATGTGTTAAGATAAAGTAGATGCCATTTACGAAACAAAAAGTGATCAAAGCTAGGATCGAATAAGGCGTCTTCTGCATTTGCGGTGCTGTTGAACAACTATGCAGGCTTCTACTAGGCGCTTTCGGTCTTTCTTCTATGTAAGGACACACAAATCAACATATTTAATTTATAAATGCTTCCTTAGCTAGTTAAATGGTATGTTTTCTTATACAAAATGCTGGTGTTCCCAAATTGAAAATAGCACCAACGTTGATTCGTAGATTGCTAATTTTTCCAAGCCTATAAATATACGTAACCATAGAGAAAAAAAAGTAAGTATAGAGTGCTCACTCCATACATCAGTTTTGGTACCAAGACGATCGAGTAGCGGAATTATCAGTACCGATACTTGACACTAGATGTCTCGGGTGTCGCGACTGACGAAAATTGTATTTCTCAACAATTTACAACTAATATTATAAGCAAAAGGAGTTGAAAATAGTGTTCCGGTTAATCCGGTTCTAATATTATCTGAAAATTGTTGAGCATTAGACTTTTCGTTCGTCGCGACATCTATTGTCAAGTAGTACAGATAATTCCGCTACTCGGTGCTAGATGTCGACTACGAAAGTAATAAGCGTTTTGATACAGTCGCCATCAGATATATCGGATCGGCCAAGGCGCTCACAAATATCTGAACACGCCTCTATTGTCAAGGCGTTAGAGTGCGTGTTCAGATATTTGTGAGTACCTTGGCTGCTCCGATATATCTGATGGCGACTGTACCAAAACGCTTATTACTTTCGTAGTCGAAATCTAGCACCGAGTACTACTGTACCAAAATTGATGTTTGGAGTGACCACTCTATGCTTACTTCTTATTTCTCTATGACGAAACATAATTCAGTTTTTGGTAAAAGCAAATTTGCTTTTGCTTCGTTATTTACCCAATAAAGTCCTAGGATTTTCTTCATAATTTGATAAATAATAGAATTTATAAAGTAATACCGCGAAAATAATAATAACTTTAACTCATTTATGAATACCAACAACCGTCTTCAATGTTACAATTAATTGAAATTACCTAAAATGTTTTAATAATATCACTACGTCTGTTTAAGCCAATGCTTATATTACCTTAGTGCGATCTTCATTTTGTTATATATCACAGATAAAATAACAATTTTATTGCCCAATTTACTGCCCAATCATGCAGCAATTGTACCAATGCCTTACTAAAATGACAGATCGCGACAAATTGGGGCAATAGAACTGTCATTTTCGTCACTAAGCAATAAAATCAGGGTTTAAGACGCCATTTACATTATAATACGTTGCGAAATGTACTTATTTTGGTCTAACTGAATTAATTTAATATTTTCTCGGTTTTCTATTCCTAATTTTTTTCTTTAGATAAGTATTATCATTTTAGAAATCATTTTTCGCAATAGGGAATATTACGCGAACTTCTGCGTAGGGGGCGCCACTACTACAATCCATCAAAATCTGAGGGTCTAACGCGAAACAAGAAAATCGAAATTTCGTTATCTAACCTCTCTATCACTCTTGCATATTCGAGCGATAAGGACGCAGATAACTATATTTAGATTTTCGTGTTCCCCGGTAGGCCCTTTGTAAACAAACCGCCTTGATGTATCAATGTCATATTTTATCATCTGTGAAAACTTGTCAAAAAACAGTTTAAGGCACAGTATGTATAAGTTACTCTCTTCTTCTTCTTCCTCGCGTTGTCCCGGCATTTTGCCACGGCTCATGGGAGCCTGAGGTCCGCTTGACAACTAATCCCAAGATTTGGCGTAGGCACTAGTTTTTACGAAAGCGACTGCCATCTGACCTTCCAACCCAGAGGGGTAAACTAGGCCTTGTTAGGATTAGTCCGGTTTCCCCACGATGTTTTCCTTCACCGAAAAGCGACTGGTAAATATCAAATGATATTTCGTACATAAGTTCCGAAAACTCTTTGGTACGAGCCGGGTTTGAACCCGCGACCTCCGGATTGCAAGTCGCACGCTCTTACCGCTAGGCCACCAGCGCTGCTGTATAAGTTACTCTATGGTTTACTAAAGTGCTAGTCCTGCACTCTGACGACAGAACATTGCAGAAATACTCCCTATTAGATGTTAAGAGCAATTCCTAGCTGAGCAACTTTTCAAATCTCGAATTTTTGAAGCTATGTTTCTGTCGCGCTGCGGTGGCCGGGAGTGCATGCGTGCGATAAGGACAACTGCAGCTCGGACTAAAATTCCCACGCAAAAAACTCAAAAATTGAGGCGTCGCTCCCGACTGTTACCTCTTCCAAAACGCAATCAATCATTATGAAATTTTGGAAACTGCAAGAGGAAGAAATAATCTATGCCGCTATGTTTTGATTTTTTTGCAGACAATTCTATTGAGCCGTTTTTGCGATTTTCGAGGCGCTGTAAGTTTCTTCAAAATAAAAAAAAAGCAAAACATAGCGGCACAGATATTGATGATATTGATCTTATTTCAAAAAATCATTGCTCTAGGTAAAAAATCCAGGGAGGAAACAGTCGAGAGCGCTTCTACGCGAAAGTCGCAACTAGGAATTCCTCTTAATATTACAGCAGCTTTGCCCCTTAGTTTGATTTTTTCCGAAAATTTTGTTATTTTTGGAATTAGGGTCTTTTGAATAAATGTATGGAATTTGTGTTTTGCTCCTATTAAATAAATAAATAAATAAATAAATAAATAAATATTATAGGACATTATTACCCAAATTGACTAAGTCCCACAGTAAGCTCAATAAGGCTTGTGTTGAGGGTACTAAGACAACGATATATATAATATATAAATATTTACAAATACTTAAATACATAGAAAACACCCATGACTCAGGAACAAATATCCATGCTCATCACACGAATAAATGCCCTTACCAGGATTTGAACCCGGGACCATCAGCTTCGTAGGCAGGGTCACTACCCACTAGGCCAAACCGGTCATCAAAACTCTATTAACTCTTATAATTATTTAAAATGGTCATTCGCTGCCCTTAACTAACTGTACAACCAGACAGGCGACTAACCAGATCATCCGTCCATCTGATCTGCGGCCTTCTCACGTTCGTGGTCGCCACTCGAGAACCTTTCTGCCCCATCGGCCATCGGTTCTGCGAGCAATGTGGCCCGCCCACTGCCACATTTGTGGCAATTTTCTGAGCTATGCCGACAACTTTAGTTCCGTCCGAATGACCGTTCGTTGTGGAGATCCTTGGGGGAAGCCTTTGTCTAGCAGTCGACTTCTTTTGCTTGAAATGATGATGGTTATTATTTAGAATAAAATAAAATAAAATAAAATATGATATGAGTTGTATTTTCCTTGTAACACTTCTTCTTTGGTACGTAGCAAATATATATTTTTAATAGATCAAAAGATTGTATGACCTTTTTATTCAATAACACTAAATCAACAATTCCAACATTAAACTCTTTCTAAAGCTCATTGTCATAAAACTATCATCGCTGTTTATTAACACGAAATATCTATGGTACATTGGGGTTATTACGATGGGTTATAGGCGAGAATAATGTTTGCCATTGATCTTAAAGCTTTTACAATATTTAAGTTCCTTAATTTAAGTAGCTTCTTGTATTATTATTTTTTTCAAAGTAGTTAAGTTACTGTGGTGATAAATACATCTTTTTAGATATTGGGTGAAACAATTACACCTGCCAATTACACATCCTGATTTTTTTAGGTTTGTTAAGTTTAATTCTCTACAATCACTAATTGTGTACTTATAATTTATAATAAAGTGAATAATTTAAACTTAATTAATATTGCCCTTTTCTGTCTGAAACACAGTTCCTAGAATCCTAGTTCAGACATTTGTAAATCACTTTTCTCTAATAACAATCTGAGGTCTTTAAGCGCTACAATACATTTTCAATAAATTATTATTATTTGTATCCATGGTCCTTAACCGTTGTGACAACAACACTAATTATAAAGAAAATACATTTTCACACTCTTGAGTGATATGATTCATATAAATTTTTTACATTTCATTAATTTCATTTCATTTATTTCTTGCTTTGGGTGTATACAAACGGTCTTATGTATTAATCATTACATGTCTCAACACAACCCGGTGAGGGTATTGCAATACATTGAAGAGCTAAGTAATAACATTTAATATTGAAAATTAATAAGTTCGTTATTCGAATACAATTTAAATGATGTTAAAAATATAATTTATATATTACTTAGATAAGGTTAGCTATACATAGTAGGAGCATTCCACGGGCTGTCCCGTATGGACGCATTTTATTTCATGTATTCCGACTTTTTTTCGGCGTTTAAAGCAGGCGCTTATTTTTCTGTGCATATTTTTAACCATTAGCTATAGAAAAGCAAACTCTTGTACCTGAAAATTATCAGAAAATTCGCGTTTGTACAGGATAACGACACTCTAATGACATGACAATGACATTCAGTTTGACACATGTCACGGAAAAAGCAAAGAGTTTCGGCATTTGAGGTAAGTATTAAAATTTTTGTGTGCCCATGCATATCGTAAATAATTTAAGACTTTTTGCTTTAATGATTTAAAAAAAAATAACGGTACTCCCAATTTGCTGAAAGCGTAGAGCTGATCCAGTGCTCAAGTCTCCTGAATCAGTATCCATAAATTTTAACGCTGATTCGATCCCAGCCCAGGTCATTTGAGGCTTTGGTTATTTTGTATCAGTCAAGGCATTATACTACGTCGGTGGCAGACTTACAGCCCGCATGATGGTAAACAGTCTCCGTAACCTATGGACGCCTGCAACTCCAGAGATGTCACATGCTCGTTGCAGATCCTAACACTCCGCCCCCTTGTTGAGCTCTGGCAACCCTACTCATCGGCAGGAATACAATACTATGAGTAGGGTCTAGTCTTATTTGGACATCAATATCAGTATGGACAAAGTGCCAAGAAAACGACCTTATCGCCTATACATTAAGGTAGTGTGTACATATTTTGGACACGTTGTCCGTTGTTGTGTCGTTATTCATGGTGTGTTGTATATTTTGACTGAACTTTCACTTACGACATCTATTTCAGATGGGTAGTGGTTTTTTGTTAAGAAAATTCACGTATATTTAATTTCTCTAAAATCATAATTATCCTGTTGACGCAATAACCTCAATTCACCTTATCTCAAAAGATAAATTGCATTATCTCCAGCACTCAAAGAAAATAGGATAAGTATATCAGATAATGAACTTTGAGAAAATTATTACAAAATGGGTTTAGCGGAAAGAAAAAAATGGAGTACGTACTTTTTTCCTTAAGGAAAATAAATGTAATTACTGATTCAACAAAACTTTGGGTTTCCTGTCGGTAAATAGGGCTTTTGAGAATATTTAGCGACAACAAGGTTTTTGGTATAATTACAGAGTTACGGTCGGATCTTTTTTTTTTTACATTATATCATTTCTTGTTAATCTAATGCCTATTTCATATTAGCTACAAGCTAAATTTTCGGCCCCATTCGAAGAATGAGATACGATAACGATAAGTTCTGGCTTAGATAAGTTCTCATTTAGATGTCGTTATTTTGTCGTATAATAGACAGAAACAGCTCGATTCGGGTAACCAGTGTCACTTTGACGTTAGAAATATCGTAGATAGATCTTACTGGGATCACAGCGGAATCGAAATACCTAAACGTTAATTTTGATATGTCGTTTAGCTATCGATCTTTAAGATCTTTCCAAGATCTTAAACGTGTCTTAATCAATCTTCGAATCGGGCCGTCTGTTACTTGTATTTTTTTCAGACAGTCCTTGGGAGAAATATTTTAATTTATACACCTATTTAATATACCTTCGTTAAGAAGGAATTAATATTGAAAGCAAGTGACTAGATATTTTACCTCTGACTCAAACAATATCAAATCATTTCCGCGTAAGACAGGTTTACTTAGTAGTAGGGCTCAGGACACTATACCTAGGCTATCTAACAATAGAATGCTCCTAAAAATTTAATACTCTTCTACATGTAATATGCATTTTTCATTTGAAATCGCGAAGCGTCTGGTTGTCGTAACTGAGGGCTTACTGCGAACCACGTTCGACGTGTTGCCTTGTCACACTTACGTACGAATTTACAAGTGCGACAGAGAGGTAGCACGTCGAACGTGGTTCGCGGTAGGCCCTCTGGTGGCCGAAGAGCTGGCGGCTTCCTCGCACAACGTAGCAGTATTACGATACAATGAGGAAATGCCACCAGCATCCTTGGTAATACAATGCCTTTTTTTATTATTTAAGGGCCAATTTTAGATATAAGCTAGTTACAGTAATCCTCTGGATATATCCATTAGGTACATATTGTTATAATAAATAAAATGTTTTAATATCAAAAATATTTACATGTTTAGCCGTTTTTTATAATTTAAAAAACATGTTTAAATCTGTTGGGCTAAGATGGTAAGATTCTTTATCATTTGTCACCGCATGGTTACGTTCTAGCAAGTATGTAAGCGCGAAAGTGACGGGCATAGTGACAAGTGATAAAAATAGAACCGTGCCACCGCTGTAACGGTATCATGGTCGCATTTTTATCACCTGTCATGTCATGCGTCACTTTCCCACTAACATACATGTTAGAACGTGACAGGCATGGTGACAAATGATAAAGAGCCGACCATCTTAGCCCTACTGAACATAATTTACTTATACCAAGGACGATGTTTCGTTGCGCAATGTTTTGACGACCGGTTTGGCCTAGTGGGTAGTGACCCTGCCTATGAAGCTGATGGTCCCGGGTTCAAATCCTGGTAAGGGCATGTATTTGTGTGATGAGCATGGATATTTGTTCCTGAGTCATGGGTGTTTTCCACGTATTTAAGTATTTATAAATATTTATATATTTTATATATCGTTGTCTTAGTACCCTCAACACAATCCTTATTGAGCTTACTGTGGGACTTAGTCAATTTGTGTAATAATAAATAAATAATAATAAATAAATAAATATTACAGGACATTATTACACAAATTGACTAAGTCCCACAGTAAGCTCAATAAGGCTTGTGTTGAGAGTACTTAGACAACGACATATATAATATATAAATATTTATAAATACTTAAATACATAGAAAACACCCATGACTCAGGAACAAATATCCATGCTCATCACACGAATACATGCCCTTACCAGGATTTGAACCCGGGACCATCAGCTTCGTAGGCAGGGTCACTGTCCACTAGGCCAAGCCGGTCGTCAAATAACATAAAAAAAAAATGTCTTATAACATAAAAAAAAATTACAATTATTATTGTCAACTAAGTGCCTTGTATTTCCAGGGCACGTGGAAGGTGATCCAGACTCCAGGCGCGCCAGCTCACGTGGCCTCATTCCCAGAGCCAAGATTAAAAGCGTTAAGATGACGTTTGTCATCGTATTCGGTAAGGATCTTGTTTCGTTCTGAAACAATTGTTAAATATATACACCGTGTTTTTATATAATTCCGTTAATTCTGGGGTAAGGGTAAGTACGTTTAAGAAAACTATTTTTTTTTAATTCTTTTTATTCGTATAAAAAGTAATTTAATGTTGTATATCGCGTTGTTGTAACACGGGCATACAATTAATTCAACCATTAAATTGCAAACAGTGACATATCAATATCATTATTTTCAGAGGTTGTGCAATAAAGAGGATTTGTATTGTATTGTATTGTATCAATGTCATTTCGAACATCGATCGTCCGAGATAGTACTTACGTTTAGTAGCAATTATATACACTCGTACTAAACACTAATCAATATGTAAGCAAGCCCTAAGGCAAGTATATACGCTCGTAAGGGCTTTATAAGATAAAAATAAAAATATTTTTTTGAGAAAGTTACCTAATTTAAGCTCAAAAATGCATCCTTGAAATTAACGGAAATAAAAAAAAATCATGGGCCAAAAGTTACTTAATTGAAATTGAAATTGAAAATCATTTTATTTCGAGCTAAAAAACTCATACTCACCTAATAAAGATTTGCATTTGATTACATTATACTGCATGATCCCGAATATTAAAAATATATAAAGATGCCCATTCTGAACAGGCCGCGTAGCCAACGTTACAATCGTTAACGCTCCGTAGCGTATCGTAGTCATCTCTTTATCACTCTTCTATATTAGTGCGAATGTGACAGTTGCGTTTCGTTCGCCACGGAGCGTGAACGATAGGCACGTTGGTTACGCGGGCAGGATTTCGCAAGGGACCAATATGAAAATCGTGAAAATGCCACGTCCCATCCGTTTCGTATCCTAAGGGCCAGTAAAGACGGACTGCAACCCGACTGCAATTTGTATGCGAACTGCACGCCGACTGCATGCCAACGGCATCACCCCAACAGTATTTTTACACTTCATAACATACATCTCGGTCATTGACAAGCAGGCCGATACATCGTTAATACGGTCGGACATTGAAGCAACAGCAAACCCAATAAAATGTCTACTATGGCATAAACATTTTATTGGGACTTTTTTTATTTATTTATTAGTTTTAGGTGTAATAACAAAATCATTGTGTGTATTGCATGTTGGATCTATTGAGATGAAAAAATTCTCTTTAGATCCATTTTGATAATAGTATAATTTAATGTATCTAATGATATAAAGAATTTTCCCTATAGATCCAGTTTTAACTGTCAACATAAATATTTGGATCTAACAAGAAAAACATTTCTCACTAGATCCATTTTGGATCTATGGACTGGATCTATCGAGAATGAAGGATCATAGGCTTTGTCTTTTCCTTGAAGAACTCTTTACTAAGAAACCAAGAAAAACATTATTCTATTCAGATACTTTTTAATGTTATCTTGTTTCACCCATGACATTTTAAGTGCTTCCTTTTGATTTTTAACGAGTTACGTCTGTTTTTAAAGTTTGCCAATTGGTTTTTTATAGTTTCCTGTGGTTTAGCGGTCGAAAAGTGGCAGCAGTGGCATTTAATATTTATGAAATATTATTAGTTTTAGTATAAATGGAATTAGCGTCGATAATTCGATATTTATGATTATGACCAAAGTTTCAAGTTCTTCTTTTTAGGGTTCCGTAGCTAAATGGCAAAAAACGGAACCCTTATAGATTCGTCATGTCCGTCTGTCTGTCCGATTATGTCACCGCCACTTTTTTCCGAAACTATAAGAGCTATATAGTTCAAAATTGGTAAGTAGATGTATTCTATGAATCGCATTAGGATTTTTATACAAAAATAGAAAAAAAACAATAAATTTTGGGGGTTCCCCATACTTAGAACTGAAACTCAAAAAATCTATTTTCATAAAACCCATACGTGTGGGGTATGGATAGGTCTTCCAAAATGATATTTAGGTTTCTAACATCATTTTTTTCTAAACTGAATAGTTTGCGCGAGAGACACTTCCAAAGTGGTAAAATGTGTCCCCCCCCCCCCCCCCCCGTAACTTCTAAAATAACAGAATGAAAAATCTAAAAAAAATATATGATATACATTGCCATGCAAACTTCCGCCGAAAATTGGTTTGAACGAGATGTAGTAAGTAGTTTTTTTTTTTTAATACGTCATAAAATTAAAAAAATATATTTTTTTCGTCAAACCCATACGTGTGGGGTTGGAGCCGGCGTAGCTTTATTTGACATTCATAAGCGTATATGCATACTAGAAAAAAAAAAAACACTAAATCACACAGATAATTTATTTCAGTATTCGTCCTCTGCTGGCTCCCGTACATCGGCTTCGACCTGCTGCAGGTGTACCACTTCATCCCGCAGACGCAGACCAGCATGGCCATAGCCACGCTGATCCAGAGCTTGGCACCGCTAAACTCAGCTGCTAACCCTCTGATTTGCTGCATGTTTTCGCCACACATCTATATGAGTCTTAGGTAAGCTATAGTTGGAGCTATTTATTCCCCGACATAGCCATAGACACTTTGATACAGAGCTTGGCACCGCTAAACTCGGCTACTAACCCTCTGATTTGCTGCATGTTTTCGCCGCACTTCTATATGAGCCTTAGGTAAGCTATAGTTGGAGCTATTTATTCCCCGACATAGCCATAGACACTTTGATACAGAGCTTGGCACCGCTAAACTCGGCTACTAACCCTCTCATTTGCTGCATGTTTTCGCCGCACTTCTATATGAGCCTTAGGTAAGCTAAAGTTGGACCTATTTATTCTCCGACATAGCCATAGACAGTCTGAACCAGAGCATGGCGCCGCTAAACTCGGCTGCTAACCGGCCGATTTGCTGCTTATTTTCGCCTCACATCTATATGCGTCTTAGGTAAGTAGTCTGCTTGTTTTCCCCTCACATCTATATGAGTCTTAGGTAAGCAATCTGCTTGTTTTCGCCTCACATCTATATGTCTTAGGTAAGTAGTTGGACCTATTTGTCCTCTTTCAGATACCAGCATGTCCATAGCCACGCTGATACAGAACTTTGTGATACTTAATTCACGTGATAATCCGCTGATTTTCTGCATATTTTCTCCTTACATCTATTTTAGCTATACATAGTTAGACCTTTACCTGCCTCAGCGGTGGCAGCATGGTTCCATTTTTATCACCTGTCACTATGCCCGTCACTTTCGCGCTTACATACTTGTTAGAACGTGACAGGGATAGTGACAAGTGATAAAAATGCGACCGTGCTACGGCCGCAGGTCTAAAATATAGAAACGAGCTTGTGTCAAAAAAAACTGATATTTTCATGCGATAGCTTTTTATACTATTCTTTTGGTTTCTACAAAAACCTTTTCAACATTTTGTAAGGAAATTAATAAGCGTTTAAAAAGAAAATTTAACCATTATTGCAATTCTACATATTTTTTTACAATTATCAAGCATATTTTTTGTTATCGGCACATTCCTGCTCATTTTTTTTATTTCTTTGCTAAGTAGCGGTTTCGTAATACAAACCATTTTATTAACGTGCCAATCTATAAACATTTTCCGCCATTTATACCTGTGACTAAAATACTCTCCATTTCCTGTACGTTGTCGTAGAAAGAGGAAATTTCATTAGAAATCGAGTCTTACACGTGACTGACTAAAAATCCTTGGAAGTAAAGAAAGCGAATAAGTAATAGTGGTGTTTATGTGTTATGGTTTAAGGTTTGAAATTGAACAGTGAAATTGGTAATTTCCTTGATGTTAACAATCTGTATTGTAATTACATTAATTTGTGTATTACCAATTCGCTTTGTGCCCTCTTGATTTAATTTTGTGTAGTGTTTGAGGGTGTGTTCCTAAATTGGTAAATTACAATTAATAGTATTTAATGAGCTATATTGTAGCCATATTATATTAGTAAATACATTATGATTAAAATATAGTTCGAAACTGTATCAAAATTCAACACACAATTTAACTTTACAAAACAGTGGTTAAAATGGTGGATTTTATTATTTAGTGTAAAATGTGCCTATGCCATCCGAAAAAGGTTAATAAATGAATCGAAATATTATGTACTTATTGAATATTTATGTAAATTATGACACATATAAGAACACTTGTATCACATTTATTCCCGTCGTAAATAAGCGTCATTCGCTAGTGTTTTGGTTTCTTTCCGCACATGTATCAGAAACAATAACAATATTTCCAGACGAGTGCCCCCGTACCGATGGCTGTGGTGCAGCCGCCGCCGGCGCCGACGCGGACGCGGCACGTTGCGATCACGTTCCGACTCCACGGCCAACTCGGACCTGCTCAGCCATTCGACGCATGCGAAGAGATCGCAGTCTGTTGCTATGGTAAATATATATACCTATATCGATATCAAGAATTCGGAAGAGTAATCTGATAGCTGTTGGAAAAAATATTTTTTGACTTAGGCATAAAAATGTCAATAAAAAGGTAACTAGGTAATGGTGCATCCACACCTAATGCGGTGTGTACATTAGGTAAGATAGGTTGCTCGACGTTGCTCCATTAAAGTTAATGGCAGTGTGGATGCAAGTTAAAACAAACATTGTCATTAAAATAATATGATTATCACGATAACGCGGTAATCTCATGAAACAGTCCCGCAACTGTCACTGTGTAGTCTTACTTATTCTAGTTATGAATGTACAACAACTTGTTGATTTATTGTCATAATAATTTGACGTTTCAGTCGCTGAACCGTACGCGCAGCAGCAGCGTGTCCCGCGCGATCCACAGCGACCGACGCACGCAACTTCTTGTACTGACGTCCGTGCGCGACTGACAACTAACCGATACGGACGACGTCATGTTGTAGATTATATTACAATAGAGCAAGCTGCATCAGTGTCAGTGTGTAATTAAACCAGAAACCTCACTTTTGACACGGACAAATTATATCCTTAACAAATACAGATTCAATTCATAACCTTTTATTACAATCAAAATACGCCTCATGGACATCTTCAAGCTGTAGATAACATTACATGAGTCTATGCTAACTACACCGTATTCAGAAGTAGCGTGTCACGACTCACGAATATCGTCCGACATACTGCGACTGACGTCCGTGCGCGACTGACCGACACTGACGACTCGACTTCATGCTGTAAATAAGATTTTTACTTAATTTATTTTTAAAACATTTAATAATAGACAAAAAAAATATGCACTTTGGCTTTTCCATCCTGAATATCTCATTTTAATGCTTGAACATGTAACCTTTTTGTACTTGAAGTCGTTATTTTCAAAAAGGTAAGTATTTTTTAGACTAACAATGAATTATACTTAATGAAAAGGACATGAATGTACAATGTTATAGTACAAGAAGCATATAACGCTCTTTATTTATTTTTGTGAATAATGATAGTAAAAGAATATATATGTTAGAGAAGGTTAAAAATAAAAACAAAATTTAGATAGAATCATAATAAAATGGAAAAACTGTTTATATTATGTATGTACTGCTGTTTACCTCATCTTAATTTTCTGTATTCATTGTATTGTTTTCTGTATTGAAGTGTGCAATAAAAAGTAGGTATTTGTATTGTATTGTACTTTTGTGCCTATGGCAGCGGTCAGGCAATTATTTACGATTCGAAATAAAAAATAGCATTAAAGTGATTGTTTTCGTACACAAAATCTAAAAGTTACAAATAATATTAAGCGCCATCGAAAACAATGACGATTTTTTACGGCTTTGTAAAGGGGTTTGTCTGTCTTGTCTACTTACTATCTTTTGATAATAAATTATAGCAAAATTCCAAAAAATAAAAGATATGTCCTTCTATATTAATTATTTATTTTGAAAATAAGAATATATGTCTTAAAATAATACATTGTAAGACTGCCATAACATTATGTAAATGTTAATAAAAAACATAGTACTAATAAAAATAAATTAATATTATTGTTGTTTGTCAATGTTATTATTTATAAAAATGTAAAACTTATTACACAAACTAAGATTAATTACCTACGTTGTAATTGTTTGTACCTTTACTGTTACGTCTGTATAGGTTTTTGTTACTTCATTTAAATGTTTAGTAAAACGAAGTATTTATTAAATAAATATCAATCAATCGTATTAAGAATTATATCCTGTCGTTATTTTATGTAGTTTTATTACTTCTAATTTATTTAATCTCTTGGAACTTATTATTGTATTACTTAACTGAGTTATTTTTAAGACCCCATCTATTTTTATGATTACCATTTTGAAGATTATGTAATTTTACTTGAAAAATAAAAATAAAACAAACTTTTAAATAAAATCACAAATTTCACAATATATGATTTTTGAATTGATTCCTCAGTTGTTTTGTAAGCGTGTGTTGTAATGAAACATATTTAGTTTACTATATGAAAAAAATATAAAGAAAATTCATTATTATAAATCTAACTATCCTAAAAAAATTTAATGAATGAACACGACGACAGCCTATAAATATACGAAACTGTAACTTATAATATTTATAACTGATTCTTATAAATTTTGTACCAAAGATGAAAATGATATATATATTTATATATATATATATATATATATATATATATATATATATATATAAGATGTAACGAAAATAGTGGGGATCCGTTTAAGGGCATATTCATTATCGTATTCTGATTACAAAAAAGTCTTAAGACTTTTTTTGTCGCGAATAAAAAAAATCTTTTTGGGTAAGATGGTCCAACTCTCCCTGCCAAGGCCAACCATTTTTCGCGTTACTAAATTCTTTCTTCTACTTTGTCCTAATCAGAACACGATATTGAATATGCCCGTAAACTATTTTTGTTACATCTTGTATATACTTTATGTATCTTGCATTTGAAATATCATGTTTAAATGTATGACAAAGGATAATGCCTTTAACAAAAGAAATGTTAAAATATTTATGTATCACGGCTACACTCGCTCGACATTTTTCGTCGCTATTGGCGACGTGTTTCGAACCCTTCGGGAGTCCTTCCTCAGGCAGTGCTTGAGTGCTTGAGTTAGTTCAGTTAAGGGTTCGAATTCGAAACATGTCGCTAATAGCGACGAAAAAAGTCAAGTGAGTGTAACCATGATATTTAAGTATTTTAGAATATGTCTTACGAAAGTTTAAGTTCGCTTAACAGAAATGTTTATATGAGAATAATTATCAAATTTTAGTTATCACTAGTCAACGCGGCATTTATGTATTGTATTTATAAACTAGTTAAAATACTCTTTGTAATTATTTATTGTGATGTATGATTGTAAAACGTAGGTTCTAATTATCATCATGTAAAAGAAATCGCTGTTACTGTTACTGTATACTTAGCTGGAAAAAATGTACCTATTGTTACCAGAGTTCTGTTTTAACGTTTATCTTTCATTATGTTTATTAAGTTGAAATTAAACTAAACATTAAATATGTTACCTAAGGTGCAATGGGGTAACTTCAAATGCGGGATAATTTTGAAAATGGCCAATATTTATAAAACCAGAGGCAGTATATACTTCAGAAAAAGCTTCTGGATTATACCTACTCTGTGTCTTTTGGTATTTCAATAAAGTAAAGTATTCGGGTAGTTATAATAACATTTATTGTTATCCAACCAAATACAAAACCGCCTGGATCTGTCGCTAAACGACCTGACTTTAACCTACATTATTTGATCCTGTAATGTTTTCATCTACCCTCAACTGGCTTAAAGAGCCATTTGAGGGGAGATTTAGTTTACTTTTATTTAAAAACCTAAAGACACAGACCTAGTACATAAAAACTATTTTGAACATTACCCCGCTTTCATAGTAACCCCAAACCTTCGAAGTACCTTATATGTGCTGTGTTAATTAAGGTACTTCAGGTTAATGAGCATTTTTGTTGATAAAGGTATCAAATGCCAAAGTAATAGTTAATATTCTTTACACTCATTAATTTACTACATTAAGTAATATTTATGTAAATTATTTTATATTTATTAACCTACGTAACTTTTTTAAAATTCAAAGTTACTTTATTATGGTTTACGGAACCATCTGGGTTTTTAAAATTGATTTAGATTTACAACAATTCATTAATGTAACAATTATAGGTAGGGCCTGGGCGCTGGTCAGAGGATCTAACGGCAGTCGCTGGCCCAAACTGGATAACGACAGCTTCAGACAGAGAGCTCTGGAAAACCTTGGAGGAGGCCTATACCCTATAGAGGGGTTCTCGTACATTCTCTTTTATTGTTAATTTTGTCTGATGTGTATTTTTATTTATTTTTTGTGTTCGAGAAAATAAAGGCTTTTTAGGTCCGTGTAAAGTGTTAGATTTTTTTTTTATACTACGTCGGTGGCAAACAAGCATACGGCCTGCCTGATGGTAAGCAGTCTCCGTAGCCTATGTACACCTGCAACTCCAGAGGAGTTACATGCGCGTTGCCGACCCTAACCCCACCCCCCTCGTTGAGATAGCTAATTAACAAATAAAATAACTGCCAGATAAAACTTCCTGCAAAACTTTGCACTTTATCTACCAGTTAAGCTTAATTGACGATTGTGAAACGCCAACGATGACTTTATTCGTCAGATAAGTGGCAAGTAGCTTATTTAGGACTTTACTTGGACATAGTGAGACAGGCCCTTAATATTTAATAAAAAAAAGTAAGTATTTAAAAAAGTATTACCTCTGTACTCGTCATGTACCTATTATCAAATTACATTGAAATGTCACAAAAAAACTGTGAGGTAAAAAATGTAAACAGAATACTTAAATCGGACCAAGCTAACTCTGCATCGCATTTTCAATGTCAAAGTGTGGCAATGTCATTAATAATGTCAAATTTATATGAAGATATGTTGTTTATAATGATACACTTTCTCTTTGTTCTGAGGGCCTACCGCGAAAATCGAAGTTTGCAAATTGTGTTCATTCCAATTAACGCATAATTAGAGTGACAGAGAAGAGAGGTATGGGCATTGTGAATGTCATCTCGCTTTGTGTGGTTGGGCACAGCATATCGGATGTCATTTCAGATCTAGAGCGGAGCCCAACTGGGGAAGTACCTCCACCTTACAGAAAACCGCAGCCAAATAACACTAGACCCTACTCATAGTGTTGTGTTCCTGCCGGTGAGTAAGGTTGCCAGAGCTCAACGAGGGGGGAATGCTAGGGTCGGCAACGCGCATGTGACTCCTCTGGAGTTGTAGGCGTAAATAGGCTACGGAGGCTGCTCACCATCAGGCGGGCTTGTTTGCCACCGACGTAGTAGAAAAAAAAGAAAGAAAAAAGATTCCTGCAATTTGCGAACGTCACTGTTCGTGGTAGGCCCTTTGTTCAAATAGGTGCAGAGCTAGATTAGACGGACTCTAAATGACATTAAAAGCAAATCAAATTTAAAAACAATAAATATTAAAAATTATTTTGAGTAGATGCCTAAATAAAGAGAGAAAAAATTGGCGTAAAATATTTTTGTACGAAAATCCGGGATTGTACATATTTAACATTGTATTTAAAGTTATGTATAAATATTAGTTTATAAGTCATAATATTATCATCGTAAAATAATGTATATTTCGGAATAAAAATGTTCTAAACATGTGTTAACTTGTTTTTTATTCAACCAGACCAGTAGGGCTAAGATGGTCGGCTCTTTATCATTTGTCACCATGCCTGTCACGTTCTAACAAGTATGTAAGTGCGAAAGTGACGGGCATAGCGACAAGCGATAAAAATGGAACCATCTTAGCCCTACAGGTAATAATCCTTATTTTATCAAACTTGCAATGAAATGTCGACATGACTCATTTCAAATTAGATCTGGCGCGATGAGTGAAGATGACATGTAAAGGAATTTCTTACAGCCTTACATACCCCATACCTGTAAAGCAACCTTCTTTTGTTTTTTAACGTCAAATTGTGACATTTCATGGCATTCAACCATCAACAAATATAGGTACGCTACCGTTGCTTAGCAACGAATATGTACAACAAATCACCGTTGTTGTGCATATTCGTTGCTAAGCAACGGCGACGGCGCATCGCGCAGGCGCGCGGACTTGCACACGCAGGGCACCACTGGTAGAGTGGCGAGCCGAGTAGGTCGCCACAAAACAAATTAACTGGGTGAATCAACTTTTTTTGTTTTGTTACCCTGTCCCGTGGTCCAAGGGACAACAGTGGCACAGTTTGTTTGAAGAGTCGTTGTATGCCGTTCTATTAACATGCTTAGTAGGGGGCCCATTATGGACATTGGTTATAAAGACCACAAAAACGCAAGTTTGATACATTTAAGTACCATAAAATCAGTATTTCAATGAACTTTTGTCCCCTGGACAACTAATCGTAACCATAGCAACGAGTGACGCTAAAAAGTTGATTCTCCCAACTACATTTTTCGTTTTAGTTGCAAGTTTGAGAAATGCACTATACATATCTCGGCGAGAAACGGGGTTGCCGGCCGCGTATCTCTATCCGGCTTCGCTACGCTCAGCCGTCTATATCTACTTGGCCTGCAACCCTACGTTTCACGGCCTCTATAGTAATGTACTATACAACGATAACATGATAAACATGAAATACAGTACAGTATACGAGAAAAAATAAGAAATACTTGTTCGACATCTAATAGATAGGAAAAATTGGAAAGACCATCGCGCTTAATTTCGAAGAGTTTGCTTCATGGTCTTCTGCGGCCCGCCATGTGAAAACCACTCTTAAACCATCAGCGTCAATTCCACGCGTACCACTTCACTTTGTTTTATTAGTTTTTTGCTATTTAATGTAGTTGGGAGATATTAGCAATTTTCAAAACTATTTCGAAGTCACCCCAATGCACCTTAATGACTTATATATAAATGAAATTCGCTACATAAATATTGATGTACTTGGAATAAAATTTAAAAATCCCTAATGTTATGTGTTTGAGTGGTTTTTAATCACAATATGAATAAAAAAACTCAAACACATTTAATAGTAATGAATTTTAAATTATGTTTTAAAGCGCCATCTGTTGAGAACCAAAGAAACCTATATATGGACCGTATGTTACGAGAATTCGGGTGTGCCTCTTAGGTAATATTTAAGAGCCTTCTTACTAGAGGGCGCCACCCTAAATAATGTATCAAATTGTGTATTAACAGTTTGATATTACATGATTTAATTATTTTTTTCGTAAGACATACAAAAAATAGGTAGGTACTTAGCAAATGGCTGGTATGAAACTGGAATTTAGTATGTAAGTAATGTTTACCCATGTATTTACACAAATAAATTACAGTAAGAATGTAAAAATAATTAAAGATACTTAAACATATTACAAACTTAATTAAATGATATGTAATACTAAAAATGAAAATCATGTGAAAATAAACTTAAAAATACTTACGTATAAGGACCTTTTGAATTACTACTTTTTTCAACAAGTTTCTTCAAAAAATGTGCCATCATTGTCTACCTGCAATATAAATTCACAACATGTTTTGTCAACTACGTTCCTATACAACGCAGGTTTCGTCATAGTTGCTACACACAAAAACAGCATCCACAATATACTTAGTCAATTAAAAAACTACACATACAAATACAAAAAAAAAAAACATGCAATTCTAAAAATTTCGCGCCGAACTCTTCCCTGCCTGGTCCAACCATATATAATACATATAATCACGCCTATTTTCCGAAGGGGTAGGCAGAGACCACGGATTTCCACTTGCTACGATCCTGACATACCTCTTTCGCTTCCTTCACTTTCATGACATTCCTCATACACGCTCGTCGGTTTAGGGTGCTCTTGACCTGGCCTTTCTTCAGGATTTCCCCGATTTGAACAGAGAAAATCCGCCGAGGTCTACCCCTTCCAGCCTGGTCCAACCAAACGTCAAAAATATGCCAGCTATGGCTAGCTACATTGCCACGCTGAATTTTTGCGTACCACTCCAGCAGGGCGACCGCGGGGTGAGATACCAGCGGGGGGCAGCAGATCACGTGACTTACCTTCGAGTCACCGCGCCAGTTACATTTTTGTATATTTTCTATTTGTAAACTCATAGTAACTACATTGAAGTTCACATTCAGCATCCACAAACCAGGATAGCCCCTCGACAGAATAACCAAAGATATTTGTCGGACCAGATAACAGCCAGCCCGGGAGCCTTCCTATACTACATTTAAGATCCCGGTAACGATTTAAGAGCAAAAATTAATAGATTTAGTCGTTGAAATTGTACATCTTTTGTTACGTAATATCTAAATAACAAGTATTGGTTTCTATTAGCACATTTTTTCATCGTGTTTTTAATAATGAGGTCGCAAGCGTGCAACCCTGGTAATACGTGACGAGAAGGGACAGTTTTTAAAAATTCATCAAAAAATTATGGTAGAAAATTATACAAAATGATGTACAAGAACAGTTTCAGCAAATGTTGTAGATTATTTAAGTATCGAAACTACGTTGAAATTAAGTCAATATTCAGAGAAATTGTCACTTGTTTTGAAGTAATTTCTGGAGAAAATTGATTTCGTCTAACTTTAATTTACACTACTTCAAATTTATAATAACAAAAATGTAGTTTATTAAAGGTGAAGTACAAGACATGTGTAATACAAAATTACCATTTCAAGCAGTCCAAACTTTACGAAATTTACAAATAAGATCGACAAAATCACTGCTTTACGCGCGTTTACCTAAACGCCCATCAGAAAATAAATCATTATGTGAGTCTGTTTTCAAAAAAAATATTTATTAAAATGAAAGATAACAAGCCGGGCTAATAGAAACCAGTACGTTTATTTCTAATAGTTAACAAAAGGTGTACAATTTCATGCGCTAAATCTATCAATTTGAAATTTTTGCGACTAAAATCGATAACAGCCTCTTAACAACAAATTTAAACTCTATTACTTGGGGTATGTAATATATGTTATTATACTTATATAATTAGGTCGTAATCTCTTCTTTTTCATCATTTAACAACAAATTTAAACCCAATTACTTGGAGTATCTAATATATGTTCTTATACTTACATTATTAGGTCATCTTCTTTTTCATCATAGTTTAAAATTTTCTGAAAGTCGACGATCATCTAAATGCAGAATTTTGTCAGTGATCATTTTAAAGCGTCTAATGGCGAATAGAAAGGATAAAATTAACATGTGAAACCGGGAAAACAGAATTAATTAGAATAATCACCCTTCATTTGCATTTAGTTTACAGCTGACCGGCCATTACGTTTATTAAGTAACTTTTCTTTTTAATTTTTATCTAGAATTTGTAGAAAAAATATTTGGGAATGCTAAAATTTTATAATTTACTCACCTTATTTTTGTAGATTTTTTTTAAATAAAATTTCAGATAGGTCATATTCAGATCAATCGATGCATTGAACTTTCGTTTTAAATAGTATAATTATATACAACATATTTTACAGTACATATGGTGCTACTTTACCGCACTAGTGCGAAAATGAGCATGTCGAACATTTAAAGAGCCATATGTACTGTAAAACGTTGTATGATACATGTGCGAATAGGTAATTCGCAACTCGTGTCGATTTAAAACACTCCCTTCGGTCGTGTTTTAATTTATCGCCACTCGTTTCGAATTTCCTAATTTTTCACTTGTATCGTAAAGTACTATAAAGACATGTCAGATAATGGTCCCTATAATAATAATAAAACATAATCATTAATTTATTATGTTAATTTTTATATTATAGTAATTTTTTATTTTTATGTTACCCTACTAAAAGAGGTCTGAAGAAACTGTCCTAAGGATTATTATAGTATAAATATTTTCAGTCAGACTGTCCCGAAGTTGTTTCTGGTCTCGTGCGCCTGTTTGTTCCGGACGTCCCGAGAATGGCCCTCAGACCACGACAACGCGACCTGTTGGCCGTGCCGCCGGCGCGCACCGTATCGCGCAGGAACTCGCCGCTGCCCCGCGCCCTCTCACTGCTCAATGCGCTCCTGGCATCGACGCCTGAATGCGATCTATTTGCTTGGCGATGGGCGGCAGTGTATAGTGAATGCTTGAGATTCTGTGAGGCGATAGGTGCTCAACTGTCCCAATTTAATTTGTTAATGTGCCATTATTGTTTTATAATTGTTAATACTTATAATTATTAGTTATTTTAAGTTTCGTGACGCATTGGTTCAACTGTAATGTCATGTAAACATTTTTACCAATAAATAAAAAAATATCTGAGACACTTAATATGTAAGGAATTTTAATATTTAACTGTTGTTATTTTTTTCATTATGGTTTTGTCTAGTTCGACAATTAGAGACTGAATACAACTCTAATAAAGTATCAAATATTTCATTGATCCCATGTTATATTATATTTTGTAATTTTTTATTATTTTTATTGCTCGTAAATTTTTTACATGTAATAGTGCACTTGTGGCCTATTTGCTGAATGAATGTTTGTGTTTGAGTTTGCATATTTGAACTTTCACAATCCAACGGTCTGTTATTTTATTAATATAACGAAAGTCGCGTCAACATCGTAGCATATACTCGAAAATAGCAAAATAAAATCGTGTTAAGCGAACTTAACAGGGATATTGCTTTTCAAATTAATCTTAGATACGAGTTTCCACATCGTTGATAATCCCACGTAAATTTGAAATATATGCTTCTGATTGAAATAGGTAGTCGCTGGGGGTTGTCGTTGAGATTCAAGATGGCGAAGACGTCTCGAGAATATTTTTTTGTGTTTTACTTATTCATGTTGTTCAAAGGGTATTACGCAGTGAACTATCGTGGAAGTGTGCAGCTAATGAAAAACTAATCTTTAAAATTTAACCATGTTTTAATCTACACCCGGCAATCCATCGTAGCTTTTAGTAAAGTCCAGCTATCTCTTCACTAAAAGCAACTACCGAACAACGTCATGCTCTGCGAGCACGCTTAAAAGTTACTACTGAACAACGACACTTGACATTGACACAATCATTATAGATTTTATGGAGGCCATATTTTAAAGGAAAAAGAAGGTATACATATATATGGCTATCGCTCAAGGTAGGATATAGATCCTACTTGAGCGATATCCAAGTTTTACCTCTACCATTATTTTTTTGTGTTATCGTAATGTATTATTTTTAGTATATTATGGGTTATCGTCCCTTGTTTACTCAGTTGACAGGAAAGCTAATATTAGGTGACAGGTAATATGAGTCATTACCAAGTGAAGAGTAACTGACCCTGGTAAAAGTTGTGGGTATATTTTTATATGGCTCGATTTACACATTACTTAGTGCGTAGTGTGAGGTCATTTATTTAACCATTTTTGCCTGATTTACACATTTCTTTTCTCTTTTCTCCATATAAACGTAGTTACGCTCTCATTTTAACAGGTGTTGCGGTACTTGCGGGAAGGTTGGTTGCAACACCCCCCGCGGGTTGCCCACCTTGTCGTGGTGGAGGGGCTTAGTAGCCGTGGCTTGGTCACCCAAGGTGAAGCGAAGAGGCAACCAGGGCCGGCCTGTTTGAGGTGCGGGCTGGCCCGAGGAGGACGCTCCAAGTGGGCTTGGTGAGCCCGCTTGTGACGCGCTGGAGGTGGACCGTCGAGGAAGAGGAGTGTCGGTATTGCGGTGAGCCGTTCTCCCTATCCTCGACGGCCGAGGTGGGATCGCAGGGGAAGAGGCGTGATGGTATCACGATGCGCCACTCTCCCTATCCCCTGCGACCTTGGCGGGGCCGTTCCGCAGTAGCGGCGTTGGTGGGGCTGCAGAGGAAGAGGAGTGTCGGTATTACGGTGTGCCGTTCTCCCTGTCCTCTGCAGCCGAGTTGTGGTTTGCGGCAGAACCATGGACCTCATCTGCCGCCGGGCGCTGGGAGTTTTCTGGCGCCCGTGGCCTCCTTGTGGCGGGCTCGGGGGGGTCCGCTACACTGCAGGACGGAGGCCGAGGAGGTAGGCGCGCCTAGCGTGAAGGGCCTTCGGGCATTTGCGAGGGAGCCGCTCGCGGGCGGCTGCCGCCGGTGGGGTCGCGGATGAGTGCGCAAGCGTTCCCGTAACCCCACCAATAAGGCGGCGAGGTGACATATGGGGGGTTTTTAGTGGGTATACCGTCGGCCTCATTAGCCTGGACGGGAGTCCCACATAACCACTCGGGTCGCCCCCCGCACCCGGGTGGTATGCGTAATGCATTTTCCCCCCTAGGAAAAAAAAAAAAAAAAAAAAAGGTTGGTTGCAACATCTGCAATGACTAAAAAGTGCAATACCAGAGCGGCATCTTCTGCCACAGCAATCACAAACATTCGTGAGTCCAAGGGAGGTAACAGCGCGGAGTCTTTTCTAGCTGATTTCTCTAACCCATACGTGTGGGGTATCTGTGGATAGGTCTTCAAAAATGATATTTAGGTTTCTAATATAATTTTTTTTAAACTGAATAGTTTGCGCGAGAGACACTTCCAAAGTGAAAAAATGTGTCCCCCCCCCCCCCTGTAACTTCTAAAATAACAGAATGAAAAATCTAAAAAAAATATATGATATACATTACCATGCAAAATTCCACCGAAAATTGGTTTGAACCAGATCTAGTTAATTAATATACTTGTAGTTAGAAAAATACTACTGACGCATCAATCATATGCTAGGCCTACAGTCCAATATTTCAATATCAATATTTAATTATTCATACTTAGGTAGAAACTTCAAAATATGAGCAGATTTTTTTTATTATAAGGCAACCTACTTATATCACGCTTCAGCATACTTCTTTTCAAAGACACTGAATAATTTGAATAAAAAGGAAATATCTTCACGCTTTTTCAGGTAAGTATGTAAATGCTTGCGTCGTTTCGTTGGTCTTATATAGGATGTCTAGTATATAGGCTTGTAATGTTATATACGCGGGGTAATGTTATATAAACAGTGGAAACTGTCGCCCGTGGACTGAAACGACCTTCAAAAGGTATTAAGTAATGTCAAGAAAATAAGCGTGTTTTTGGCAGCAACTTACTTTAATAAATAAAAAATAAAAATTGTTTATTTCGGACCATTAAAAAAATCCATAGCGATATTAGTAAAAATCTTAATAGCTATCTTATTATCTATGTTAATCAACTACAAACTAATCCATGCCTTAAATTACCACCTCACCAAGAGGCTTTACCCTACTTATCCCTCCCAATCACCACACCGACCCAGTATTTAGTGAGCGGGCAGTCGAGTCTCTCGGCCAACGTCCTCAGCATGCTGTTGTTGCTACCGCGCACACGTTAATGTAGGTACCCGTCAGTTTGTTGTATGTTAGTGTGTAAATTTAGGAAATTAGAAACAAAAGATGTGGCTCACCGCGCGAAACTTATTGTGATAGATAACTATTATGGCCGTCGCGTGGATTTTTACCTTTCATCTCAATTAACTTGTAAAAAATAATTCTGTTCAAAAAAATTCTCTTCTGGTCTCTCGCTAATATTGTCTGTTCGAAAAGAGATGAGTCGTGGAACGTGACCACATACATTCCACGGCTCTTCTCTTTCCGCACAGATTCAGATTCAGAGCTCAACGAGGGGTGGGAGGGGGTTAGGGTCGGCAACACGCATGTAATTCCTGTGGAGTTGCAGGCCTACATAGGCTATGGATACTGCTTACTATCAGGCGGGCCGTATGCTTGTTTGCCACCGACGTAGTATAAAAAAAAAGATTCTAGTAAATATTATCACTTAGTTATTTTAAAGTAAAACTAGACTGTTATGCTATACAGGGTAACGATATAGGGTAAGAGGGGGTAAGAATTACGTAGTTTATTTTGCTGGAAGCAAGACAAACATTGTGAAAGAGAGGTATGGGCATTGTGAAGGAGAGGTATGGGCATTGTGTAAGAGAGGTATCGGCATTGTGTAAGAGAGGTATGGGCATTGTGTAAGAGAGGTATGGGCATTGTGAATGTCATCTCGCTTTGTGTGGTAGGGCACAGCACAGCAGATGTCATTCCAGATCTAGAGCAGAGCCCAACTGGGGAAGTACCTCCACCTTACAGAAAACAGCAGCCAAATAACACTAGACCCTACTCATAGTGTTGTGTTCCTGTCGGTGAGTAAGGTTACAAGAGCTCAACGAGGGGAGGGAGGGGTGTTAGGGTCGGCAACGCGCATGTAACTCAGCTGGAGTTGCAGGCGTATATAGGCTGCGGAGACTGCTTACCGTCAGGCGGGCCATATGTTTGCCACTAACGTAGTATAAAAAAATCAAACACATAAAGAGTTCTTCATTCTCCATTTTATTTATCGAGTCAACCAATATTTTTTAAGGTTTTGGCTTAAGGCTTTTAAGCCGTCCTTTGTAAATGTAGTCTAGTTTCCTTGTGAATTTCAGCATGACAGTAGCCCATGATTAAAACGTAAAAACATTCAATATAAAAACTTCAATTTTGCTTCAGTCTCATCTTAATAGTCCGCAGTAAGCTCGGCCGAATTTCACCTTCCCATACAAACGAAGTTCCGTTCTCATTTTAAAACTACGTGTTGGATTGTAATGAAACTTTGCACATACAATGACATAAGGTATATCTATGCCTGTATCCAGTTTATATAGCTCCAGCTTATAAAATAAACGAAATAGCGCAAAAACAAACTTTGTGTGAAAAACATGAATTCGTTGTATATTTTTTAATGGTATCTGAAGTTACTTTAAATAATAATAATAAATAAATATTATAGGAAATTATTACACAAATTGACTAAATCCCACAGTAAGCTCAATAAGGCTTGTGTTGAGGGTACTTAGAATATATAAATACTTAAATACATAGAAAACACCCATGACTCAGGGACAAATATCCATGCTGATCACACGAATAAATGCCCTTACCAGGATTTGAACCCGGGACCATCAGCTTTGTAGGCAGGGTCACTACCCACTAGGCCAAACCGGTCGGTCAAGTTACTTTACAACCATAGATAAACTTTATCCTGTTGTAAGTACAAGGTTTCAGAGTAATCTAGCTAGTCGTTATAAAATGTGAGCCTAACTACCTTTATGGAGAACCGAGATTGCTGCGGACTCTCAAAGCTTTTCACGGCTTCCTGTTAGATAGGCTTAAAATCTGTAGGCGATTCGTGCCTAAAATGGCCGACTTCCGGTCCAGAAACAGGCTCCATTAAGCTTTGTTACGCATGAACGCGTATTTTATTTAGTACATGAATGCGATAGTTACGATTTCTCTTGGAATAAAACATTTAGCGTACAGGTCTATTTATTAGCCGTTCGAGCAAAACATTAAAGATTTTTTATTATAACATATTTTGTCAATAAGAAATAGAATATATTGCACACCTCAATATAAGGAAACGATACAAAAAGAAAACAGCAACACAAGTGGAGGTAACCAACCGGCGCGGGGGTCTTATTACTAAAAAGCAATCTTTTCCAGACACAGTTTAGGTAGCGGAAATCAATAAATTTACACAATTGAACCAATTCGAACTTTAAGATACGTCAAATTATTAATCAGCGGTGGGAGCATGGTTCCATTTTTATCACTTGTCACTATGTCCGTCACTTTCACGCTTACATACTTGTTAGAACGTGACAGGCATGGTGACAAATGATAAAGAGCCGACCATCATAGCCCTACAGGTCTAGATACGATATGGTTCGGATATGTCATTGTCAAAAGTGACGTTTTTGTTTTGAACCGGGCCGCATGTTATTAATGTTATTATCAGGGGTCGGACAAAAAGTGCGAATGACGTCAAACCACTTATAGGATGATTTCAAATAGTATTTTTGATTTTCATAAACAATTATCACGTATCATTTATCAATCTCTTTATTGACCTCTTTATTAAACGATATCGCCACTTGAAATGAGTAAGTACGTTTTTGACTGACACATTGTCAATCAGATGAACAGTCAGCGTCAAATACTTCGTAGCAGTCAAAGTGGCCAAATAGTTCGGTACACCATACTAAATATATGGTGTACCGAACTATTTGGCTACTTTGACTGCTACGAAGTATTTGACGCTGACTGAACAATAAATTGACTTCGTTATTGTTTAGCTATTGTATCCTCACGATTATATTTAGCTAAAATTTATATTTACTAATATATAAGAAAACGCTCTAAAATGTCATCTTTACTCGAATATTGTGGCAATTTTCCGTTTTTGGAGGTACGTGACAAACACGTATACTGCTAATCTTACCTACTGTTCCCACTTTTGACTATTAAACCTATTTATCTGAGGATCCCACAGACTTGTTCTAACTAATTTCAAATAATTATACCTTATGGTAACAAGTTTCGTGAAATTTATTTTATTCACTACATCACCCTACCACCTGTATTATTAATTCCATGGATTTATTTACGATTATTTTGTTACTTCATTAATACTACTTTGTTACTACATGTCACAAGGAAGTTTAAATACAAACTCAAACATCATCCTGTGTGCAAGATTAAGTACGTCATTTTTACGTCATCCGCACTTTTTGTCCGACCCCTGGTTATTATACTTTGCTTGCTTGAGGGTTTCTGACAATTAACAGATTCGACAAACTACAGAGAAACACGTCAAGCGACATTCGACCAAAATTACGTGAATGAATAAATTCATTTTAATAGGTATAAATGGCTAAATCTCACGAGAGTTTGCTGTTATTTATAGGTACATTTCTTAAACGAACCCAAAAGCTCAAATAAAAAAAGTGATTACCATTTATTACTAACTACCTACTTCGCTTCCCCAGATAATCCAAAACAATAGTACCTACTTGTTCATTGTGCCACGAGGGGGGTTAGTGAAATATTTCACGAGAGTCTATATATTCACGACGGCCGCAGGCTGGAGTAAATTAAAGACTCGAGTAGCAATACTCTTACCCCCGGAGTCACACACAATATTTTTCATCACACTTATGAAGAAAAACATAAATGTTAAGCGAAATAAATCTTAAATACGGTGACATTAAAAACATTCGTCCGCCATATTCTCATTCTTTGACAGGTTAGGCATCGAAGGCACAGACCTATCCGATGTTCAGCCACAATTGATAATTATATAAAAATATTTCAAACGGCTATTAAATTAATCAAATTAAATATTTTTAAACATGAACGGAAATACTAAATTATAAATGTTAATATTTTAAAAGTAAAACTCATTGATACCTTATTCGTATGAATAAGTTAAAAAGAGCTATTACTCCCTAGGGAGTTCTAGCTTATTTTTCACAATCTATAACAATATAGGCCTTTATTCTTAAGTACACCTGCGTGAAATAAGATCTTTTCGAGCAAGAGTGATGAAAATATTGTAACAGTGAAATCAAAGGAGCATCTAACCGCTTCTAAAACAGGAACTTTGCAACACAAAAATATTGCAATAAGGAACTCAAGATCGCCTACAGGTAAACGAATATTGTATTAGATTTGTAAAAGACAAGGTAACATGGGTGTAGGTAACAAATCCCATAGGGGAAGATCTGGAGCGCCTTCGCACTTCGGAAATATGATCTTGATTTGATATAATTAAGGTCAATACCGGTTTGGCCTAGTGGGTAGTGACCCTGCCTACGAAGCTGATGGTCCCGGGTTCAAATTCTGGTAAGGGCATTTATTCGTGTGATGAGCATTGATATTCCTGAGTCATGGGTGTTTTCTATGTATTTAAGTATTTATACATATTTATATATTATATATATCGTTGTCTAAGTACCTTCAATACAAGCCTTATTGAGCTTACTGTGGGACTTAGTCAAATTGTGTAATAATGTCCTATAATATTTATTTATTTTATTTATTTATTTATTTATTTAATACCGGTAAGTGTCGCTGCCTATAACATTAGGGCCTGTTTACCAATTGATTAGTGTCCATTACATGTTCCTAAACACTAATCAATGTTTAAACAGGCCCATATTTTTGTTAACGCTGGTAACTAAGGTATAGGCCAATCCAGATGGGAAGATCAAATCGACCGATTTGAACAGAAAATAAACTGGCGTCAATCTCCAATTTGGTCACCAATTTTAGATTTATGGTGATATCTGATGGCTCTAAATTTACATTTGCCCCTAACGCGAAAACTAGCGTCAAAAATTTGGTATTTTTGCGTCCGCAACTCTGCACCTTTATTGAATTGGTAATCGGCGGTTGAGTCGGCGAGCCAAATTGTCGTTTGTCCGCACCACCTGATTTCATCAGACAATTTAATCAGATTTGCGAATACTTGTTACCATCTGGACTGGCCTATTAGGTTGCCGAGCAGACCACACCAGGGCTCCCAAGGTAACTGCAGTAAATGACGGGACAAACCTATACAGGTCATTCGAACGTGCACTGAAATGAAACGGATATTCGATTGATGATTCGATGTAAATGTAAAGAAAAAAATTGTAAGCTAATTAGAATTATTAATATTAAAATGCTACTATACGGTGATACGGTTAACGATTATTAAAATCGGTCGTGTTTTAATTTATCGCCACTCGTTTCAAATTTCCTATTTTTCGCACTTGTATCGTAATGATAATTCACTGATAATTCAATTACATTCAATTTTATTGACATGTGTCAATTCATGTAATTAATTATATTTATTTTTAATTATTATGATTAGTACTAGAAATGTAACAATGTAGACTAAAGAATGTGGCTTCTAATGTATTTATTATAACAACTGTATTTTATGAATATAATATATGATAGCAATAAAGAAATATGAATATAATTTTGCTTTCATTATTAATATTATTGATTTTTTGAAGCGTTTTTTAATAAAAACGAACTATAAGACTAATCTTAAATTAGTATAAATATCGAATCATGATAAGATTTTTAAAGACCAAATGCCACTCCATATGTTGTGCAGAATCAGGGAGACGGAAAATGTGTTTGGTCGGATGCCTATGTTGGGGAAACTGAATTACATCCCAACCCTTAAAGAAAAGTGACCGGAATTTGAGAATTTACTAAAATGGGCCATTTTATATAAATATTGTTATTTTTTGTAGTGTTGTGTTTATGCCGTTGAGTAAGGTTGCCAGAGCTCAACGAGGATGCGGAGGGTTAGGGTCGGCAACGCGCATGTAACTCCTCTGGAGTTACAAGCGTCCATAAGCTACGGAGAGTGCTTACCATCAATCGGGCCGTATGCTTGTTTTCCACTGACGTAGTATAAAAAAATGTACACGGAACTTTTTTGAGAATTTTTTAAGTTATTTCTACTCATAATAACGAGTTCTTTCGATCCTACAAGGGTCCAAGAAATTGTAGAAAAAGGTCACTTCTGTGGACAATAGATATTCCGTTCTTCTTATTTTAAGTCTCAAGTACTGAAAAAATGTATCCCGCCCGTAAAGGTGTCGCGTAAAAATCAGCTTAATTTAAGAGTCCCTTAAATTTGCAATGTCTACAGGAAAGACGCGAGTTATTTATAAAATGTATATGATCCACAAGAGATGGTGATATTTTGGCTATGTCAATCATGCACATAATGCAACTCAGTTTAAATGAATTGCGCTTGACGCCATTGGCAGAAAATTAGGTTATATGACTCAGTCATGTAATTTTTCTTTATAAGTAGTTAATATTTTAAATTTTTCTTTTAGTACTTACTTTAAGTAATTGTTTTAGAGACGATTTAGACTGGTTATCTTTAAGAGGGAGGAATATCTTTTCGAACCTAACGAAATAACGGTAATTTTTCTATTAAATTCCATTTCGGCAGAAAACGTTTTCCACTAAGTTTTAACAAATCACTTCGAGTTTGACGTTGAGCATAAATTAATATATTCTTGGTTTACAGATTTCGCTTAATTTTTTTTTTGTTTTGCAAATTTTGAAAAAAAGGAAAACCTATAAATCTAGTATTTAACTGTGTTAATAACATACTAAACAATTATGGAAAATGGAAAATATTTAGAAGTGGAAAAACGTTTTCTCTTTTTGTATGGACGAACACGTGGTATAACTCATAACTCACGTAACTTAAGTTAACGGAGTTGCGCGGACACGGCAGAGCAATGTAGTTAAGTTAACGGAGTTGTGCGGACACGGCAGAGCAATGTAGTTAAGTTAACGGAGTTGTGCGGACACGGAAGACCAATGTAGTTAACTTAACGGAGTTGTGTGGACACGGCAGACCAATGTAGTTAAGTTAACGGAGTTGTGCGGACACGGCATATCAATGTAGCGATCAAATCAACTTTAAACAAATCTTGCAGATGTTTTCATTTCCCTCCCACAATTTATGGTCATCAATCTTCTCTGTATATTATCAGATACAGTTTAAAAACCTCGCTTCTCCCTCTAAATTGTATAACAAAATGCTGCCTTATCGCTTGGTGCTACAGTTGAATTTCTAATAAAAATTATGAATGGTTAAGAGTATTAGTGAAATATTGCTGAATGTAGCTAGGAGAGTTCGAGAAAACGTCATTTACACCATTACTCGGCTAAAATAAACATCGTATATCATTCCGATATCAGAACTTCCTCGATTTTATCGATTTCTATTTTTTAACGTAAACAGGAAGAAGAAACGTTTTAAACATCTTTTCTGACGTGTGGTTTATATTAAGTTATAAATATTTAATATACTCGTAATATTAAGATAAAAATTTGGCTTTGCAAAAGATTTCCGTAATTAATTCCTTTCATACATTGCATGCAAAAAATATATGAGTAAGTATAACGGAACACTTATTGACTAGCACGTATTTATTTCGCGGATTAGCAAATAAATATTCATATTTTATCTTATCCTTTTTTTATACCTTTATTTTTAGTTTTAATTTATATGGATTTCCGCATTGTTACGCCTGATTATATCAATTATTTAAGGCTCAACTAATCACAACGGAAAATTTGCTCGTTTACAATGTTAGCTTACAACTGTAGTGTTCCTGTCACCATATGGGATCAAAGAGAGGGCGCATATGTTAGAAGCGCTACGTGATTTCAACTCAAATCCTGATTATTCAATCTCGTAACCAACACAACTCACTGTAAAATAAGCTCTAAATACAGCTCCACAATTGCCATATTCGTTCGGAAAGCGGGTGAAATATGTTCAAGGCAATAAACAGTTGAAACTCGTCACGCTTGGACAGCGGTTCGGAAATAATTAAAAGGGTTTTTAGGTAAATGATATTGAAATTTTGATAGAAAAACGTTATATGTATGTAAAGGTTGCATTGATATTTAGTCGTTTTAAAATGGAACGCTTGAGGCGTTTGTTGGAAGGGGCTGAAAGTGTAACTTTAAATGTGTTTTGTTATATTCGGAATTTGTTTGGGATAAAATAAAACAGAAAACGTGATTTGATTGTTCTGTCGGTCGTTACACATGACCCGATTCTAACTTTAAGATACGTCAAATATTAGGTCTAGATACGATATCGGTCAGTGTCAAAAGTGACGTTTCTTCAAAAAAAGGTCACTTTTGAGACTGACATATCCGAAAGTTATCGTATCTATAACCTAATATTTGACATACCTTAAAGTTCAAATCGGGCCGACAGAATAACCTATGAAAAAATCGTTTTTTATAGGTTATTTAGTGATCGATTTATTTAGTGCAACAAGAAACCTAATATTTGACATACCTTAAAGTTCAAATCGGGCCGACAGAATAACCTATGAAAAAATCGTTTTTTATAGGTTATTTAGTGATCGATTTATTTAGTGCAACAAGAAACCTAATATTTGACATACCTTAAAGTTCAAATCGGGCCGACAGAATAACCTATGAAAAAATCGTTTTTTATAAGTTATTTAGTGATCGATTTATTTAGTGCAACAAGAAAGCAATGTTGATTTTTGCCACAGATTAACAATGTAAGAGATTTCCTGTCAAATATCAAAAGTGCGCCCAACGTCGGATTATATCAAATGATGTCAAGTGTAATTAGATATATTGCATTCAGAAGTAATGTGTGATTGCGTAAATAATTGTTTGTGTAACTGTATATTCCAAGATACTATCACACACATTCTTCTGTCAACAGCCACTATGAAGAATAAAAGTGATCACATTTTTTTCATTTGTATTCTGCCTCTTTCGCACTTATAAACTTGATAGTTTCCCTTTCGCACACTTCGATTATCTTTAAATGTGAGCGTCATTGTAGATCTGTGATTTTTGAAGCATTTCAAGTCCCGAGTAAGCGAAAGATTCTTTTCTCAAACTTGCAATGAAATGTTGACATGACCTACCATGACATCGCCTAAGTCACTCGCTCTATTTTCAAGTTATCTACTTACGCGATGGACAGCAGTGCGATTGTCATGAATGTTTTGTTTGAGCTTCATATCACTCGAGATCTGGTGTCAGTCAGGGTTCCATACTCGGACCTCTTTTGTTTGGATTGATGGTCAACGATTTGGAGACAGTAGTCAAAAATGCTAAGTGTTTACTATATGCTGACGACCTGAAGTTGACTTATGGTGTGAAAAATAGTGTAGACTGTAATTCTCTGCAGGAGGATATTGACTCTGTGATGCGGTGGAGCGTTGAAAATAAACTCCCCTTCAATGTAGCCAAATGCTGTGTATGTATGTATTGTATCATTGCGCAGTATACGTTCGGCCTTGATAAGGTTGACGGGGTCTCTGTGAAAGATCTTAGGGTGGTCTTTGATTTACGTCTTACATTCCACGATCATATAAGAACGCTAACCGATAGCTGTTACAGAAGACTAGGCTTCGTGATCCGCAACGTCAAGGACTTCCAAGATATTGAGGACATAAAGCTTGTCTGTAATGCATTGGTGAAAAGCAAGTTGGAGACCTTGTCAATTGTGTGAATGCCGTAGATTTCTGTATAAGAAAATGTACGGGTCTTACCCATAAGTTTTTGCTCGGAGCACTAGGTTACAACTCTCTAGAAGTAAGGCATAACTGCAACATGCTGGTTACCCTTTGTCACATGCTGCGTGGTGAATCAGACTGCCCAGACCTCGTGAGTCGCGTATTCAGACTGCAGTCTACACGTGCCCGATATTCCCAGGATTAATCTAAGACCGCGCGTGCGCCCACTGTTGGCGATGCCAGCGGCGCACACTGTGTCACGCAGAAATTCGCCGCTCCCTCGAGCATTGACACTACTCAATACGCTTCTGACGTCAGCACCTGATTGTGATTTGTTTGCATGGAGATGGACGACCGTGTACCGTGACCGTGATTGTCTGAAGGATTGTGAGATGATGGATGATAGGCCTTCCACAGTCGTTGTATAATACTTCTACTTTTATGTGATGTGTTATTTACTGTTCTTCCTGTGTATTTTGTATGTACCATCTTAAACAATATCGAATCATGTACTCGGTCAACAAAAGGCTATCAAACATTGACGAAAGGCATCTCATTACCGTTAAAAATGCTTTCAAAGGAGACCCTTTTATGATAATACAATGCGTCCTTATATAAGAACTAAGCTTTCAGGCCCTTTATAACATACAGTGAAGTACAGACAAGGCTATGCTATTAAACTTAAACGTATAATCTTCATCGAAAGAAGCGGATAAAACAACCCACTAAATATATCCATCCTTGATAACTTTTACTAATTGAAATCTAATCACTCCTTGAGAATCTTAGTAATACAATAACGATTATATACTTTTTTATTTAATTATATAAAGATAGGCAGGCGTTTGACGACGATCTCACCTGATGATAAGTGATGATGCGGTCTACGGTGGAGCACGCTTACCTATGAGATATCTATTTACCCTAGCCTTGAAGAGACCCAGATTGTACTCATGCGGAAACACAGATTCCACTCCTTGGCAGTTCGCATAAGGAATGTTAAAGCAAAACGCTTCGTGCGTATTTGTGGAATACCTACCATGAAGCGATGCCGGAGTGCCGATTGTCTGGTAGTCTGATAGTGAAATGGGGACGGAGGAATAAGGTTGTGCAGTTCCTCGGCACACTGTCCGAAATGTATCCTGTAAAAGATCGTTAGGCTGGCAACCTTGCATACATAATGATGGACCATTCAAATAGTGACGTTGTTTGATTTGTCAAAAGTTATATTTTAAAGCACAATTTTTTTTTTATAATGACACCATAAGTAATTTTTTCGTCATTTAAATACTGGGAAATGTTTGGTCTGGATAGGGTGGACGCAGTTTCTCCTGTAGGTGCACTTAACCCAACTGACTTTGTATGTTACAAAATAGTATTTTATATGCCTATTTTTTTTTATCAAATTTTTTTATTAATACAAAGCATATTCATTTTAAATAACTATTAAATAAATAAAACAACTTAAAAAACCTCCTACGATATATGCCAACATAACCCATTTTATGCTTAAAATGCCTTTCATTATTTTGGAAAATAGCAAGAAAAGTCGCTTTTACGTAAAAAAAACATCCGTTGCAGAGTTATGATGCCACAGACAGACAGACAAACATATAACACCCCTTTTTGCATCAGGAGTTAAAAATATGACAGCGAACAACATCTCCAAAGGCTTAACTGCTGTTTAATGGATCATCCTTTTAGAAATAAATTTTAAGTTTCACAAATTGTTTCATATATACAAAAGTTGTGTATGTTACAAAGTATACTCAGTATAGTAGTGGTCCAGCTATTATGATGATAAAAAATATTACAGTTGAAAATAACCAATGGCCTACCAAGATCAATTTAAGGATTATTTCGGGTGTTACCAGTCATTAAATCAATTTACTAACTCACTAATACGTTCACGTCATTAATAATGCAATTGACTGTACATTGCTGCTCTACTACAAAAAATCGTATTTGAGCGGAAAAACTCATTCAATTCTATACCATATTCTACCGCAATAAAGTATAAATTCAAACGCTGTTTACCATGTGACATACAGTCGTTACTCGTGAGACAGAATAATTGTGTTGACGAAAAACTCGCTTAGTAGAATAAGTAAGCAACATTATGCACGATACCATTCTGTCCTTTGCCAGTCATTTCCTGATACTAAAATAGTAAGTGCAAATGCATTTATAAAATTATGATAGATTGAGATACATTTGGGTCAAATACTTTTTTATTATAAATGTAACTTTATGCTGGGCGACGAAAGTGACGGATGAAAGAAGAGTGCACGCAGCGGAAATGACAATGTTGAGATGGATGTGTGGAGTGACGAGAAAGGATCGGATTAAGAATGAGTATATAAGGGGAAGTTTGAAAGTAGCACCGGTAGCGGAGAAGATAAGGAGTGGTAGGTTAGCGTAGTATGGGCATTTAATGAGGAGGGATGAATGCCATATAGGAAAAAGAATCTTAGGAATGAATGTTGATGGACATAGAGCGGATGGTAGACCCAAAAAACGATGGATGGATTGTGTGAAAGAGGATATGAGAAAGAAAGCAGTGAGTGCTGAGGTGACGAAAGATAGAGGAGAATGGAAGAGAAGAACATGTTGTGCCGACCCCACATAACGTGGGATAAGGGCAGGAGGAAGAAGATGCGTCTTTCTAGTAGATATCTTAAAAGAAATAGAATTTAACTTTTGCCTTTTTTTGGACTTTTACGACCGTTCTGGCCTAGTGGGTAGTGACCCTGCCAATGAAGTCGCTGGTCCTGGGTTCAAGGGCGTAACCAGCCAGTAAACTAGTGAGGGATGATGTCGCCAGAAGCCTAGGAAGACGCCGCAGAGGGGCATACATTGTATGCAAGATTTGAGCTCTACGCCAAGAACATCTAAAGTCTTCGCGCCGGTCTTTCATAGGCTGTTCAAACATTATTTGATTCTAATCATTAAAATAGGTCATTCTACAAAAATCTCCTTCCCCTGGCTATACCTATTCGCAAATTCTCAGGAGATGCTGCTTTATCATGTTTGCTCAACTGCTGAAAATCTCCTTCCCCTGGCTATACCTATTCGCAAATTCTCAGGAGATGCTGCTTTATCATGTTTGCTCAACTGCTGAACTGAATCTATTAGGAATTTGCGAATAGGTATAGGCAGGGGAACCAGATTGCTGTAAAATTACCTGACATCAGTAGAATATGCCCAAATTGTTAATTTTTGCATTGTTCTCAGAAAAAAATGTATACTACGTCGGTGGCAAACAAGCATACGGCCCGCCTGATGGTAAGCAGTCTCCGTAGCATATGTACGTCTACAACTCCAGAGGAGTTACATACGCGTTGCCAACCCGAAACCCCTCCCCCCTCGTTGAGCTCTGGCAACCTTACTCACCGGCAGGAACGCAACACTATGAGAACTAATACATCAGTTTGCCTGAACGTTTTTCACTCAATTGGGTACATGAAAAATCGATCGAAATAATTGAATTGAGGGTTTTTTTCACTTAATAATAAGTGAGTAACCCGTTTAAAATAATTTCAAATACAATTTAGGTTGGGTTTTTGTTGTTGAAACTTGAAACATGACGTGTTCTTCGGATTATGAGAAATTTTAATTTATCTTACTCAGAGTTCCTACTCTGAGTAAGATAAATTAAAATTTAAAGTGAGTAGGAACGTGACATGGGGCGGTGCAGACTCTGTATGGAGGCAGAGGAGAGGCCTTTGCATATCCTCGCAGAATGCCCTTGCCTAATGCGCACTCGTGACTCAATCCTGGGCGGACACACATTGCGTCCGGAGGAGTTAGGGTCTCTCGAGATCAAGAAGATCCTGCAGCTGTTTGAAGTTGCAGGTTTGGATCGAGAGTTGTAGTAGGTGGCGATCACAATAGATCAGGAATGGTCGCAGTGTTATTTGGGCTGTAGAGCCTTACATAGCCCCTGACAAAGAAGAAAGAAGAAGAAGTAGGAACTTACTTACTATTGATTCAAGTTAGCCAAAAGTTTCTCAGTAACCATCCGAAGAAATATTTATCCCAGTCTATATTTCTGAGATCGGCTAGGGTATCTTGGATTGTTTGCAAAATAATACACAATAATATACAATAATTATTAATCGGCTAATTTTGATTTAGTATTATTATTGCTGCTTTGTAGATTTATTTATTTTAGGACAAATGGCGAGTTCCCTCAAATCTCCTAACCCTTTTCTAAGTCAACTGTTATTTCCGGAGTTCGATTTTCATGCTTCATGAATTTCCTATCATAAATTAATGAATTTCGGGTGCCATGGGGACTTAAATATGGGAGTCATATTCAGATTTTATCAATATTATACCAACATGATAGCTGAATCCTTTTTTTTCCGCACCTCGTTTCATTTCTTTTGCAAAGAATATAAGATTTAAAAAAACATAACTTTTTGTTGACAATATTTTTAGGTCCATAATGGACAACTTTATGAGTACAAAGCCTAGATGAAACTACGTAATAACAATAAAAAGACTTAAAGGGTTTTCATCGGTTACCAAATATCGCGGACAAGAACAAATAGGTACCGGCTAAATTACATGTATCTTTATGTTGCTGGCGATTTTAGATCGTGTTTTCAAATTAGCGAATTGCGTGTGTGCTTTTCTTTCGGTGGTTACATGAATAGGTACAGCCCCTTGGTTAATTATTGACTGGAGGGATATCGAAGGTCCCCGTTTTGACTCGGGCAAACTGCTTTCATATGTTCTCCTCTACAGGTCGCAATTCTCAACCGATAGTCGTGAAATTTTGTGACCAGGTTCTATGATAAAATCGTTTTTTTTTTCGTCGATCTAGTTTTTGGAAATTTTTCAAAATGCGGAAATTGGGATAAAGGAATTAAGCGCCAATATAGTGCTTAAGACCATTGTGATTTTACTGTGATAATAACTCAATCGAACTTTTTTTTTTCACTTTTTCTACTACTCACAGAGCCCTAGTAGGAGGAAGACGTACCTAAAGATGAGTCAAAATTCTTTTCGCTGTCTTGTTTTCTGTCCCCAAAAAAATTTGACGGAGTGGAGCTTTTTGTATGGGGTAAAATTTATTTTTAATTTTTCTCGTGTGTTTATAATCTACAGCTTGAAAGACATGCATTAGCACTTTATTTATTTATTTGTTTAATGACAAAAATACAATACGAAAATAATTTTGACCCTCCTATCACCTATATCTTTCAGGTCTTTCCCTTATGACTGAAGATGATGATTGGGTAAACCTTAACTTTTTAAGGCTTTCTTGATTTTGACTTTGATTGTATCTATCGTGTCATCTCTTCTTTCTCCATGCCTTTTCCCATTTCATGTGGGGGCAACTTTGTATCTATCGTGTCATGTTACTATAATATTAGTAACATCTGAATGCGTCCCAGCAAACGAGGCATAACCGGCCCCCACAAGCACCATTAGACTAATGTAGACTTATTGTCCATTAAATAGGGTGTCCTTGCGATAAGCGAGGTCTTTGGGTCAGTGGTGTCAACGTTTTTTATATATCGTGTTCCGTATTTTGGTACCGAAAATTTCGGGATGATGGCGTATTTGGAACTTTGTATTTATATTAAATTGGGTCGGGAAGAGTTGAGCCTTTTTTTAGTTCAATGACAGATGTTCCGATCCCATACAAATTTGGTCCAACACTAGCTAAACATGGGTGGTATATTGTTAGGACCTCAGGGTCCTCCCCCTACTAGATGGTGTGCTCAAATCACTGCACCTATGCAATTAAAACTGCACGAGGCCACGCGCTTGGCGAGGAATAGAAGCCTATGGAGGAATCTGTTCTTCAACAGAAGGACATGATGTCACGATCCTCAGCATTGAGGGACCGACTGAATAAAGAAGAAGAATATTGTTAGGCTCCAAACATGAAAAAGTCCCGACAGTTGTTAGAAATTCACGGACACTTTACAGAACTTTATAGAAGCGAATTTCTCTACGACTTTGTGGTTAGGAATGGGTATGATCGTACGAGCCATGTTTAATATGATTATGCCTTATTACAAGGAAAGACCGTGCCGTAAGTAGTGGAAACATATCTATGGCATTGCGCGGTTTATTTCGTTCGAACATAAATCGAATGAGTTGGTGTTAAGTCAATATATTTTTCAAAAATGATAATACATTTAATACGATTTCCATAAATTAATAAGACATAACATGCGAACCGGTATAGAGTAGAAATCTCTATTATAGCTTCAAATGTGAAAAGGAATCACTTAAGTAAACATATTTACTTCGATTCCAGAGAGAAAAAGAATACAGTTACAATCACAGGATTAACTATTATAATAAATTCGATAACTCATCGATATATGACGGGACATTCAGATTATACTTCTCTAGAAGGATAGTAATAGTATATTAGCCAATTGGCAAATCGAACTATTTTTTGAGTAGTAAAATAGTACATAAAACACATATAATACATTTTTTTTTTATTCGGTTCAGAGGAAAGAGAATCAACATGGTTATACTTATATTGAATTTATTGCAGAGTCCAGCCCTATTTAACGAGCAAAAACCGTCACGTTTAGTTCCCAAGTTTAATGACGGGGAAGGATTTACGACGAAAATTATAGCCAATCTATAAGCACTTTTGTATATTCTCAATTGGGGCGTTTTCTGGCGGATGGTTTATTGGACTTCTTAATTTTTCGTATGTACTTAGGTATACCGTATACTGTATAACTGTACGCTGGCCGAGAGGTGAGACTCCCCGATACTGAGGCGATGGATTCAGCTCCATAGCACAGTGGTGAAATAATACTTGAGAATTTTGAATGGATATGTAATTGTAGGTCCATGGGGTCCCAGCGCGCACAAGTTTTTTGGTGAAATCGCGAAACGTTTGGTTGACGGTACTCGTGACCGAAGACCTGGCGGATTCCTCGCACAACATAATCAGTATTGCGATACGAGGAAATGCCGCCAGCATCCTTGGTACAATGCCTCGAGGGCCTATTTTAGATATAAGCTAGTTATAGTAATCATCTATATATACCCATTATGTATATTGTTATTGTAAATAAAGATTTTTTACCTATTGTAATTGGAATTTTAATAAATTTTACCAATTTATTTACTAACATAGTTTCTTAAGAATTTACCCATTGTTACAAACACATTTAATTTTAATCTTAATTTATATCGTTATTCTAGTTATTTATTTTGAATGTAATGTTATATGGAATTATTTTCTGAATTTAATTTTTTTTTTTTTTTTCTAGCCTATCTTGTGTCCCACTGCTGGGCAAAGGCCTCCCCTTTTTTCCGCCACTCATCACGGTTTGAAGTATGTTCCCGCCAGTCTCTGCAAAAAGCGTCGAGGTCATCCCGCCATCTCTTTTTTGGTCTGCCTCTGCCCCGGCTAATCTGCGGTATCCATTCGGTAGCCAATTTGGCCCACCGATCCGGGTGCATACGGCAGACGTGTCCTGCCCAACCCCACTTAAGCTTAGCGGCCTTAACACCCACATCTATAATACCAGTTCTGGAGCGCAGTTCGGTGTTCCTAACTCGATCGGTTCTCCGAACTCCTAGTATGCTGCGCTCCATTGCTCGCTGGCAAATCTTGAGTCGGGACTTCTGGGCTTCCGTTAATGACCAAGATTGGGCGCCGTAGGTTAGGATAGGCAGGATACACATGTCGACGAGTTTGCGCTTTAGTGTCAGTGGAAGGTTGCCCTTCATTAGTGCCTTCATGGACCAGAAGCTCTTCCAGGCATTTTCGATGCGTCGGTCGATTTCTTTAGACTGCCTGTCATCGAAGGATGCTATCTGGCCCAAGTATATGTATTCGTCGACATATTGGATATCCTGCCCATCAACCTTGACTCCACGTTTCGCGCCATTGGTCATTAACTGGGTTTTGGCCCTGTTCATTTCGAGTCCGACTTCAAGACTTGCCGTGCTAAGGTCTTGTAGCATTTGTTCTAGATGGGGTGCAGTGTGGGAGAACAAAACTATGTCGTCGGCAAAACGCAGGTTAGTTAACCTTTTGCCGTCGACGTCAATGCCCATTCTTTCCCACTTGGTCGCTAGCTTTTGGAAAATCTGTTGTAAGCACGAGGTGAACAATTTCGGAGATAGCGGGTCGCCTTGCTTGACTCCCTTTTCAATGCGAATTTTAGGGGATGAATTATTAAAAAAAAAAAAAAAAAACATTTATTTCAGACCTTGGTCCATACAGTGTTAGTACGACTTACTCTAAAAAATATATTAAATTACTAATATCTTATTACTAATATTATTGAATTGAATTGAAGAATTAGCATATAGATACCTATCCCGAAGTTTTGGGTACGAGTTTAATGATAATAATTATTTATTGTGCACCTAGTTTAAAGTTAAAAATTACACAGAAAGCGAAATACAAACGTTTAAGACTAGGTAACAGGAGTAGGTAGGGACAGGCAGTCTTATCTCTAAAAAGCTGTCTCTTCCAGATAACCTTTGGGTAGCAGGAGAATATTTTATACTAGCCAAAAAAAGGTTAAAAACAGATAACTACTATAATCATTTTCAATTATACGTTTTATTTCTGTCATCAAAGAAAAAAAATCACATAACTCTTAATTTTTCACAGGCTATTGCTACATTTGATCGAGAATAACAAAATTCCATGTAGATATTAGTATTTTGGGTAAAAAATAAAGAATAAGCTTTCGATTTTAAAAATGAAAACGAATGAATTTCGCGATAACCGCTACGTCATATTTTCATAGAAACTCGTCATTAATGATGACATGGCCAAACTTTGGCGTTGCAAATATCATTCAGCGGCGGTATCATGGTCGCATTTTTATCACTTGTCAACATCATGCGTCACTTTCACTTACATACTTGTTAGAACGTGACAGGTATGATGACAGATGATAAAAAACCGACCACCTTAGCCCAACAGCGATGGCAGCATTATTTCATTTTTATTGCCTGTCACTATGCCCGTCACTTTCGCACTTAGGTACATACTTGTTAGAACGTGACAGGTATGATGACAGATTATAAAAAACCGACCACCTTAGCCCAACAGCGATGGCAGCATGATTCCATTTTTATTGCCTGTCACTATGCCCGTCACTTTCGCACTTACATACTTGTTAGAACGTGACAGGAATTATGATAAATGATAAAGAGCCGACCATCTTAGCCCTAGAGAATTAGTTTGATCCAACTCTGGTGTACCTACGTTTAATAAACCACGTGTAATTCTATGTATGTGTGCAGCTGTGTATGTATATACAATGTGAGTATGTTTGCATGGAATCATGCAAATTCGAGGTTCGACTCAGGGTCGACCATTAAGAAAACCGCCTGTGAAAATTATCCGCACATGTGGTGCGATGCGTGAGGTTTTAATTCATACACATAAGCGGATTTGAGGTTTTCTTTACCTCATAGGCTTAGTTATCTTTTCTGTTCGGATTGAAACATAATTAATTGTATGTCTGTAAATTTTTCATTTTGTCAGTTGTTGTTGTTGTTTTGTTGTTGTTGTTGTTGTGTTTGTGTGTTGTTGTTGTGTTTGTGTTGTTTTAGTTGTTAAGAATCGTAGTTTATTATTTATACTTAAGAAGCTCTGCGAATTATTATTAAACAAATACTATGTATTTATGTATCTGTATATTATATTTATCGTTGTTTGAGTACCCACAATACAAGTCTGAGCTTAGCTTATTTGTGTAAGAATGTCCTATAATATTTAGTTATAATTATTTTAGAAAAGCTTTAATAATAGTCTTTGTCTTAAAATCTCAGGCATTATTTTATTCTAGTCCTATTTATTTGCACTGACTTTAATATTAATAAAATTTCACAGCAGTAAACGCCTTTAATAAATACTTACTTAAATATAATCTCATTTTCAATATCTACGTTCATTAAGCTGTAAACAAATCAAACAATGACAAATACGCTTTAAATATTAGAAATATGGCGTTTAAATTTTAATTAAATAATAATATAATTCTTGCGCCACGCTACCGAGCGCACATTTTCAACGGCTTCATATTCCTAATTCAAATAAATATTATATAAACCTCGTTTATATTTTGGTCGTCTTTTTAAATGCAACCTTAAGTGTATCGAGTTAAAGTAGATTTTAATTTATAGGTTCTTGAAAATCCGAGTTTTTTAAAGTAACTGGGGAATTATTGCAAACAGTGCAAAGCTCTTATTAATAGGACAAAGGAACGCAAATTGAGGATTTCGTTAAATTAGGTTTAATGGAATAATAAAGGGGTTTTATTTTGACTAATTTAAATTTCAAGTATAAATCATTCTTCAAAAACTTATTTATTCTATAATATTTAATTGTATTTATTATATAGGAAGCAAACGAACATACGAATCACCTGATAGTAAGCAACTACCGTTGCCCATGGACACCCACAACCCCAGAGTGCCTAGCCAAGACTATCATTTGCGCTACGACAAAGAAACGCTTTGTGTCTCTCAATCACTCTTTGCTCTTTCATATTAATACGACAGTGTCAGTTGCGTTTCGTTCTTTACGAACCGTCAACGACTGGCATCTTGGCTACGCACCCAGAGGGGTTGTAAGTGCGTTGCCGGCGATTGCAAGTGTTAACTATTAAAAATTACCAGATTTTGCTCTTTAGCTAAAACTTAGATATGAATTTCGTACCTAAAATCATGATACCATTTTTGACACCAGCCGAAGGGCGAATGTACCTTTAAGTTGCTTCAGAACCCGAAGGGCAAATACGTTTTCCAATGTGCCTAGGAATTTTATGATCTGCCGGATTTTACGATCGGCCGTCGACGTATTAATTCCCGCTAAATGCACGAGTAGATTATATAAAATAAAAAAAGTAAGTAATAATAATGTTTCTTTCTTACACGTTCTGTTTGCCATTCTGTTCGGTTTCTGTTTTAGTTTTTTTTTGGGTGCCCTGAAAACCAGTGCAGCGTCTAACAGACACGGCTTATACTGAGCGACATCTTATCTTCTTAAAAGCGGTGGTGGCCGAGTGGATATGACGTCCGACTTTCAATCCGGAGTTCGCGGGTTCAAATCCTGGCTCGTACCAATGAGTTTTTTCGGAACTTATGTACGAAATATCATTTGATATTTACCACTAGCTTTTCGGTGAAGGAAAACATCGTGAGGAAACCTGCACACATCTGCGAGGAAATTTTACAAAGGTGTATGTGAAGTCCCCAATCCGCATTGGGCTAGCGTGGGGACTATAGCCCGAGCCCTCTCGCGCATGAGAGGAGGCCTGTGCCCAGCTATGGGACGTATATAGGCTCAATTATTCTTTATTATTTCCTTTATTTTTCTTACTTCATAGACAGGTTTTTTACAATATGGATATAAAAGTAAAATATAAAAACACATTAAAAAAAATACAAAACACATATAAACACATTGTAAAAAACCTAACCTAGGGTGCTGCCAGCAGCGGGGCAGGGCCCAAGCTGCCGGTGGTCAGGGCTGCAGAGAGAGGAACCGCCGGACTATCCGCGCCGTGTCCAAGATCACCGCCTTCTGCATCTGACCCTTGATCCAACCACCTAGCGAGTCTCTCAAGGTGTTGGTCGAGACTCTTCGCTATGAGACCGTTCGCTGAAACGACTATTGGGACAATGATCGTCGAATCAACATCCCACATGGCGGTTATCTCGTGGGCCAAGTCTAGGTACTTGCTGGACTTGTCCTTCTCAGCTTTCACGAGATTCTCATCATGGGGGATGGTGATATCGACGAGCACGGCCCGGCGTTGCGATCGATCTATTATCACGATGTCAGGCTTATTGGCTACAATAGTCCTGTCAGTGATAATATATATTATTCGTTATTTATTATTATTATTATTCTAATAATCCAATTTTCCGAAATCCGAATGCCGCTTGCAGAGAATACCTTGAATAGCGTATTAATTTTACAGCGTAATGATTCGGATGCCGCGATATTACCGCGATTTAAACTTGTCTGGCGCTCTAAGCTCCACAGTCTGCTTGTAATACACATAGATAAATAATGATAAGATAATTCACTTTAAAATAATAATTCATTAACATATGTTTACAGAATACCGAACCCCTAGAGTAAATTTATTCGATAGCGTGACGTGACGTACGCGTTTGCGTCAAGACTCATTTTGTATGGGATTTAGAAACAGCGCGCCAAGCGGGACGTTTTGGAAACTCAAAATCCAATACAAAATGAGACTTAACGCAAACGCGTACGTCACGTCACGATATAAAACACGGAAAACAATGTCACACTATTAATTATCCTTCTTTTATTAATTCCCAAATGCACCATCTCCCGCTGCGTACTCTGCGGCTCTCAAGTCTAGGTACACTTTAATTGAAATTCCTGAGTTGATCGCCCTCAACTTTGGCCGACTGTACTCGCTAGCGACGGTATTAGCGAGTGAAACTGTCGAATATTTAATTAAATGTTCATTAATTTATCTTATACCCGAAAGTCATTGATTGTGATAGCTCGTGTAAAGCCAATTAAAACTGGTTTTATCGCATGCGTGTAGCTACATATAAAATGGCCCATCGTTTTTTCTTTCTTACAGCGCGGCTTACGTGGGCGATGACTCGCGAATGCGGCGCGGCGCAGCGGCCCATTCGGAGATCGCCCACGTAGGACACTTCCATACGAGTAGGTATTCTATTAGGTAGGTAGGCTTCGCGTTCGCGAGTTATTCGCTCAGATAAGACATCTGCCTTATCTTCAATATAATTTCGCAGTTTTGTCTACAGTATGGACGCAAAATTTTAAATATTTCATGCTTATAAAATCATGAAATTTTAAAAGTAGGTATGCAAGCTTTTGGAACGGCCCATCTAAGGGCCACCACACACTAGCGTCACTCGAGCGTTGGCGCAACTGCGCGGCGACGACATTTTCCATAGCGCTGACTAGATGCCCACGTTCAACAGATGCTAGTGTGGGGTGGCACTTAAGAGGCCGTTATAGATTTTAGTCGCAAAAAAGTCAAATTGATAGATTGTACAGCTTTTGTTAACTATTAGAAACAACAAGTACTGGTTTCTATTAGCCCGTCTTTTTATCTTTCACTTCAATAAATCATTTTTTTGAAAACAGACTGACTTAATTAGTAATGATTTTTTTTCTGATGGACGTTTAGGTAAACGCGCGTAAAGCACTGATTTTGTCGATCTTATTTGTAAATTTCGTAAAGTTTGGACTGCTAAAAATGGTAATTTTGTATTACACATTGATAAACTACATTTTTGTTATTATAAATGAAAGTTAGACGAAATAAATTTTCTCCAGAAATTATTTAAAAAAAAGTAACAATTTCTCTGAAAAATCGACTTAATTTCAGTGTAATTTTGATACTTAAACAATCTACAATATATTATCTGAAATTGTTCTTCCTACATCATTTTGTATAATTTACTACCAAAATTTTTTGATGTTTTTTTAAAAACTGTCCCTTCTCGTCACATATTACCGGGGACGCACGCTTGCGACATCATTATTAAAAGGCAAGGTGAAAAAATGTGCTAATAGAAACCAATACTTGTTATTTAGATATTACGTAACAAAAGGTGTACAATTTTAACGACTAAATCTATCAATTTTACAATTTTTACATTTTTGCTTTAAAATCGTTACTGGGCTCTTAACTGTACTGATTTTCTTTACAAATACAAAACAGTACCCCTAGTGTTGATCGACATCATAACGTGACGAACGCGTTTGCGTTAAGTCTCATTTTGTATAGGATTTTGAGTTTCCAAAACGTCCCGCTTGGCGCGCTCTTTCTAAATCCAATACAAAATGAGACTAAACGAAACGCGTACGTCACGTTTCGAAATCGAATTTATTTACACTAGGGGTACAGATGTTGCTCTTTAAGTAAGACGAATTTGCTGGACCCGCGATGTCCCAGTTATCCAGATTTTGTTGTATAAATAATTGTGTAGACTTAACCTTAAATAATTTACCTTTTTAAGCGGTGGTGGCCGAGTGGATATGACGTCCGACTTTCAATCCGGAGGTCGCGGGTTCAAATCCTGGCTCGTACCAATGAGTTTTTCGGAACTTATGTACGAAATATCATTTGATATTTACCACTAGCTTTTCGGTGAAGGAAAACATCGTGAGGAAACCTGCATACATCTGCGAAGAAATTCAAAGGTGTATGTGAAGTCCCCAATCCGCATTGGGCTAGCGTGGGGACTATAGCCCGAGCCCTCTCGCACATGAGAGGAGGCCTGTGCCCAGCAGTGGGACGTATATAGGCTGAATTATTATTATTTATTATTATAATTTACCTTGTTTTCTTATCATCCTTTTATTACATTTAAAGGAAAATACGGTATAAATTGACTGAAACCTTTAAGATTTTATTATGAACAAAAAGCCCACGAAGTGGTTTTTAATTCGCCCCTCAGGAAATGAGGTTTTCGCGCTCCGTTTTCCTACCTTACTTTGAGGTTACTCAACTGTGCGTTTTTCCAGGAACTTTCTGCCTCGCACAGCTAAACTGTGGAATGAACTGTCGCCTGCGGTATTTCCGGACCGATACGACCTTCAAACCTTCAAGAAAAGAGCGTACTCCCATCTCAAAGGCCGGCAACGCACTTACAACCCCTCTGGTGTTGCAGGTGTCCATGGGCGGCGGTAATCGCTTACCATCAGGTGATCCGTCTGCTCGTTTGCCTCCTCTACCATAAAAAAAGATGAGTATTTCAAAAATGTTCTGTTTAAATACATTGAATTTTAATATAGAATACAAACTTTATCGGCCCGATTCAAACTTTAAGATACGTCAAATATTACATTTAGATACGATTTGGATCGGATATGTCAGAATCAAAAGTGGCGTATCTTTAAGTTCTGATTGGACCGTATCATGTATTCTGAATACATTTAATAATGGAGCTTAAATCGTTGAGATGGGTTTTGTTCAAATGTTCGTTACCTACTTGTAAAAAATTAAGATTTTTTAAATATATTGTACCGAGCGCTTCGTGTAATATTGTAATTCTCGGTCGCTGAGCGCCATTGAATATTCTAAGAGAGAGTCTTAATATATTAATCTCTAGGCAATATTCCATTTAATTTTGCATCTTGACTTAAGCACATACTCGTAATGTTCTACTATGATTCGAACAATCTTAAAAAATAGAATCCTTTCCACCTGGGACCCAATTTTTTTTTATGTGATAGCAAACGAGCAGACGAGCCGCCTGATGGGAAGCGGTCATCGTCGCCCATGGACATAAGCAACACCATAGGAGCCACTTAAGCGTTGGCGTTGCCGACCCTTGAGAACCCTAAATACCCGCTTCTTGAAGAATCCCATGTCGTAGCGCAAAGGAAATACCTCAGGAGGCAACTCATTCTCTCATTTTAAAATTTGATATGGTTTTGATCTTATTTTGAGATGAACTTGAAGATCGTTCTGTACCCCTAGTGTAAATTTTATCGACATCATAACGTGACGAACGCGTTTGCGTTAAGTCTCATTTTGTATAGGATTTTGAGTTTCCAAAACGTCCCGCTTGGCGCGCTCTTTCTAAATCCAATACAAAATGAGACTAAACGCAAACGCGTACGTCACGTTTCAAAATCGAATTTATTTACACTAGGGGTACTGGTTGTATTCGAATGCATAATGAATGCAAGGCAACTTAGGTATATATTTTTCTAACAGGCCACTTATGTTATTTTCATAAACATTGTATCAAGTGAAGTTGCGTGTATAACCCGTATTAAATACATATAGATATTCAATGTTTCGTCAGCTGAGAATACGTTTGTGCCATATCCAGTTTTGAGAAGATCGTTTTTAATGATTGCTATAATAACAAAGAATATGTTATAATTGACACTAACCGGTTAAAAAAAATATATTTTTCAAAAATGTTGTGCCGTATCCGCATTTTACCATAGGATAATTACACTCTGTTAACAGAAAATTATCACAAAAATTGTGACATCCGAATTTTTTTGTCATGTATGATTTTTTTGTTTCTTGACCACCGGTTTGGCCTAGTGGGTAGTGACCCTGCCTACGAAGCTGATGGTCCCGGGTTCAAATCCTGGTAAGGGCATTTATTCATGTGATGAGCATGGATATTTGTTCCTGAGTCATGGATGTTTTCTATGTATTTAAGTATTTATACATATTTATATATTATATATATCGTTGTCTAAAGTACCCTCAACACAAGCCTTATTAAGCTTACTGTGGGACTTAGTCAATTTGTGTAATAATGTCCTATAATTTTTATTAATTTATTTAATTATTTATTTATATGACACACATTTTAATATTTACACATCAAAAACGGATATGACAAAAATAAATATGTTTTTGTATCATGATTTGTATGGTACTATAAATAGTAAAGGTATGTGCCTAAATGATAAATAAGTTGAATATTTCCTAAATATAAAACTTTGCGAAAATAAAAATATTTATGCTTCTTTTCGCTCTCCTGCAAACCAAGTCGCGTATGGTACAAACGTATTCTCATTCGACGATTTCAAAATTAACCTCAAATTGGTATGAAACATTTCCCCAAAGGCAAAGTTAAGTAATTTTCCGTCTTAAGCAAAAACCTCATTTTGCAATAAAATACGATTCGTGTCAAGGAGTCGACATTTTTATCTCCGTTTTTATAAGGGAGCAATTTTCCTGAATGGTTCAACTTAACATAATTTGAGGTTATATTTAAAGCATTGATTTCCAGAGAGATTTTTTATAAAAGGGAAATATGGGAGCTTTATTTCATTATTAACTTGGCATATTACGTTTTTTCTTTATTTCTGTATATTTTTAGCCACAATTGGTTTGATTGAACCAATTTTTAAGATACTCAATTGATAAATAAATCCAAATGATATTGACACATGGTGACTGAATATTTATTTTTATTTTTAAGAAATGCTGCAGTTACTACGACGTTGCGTTGCAACGTTACTGTTGTAGCATGGTTGTAGCGATGCGATGTCCCTCATTTCTTTTTCAACATTTTGTTTTCAATAAGTTTTTGGAAAAATTTCATTCTTAGTACAACTTTTTATTACTGGTTGTACTTTTATTTCCACAGGCAACTAATACTCATCGAGACAATTCAAAAAACCCCAAATACAAGTAGGTTGCGTTGTCTTATCACAGAGTTCCTATGGCGATCTCCTGTCTCCATCATCAGATCAGCTCGATGGTACCATAATATTGTATTGTCACTCGACTTACACATGTATGCAAATTTTCAGCTTCATCGGAAACCGGGAAGGGGGTCAAAATCTTGCAAGATATGACCCGTACAAATACACATAATTACATACATATATACTTATGTACAGTCAACCAATTTGAATCCTAGGCCACTATAGAACCTTGTCGCTTTAACTACTCTATACATGACATGCATCACTCAATAAGCATTGTCGTAGAAGTCATTATGTCATGGTTCTAGAGTTGCCTAGGAATCAAATTGGTTGACCGTACATTGCAACTAAAAAAATAATTATAATAAAATAAAAGCTTTGCATGCCAAGTGTGGCAGAGCATTTCATATAACCCATCTACTGACATGACAAATTGTACTATCTGTGTAATGTTCTAGCAAAATAAAATGATTCTGATTCTTGTAAAAATTTCGCCATGACGGCCATCTGAATGGCACTTTTACCCTTTCTAGGCTAGACACAGAATTTGCAATCCATTTTTAGAGTTCGCACACCGCTCCTATCTACTGCACCCCTATCACCCTTAAGCCAGGATATTGACCCCAAAGGACCCATATCACTTATTTGTTTGGGACAACCTTGATAAGCCCAGTGTCTTACTTGCGTTACATTCGATATAACGACCTCGGTTATTGCCTCAGATATTTAGACTCAGAATATCGAGGACTGATTAAAACAAACAAAAAAGTGTCCCCAGTTTTTCGTGAATATTTTTAGATGTCAGTTTTGTGACGGTTCATACAATTTTTTTTAAGACACTAGAGAGATAGATCATTTATTGTTTTTTTTTTTAAATTTACATGTCATTATTGCTAATTTCTATACTATACATTAGGTGTCATACAATTACAATATATGATGTCCTCCCAGACGTATCCGTCGACGGCGACATCCTGACAAGTTATTTTATTTTTATTAATATTGTTTTTAAATATTATTTATTAACCATTACGCGCATGGGCGCGAGCGTGACTTGCAAATCCAAATTTAGTTTTGAAAGTTCGGCTGCACGGAGCACAGTAGAGCTGTCCAGATGAGTTGTATGTATAGTTGTAGGAGGGCTTGGGCCGAGTTTTTCGGAGCTGACGTTTGGCGTCAAGATCTTCAAGCCCTTCACAGGTACGTCAGATTTAACGATTGTGTAGATGGATGGGTCACTGACTTGTAGCAGTTAACGAATTCACGCCATATCCATCAACTTATTTCTTTATAATTGAAGCGCTGGTGACCTAGCGGTAAGAGCGTGCGACTTGCAATCGCGGGTTCCAACCCCGACTCGTACCAATGAGTTATTCGCAACTTATGTACGAAATATCATTTGATATAACCAGTCGCTTTTCGGTGAAGGAAAACATCGTGAGGAAACCGGACTAATCCCAAAAAGGCCTAGTTTACCCTCTGGGTTGGAAGGTCAGATGGCAGTCGCTTTCGTAAAAACTAGTGCCTACGGCAAATCTTGGGATTAGCTGTCGAGCGGACCCCAGGCTCCCTGAACCGTGGCAAAATGCCGGGACAACTAGAGGAAGAAGAAGACTTATTTCTTTATAATTCGATATTCCTCGTGGCTTTGAGTAGGAATAACCCAAAAGGTGTTTTGAAAAAAAGGTCCATATGTACTGTAAAGTATGTTAGTTCGTTAGTGTGGGTCAAATCTTGAAAGCTAAATTTAACCCGCTTCCCGATTTTCGATTGAACTGAAAATTTACATACATAATATATGTAAGTCGAGTAGCAATGGTATTAAGTATGGTACCATCGAGCTGATCTGATAATGGAGACAGGATGTGGCCATAGGGACTCTATACATGCGGTCACTGTGGGGTCCACTCAATCTGCATTTTATGCCTTTTGCCTTGACAATCAGTCTCACAATTATGAGACAACTTTTACTGGGATTCTTTTTATTCCAAAATACCCAGCCAATTCATAAATACAAACAAAGTATGTGCACCAAAACTCTGAGCAGTAGCTACGGGATCTTGACCTTGCTGGTCCCAAAGCGCTTACGCGATATCGGGTCGCCGCGGGCCACCATTTAACCATATTGCACGACTGTACTGTCAGCTTCAAAATATCAGTACCCCTAGTGTAAATTTATTCGATTTCGTAACGTGACGTACGCGTTTGCGTTAAGTCTAATTTAGTATGGGATTTAGATACAGCGCGCCAAGCGGGACGCTTTGGAAACTCAAAATCCCATACAAAGTGAGACTTAACACAAACGCGTACGTCACGTTACGCCATCGAATAAATTTACGCTAAGGGTACTGATTACGCGTGAAAAGTATCTACACGTACAACAGTTTAAGACGAAAGTAGAGGACCCGCTTGAAATCACTTTTTCATACAAACGTAGTCCTCATTTTCGTTTCTGGATATAGTATATCTTTAGTTATTTTAAAAGCTAGGAGCATTTATAAATTTTTACGTGATCTGTTTTTCGCTCCCAATTTTTACAATAATAAAAAAAAATCGAAAAAAAGTCAAACGCTATGGTTAATATACTTATACATCAAATTATGTAAAAATATTTTCCATAACGTCAATATCCAGAGAGGAAAATGGGGACTAAGTTTGTATGGAGAAGCGGCCATCCTCTTTCCTTTTAATGTGGCGTAGGTTCATAGAGTGGAGTTTTTGAAAAATTGTACCGCCTTTTTAGATCGTTATACGGTTGCCAAAAATTGTATTAGCAATCTTGAGGTTTTTCTCTAACTTTATCGATTTCGAAACATGATTTCTTGACTTTCGCTCTATAGGGAGCGTGTATGAACTGTAGGAGGCAGCACATGAGCCGTCAGATTTTTGGCGCGAGGCGTAAATGTGATGTTTTTTGTTCCAATGTAGCACACAAGATGGCAGAACCTACTATGCACAAGAAAACACGTGACGTGTAAATGTGCATATTTATGGTTCCGATTCAGGCCACAAGATGGCAGACCCTCCAACGCGCACGGTCCCTATAGAAAAAAATCACGAACATAGGTCTAAAACGCACCTTTAAAATTTGTAACAAGTATTGCTCGTAAGCTAAAAATATGAAAATTGCGTCTAAAAATGCGCAATTTTGTTTTTGATCGAACTCAACGATTAGTTTCATTGTTAAATAAATAAATAAATAAATAAATAAATAAATAAATAAATAAAATGTTATTTATTCAGGTATTAACCCATTAAATTACAATAAAGCAACAATACAATAAAATAAAATATACAATTAAAATTAAGACTACTTATATAGGTGCAGCGGGGAAACCTTGCTCATACAGTAGCAGGTTGTATACACTACTTTAACAATACTGTTCGCCGTTTCGCTCACTCTCCCGACAAACGACCAGTGCCTTTTACGCATAACTTACAAAATAAAACTTACAAAATAATAATAATATCATTGTCCCGATAGTCGTTTCAACGAATGGTCTCATAGCGAAGAGTCTCGACCAACACCTTGAGAGACTCTCGCTAGGTAGTTGGATCAAGGGTCAGATGCAGAAGGCGGTGATCTTGGACACAGCGCGGATAGTCCGGCGGTTCCTCTCTCTGCGGCCCTGACCACCGGCAGCTTGGGCCCTGCCCCGCTGCTGGCGGCACCCTAGGTTAGGTTTTTTATAATGTGTTTATATATATTTTGTAAGTGTTTTTATATTTTACTTTTATATTCATATTATAAATGACCTAGCCTAAGACCAAAAATAAATAAAAGGAATAATACTAAAAACATGATTTTTGCGATCTCGGGTTTGCACAGCCATCTCGCTCACGCTTAAGCTCAGTGCTCTATACACGGTGTAACACGAGAACTCGAACGATTTTAACCACGCATTTCTGGGGCCAAAAGAAGAAAAATATGTTATATGAGTTCAGGTCAATTTCAGCAAAATATATTTTTTTGTTCGTATAAAAATCAATGTTATTAGTTAACGTGTCCTTTTTAAGTGTTATTTCCCACTTTTTTTACATCTATCAATACATACACTTATACATAGACTTCTTCCCATATTAGCAACATCGCCATCAAAAAGGCGTTTAGCACTAAGTAACAAAAAAATATCTTTTTTTTCTGTTGGCATTAATTCTGAAACTCGGCGAATTCCAGAAAAGTTTGTAGGACATTTTAGTCTATATAATATGATCAGGAATAGGTACACCATTAAAATCTTTCGGGTTCCTTGTGAAACACCGTGTATAGAGAACTATATTAGACTATAACAGATATATTTTAACGTGAACTGTAGTGATTTATCTCTAGATGAAAAATAATTAAAAGCTGGCACGTTCAGTGTGTTGTGACATCCGCTACTATTGATGCTGACTGTACTTACGATGTACTTAGTTAGGACGAATGGCGACGAAATTTTATAGTTGGATTATTGACTATGAGTAGATAAGACGTCTGTAAGACTGATGTATGTATGTATGTATATACTTTATTGTACATAGAAATAAAAACACGAAAAACACAGTTACAGAGTAAATTAAATACAACAAAGGCGAACTTATCCCTGTATGGGATCTCTTCCAGTTAACCTTTGAGGAAATGAGTAAAACAGAAGTAACGGTGAATGAATGACAAACACAAACAAAAGTGTACAATCACTGAAATTAATGAAATGCACGTTTTGAATACACATTGATACAAATATACATAGATAGAAAAATAACCATAAAATAATGCATACATATATATATATAAATAAAAATAAATAAATATTCAATATATAATATATATAAATATGAATTCGAACCAGAAAAGTAAAGGAAATTAAAAAAGTAGAAGTACTCCAAAGAACTAGGAAGTCGTAACCAAAGTATCGGAAAGCCACAATTTTTTAAGCTTCTCCTTGAGTGATGCTACAGATTGGGATTGCCTCACGGACACCGGAATCTCGTTCCATAACTTGACGGCATGGACAGTAAAGGATTTCTTGTATGTGCGCGTCGTATTGGAAGGAATCGTGAGTAAAAGATTGGTGCTTGATCGAAGGCGATGACCACTACCAGCAGCTAAATAACTAAACCTTTCGGAAAGGTAAGGTGGCGAAGCAGGATTAAATAGAACATTGAAAAGCAATGATAGGACATGCACATCTCGTCGACGACGAATCGGAAGCCAGCCAAGCTGAGATCGAAACTGGGATACATGATCAAACTTACGTAGACCGAAAATGTATCGAATACAAATATTTTGCAATCGCTCGAGTTTGTCCAGTAACTCCTCACTAAGGTCCAAGAAAGCAGTATCAGCGTAATCTAAAATAACCATATTGATAACCATATTGCAAGAAAATAAACTAGAAAAGAAAGATGAATTAATTAACATTAAATATTATAGGGCAAGTGTACAGAGATCGACCTAAACCCACAGTAAACTCAGTAAAAACTTAATAGGTTGTGGGATACCCACTAAGACCGGTCGTTATATCTTCATACTTCAGGGCGTTTTCAAAAATACATATTTAATACCTGATTCCTTCAAATCTGGACTTTCTTGAGTTCATCCTACTTAGATTCGTTAGCATTCTCAATCCTACCATTAAACAAAAAACCCAAAATGTTCGTTCCATTACGTCACGATTTAGTGTGAAATTTCACTTGTATGAGCGTGACGTAATGGTAAATACAATTTCGATACAAATTTTTGCGAATTTTTTTTAGCATCAAGATCGAATATGATAGTGATTCTGAGATGAAAGAATCCAAAAACACCAGGATCTGTCAAGAATCAGGCTTTTAATATTTTTGTAGAAGAAGCTGCAAAATCAAAACTGTTCAATCTTCATACGAGATGTTTTAAGTCTACAATTTTATAATACCAGTGGCCCAGAAAATTCAGATGAAATTACGAAACTTATTCCATTGTAAAGTTTTAACGTTCGCAATAAAGTAGATTCCTATAAATAACTGGTACGTGCTGACAAGCTCGGTACATCGCAGACTCGAAACTATTCCACTCCAGTACCCCTAGTGTAAATATTTTCGACAGCGAAACGTGACGTACGCGTTTGCGTTAAGTGTTATTTTGTATGAGATTTTTGACTTTCCAAAACGTCCCGCTTGGCGCGCTGTTCAAAAACCCATACAAAATGAGACTTAACGCAAACGCGTACGTCACGTTTCGAAATCGAATTTATTTACACTAGGGGTACAGATATACGAGTATTAGTTTCAAAACAAGGAGCCTACCGCGAACACCGAAGTTTAAAAATTGCGGGCATCTTTCTTTGTTACTCCAATTAAATGGGCGTAATTAGTGACAGAGAAAGATGCCCGAAATTTGCGAACTCAGGGGTTCGCGGTACTTATAACTGATGGTAAGCAGTCTAGAGCCTATGGATACCTGCAACTTCAGAGGTGTGACATGTGCGTTGCCGACCCTCACACTCCGCAACCTCGTTGAGCTCTGGCAACCTTGCTCACAGGCAGGAACACAACACTATGAGTAGTCTAATGTTATTTGGCTGCGGTTTTCTGTAAGGTGGAGGTACTTCCCCAGTTGGGCTTTGCTCTAGATCTGGAATGACATCTGCTGTGCCCTACCAGATAGAGCGAGGTGACACTCACAGTGCCCATAGGTACCTCTCTTTTGGACGTAGTTTAAGGCTCCTGTTTCCAACCTCATCAGTAAGAAGGGAAAAATACAACATGAAAGAAAAGCCCACCATTTTGCTCATTGCTTTTAAGCATCAAAGCCCTTATATGGGCTGCTGATGTGAAAACAATTTTTAATTAAGGCATATTGACGCAAAAATATGATTAGGTTTATTTGAAGTCACGCAATGTTTTTGTATTATTTTTATTTCATTACATCGACTTTATCACTTCATTTTTATGACAAAACACGATTTACTTCTTTATTCAAAAAACCTGATAAGCCTAAATTAGTTACATTAAGTTTTATCCCTTTCTGACAAATACATAAGGTCAGAAAGACAAACGATTAATAGCTAATTGAGGCTTGTAGTGCGTTTATAAATAACGAAATTAGTAGCTGCCGGTACTGACCTATATAAATTAATAAATAAATATTATAGGACATTATTACACAACATAGTAAGCTCAACAAGACTTGTGTTGATGGTACTTACACAACGATATATATAATATATAAATACTTAAATACATAGAAAACATCCATGACTCAGGAACAAATATCCATGCTCATCACACGAATACCAGAATTTGAACCCGGGACCATCAGCTTCGCAGGCAGGGTCACTATCCACTAGGCCAAACTGGTCGTCAAACCAAATAATATCAAAATCTAAATTATATTCTGACACACCCACTTAGTCAGTAGAAAAAGGCGTGAAATTAAATTTTTCCATGGGAGTTCCCTTTCGCGCCTATATACATATTTAAACTTCCTGCCTTTTTCTACTGACAAACTGGGTGTGCCAGAGTATAATTTATATACTTTTACATACATTCTACGCATGAAAGAAGTTACACGGGTTTCTGCACACACTCACAAATATAAGTAGCTATTAATATAAGTTGTTTACGCACAGAAATCAAAGAAATTCTAAGAAATAGGAGCATTATTCTACGAATGTTCATAAGCTTATTCATGTTGACTGAGAATCTAGAAAAATCAGGCTACGAAAACAAACCTGAAGCGGCTTTCGAACGTTAAGAATTAGGTTATTGATTTGATACTGATATGAAAGGCTCGGTAACCGGTAAAATTTCCAAACCGTTATTTTTAACCGGTTTTTAGAAGAACAGTTCCATAAAGTGATATAAACCGGTTTAGAGCAATAAAAATCGGTTTCTCCCTATGTCAGTGTCTTTGTTTACGCGGCACACACCAGGCCGGCCGGCCCTCTCGTCGCTCGTCGAATAAACCGGTTTATTTAAGTTACAATTAACATTTACGTTCTTATTAAAATTTAGAGTGAAACCGAAATAAACCGGTATTTACCGCTATTTTTAAACCGGCTTAGAAACTTGCTGATATGTTAATACTCGTAATTACTCACAACGTATCTCATTCGCGCGAATACATATAAAGGTAACATTCGGATTCTGCACCAGCGTTACGGATGCAGTATTGCAGCGCAACATTGCTCTTATTTTAGCAAGTTTCTATTCGTAGCAAGGAGAAATCTGTGGTATCTGCCTACTACTTCTCCCGGAAATATACGTGATTATATATATGTTACACAGCACAGCATCACAGTCTTATCTACTAGTCATTTAAAATTAACATCCTAATACAGTTAACTGCAAGCATCCCCCCATCGCCACACCAGCAGGTCACACCAGGAGTGCAGGCAGTAGAAGGAGCATCGTGGAAGAATGCTAGCGACCCCTTTATGCTCCCCAAACCAGCAGGAGGGTTCAACGCTGCAGAGGCTTTAGTGAGTATCTTCTCTCTCCTTTCTGATCTAGAAATTTCCTAAATAAAAAAAGGAGCGAATTTAACAAAGCCAAAGCACGGAGTATCAGCATGGAGTTGGCACTGCCAACAGGTGATGCACACGTGGCCTGAGGATTATATTTTTAATGTCCGGCACAAAAAGGCTTACGTTTATAGATCCTGTCATTCACGAAGACGCGAGAAGAAAATCTGCACGTCATCGTGGATGACACGAACTATAGTATATGGTGTTTGAGCCGAGAGGATACAGGATAGGGGAGGTACCTCCAATACAATTAAATGGCTCATCACTGGAGAGGGTGAATAGTTTTAAATACTTAGGCCATATTGTGACATCTGATATGAAGGATAATATGGATATAGAGCGGGAACGGAGGGCCCTATCTGTGAGGGCTAACATGATCGCCCGTAAGTTCGCTAGATGTACAAAAGAAGTAAAAGTCACATTGTTTAGAGCCTTTTGTACATCTTTATACTTATGCAGCTTATGGAGGTATTATACGCAGAGAGCCTATGGAGCCCTCCGAATACAATATAATAATGCGTTTCGGGTGTTGGTGGGGCTGCCCCGCTTCTGTAGCTCATCTGGGATGTTTGCGGAGGCGCGTATGGATTGCTTTCATGCGACCATACGCAAGCGATGCTCATCCCTGGTGCGCCGGGTGCGGGACAGCCCCAACCCCATCCTGCGCTCGATTGCGGACAGGTTCGACTGTCCATACTTGAGGCGTTGCTGTGAGATGCATGTGTCTTGCAGCCCTTATTATGTTTAATTTATTAATTATATACTAACATTAGATATAAGAATTAATATTGTATTGTATACTAACAAATTGTATGAGTCATGTTACGTGATAAATAAATGAATTGAATTGAATTGAATATAATTATATAAGTTCAAAGCGGTCAGAGTCCCCGCAAAGACAGACAGACCGGCAAAAAGTAGCAGGCTTAAGATCAAATTTATATCAAAATAAAGGTTCGAATCGACCTTCATGTAATACACTGTTATTGTTTACACGAGCGCAAGCGAGTTGTTTTCAAGAGGAACAAGGGTAAAATAACCTTGAGATTTTTAATAGTAGGTAAGTTCCTCCTCGATCCACGTGTAGTTTAAATTAGTAACCACGTGTGCGCGGCAGGGGGTTTTTGTAACTTACAAAGCTCCTGCCTCGCCCAGCTAAAATGTGGAATGAACTGTCGTCTGCAACGTTCCGTAAAGCAGTCCGTGCAGCGTTCTGTCGTTGTTCCGGACCGATGCGACCTTCAAAACCTTCAAAAAAAGAGCGTACGCTGGAGTTGCGGGTGTCCATGGGCGGCCGTATTTAATACCGGTGTACTGCGTAGCTTGGCCCTCGTCTATACTGCAGCGAAGTATGGTGCCCCGGTGTGGTACAAAAGCGCAGATATGAGCAAAATCGACGTACACCTCAATAGAGCTATGCGTAACCTAATGCCCACACACTCTCAATGGCTGCCAGTATTGTCCCACATTGCGCCGCCAGAATTAAGAAGAACTTACGCCGCCTCTAGAGAGTGGGTGCCGACTAAAACCGTCGCTCCCTATAAGGAGAATTAGACAATGTCCCTAATACGAGGCTGCCATCTCGCAGACCATTCTGGTCTACCTGCAAGTTTCAGGGTCCCGAAACGTACAGTGTTTCCACAGAATGGAAAAAAAATGGGATCCACAGAGCTTAGACAACGCTGTCCTAGATCCAACGAGAAAGCCACCAGGATTCAATGACGAACGGAAGATCTTTGTGTCTCTCAACCGCATCAGGACGGGAGCTGGCCGATGTAATCATACTTTGCACAAGTGGGGCTACAAGACCTCGCATGATTGCGACTGCAACTGCTGGACCAAACAATTGCGCATATAGTAGAGGAGTGTCCTCGGAGACAGCATGCTGGAAGAATTGAAGACCTCTATGAGCTTACAGCGGGTGCCAGGGATTGGCTATTAAACTTAGATATAGATTTATGATTTAAGAACTATAATTCAAAATGCCTATAACGACGATAAAGCTATAAGATAATAATAATAATTAATACCGATAATTTTATTATTAAAAATGTACCTCTTGTTCATAACACATTGTAAGGCCTGAGAGGACGCTCCAGTTGGGCGTGCAGCGGGGCGGGGCGTGCGGCGTGCATATTAAACAAATGCAAACGTACAGGAGCGGCCTTAGTGCACGCTGCTCAAATCACTTGTGAGCCCGACGCCACGCTGCACGCCCCGCCGAACGCTCCGCTTCGAGCGTCCACTCAGGCCTTACACTTAAGTAGATGAGATGAGTAAGAGTAAACTAAGGTTGCTAAAGGTGACGTTTGGATATCGACTGCAAATGCATTACTGTTGCGGCGTTGTTGTTGCTGCTACTGTACGTATCTATCTCTGACAATGAATGACGTTCATCGCCGCATTGCGGCCGCGATTATGACGTTCATTCACATCGATCAAGAAAATTGACATATACAGCTGCGGCAATATGACGCTGCCATAGCAATGCGGCTGCAGTTGACATCCGAACATCACCTTAAATGTGAGTAAGACGGTGCTACGCACATATGTATAAAGCGATGTCCCGTTCGCACATCGGAGCGGCATGCGGGTCCTCATCCAATGTGAAGATTGTCTTCGAAATTATTCCCGCTGAGCGTGGTCGATACCCCGACATTTGCATAATTTTCCATGATACAACAGCACATCCGACAGCAAAAATTAACCCTAAGATATCAGTATAAGGTCTAAATTAATTTGAGTTTTAAATTGCTGATGTACTGATGCGTAGCTTGTTGTAATCTATTATGCTGAAGATCAGTATTGGAAGTTTTAATTCTCTTGTTTAGAAGCTGTCATTTGCCAGATCTTTGGTCACGTTTCAAGTTTTGTTTCAATGTTTCTTGTTTCGTTGTTCATAAATTAAATTAATTTGTGTTATTTGCCACATCTCTTGCTGTGTCGGACAAATGATTCGGATAAGAATGTACAAGAGCCCTTGAGGCTTGAAGAATATTTTTTTCACGATATTTGTTTTATGCTGTTACGGTATTTGTAATTTTTCACAATAACCCAGTATCCGGGTTATATTTGTAATATTTATCTAAAGCACTGGTGCACTAAATACAGCACTATTTGTATGTCATTATCCTCGGCTTTTTAGGTATTTCCATCTCTTCTTTCTACTTGACATGAATTTCCTGTATGTATGTCAGTATGGGAGGACCGTAGCAACCGGAAATCCGTGGTCTCTGCATACTCTCCTCCGGGAAATAGGCATGATTTTATGTATGTCTGAATTTCCTCCAGCTTAAAAGCCTATTCAGCGCTGCTGTTTTCAGTTGTAGACTCTCCACAAGCACCAGTTTTTAGTTACTCGCGCGACCTAAAATGAGACCTTGGGGCCGAAGGCCAATTTTTATTTCGAGCGCTCGATTTTGTCACACAGTTTTGAAATACAAGCAATAGAAATTGAAAAAAAAAAACGGATCGAAATATGTCAAGCGTTCAAACAACTTTAATACGTGAGCAACCCGTAAAATAATTTTATTAGATATTTAGTTAAGAAATTGAGTGAATGCTACTATGAATGGCCTAGGATTTATAGTGTTAACCACGAAGGCTGATGGGGACGTTGGTTCAAAGAAAACCTGGTAAAGGTTTCTCTCTCACCATGATTTTTACGCGGCCTTAAACGCTAGCGACTTCGTCAGCCTCAGTGCATCTCCCTTGCACCAATGTCAGTACGAGGGAGATGCATTGTGAGTAAGTTTACGCAGTCGCTAGCGAATATGTCAGTGTCAAACTCGTGGTAAATAAGATAATGATTTTTGCTTCCGCTCTTACATTAATTATATTTCAAACAACAAAGATGACAAGTAAAATTGTTTCAGAAAAACAGGTCAGATAGGTATAAAAATAAAAGCAGCAATCAAGAAAAAGAAGATTTATGACAACTAAAGACACAGTTATGAACACATAATACTCGTATTTATCAAAAACTACTTACGAAAAAAGAAAATCTATAAAGATAAAATGGACTGATCGTCACCGGTCGTACTCATGAAACACCAAAACTATCATTTACACCACACTAACAAGCGATCTTTTTACGAGAAAAAAATGCAGCCAACAGCCATAATTCTGACATAATTGCATATAAATATAAGTATTTGTGTGTAAGAAGTTGGAAAAGCTAGACGTTGCCATTGACTTGGGTTCCGTGGCGTTGGATATCATTCTCATTTTAATTTATTTATTGAAAACAGGGCTCGGAACCGTTTTTTTTAATCCCCGAAATAACCCATTTTTTAATAATTTTATCTGGGATCACGGTAATGCCCTCGCCAAGACGAGCACAGCGAAGCGCAAGGTCTCTGTCGTTTTTTAAACCCTCATAACTTGGGTTTGGATTATACCAGATAAACAAAATTCTCAGGATATGATGTCAATAAATAGTGAACTTATTAAGCATAAATAATTCAATTGCATTGCTCTCAAACTTTAGATTTTATTCATATCTAAAAGCCCCGATTTTGTTCCTGACTTACCCACTCACTCATCGAGTTTTAAATTTTTATTTGCTGCCAGTACCCCTAGTGTAAATAAATTCGATTTCGAAACGTGACATACGCGTTTGCGTTTAGTCTCATTTTGTATTGGATTTAGAAAGAGCGCGCCAAGCGGGACGTTTTGGAAACTCAAAATCCTATACAAAATGAGACTTAACGCAAACGCGTTCGTCACGTTATGATGTCAATCAAATTTACACTAGGGGTACTGATATCACGCGAAAAGGTGGGTTCTTTAAGTGAAGTTATATATAATATGTTTCAGGCTACGCAATATCGTATAATTATGCAGTAAACTAATATGGAAATGTGCAGATAGTAAAGAATTAATCTTGAAACGCGTTTAACCATTCAGTGCCTCTAGTGTAAATTTTGTCGATAGCGAAACGTGACATACGCGTTTGCGTTAAGTCTCATTTTGTATGGGTTTTTGAACAGCGCGCCAAGCGGGACGTTTTGGAAAGTCAAAAATCTCATACAAAATGACACTTAACGCAAACGCGTACGTAACGTTTCGCTGTCGAAAATATTTACACTAGGGGTACTGGAGTCAACAAGTTCACAAGTGTTTGTAAATTCCAGCTATTGCTTTACTAAATCTCATAACCGTATGCTGTCTTGTACTAATCGTACACTGTTTCATTCGTCGTATAATTTTGCTCTTACTACCTTGACATTTGGTTAACTGTCAAAATTGACAGCAGCCATTTTGTTTTAAAAAACGGAAGTGAACATCATAATACGCCTTTATCTCATATATCTTTACGCACTTCCTTGTCAGTTATACACCGTGGGCCAATTAAACCCGACAGATTTTAACCACGCATTCCTGAGGTTATAAGGAGCAAAAAATGTTATATGAGTTTTGGCCAAATTCGGCAAAAAAAAATTTTTTATGCCGAAAAAAATTTCCTTTTGCGTTTTCTGCACACGACACGTTATTTATTTTTACACCTTGGTGAAAAAAAATCATTACAACGAATAAGTATAGTTTTATTTTTATTTACAGACGAAAATTGCGAATTTACTTTAAAACTTTAATATCTGTCAGTAGGTATGTTTAAATCAAGTCACATAGTGGCAGCGTCACAGCTAAAAATACTAAGTTATAAAAGAAACAAATTTTCACAGAAATTTACATTATCTCTAAAACAAGACCGATTTCAGAAAACATTGTATGACATTTTAGTCTCTAAATGCGGTCAAGAATACACCTTTGAAATCTGTCGGGTTTAATTGGCCCACGGTGTATAGGTATTTTTTCGGGTGCCTATAAATCATAACTTAACTAAGTTTAAGTATTTTCTGCAAGTATCGCAAAGTCAAGGGAATCTAAAGCAATTTTTACACTGCCTATAAAGTCGGGATACAGTTTATAATTACTTGAGACTCAAATAAGTAAAACGGGATATAGATATATATATTATGTACAAGACCCGAACGCGTTTGGTAGGCATTCAGTCCTTGGCCCTCAGGTAATACCAAATCAACTTGAAATTATTAATTGTCCTTTGGTAAGTAAGTACAAATAAAACTTTATTAATAAAGAACCAAAATAGGTAACATATCCGCAGGCCCCAAACGCCGTACGCTGGCGTCTCGCCAGACATTGTTACAGACGTATTAATCGCAATTTATCATCGGGTTATGTCGGTACGGATTTTTAGCGATGGGCTTGTGACGTTCCAGAGTTGATTGAGTTTTTTTTTCCTTTATTCTTGAGTAGTTGTGTCGCACACAGACTTTTCTGTGTTCTTAATAAATGTCTTTATTCTCTCTGAAAATAAATAACTGGGGAAACGAGTATAAGTTCCCATTTTAATCTCTTGAGTAATAAATATACAAACTAGTTTTCAAGTTTACAATTTAAGTACTTAAGTGGAATATTGGTGGAGTTAGATTTCACATATATAAGTAAAAAAAGCCGTCATTTTCTAACGATCGAACGGATAGATCCAAGATAATCTTCTAGTGAGATTTTTTTCTATTGACTAAATCCGTAGATCCAACTTAGGACAGATGTATTTAATCTTTGTTAAACTGCTAGCCTAATTTCCCAACACTACTAAAATATTTCTTGCAAAAACATGTTTATAGAAATCGCACTTACGAGCAATATGAATATTGATTATCTCGGTTCATTAATTTCGAAGATACATCCGCTGTTTATGTCCCGATTATGAAAGATACAGTTTTGTGATAAATAAGTAATGATGCGTTTTACCGTAGTTCGAATTTTTCGAACTTTTATGATGTGAAAAGCAAATTGTATGTCGTATTTCCGTGCAATAAATTCTAAATTCAAACTTGTTTTCGAATGGCCGTTACCGATGTTTTGCATTAATATACAATTTACAACATATGTTTTAATTTTTGTCTCTTCGTCGACTGTAATGGATGAATTAAGATTTCGTATACCAAACTCTAATTGCGTACTTTTTTGTATGGGCTCCCAACTCAACTATAATATTCATTTCAATACGGTGTAGTCAACTTTAAAAAAAATTACCAATTACGTGCCACCGGTCTCCCATAGGAGAGACAAAAATAAATATAAATTGAAAAATTGAAATTGAATTGAAATAAACGGGCGACAATAGTGTCGCTTACTACATTTTGTCTGTTGAGATAGGTACTTACAAATCTTCATTAATTTTGACGACACGTAGAAAAAGAATTGTATACAATAGTGATATAATCAAGCTTTTCATTCTCGTATCTTACTTAGGCAACTCAGCAAACATCGTTGCCTAAACAAGGTACTCGACTGAAATGCTCTGTCTACATTGTATAAATTGCTTTTGACTCATTTTCATACATTATCTGGTCGTTCAAAAGATTGTAAAAATGCTTGTCATATTTTCCTATGTTTATCAAATATCAGTCTAATAAAATGAATGTGTATTAAGTTTACTTAACTAAATCGTCTCTCAAGAATCCATTTATATCTGAGAAGCAACCAAACTTCACGAAAGGCGTATAAAAACTTTTTATTCTACTTTCAATGAGTCAGATTTATTATTACGCGACTGTTAGCCAGTTTATCCCTCCAACAAGTCTGTGATCCTAGTCTACACAAATTCTAGATATTCAAATGTCTAGGAGGCTGATTCTATTATAATAATTTCATAAGATTTAGATACCACGTTGTGTCTTCAGACATATCACGCGCACCTACAGGTCTGGACTGTACAAGATTGCCTGTGAAATATCAGAAGTGCGATGAATATCGGAATGATCTCCAATGTCATTGGAAGTGTTGAATTCAGAAATAGCAGTAACAGTATATTCCAAGCTACCGTATCTCCTGAATACAGCTATTCATACTTTCCAGTCCGCTAAACTTGCCTTTTAGTATATTCAAGAAACCGCTAGCGGCCGCTACGAAGATTAAAACTCTTTCACACTCATGAAAATATATGATGGCTTCCCTTTTGCACATTTCTGGTGCGGCCACACACTCGATGAATGATTTGAAAAGTAGTTTTGGCCAAGATGGAACACTCTGACAACACCGATTGTCGAATGTGTGGATTAGGAAGAGACAGTAAAACACCTCCAGATAAAGTATAAAGAAAGGAATTCAAAATGCTACCCATGAGCTCCATCATCTGGCATAAAGAGATGGTCGGAAAAGTTCTTGAGTAGTTGACGGATCTTTTCTAAGGGGGTAATTACAAAAAAGATCCCTATGAGTCGAAGGCGCAAGGGCTCCCGAAAAATTATAAGATCATAAAATAAGAGGGAGGTATGCAGTGCAGTATGGCGGCCGATGACGAGTAACGTCGCCGTGGAGTATGTGGCCGCGCAGAAGAATGACGCTGACCCATCTACAGCTGAGGGCGCACCAATACGTGAGAGCGAAAAATCTCATGAGAAGACACTCCTGATTGTGCATTTCGTCAGCAGCAACCGTAATGCGCCACTAAAGCTTATTTTGAGTACTATAAGTCAAGGTCGAATTTCATGAATATCAGAACCATATCAAATTATAAAAAACAGAATCCGCGTCTGTAAAATTTTGCTAAAAGACTGTCTGCGAAAAGATAAATGGAAGCAATTTCGAAAAAAGGATCCAACCCACAAAAATCTGTCAATTAAATTTAAACTTTATGTCAAAGAGAAAAGTCATTCATTTAAATGAAAAAATTTTGAGGAAGGATCTTTTGCGCAAAACTACGTCCAATGTCGTCTCACTACTGTCGACTTGACAAACTATTTAATAACGTCTGATAATCTTTAATTTTAAACCTTTATTTTAATGTTTTGTGACTTTTACGACATGAAACACGATGTTAGAGATAAATCTGTGGGTTTTTATATGAATTTTACGACTTGGTTTATTTGTGTACACACTAACGCAGATAAAATATTTTAATAGGATCGTTTGAAGGTTGATTTTCTTTGCATTGAGATCAATAGGAAGATTGTATCTACTATTAACTTTTATGTTATTCATTTTATATGTAAACAGATTTTTTTTTATATCTTATTTATTTTATAAGCCATACACCTTAAGATTAAGTCGGCTTAAAAATAATAACATTGATACTTAAACTTTAGGTGTTACTTCAAACATTAGGGTTACTACTTAAGGAGTATTTTTATAATATTCAAAACTAAACAAAGTTACTTAAACTTTAGATGTTACTTAAACAATTGGGATTACTATTTAAGGAGAGTTTTTATAATATTCGAATCTAAGGTCCAATGACTGTATGATGAAACTTAAAAATCTACCACTATATTCGGCAGTGAACCCTGAGCTTAACATTTTATGGAAAAAGAAGAGAAGATCCCCCGCAGAGCACCGAGTTTCTTTTAAGAGATCCAACCTAGATTGTTCGTTGATTTTACACTCGAGAACTAAGTGGAGGAGGTCCTCCTCTCTCTCACATCGTGTACAGTTTGGATCGTCTCTTTATTTCATTGAAGTTAAACCTCCCGGTGATAAGTTCGGGTTCGAAAACAGATAACTAATTCTTTTCTGTTGAGGTTTCGAGAGGCAAACCAAGGTACTCGCATGCGCGGTGGTTCGTCTACAATGGTCTTGTACCAAATACCCTTTTCTTTTGAGCACTCATGGAAATAGGATTTAAATTTAATATAATTGTCGGTTTTTACTTTTGGATTTATTTAGTTTTTTGATATGAGTCGTGCTTATTCGTATTAAGTATATAATAGGGTGATACATATTTTATTGTATGCTTAACTCGTTCACGTTCGCTTCTTTCCTGGCTCCTGACATGTGTCACTGTCGCACCAATAAGAAAGAGAGAAATGACTACGCTATGCTACGGAGCGTTAACGATTGGTACGTTGGCTACGCAGGCAGATCGTTAACGCTCCGCAGCGTAGCCTAGGCATCTCTCTCTATCACTCTTCCTTATTAGTGGGACAATGACAGTTGCGTTTCTTTCGCTACGAACCGTACACGATTGGCACATTGGCTACGCACTCTGCCCGCGTAGCCAACGTGCATATCGTTCACGCTCCATGGCGAACGAAACGCAAATATCACATTCGCACTAATATGGACGAGTGATAGAGAGATAACTATACTACGCTACGGAGCGTTGACGATTGTAACGTTGGCTACAGCAATGTTATGATCAAATGAGAACAACGTGACATATATTTGTGTACCCAGCGGTGGCAGCATGTCTTCATTTTTATCAATTGTCACTTTCGCACTCACATACTTGTTAGAACGTGACAGGCATGGTGACAAACGATAAAAATGCGACAGTGCTTTAGCCGCAGGTCGTTTACTTTTATTGTATTGTTCACAGAAGCCCTTTTCGTGAAATAAATCTGTGGCCCTAGTGAAAAAGGGTACAAGTCTCTGGCAGTTTAGGTGTATAAGGGTATAAGTGTTACGTGGAACTTACACCCCTTTACACCTGCGCTGCCAGAGACTTGTACCCTTTTTCACTAGGGCCACAGAAATGATCCAATAGTAGGTAGAAGCTCTTCTAAATTGAGGTTAAAAGTGTATCACAACCTCACAAATATGAGATTAGGCCTACCTACCGTTATCGATGTCACGAATAGTTCCGCTATTCGCTATGATAATGGTTATTGGAAATACCACATAGTGTAGGAACTTGGCTTGTATTCGTAAGTGGAAGTTTGCATGGAAAGTCATTCTTACCTCTTCACACTTAACCCCCTGACCCGATTAACAATTTGGTATAAGATAGTTAAGTCCCGAGAAAAGACATAATATGATAGTTTTTATCAGGGAAATTATCTTTCTACCCATTCTACCCTAATCGCCATTTGAACTGCCTACACTGTACAATAAAGCAAAAAATATATAATTATATATTTGACGACCAGTTTGGCCTAGTGGGTCCTGCCTACGAAGCCGGGTATTCAAAATGTTCAAATCCTGGTAAGGGCATTCATTCGTGTGATGAGCATAGATATTTGTTCCTGAGTCATGGGTGTTTTCTTAAATACTCTATGTATTTAAGAAAACACCCATGACTCAGGAACAAACATCCATGCTCATCAGTATTTATAAATATTTATATATTATATATATCGTTGTTGTCTAATTACCCTCAATACAAGCCTTATTGAGCTTACTGTGGGACTTAGTCAATTTGTGTAATAATGTCCTATAATATTTATTTATTATTATATATTTGGTTTGTTTAATATTACCCCTTCTGCCCCCAGTTCTGCCTTCACTTCTGACTCCACTTTGCGGTACATGCTTGCAAATGTTCAGTTCTTGATTGGTTATGGTTATATCGACGTATACGTTAGCTTCTCCAGTTTCTTCGACAAATATTTCGACAAACAACCATCAGTGTCTCTAGAATTACAGGTTCGCCAAAGTTCTGACTTTCAGTACTCGCTGAGCTATGACACATTTATTCCCGCAAACAGCTCTTTCACATGGCTTACGTAGAATTTGTGAGCCAAACGGCGCTTTAAGCCATCGTCACGTGTCGGACGCCCTTTATTGAGCCAATCGGGGTTAACCGCCGATATTATGACAAGGAGTCAAACCCGTAGCGTAAAAACGACATATTTAACAAGGGTAAAGAAGTAACGCATGACGTTTCCTAGGGGGAGAAAGCGAAATATTACCGGTTAACAAGACTCGTAAAGTTTTTATTAAGTAGTTTGATTGGCGAGTTAATGAAGGAGCAGTTAAAGTGACGTGTTGGCGGTAATTGAGGGAAAAGTTTACGATGGAGTAATAGAATGGAAACTAGTTGTCGGGCGATAAAGTATTTATTTATTTATTTAATCTTTATTGCACAATACATGAAGGTACAAATGGCGGACTTAATGCCTTAAGGCATTCTCTACCAGTCAACCAATGGGTTAAACTAGAAAGATTAAGTATTAGGTGCAGTGTCTTTTAAGTAATGTCAACTTTAAATCGCGCGGTTATTTTATGCGATCAACGCATGTGATCAACAGAATGTAAGAATAAAACCGGCCAAGAGCATGTCGAGCCATGCTATGTGTAGGATTCCGTAGTTACTCTTCCGTCACAATAAGCTAAACTGGAGCTTAAAGTATGGTAGATTGTGAACCAATGGATGAAACGGTACCATTAATCCGAGTTAAACAAACACATATTTTAGCAAACTGCAGTAATTTTAAAATGATTTTGTTCATTAAAGCATGAAAAAGTAAAGTATAACAAAAAGACCTAGACATAATGCATCGTACATGAGTGAAATGAACGAATATGAATATAAAATTAGCGGGATTGCCTCTTACTTTTTATCTTTTACTCTTTCGTTCTATTATTGCCAATAGTCAACGGCTTTACTCATACAGCCAATGAAACTGTTATAGACAAATTAAATAAAAATAGTATGAGTAAAATAAGTTTTTATCCTAAATTTTAGCCGCTTGGCCGCTTTTTTCATACATTTCGTGATCGCGTGCGTTCAACTCTTCGTCCAATTGCTTAAAAAAACGCACACTTTACGACTTTCTAAAATAACATGAAATTTGACAGGAACATTCAAGTAACATGTGTGTGTGTATAGTTATAATAATATGTCTGGCGCTAGTATTTCTCACGCAGCGCATAATTATTGCTATTCAGTGAGGGAATGATGCCAGCATCTTTGGCACAAAACCGCGGGGCCTTATTGAAATATATTTAAAAGATTAGTTTTTAATTTTATAATAAGTAGCAAAATGTGAAGTATTTACTGTGTATCTTAGTATTCATTACTGTTATGTATTTTATAAATAAAATAGGCGTTTTAAATTAAATTAAAATACATAAAAATTGTTAGTAAATTGCAGGCCCCCGTACGTGAACACTTGCACAGTGACGTATATAGAGGCAGTCCAGCCGGTCTGCGATCATGGCTAAGTAGAACGCTGTTGCGGCTGGCGCACACTATGTTTAGCATCGCAGTATGAAATATATGTTTTTTATTTATTTTTCAGATAAGAATAATCTTACAAAACCTCCCTGGTTTAAGCATTAAGTACAGGTAGATAACCTATAAGTCGAACTAACAGTAATAAAATAATAAAATCCAAGACATGAATAATTCAGGGCGACATCCGAAGCTGCCCTGTACCTATTCGAAGTATCCGTAGGTTTACATGTCCGCGTGTGTACAGGACTGCTGTCCTGGAATATTAATTATGCTGTGTTGGAATATAACTAGGTTCCACAGGAGAATTCGTCTGCGTGGAATTCGTTAAAAACTCTCAAATCAACTCCATTTTCCCCTTAGAATTTTAAAGTATAATTTCTTAAACAGTGAAACTCTTCGAAGTTTGAAGGATATAATAATTATGTTGGTTAAGGTGTAATGGGGTAATTTCAAGAGCGGTATAATATTAGACTTAAATCGACTGGGATATAAACCGTGATTACCTTTTAACATTGTTTTTGAGTTCCCGATATTTTGACGCAGTTACATGCATCTTGTAACGGGTAACCCATGAACAAGATGCATGTACTTGCGTCGAAATATCGGGAGCTCAAAAATAATATAAAAGGTAATCACGGTTTATATCCCGGTCAATTTAAGTCTAGTGAAACTAACCGTGAATCATTCAAACCGGGAGAATATTGAGAACGAAAAATATCTTTGGCGCCATTATTTTTTTGCGTCAACTTAGACGTTATTGACGGAGTGAAGTGCGCTGTCAGAGATTTGAAAATTTTATCAAAGTCAATAATTTGGTTGCGATGTATTGTGGTGCCACCTATTAGGTTTTTTGATGGACACTTTACATACACATGTTGTTCTCCTTACCTCTACATACCCTCCACAGAAAAAGCGTCGTATATGAGCTATTTATATACCTGCTAAGGTGGAATTTCATTATTATTCGTTAATTTCCAATTATAATGCGTGCGAGATAACAATGTGGTTGACACAAATTTAACAGCTTTGATGAATTTTCAGCTGAAAGTAATTTTCAGTTTCAAACAGAAATTAACTGTAAATTTAATTAAAAGGTGATTGGCAACATCTGAATAGTAACGTAATTTGAAATGTTATTACTGAGTTAAGTTTTAATTACCTAGTTAGCTTTTTATTTGATAATTGTTAGTTTGTCTCTCTGTTACAATATCAGGCCTAAAAATCCTAAGATTACTTTAGACTTATGTCGTCCACATTTCTAGCTATACATATTCATTAGAGTGAGATCAATAAGGATAAGTATAGAATACGAATAAGTATGGCTGCCGCACATTGGGCCTGTTTACACATTTATAAGTGTTTATTGCGAGTTCATACATTGGCTACTAGACGCAAGTAGCAAATGTTTTCGCAAAACATTAATGAATGTGTTAACAGGTCCCAATGTAATTGCCAAAATGTTTAGGCATTGTAAGCTGGAAAACACATACCTTAACGTTATGCAAACGAGTAAATAGTTTTGTATTTGTCCTTAAAAGAATCGCTATAATTTCGGATCGGAAAACTGCGTTACTGGCCTATCATGGATATGCAGGATCAATTATTTCCTATGGTACAATTTATTGGGGCAACTTTACAAACAAAAGCCTAGTTTGTGGTGCCCAAAAAATGTATTCGTGCCATCTGTGGTCTTCAACGAATTGAAAGCTGTCGATCTTATTTTAAATATCTTAATTTAATATCATTGGCTAGTCTTTATATTTATGAAGAGTCAGTTTTTGTTAAATCAAAACCCGATTTGTTCCCATTGGTGTCAGAAAATTCTAGGAACAAGCGTTTCAAGTACAAAATTTAAGTTTATAATAATTAACCAGAAGATTTGAAAGACTTAGTCCTAAATCTATTTAATAGAATATTAAAGGCAGAGCTACATATTACACAATAAGTAGATATTTTTTTCAATGATATTTTTAACATAATTATTTTTAAAAGAATAATTTAATAATGTAATATTACGACATTAGATGTGGAATATTTTTTTTTACTAATTCTTTCTCTGTATTATAATATTTGTCTGCGCTACATTATAATTTGTTTATTACTTATTTCTTAAATGAGTAAGTATATGCATGCACTGAATAAATAGTTACGTTATACCAACACTAATTTTCACATGCCTAACGACCGAACGTATGAAGCTTGTATATTTATAGTAATATCCCATGTACTAACTAATTATGTTCTTGTGAATGAATGATTGACCGATTGATTGATAGTAAAGGCTGGCTGACCTCAATTTTTTTTTCTTTAACAAGAAACCAGCATAGTTTAATAACGCGCAGCTTTTACATTACGTTTAATGACAACGATAATGACGCCAAAATATGGTTCAGCCGTAAACTTGTTAACAAATTACAGAGCAGTGAACTTGGACGATTTATTACTGAACTTTTACGAGTCTATAAAAATTTCGCTCGTTCTCTCACAATTAGGAGATTTGCCGCAAAGCTAAGATCTTGACGCTGAACTTTATTAACAGTAATATGGCCGGCTAAATTAATTGTCAAGGTTTACGACCACTGCAAATTTTCTTTTTCTACCCGTCGACTGTAATAGGGACCGTGCGCGTTGGAGGGTCTGCCATCTTGTGGCCTGAATCGGAACCATAAACATGTATATTTACACGTCACTTGTTTACTTGTACATAATAGGTTCTGCCATCTTGTGGGCTACATCGGAACAATAAACATCACATTTACGCCTCGCGCCAAAAATCTGACGGCTCCTGTGCTGCCTCCTACAGTTCATGCACGCTCCCTATAGTTGAATTAAGATTTCGTATATCAAACTATCGGCACAATTCAAAGAATGATTAAGACACGTTTAAGATCTTGGAATGATCTTTAAAAAATCGATAACTAAACGACATGTCATAATTGACGTTTATTTCGATTCCGCTGTGATCCCAATAATTCTATCTACGATATTTCTAACGTCAAAGTGACATTGGTTGCCCGAATCGAGCTGCTTCTGTCAATTATACGACATACAAACGTGTATATTCATATCTAAAGCAGAACTTATCATTATCGTATCTCATTCCTTGAATCGGGCCGTATAATTGCGTACTTTTCATGTATGGGCTCCCCACTCAACTATAATATTCTTTTTCTATTCGTTGACAGTAATCTTTGAATTAAGATTTGGTATACCAAACAATAATTGAAATTGAGTACTTTTCATGTATGGATTTGTTTGTCTTCCCCATACATGAGACTAACTGGACCGAATCTACTGGGGCCTACGTAACTTATCTAATCTCCCAACTTTTGTATTATTCACTAGCACTTGGCAAAAAAGTTTAGACAAGTGCTTTGCCACGCACTTTTAATAGATTTCCATAATATTATGCATCAATAATAGAAAATAGATCGGTTAATTAAATAATAAAGTCATACAAAATAATGTTACCGAATAATTTATCTAAGTCTTCTAATGAACATAATTAGAAATAGTAAGCATAAACATATGAAAATGTAATGCATGATCTCAACTTTGACTTAACTCAATTAAAATCTAAATAATAATAGATTAGGTAAAAGTTTTGTTTGTAAAATTAATCATTCTGTGAAATAAACAGTTTATTTATTTCTTTTCTTAGGCTAGGATTTTTACAATATGTATATAAAAGTTAAATATAAAAACACAAAACAATACAAAAGATATATAGGTAAACACATTATAAAAAACCTAACCTAGGGTGCCGCCAGCAGCGGGGCAGGGCCCAAGCTGCCGGTGGTCAGGGCCGCAGAGAGAGGAACCGGCGGACTATCCGCGCCGTGTCCAAGATCACCGCCTTCTGCTTCTAACCCTTGATCCAACCACCTAGCGAGAGTCTCTCAAGGTGTTGGTCGAGACTCTTCGCTATGAGACCGTTCGCTGAATAATAATAAATAAACAGTTTATTTATTATTATTCTCTTAACTTACAATAGTTTAGCAATAATAAAGCAGTCGCCAAATATTTGAGGTGAGCTGAAGCGGTATAATATACAGAATGTTTATTTAGTCGCCAACAATAATTTACGGAGTGAATATACATACTGAGAAAATTTACTATGGGGTTGGTCCCCGATCCCGAGAAAAAAAATTGGCTGTTTCATACATTTTGGCTGTCTGACCTTGACTTTTTCTATCAGAGAGTAATTTCTTTTTTCACGATTACGGAGTTGGTCCCATACTAAAAGTTGCTCAGTATGACCTATATATTCATTATACCTATATAAAGGTCAGTTAATATAAAAAGCGGTGGTGGCCGAGTGGATATGACGTCCGACTTTCAATCCGGAGGTCGCGGGTTCAAATCCTGGCTCGTACCAATGAGTTTTTCGGAACTTATGTACGAAATATCATTTGATATTTACCACTAGCTTTTCGGTGAAGGAAACCATCTTGAGGAAACCTGCATAGATCTGCGAAGAAATTCAAAGGTGTATGTGAAGTCCCCAATCCGCATTGGGCTAGCGTGGGGACTATAGCCCGAGCCCTCTCGCACATGAGAGGAGGCCTGTGCCCAGCAGTGGGACGTATATAGGCTGAATTATTATTATTATAATGTAAATTATTGACTTCATAAACGACCTGTATGTATCTTTTCCATTAAATTTTCGGTACGTACCTATATATCATGAAAAGTGCACTTCACAAGTTTTGCTACAGTAAAGCGAAGTTCACTGTTCTAATTGCATTGACTTCATTATTTATTCATTTCCTCATAGCTATAAAATTGCACTTCCAAAGATATGCAAAAGGGAACCAGTATTTAAATATTTCCTTCACGCCACCGACGAATGGGGACGCGTCTTACATTCGCAATATTAGTCCTCTTCTATTCTCAACACTAAGACCAATTTGATTCGATCTTTATATCCTTTAAAACATGGCGTAATCGTAGACTAAGATATGTTGGTTATATTTGCATCACTAAGAACTTATAAAACCAATTTATACGTGAGCTCTCTCACCGTTTCAATGGCATGTAGTCAAGAGCCAAGCTTTCACTGGTTAAGTTTAGGTGGATAAGGGAATGGTGTTATGCAATGCGGCGCCAGCGGGGTACTACGTGTTCGCGTTTTAATACCAGGCTACTATGCATACCATACAATCTATCTTTATGTTAGATGTGAAAATACATGTGAATGATATTCGTGCTATTCTAGTTTGAAGTTGCTTACTTGTATACATTTTCTGATCTACACTCAAAATGGGACATTTTATTGTTAAAAGTGCAAAATGTATAATTACGTATGATTGATGTGTTTTATTAGCCGTAGGCGGATAAAACATGAAACATGATGATGCATGAAATTTAAAACCCGTCAGCTACTGAAAAAAAGTAAAAATTTCGTCTAGATCGTTTTACGAACGCTAAAGACGCACGTAAAGTAGTTAGCACTTTTTGAGCAACTGTATTAAAAAGTGCTTTTTCTACTCATCGACCTGTAATGGTTGCATTAAAATTTCGTATACCAAACTATAAGATTTATTTCGATTTATATAACATTTCTTTCGATACGCTGAAGTCAACTATAAAAAAATTACCAATCACGTGCTCGCGGGTTTAAGTCTTTAATTTTGTTTACTACATTATTGTCTACTTAGATACTTACCAAGTAAAAAAATATTATTTTTGATGACTCCTAGAAAAATTATTGTATACAATAGTGATATAATCAAGCTTTTCAATCTCGTACCTCACTTAGGCAACTCAGCAAGCTTAGTTGCCTAAACACGGTACTCGACTGAAAAGCTCTCTAATATATCACGATTACACGACACGTATCCATAAAATACTATAGCAATGTTTGATGTAAGGGGCTAAAATAAAAATAATCACACTTCATTAAGCGTATAATACACTGAAGGATAATGGAAATTCGCCGCACTTAAGTAAGCTTCAGTAGCCGTTGGTCAACCGCTAAGCCGCTATGGAGAGCCGCAGGTTTGGATTTAGTTGCGAAGCGGTGCTTTTCTCATCCATTTTATTATCTCTAAAATTATAATTGCGTTGGCACACCACTTTGTTGAGTACAAAAACCCTTTAAAAACAATTTAAAGTAGTGTTTAAATATTGTAAGTCGAAAGGAAACTTACCCTCTTCGAATCCATTGTGAAATCTGTGTTGCTTTTTGGCTGCGAAACGTGGAGAGTGACTAAAGGCCTAACCATGGCCTAACTAATAAACTTCAGGTCTTCGTCAACAAGTCCCTCAGGTCGAACCTTCGCGTTTTCTGGCCAAAAACCATTCGAAATGAGGACCTATGGAGTATATGCCGGCAAACACCCATTGACGAAGAAATTGCGACACGGAAATGAAGATGGATAGGACATACTATTCGAAGAGGGGAAACGAATAATGCTACCATAGCTTTCGCGTAGAAACCGCCGGACAGAAGCCGTGGCTCCGGGCGTCCTGTACACTCTTGGCAACGGTCCGTCCTAAGAGAGCTATGAGCGGTCGGGTTGAGCTGGAGCGAGGCCAGAAGGCGAGCTGAAGATAGAAAGGCGTGGCGCGAGCTTGTGAAGGCCCTTTGCACCTCTGGGGTGCTTTAGGACAACAACATTATAAGTCTCTGATCTTCATGCGATTGTACTAAACCAAGGTTGAGGGCATGGCACATCGCCCATGCGCCATGCCGTCTAAGTGCGCCTACCTATAATATATCAAAAACTGCTTATATAATACTAGTAATATTACTATGAATACTACTAATACTAATAAAACTGCAAGCTACTAGTAATATTACTAGAATTCTATAAACAGTTCTCGATATATTCAAGGTAGGCGCACCTAGACGGCATGGCGCATTTCGCCCGCCTCACCTTAGAGCGTTTTTACATTTCCGATGCGATATCGGATGTAGGATCCTACAATAGACAAGGACAAACAATAGTAAAAGATACATAAGTATATCCCTTTCGGTCATTTCAGATCTGTAGAAACATATTGCTACACATGCATGCACAAAAACAAAAATTATCGTCCGACATAGCTAAAACTGTCGGAAGCACCTTCCGATATCGGATGTCGGAAGGTGTACATGACAAAAAAGCTGCGCGAGAGTGCCATATGGCATGAAGTACGTCTTTTTTTCTGTTACATATCGTTTTTTAGTAATAATGATTTAGTAAATGCATAAATAAAGACAAATAAGCACATTTATTTTACAATTTACGTCCTTCCGACAGCCGATATCGGATCGGACAATGTGAAAACGCTCTTAAGGTGCTTCATAAATTGATATATTATTTTCATTGTAAACATAATCAAATTGGAAGAAAATCTATTCGCTTAGCTGTTGGCAGCAAAAATTATGAATTAGTACAGTCTTCATACCTTTATAAGAAAAGGTTTATCAAATATCACGCTAGATGGAACTTTATACATCTCGCTAACAAATTTTTTAAAGGATTTGTATATTAAGGGACGAGAATTCATTGTAATATAATGTTTTAGAGTAAAAAGATTTGTCCAGTGTTGTTCATGTTAAAAAAATATGGCTTTATTTGTGAATGCTTGTATGCTTCCTTCTTATACAGGGTAGAATAAAATAATAGGCCCTGGAGGGAAAGTGCCTTTAAAACCTTAAGCTAGTTCATTTTACTTAAAGGAAACCTCATTTAAAAAAAGAAATAACAGTATTATAATGGCGACGGTAATTCTATTTGTCTGTGTCTCTTCACGCTTAAACCGCTGAGACGATTAAGTAAAGTAAGTAAACACTTTATTGTACGAGAAAAATAAAAATTACATCAGATGGAAAATAATTGTGTAGTACAAAGGCGAACTTATCCCTAAGAGGGATCTCTTCCAGTTAACCCATACCTAAAAGAGTAATGAAAATAATATCTAAAGTAAATATATATTATTACATACTATATATAAATAAATTTATTTATATACATATATGAATAAATATAGTTGAAGCTAATCTGGTTTGGTTTTGGTATGTTGTCCAATGTATGGTAAACCCTGTCATATCTTATCTTTTGATTTTCGGGGGCCCTTGCCTCGGGGGGGCCTTCGACCCATAGGGATCTTTTTTGTAGTTGGCCCCTTAGGAAAGATCCGTCAGCTACTCAAGAGCTTTACTGACCATTTCCATGTGCCGGATGGAGCTCACCATGGGTACCATTTTCCTTTGGTTCCAGATAAACTGCTCCAAAGTCCTTCATTCTTGGTCTGGCGAGGGCGTGACATTCAAAGTAAACCCTAAATACATACATAAAATAATAAATAATTTCTTTATTCAAACACTCAGTGGTCCACATTTATTAAAATAAATTCCGCGACTGTACGTGATAAAGTAAAAAAAAAACCCTGACCGCGATCTTTGTCTTGACTGCCGGAAATATTGGATCATAAACATAAATAGTACAATTTCATTCATGCCAAGATTTGAATGAACTGACGTGAACAGGTGGAGAATGTTGTATCCATTAAAATATACTATTTTTAAATGAGTGTTGTTTTTATTAATGTCGTCAGATGTTTGTATTTGTATCTAACACAAGTAAACGTCAAAAATATTTTTGACACACACTTTTATTGCCGACTGCACTTTCTCTTTTTTGTATGTTATATGCGCAAATTCAATGTGTTTACGTTATCCCATCGAAGAGTTCCTTTAGCTACCTTCTGACTGCATCATCAGATCAGCTCCATGTTAGCATACTATTGCATTGTCATCGGAAATACAGAAGTATACCAAATTTCAGCTCAAACAGACACCATAAAGTGGTTCAAATTTAAGTTAGAAGATTTGAAACAAATATATATGTATATCTAATCCAGCTTTATACGGCCAAGGCACCTTATTGACACGCAACAGTCACCTTTCTATTAGGTACACCATTTACACTTATTGGAAGGCTTTCACAAAGGTTGAACCTGTATAATTACCCAGGTCGGGTTTAACCACAGCCTGTATACGATACGCACGAGTAATCACACGTCAGTCCGTTTAAATAATTAAACTATATTGTAGGCTATGCCTGCCCGTGACTTTGCCCAAGTTCAACCTTCAAAGCTTCGAGAAAGGAGCGTTTTCCCATAATGTTTATTTATTTAGTTATTTTATTTATTAGGGACAGCAGATAAAAAAATCGGACTCGCCCACCGAGAGTTCCGTACTTTTTAATATTTGTTGTTATAGCGGCAATAGAAATACATCATTTGTGAAATTTTCAATTGTCTAGCTATTACGGTTCATGAGATACAGCCGGTCGGTGGTGACAGACGGTCGGACAGTCGGACGGACGGACGGACATGTAATATCTCTGATGTTGCTGGTGACTGCTTACCATCAGGCGGGCCGTATGCTTGTTTTCCACCGACGTGGTATATAAAATAGACAACTAATACTTTTTTCCTGCATACACGAGCAACTCACTCTACTGTATACTCGCACATTATGTTTCTAAGGGCTGTATCTTACGCCCGTTAATGTCGGAATGAAGGTGCCCCACAACTAAGCATGAAATAACTGCCGTTGTTATCTAACAATAATGTTACTTGGGACAAAGCTTTTTGTCTTTGAGACATGTTGTTTAACATGTGGTTGGCTTCTAGAGAGATTAGAGGAATTATGGGGCTGATAAATACCTAAATGATATCTTATACAGCCTTATAAAGGATTGTATTAAGAGGAAAGGTAGTCCTCATTTTCATAATGGAAAATATTTTTACAGAATTTTATGTATTTTAGTCATAGCTATGCGCGACCTTATGATTTTTTTTGGTTTTTTTAATTATTATAAAAGTTAGGAGCGAAAACAGGTTTAATACAAATTTTTAAATGCTCATAACTCATATAATATTATAAAAATCAAAAAAAAAATCAAACGGTCGTGTATAGCTATGATTAAAACACATCAAATTATGTAAAAATATTTTCAAAAATATTAATATCCAGAGAGGAAAGTCCCCTTTCGTCTTAAATTGCCTTAAATTTCTTAAATGTCTTCGTAGAAAGTGTGGTTCAGGGCCATTAATCCAGTATTTAGTATGGATCGGACATGAGTGGTGGGGAGACCTGACAGAAAAGGATAGTCTTATATATCTTTCAGTGTGAGTAGCAGAGAAAGCATTATTGTTTGTCCTTGTCACAGTTTTTTTAATTCCCCACCGTAAAATTTAGTATGGTTTATGGGGAGCACCACATAACCCGACGCAGACAGTACAGGTTAAACCCGTGCAAGGACATAATATTTTCTGACGCTAGAAGTACAATCGAACAAACTGATTTATAACCAGACAGAAGTTTTTGTGGCAAAATAAAGTGTTTGACAAAATGAAATATAGATATGTCTGTTATCGATGTTACCTTAACGTTACCTATATACCTATATTTTATGAAATGAAGATAGCTACCGCAAAATACACAACACGTTCGATATCTTCTTTAATTTATTGGTCGTTTTCTATTCTTTTAGCAGTGTATACTACGATTTATGGTATTATTTTAAAATACAAAATAAATGTAATAAAGAAATGATGTAAAGATTTGTAATTAATTTTCATTCTTAAAATTTCTTGGTAGTTAACAGCAGTAGAATTTACATCTCTTAATGATTAATCTATGATTGACTTATCGATAACAGATGTATGGATGTTAAATTTTATCAAACACTCGTTTTTGCCACATTAACTTCTATGTCTGTTTATAATTAAATCGTGTATTTGATATCGATATATAATAATACATGTGTTTATTGAAAATTCTCGAAATAGTTTTGATAAAGAACTCCTTTTTTACAAAATAAATAATGTTTGTCTCGAAATGGTTTATTGTAGTCAGCTTCAAATACTTTGTAGCAACCAAAGTAGCCAAATAGTTCGGTACACCATGTATTTAGTATGGTGTACCGAACTATTTTGCCACTTTGACTGCTACAAAGTTATTGACGCTGACTGTACTTAATGGGATTTTTATGACTTCAAGTAAATTTCACCTTTTATGTACTTTTAGCAATAGAAGACGGAATACTGTTTAAGAAATAATAAATAACCATATAAAATGGTTCTTTTTTTATAAGAATAAAACATTTAGTGCCAAAGAAACTAACCTGTTTAAAAATAAAATAAATTCTTCCATGAAAATACCTTTTTAGAATTTAAGAAAGCGATTTTGTATAAATAATAAATAAATTTATTTTGTAAAATATTTAGATGTTGACAGTAACATCGATATATTTATTGTAGATAAAATATTTTGTCACTTTAGTTTAAATGCCCCTAGTTATCCCAGGTTTGTTTATGACCCACCATAGTACGTTTTCAAAATGTCATTATAATTTTACTTTTTACACGAAACACGAAACATTAAATGCATATTTTGACAACCTCAGCGGCGTCATTAAAGATGTTCCTCCTAGCAACATATTTAACTACGATGAATCTAACATGAGTGACGATCCAGGTAAGAAGTTGGGCATTTACAAAAGAGGTGTCAAGTACCCCGAAAAGGTTATGAACCATTCGAAAAGCGCTACTACTATTATGATATGTGGATCAGCAGACGGGATACTTTTGCCGCCTTATGTTATATACAAAAGTACTCATCTATACGATACTTGGAAAGAAGGAGGGCCAAAAGGAGCACCATGTTGCGATAAAATATGCTGTTCTGGAGGTACAAGATACAATCGAACTGCCAGTGGATGGATAGATACGGTAACATTTCGAGACTGGTTTCGCACTTGCTTCTTACCACATGCCCAGATGTTGCCTGGACGAAAAGTAATAATAGGTGATAATCTTTCATCTCACCTCGACGTTGATGTTCTGAATTTGTGTGCAGAAAATCAAATTGATTTTGTATGTCTGGTACCTAATTCTACGCACTTAACCGCTTGACGTAGGTTTTTTTAGACCTTTGAAAAGCGCCTGGCGAACTGTACTCACGAATTGGAAGATGCAAAATTCTAGAAATGTGTCAGTACCGAAAGACACCTTCCCACGCCTCTTGAAAAAAGCTTTGCTAAAGATGGACTCTGTAGTTCCTAAGCCTAATGCGGCATTTTCTGATGTTAATTCCTCAATTAAGCGAAACCTCATGAGCAGTTTTAAAGCCACCGGCATGCATCCTTTTAATCGGGAAGCAGTTATGAAACGGCTACCTTCACAGACTAATCCCGAATCAATTGAGGAAGCTGCTGAGAATGTTGAAAACGTGCTGACTGATTATTTACGTAGCCAAAGGTTTGATGGTGCCAGTTCAGCTACCAGGAGAAGAACACGTATAAATTTAGCTCCAGGTGCAAGTGCTGCAACAGCGGAATCAACGACACAAGTACAAAATAGAGAAGAAAATATTGAACGTCAGAATTCACCACGAATTGATGATAATAATTCAAATGAGCCCCATGATATTGCCTCAACAGTGGAACCAATGGATATATCTACAGTAACAAAAGATAGTCTGGATTGTGATGAGCCTGCATCAAGAGAAGATGTTGAGTCAGAAATTTCATTGGGGCGATTTCTTTTGGCTAAATTTTATACCTCCCGAAAGAAAAAGATTTATAAGTATGTTTGCCGTATTATAGAAATAACTCCTTTGGTAGTAGAAGGATTCAAGTCGGGGCAAACCAAAAAAAAGTTTAAGAGAGTAAGAGGAGACATATCAGAAATTGATGAGAATGATATAATAGCATTTTTGCCACGACCAAAATTAATTAAGTCTGATGAAGATGTCGAAAGTGTTGAATTTCATTACGATATCGACATTTTAGAAATGTAGTTCATTGAGAGTTTATAAAGCAATCTTAAGTTGTTAATTTTGATTGTACCTAATCTCTATTCTTCTTCAGATTAATCGAACGTGTTACTTACACTAAAGAAGCTGAATTTTTTATGTTATTTTGTTATAAGTAGATTTTTAAGAAAGGCTGATTATATCTGAGATTAATCGAACGTGTTACTTACACAGCTACATTTTTACGTAATTTTTTTATAAGTTGATTTTTAATAAAAAAAAGGCTGATTTTGTCTGTGATTAAAAGGTATTTAAAGGTGAAGGTACTTTTATACCTGTATAACTAAAGTTCCTAAGTTGTTTCTAGCAATGAATCTAATAAAGCGCTTAAAGTTATTAAATTGTATCGTTTGATTTGTTATCAAAGTAACCCCAACACATAAAAAAAATTATAACTTAAAAAGTACTTAACCGATTTTAATTTTTTAATTTTTTACGGGCTTTTTAGCGGGTTTACTTTAGATTGTCATTAAAAAAGTAGTGGTTTCAAAGTAACCCCATTCTCAATGTAACTTTGATCGCGTTATTTTTTTTTTTTTTTGTAAAAACTATAAGTCCATAATTTTTCTTATTTTGCAGGCTAAAAGAAGAGAAAAACCCCATTTTTACATTTTAATTTCATATTTTTACGTGTATTAGGATCGTCACAAAATGGTATCAAACTTTAAAATTGATCAAAGTAACCTCGGTTTACGGTACTAAAAATACAGGAAAAAATCTCAAAACTTTCAATTTGTACAAAAAAAAGATAAATTTGTACAGAACCCTCGGTGTTCGAGTCCAACTAGTACTTGTTCGGTTTTTAAACGAATGTTTAAAAAATAATCGCTTCAGTTGAGGAAAAATCTTTCTCAACCACAAAGTCTAACTTCAAACTAGGGGTTATCAAAATATAGATTACAAAAAAGTAATTCATTTACAAAAAAATATTAATTATGATGATTTTTGTATCGAAGGTACATATAATCCTCCATTTTTGTTTTTATATTTCCAGATGGTCAAATAATTTGAAAAATTCATTATTCAAATTACGAGTATGTACATGTTTACGGTTAATATGTGACCGAGGCCGGCAAAACGTCCCACTTTGTCGCTTGCCATAAGGAAGCTTTGTTAGGTTATTCGTATTTTAAAGATCCAAGCAAATCTCTTCCTTAGGGCAAGCGACAGTGGGACGTTTTTCCGGCCGCAGTCACATATGTCTGCGGTCTAAGGCAATGTCTTACCTGAGCGAATAACTCGCGAACGCGAAGCGGCGCGGCGCGGGTGAATTCAATCATTTGATACCTGTGGAAGTGTCCTACGTGGGCGATCTCCGAATGCCGTTGAGCCGCCGCGCCGCGCCGCGTTTCATTCGCGAGTCATCGTCCACGTAAGCCGCGCTGTAATTGCCGCGACCCATACAAAATTTTGCCACAGCTCATGGGAGCCTGGGGTCCGCTTGACAACTAATCCCTAGAATTGGCCTAGGCTCTAGTTTTTACGAAAGCGACTACCATCTGACCTTCCAACCCAGAGGGTAAACTAGGCCTTATTGGGATTAGTCCGGTTTCCTCACGATGTTTTCCTTCACCGAAAAGCGACTGGTAAATATCAAATGATATTTCGTACATAAGTTTCGAAAAATTTATTGGTACAAGCCGAGGTTTAAACCCGCGACCTCAGGATTAAAAAGCCGCACGCTCTAACTGCTAGGCGACCACCCGTTAAAATCTTCTGCAATCAATAAAATTATACTTTATACTCTCATATTATTCCCAATCCAAAAACATAAGTATTTATCTGTTCCCGGGTCCATGCCCGCATAAAACCGTCTCCACTCTTTACGCCGCTGTTTACCCACCGCCTCAAGCTGACCTTGCGCGCCCTTGACTTCCTATCAAAGTTAACCAACAGGTTTTATGCCCTTTTTACTGCGCCCATCCTTCGGGTTAGAGAAAAACAACTTTTCCTATAAGTAAGGCTGTTTCAGATAGGGGTTTTTATTCGGATGCAATTTGTTGAGTGATAAAATGTGTTGTCAGTTCGTTTGGATTTTAATTTTGCATTGTTGGTTTGATAACGGACTTCTAGACTGAAAACGAAGCCGGAGGTCCCCGGGTTTGGATTCTGGTAAGGGCATATAATTGTCTGTTTATCACTAATTTGTTCCTGAGTTATCAGAAATCATTGCATTTATTCGTGATAAACTATGACATACAAAAGTATAATAAATAAATAATAAATAAATAAACATTATTACACAAATTGACTAAGTCCCACAGTAAGCTCAATAAGGCTTGTCTTGAGGGTACTTAGACAACGATGTATATAATATATAAACATTTATAAATACTTAAATACATAGAAAACACCCATGACTCAGGAACAAATATCCATGCTCATCACACGAATAAATGCCCTTACCAGGATTTGAACCCGGGACCATCGGCGTCGTAGGCAGGGTCACTACCCACTAGGCCAGACCGGTCGTCATAATAACATAACAAAAGAAAGAAACATAGAGTAAATTAATAGTTTACCACGAAATGGTCCCGCCTCAGCATAAATGCTAACTCAAAAGTCAGCGCTGATCTTCCGGCGAGACCATTTGTGGGTCACGAACGCAGCTGTACGACACGGCATAAAACTGAACGCGGCGGCTGGAGCTATGGACGTTTTGTATGAATTTAAGTATTTATTTATATTTATATTTATAGGGAGCGTGCATGAACTGTAGGAGGCAGCATAGGAGCCGTCAGATTTTTGGCGCGAGGCGTAAATGTGATGTTTATTGTTCCGATGTAGCCCACAAGATGGCAGAACCTACTATGCACAAGAAAACACGTGACGTGTAAATGTACATGTTTATGGTTCCGATTCAGAGCACAAGATGGCAGACCCTCCAACGCGCACGGTCCCTATTGTAAATATCGCCGTCTAGTTTCCACCTCACAAGCCTAAATAAATAGTTTAAGTCTAAATTAACATTAAATATTTATACTCAAAAATTAAATGAAGTATCATAATTATGTTTAAAACCAGATGAAAGCTTACAATCAAATAATAATAAGTTAAATATAAGAAAAACAATATACAATATGACTTGTTTGACTATGTTTAAACCAAGTATTACAAGTAAATACGGCACCACACCGAACAAAAGACCGATCATCATCAGGTCAAGCAAGAGTAAGTTTGCCTTTCGGTTAACGATCGAAGAGATGATTTAGATGCTGTATGTTGGATATTATGTTGGAATCCTTAGGGCCTGTTTCTTGGATATCCAAGCAAAGTATTGGATAACTAATTGACTAATAAATTAACAGCTACATAAAATAAAACTTCCTGCAAAACTTAGCATTTTATCTACCAGTTAAACTTACTTGAAGATTGTGAAACGCCAGTGATGACTTTATGCGTCAGATATGTGGCTAGTAGCTTAAGGACTTTACTTGGACATTGTCGAACAGGCCCTTAAACTACCGAGAAACAATGGCAAGGATGCCGCGTAATGACGTCATGAAAATGACTGCCGCCGCGGTGCGAAAGTAAATATTGCATTCTGTTACTATGTATTGCATATTAAAATAAGGTGTACTAAATGAAAGCCGATTAAATAAGCTATATGTAGTTTGCGCATAATATTCCGAAACAGTGTTGGCCGAACGTTAATAGCAATTGATAATTAACCATTACAAATGAAAATGTTAATGGTCAATTGCATTAACATTTCGGCAAATTTTGTTCCGAAATATATTACTCGCTAAGAGCTAACCTATTTACCATAATTCCGTAAAACCCATTATCACAAAGAAGGTTATTACTGCGACCTTTCTAGCAAAACGGTGTGTACTAACCACACATTGTGACTAGAGACTAGGATTAACAATACTTTAGTACGTAGTTGGATTAAGTAAGGAAAGTTGGACAGTAAAACGTGTTTTATGTCGCCGGTTCCGTCTAAAGTGCTAGGTAAATCGTTGTTGGAGCGTTAGCTCTTAGTCTTCGAGTGCGGCGACATAAGTTTTTAGGTTGTTTGGATGTTTTTCTGAAGTTTGGTGATAAAAGTTTATTTTAGTGTCACTGGTTTATGGTTTTTATTGGGTTATATCCACCCACAAAGGAAACAGTGCAGTATTATCGCCTGTGCGTAACGGGTGCTTGTGCGTAGACATGCACGTGCGTGTTTGTAATATACAGATCTTTATGAGGGATGGCACACCGCTTGCGTGACGTGTGCGTGTGCACCTCCAACATTTTAGCGCATTCGCATGTGCAGTGCACGTCTACACACATGCACCCGGAGTGCATACTCTGGGCTTTACTTTTGAGCTTAATAAATTTTAAACTAGAAAAAACATAATCATTTTCACTATGGCACAGCTACTTTATCAGTAGAAAAATGCGGCAAATTTAAAAGGTGAAGGCGCGAAGAGTTGATCTCTTATAGAAATTTAGCATTTCGCGCCTTGTTGTGTGTGTTTGAGCATATAATAGTACTCCTAATACCTAACAAGTTTGAGAGTGAAGTTAACGAAGTAAGCCTACGTTTATCTCAACAAGATCAAAACATAAACTCAATTAAATTCCAATCCATTTGACTCAAATCTGTATCAGTTTTTATTGAATAAATGTTTTGATACAGAAAATGCCAATTCCAGAAAAAGCAATAACAAAGTATTGTCAAAATTGTTGCCTGGCTTACGATTGGAAGCCCTAGGAATACATAAAACTGGGATGTTATATGTATTGTACTGAAAACTTGCCTCCAAAGACCAGTGTAATGAGATCTCTAGAGATCTCAAGTGTAAGGCCTGAGTGGACGCTCGAAGCGGAGCGTTCGGCGGGGCGTGCAGCGTGGCGTCGGGCTCACAAGTGATTTGAGCAGCGTGCACTGAGGCCGCTTGTATACGTTTGCATTTGTTTAACATGCACGCCGCTCGCCCCCCGCCCCGCTGAACGCCCAACTCGAGCGTCCACTCAGGCCTTACACTAAGACGACGCATTGTACATTTTGGCGTCAGGTGTTATAGCAGAGAAAATCGTACCAAAGCTGCGTCTTTTTAAACAAACATTTTCACTGTACAAGTATATGGGATCGATACAAGCCTGTAAATTTTCCATGTAGATTAATCTAAACACACACTTCTCACACGTTTTACCGCATGCGACCTTATATAATAAGCTTGCGCAAAAGCATTGCATCATTTGCGTAAATTCCCTACGCGCGAAGTATTGGGATGAGCGCGGGTTTCTGGAAAGAAGCAAGCAAGCAAGCGCCGCAAATTTAGATTTTATTGTTTAACGATGCCATCAGTTTATTTAAGGAACTTTCAAAAAGGTTAGCAGAGATCATCGGCGACCGCAGAGCTGGCAGCTACCTCGCTCAAAGAATTAGTCTTGCAATACAGCGAGGAAATGCTGCCAGCGTCTACGGCACCATGCCGCAGGGGGATATTTTTAGTCCTGATTTTATTTTAAGTTTAAATAGTATTATTTATTTTTAGATTTAGGTTTTAAGTTTTATAGTTTAGTTATATAATTGAATTTGTATCCATATTATTGTAATATTTATTTAAATTTTTAATGTTAACGTTTAGCTACAAAACAACGGGACTTGGAGTAAACGCGTATGTTTGAGAAGATATATATTTAGAACAGGTTGAACGGAGTGCATTAATCCTTAAATCGTCAGAAAACACGGAAGGTCGTGAGTTCAAACCTCCTCAAAACTTAATAATAGCAATGGTTCTGGTAAAAAAAGTACAAAAAGATGATCAAAGATATTCAGTATTTTTGAACGTTGCCAAATTAAGAGGCTGTCAATAACTAAAGCGCGCACACTGTCTATTTGTATCGGAGTAAATGAGATAGCACTGTCGCATGTTACTGGGCCTGGGCAAGGGAATAATAAGAAACATATTTAAATAAAAAAAGTGGATTATTAGTGTAAAATATTACTCAACAGCGGTTTAGATATAAATGTTTTGAAATTGTGATTTTAATTGCAGACCCATAAGTCAAAACAATAAAGACATAAAACCGTTTAATTGTGATTTTAAGACCAATCTTTGCAATTATTTTCTATCGAGCCGATTTCGTTCAATCGTGTATCGAGTACAACCACGGTCTTTGAAATATAATTAATATGAACATATATTTTTCTTACTTGACTAAAACAAATAGTCTTTCTTAAAAAACTGTTTAAGTAACAACAATTTCAAGGACATTGGGTGTTGACAGCCTCTTAAGGGTTTACTGTAAATAATAAACCGTAAAATCGTAAGTAAAAAAATAATTGCCTTTACTGTTACTGTTGAAACACAAGCAATCTTAATGAAAACGTGCTTATTTAACCCTTTCTGTACGGGGACTTGGAACGCCTAGCACCGCCTCAATACGGGCATGTCTTTGCGAGAGTCGGCGGTTAGACATATTTTCACTTACGTGTTTTTTCTGAAATATAACAGCTGTGCGGTTGAAATTTTGTACACACATTAAAAACATTATGCACTTTTGATAACTACTCACTTATTGCACTTATAATCACTATTACTTTATATTTCACGCGTAATATCTCTCACTAAAAAAAGTATAAATGTAAGTTACTACAAGCGATTTTAACTATTGTTAGTTTTGTAAATATTAGTTTAATATTATTAGTGTGTTGCTATGGTAACCAATACGACTTGACAGGGGCCCATTTCTCGAACGCTATTAGTCTAATATTATTGGTGTGTCGCCATGGTAACCCATTCGACTACACAGTTTGTAGACTAATATTATTAGTCTAATGCCGTTCGAGAAATGGGCCCCAGGAGTAGATGTCTCGTCAAGCAACTACAACAATCCTGAAGATAGCATTCGTAACGAAAATAAAAGAAATCAAGTGGAACCAGCCAGAAAGCGGTGAGTGGCAATGTCTCACATTTTGGCGCGCCGATACAATCAATAATAAATCTTTAGGTCGCATTACAGAGAAAGCTTTATATATTTCTTATTTTGTGACGGATTTTAGATTTGCGATCGAATCAATCGCAATCAAGGTTGCTCTTTTTCTTTTTGAATTTTATGTACGTAAGCTATGGTAGATTTTCTGCTAAACCTTATTTTTTGATTGATACCTAATTTACAGAGGCACGTAAGTATATATATCTCCTTTCAACGACGCCTTTTGTTCAGATAAATATAGTTTATTTTTCAAGTAGGCATAGTACGATGCGCTTATAAACGTCAAATACAGCTATGCCGGCTCTAACAGCGCGGCTTACGTGGGTGATTACTCGCGAATGCGACGCGGCGCGGTGCGGCGCGGCGCGGAGGCCCAACGGCGTTCGGAGATAGCCCACGTAGGACACTTCCATAGGTATCAAAGGATTGAATTCACCCGCGCCGCGCCGCGCCGCATCGCGTTCGCGAGTTATTCGCTCAGGTAAGACACTGCCTAACCCGACACGGTTTAAATCCCTCCTCAATTGTTGAAGGGTATCCCAATATGGGACCGGTAAGAAACTCGGCAGTATTGTAGAAGATACGCCTTTATGTAGTTCAGTATAATGAGAATATGTATTTGTCAAATAGAAACATAATTATTTACTGAAGCACCTATAAATGTAGAATATGCCTCCGTGAGTCGGTTTATTAATTTCAAATATTAAAAGTTCCCGGCAAGCTCGGCCGCATTTCACCATCCCATACAAACTGAGTTTCGTTCTCATATTAAAACTACGTATGGAATTCTTTCATCTTATAAAACAAACGAAATAGAGCAAAAACAATCTTTGTATGAAAGTTTTAAATTCGCTGTATTTTTTTTACTATTGTATCTAAGGCTACATAGACTAATTACAGCTCTAGATATACCTTATGCTATTGTAAGTACAAAGTTTCAGAGTGATCTAGCTAGTCGTTCTAAAATAAGAGCGTAACTGCGTTAATACGGAGAACCAAGTTGCTAGGAAATTAAAAGAAACCAAAAAATATAGCGTCGCGCTAAAATTGCTATGGTAGATTTGGCCATCGTGCGGGTTTCTAACTTTAACCTCAGTTACATTGATACTGACACTTATAGTCCTCCTCATCGTTTTCGATGACGGCGACCCCAAATAAACACATTATGGACGTTGTCTAGCATGAGCCCTAATGTGGCTGGCCAGGCCGAACTTGCTCTTAAATACTCTATTGCACGCGTGACAATAAAGTTGGCCAGCTGCGTTGAACGTGTACACGTAGGAGGGCTTAGGTCTCTCTTTCCGTAACTGGCGTTTTATTTCTAGGCTAGTGAGGCGGTTATCTTCGAACACTAACATTGATAACTACACTAACATTGACTACTGACACTTACATTGATAATATACTTAAATTTCAAATTTTGCTCGTCAGATCCCTCGCCCATATCATCAGCTATTTTATACTTAAATTATACTGCTATGGTATGCAGGGTAACGATATATAAACGAAAATAAATGAAAATTAAACATGTTTTTGTGATTTATTTTCGTATCGAGTCAACTAACACGTTCAAAGACAGTCCGTCGAGAGCGTAAAAGGAAAGCCTCGTGATATGGCACTACCTACGTCTATAGCCGATGATTTTCACTTTGACAAAACCGCAATACCGTCCATAGATGTCGAGTTTTCATAGGATTATAATGAAGTCAAGTATCATAGTCAGCAAAATCCTCAAAGTGACTTACCTACTGATAACCTATGATGAGTCTTTCGCGAGTGCAGCCTATGATCGGTATTGGATGTGGTCACATCACTATAGCGCGGCAAGGACTGACAGATCAGCATCGCGGCAATGGCGGCCGTAGTGGAGTTTCCCAAGTTATGTCTGTTTTTTATTGTAGTAAATCCTTTATTTGATGATAATTGGTGTATTTAGTTCAACACTACTTTTTGCATCACCAGTGAAAGGCCATGACGCATGCTGTGGCACGACACGGCTGAACACGTTACGGCTATAGACGAGATGCCGTATCACGAGCCTCTTCAATTTATGAAGATGTATATAAACTAAGTAGTCAATATTTGGCACAGCTTTTATGGAAAGTGCGATGTGGCAGTGTATCCATAAACGGGAAAACATTTTGTTTTATCTGTACCACATCACGAAATTTCGAGAATGGTGCTGTGTCCGTGAATGTATTAACCATTTAAGGTTTTGGTTGGACTCTGTCCTTGAAAATGTAATCTAGTTTTATGTGATATTTTCCTTTGATTAAAATTTGTGAAAATTCAACCTTAACTTGCGTTTCCCTGCAATTTTTTCTGGTAGCTCTGGTTAACCACACTCCCGTAAATACTTCTAGCCCTTAGCCAAACTTTTAACCCTTTTAGGGGAAGAATTTTGGAATAAAAGTGCACAGTCCTGTTTCGGGTTTTAAACTTAATGTTAAATTTCGTCCAGAACCGATCAGCCCTTTTTGCGGCAAAGAGTAGATACCTAAACTCGTAACAATTATACAAACGTCCCCCACACTCTTTGTAAATTATTCTTATTTTAAAATCAAAGGAATGCACTGTAAAATAAACGCAGACCGTCCCTCGGGTCATTAGGCAGATTTAAACCCAAGCCAGTCTTTGGTAAGATTGTTTTAGCAAAAAATAAGTTTAGTATTTCCAAAGAGAAAGAAGGAGGCTTAGATTGCTCACTTCATAGATATACAGCTATTCTTACACAGCCTTTTTAGGGTTTCATACCCAAGGAGTAAAACTAGACCCTATAACTAAGACTCCGCTGTAATCTTATGAACCGTAATAGCTATACAGTTGAAATTTTCACAGATGATGTTATGCGAAACAATAATTCACCCTATATACGTCCCACTGCTGGGCACAGTCCTCCTCTTATGCGTGAAAGGGATTGCGCGATAGTAATTCTAAGTTCCGAAAAGCTCATTGTTACAAGACAGAATTTGAACCCACAACCTCCGAATCTACGAAGTCTTCAGACCCACTAAGCCACCACACCTTGTTACCCCTCTGAAAAGGTTCTCTTAATCATTGCCGAACATTATTTTGCCGTATGTCAATTCCCAACCAATTTTTCGCATAATTTCATTTCGCCGAAAGATAGCGAAATGACTTTCTAAGTGAACAAAACATAAACAGTTTATTTTTGTAATCTAACATCGTTAATCTTCTATAATCTACTTAACAATCATTCTACCAAAACGTTGCCATAATGAAAGTTTGCCGAATGTTGGTTGCCAAAGTAAATCATCTGCGATATTTTGGTTGGTAAGTGAAATTCGGTCAATAAAACTTCGGCGAAAAGGCAGAACACCCGGCTGAAAGATATCACATTCGCTACCAACGTTTTCGTAGCGCTACGCTCGTAGCCGATCCCAGCGTTTTCCCGCGTTGTAGAGGAAAGCGACTACGAATAGAGAACCCGCCGAGCGGGTTCCCGGTACTCAACGTGATATACAAAATTAGTGAATTAAATCAAGGTCCTTTTTGGGTGCCTCAACGAAATGATTTAGATTAGATGACATGACCTAAATTCAGGTTGAGTAAAAGGTCCTTACACCCGACTAATACCGACAAATGTTGTCAACTTCTCACCAACAATCATATCAAATTACTGGATAAATTACGGTACTTTACTTTCCGTACAATAAATTGTGTCGTGGCAGCACTGTTTTGTTGGAAACGGGCCAAATATAGCTACAAGTTCACACAACCCACCAGTTTTAGAAGATCTCTCGGTTTTCTTTTCGGTCTTGTAAATTTGGTAAGCTGAATGGGATGGCAGGTGTCAAGTTATGATGGTGGTTAGATAATGACAATTATGATCCGAGTGAATGGCGTTAAGGAATGTTTTAGATGAAATGTGAATGTGTTTGGGTTTGAATAAGTTTGTTGATATATGGAGAAAAATAGACAAAGGTTTGGTTACGCTACGCAGTTTGAATGCCTTCTCGTAATTCCATCCTATAATAATATCCGTCTATCTGTTACATCTTGATGATCTTTGCTCATCCTGGTGTAACACGCTGGTCGGCGTACCGCAAGGCGGTGTATTGTCTCTCTTATTATTTTCAATTTTCATAATCATAAACTCCATAACCTTAAATCTCTCTTCGCATTATCACCTGTATGCCGACGACCATCAAATTTAATCGCAAAACTGATGATCTTCAGTCTGTAATTAACACCATAAATAATGATTTAGTGAAAATCTTGGACTGGAGTCTTGCTTTTTCTTCTACAAAATTTTACAACACTTCATTTACTTTTCAAGCTGTCCGTCTCTGGAACTCTTTACCCGTTGGCATTAGACGCGCTTAATCTCTTGATGTGTTTAAAAAATCACTCAAAGAACATTATTTATCTCTCCCTTAGTGTTTATATAGTACATAGTTATTTTTACTCTGTGGTTGACATGCTGCTGTCATATTTAACTATATTTCGGTTTATTTTATATATATTTATATGTATGTTTATATATGTCTATTTGTATTTCTTATACGTGTATGTTTATTCACTGAAATTGAGTATGTGAATGTAGGCTTCATAACGTTTTAGCAACACCTACTTTTTCGTTTAACTTCTCTGTTTCCGCTACCCAAAGGGTTTCTGGAAGAGATCGCTCTTTAGCGATAAGACCGCCTGTTGTCTGCCTCTACATTTAATCAATTGTTTATTTTCCTGTATCTTTTTACTGAGGTGTGCCAATATAGAGTATTCCATCTATCTATCTTTAAGCTTAAACTGCTGAACCGTAAAAGTACCCAAGTTATGGTCAAAAAATTAATTCGAATTGACTTAGTTCGTTCTTGAGTGGGACTATTATTTGAATAAAGTCTCCATGGCTTAATATTTTTATAAATGGAAGATAAAACGCAGACCAAATCAAATAGAAGATTGGTGAAATAATTAGATACCACGGTTACACTCACTTCAATTATTTCTCGCTATTGGCGACATGTTTTGAACCCATCGGCGGTCCTTCTTCAGGCTTGAGTGCCCGCATCGGCTGCACTCCGTGCACTGCGCGCGCGGCCCGCTTCACCACTTTCTTCTGTCGTTAGATTTCCTCTTTTTCGTAGAAATTAAAAATTATTTTTCAAAATAAATATGCGTCGTCTTAACTTAATGGCTCTAAAAAGCCATATAGTTACATTAAAACTTATTCATGAATGCCTCGAACGACTAAAGGAGGTCTCACAAAGTCGCTCCTTCAACTTGGGAAGGTCCGACTGAGAACGGTAACCAGTGGCTTAACGAGCCATTTAACAATCATCTTTTTATATCAGGTGTTACAGTGGTGCAGTGGTAATGTGGTGCTGGAATGCAGCGAAGTGGCTTCATACAGGACAAAACATCTCGGATCTCCAAGAGATCTCCCCGAGGTCTTAAGGCATCAAATATTTAATAGGATTCCTTGAGGAGTTGAGCTGGCAGGAACCTCACGCAAAATAGGCGCCAGTCGTCGAGTTGCGGAAAATCGCCCAAACAACAATACAATACTTTCTACTTATAAACTCGAACTTACGATCTTTTGGAACATCGGTTCGATAGTTAATAATAATAAAATTATTTATTGTGCACTACTAGAGAAAAGTTCCTATTACAAACAAAGACAGGATTTAAATGAGTAGGCAAACCAAATGGGCTACCGCTTGCCAGAAGCGTACGATTTTTTCCATTCCTTCAATTTTTGTTTACATGCCTTAGGAAGGTGCATAGACATCTACTGTGAGAGTATTCTACCTTAACGGGCACGGAGTCTCATGTCATATAGATAATTCACCATTAACAATATGCTAATCCATACTAAACCAATTTTATCAAGCAGATACGTTTTTCCTTTAATAGAACTAAATTACTATACGGATTCTTTATTGACAATATACATAACCAGACGCATCGCAATTTCTGCAAATTAAATATATTTGTAGTCCTGCTCAGAGATTTTCTGCTGGATAAAATTTGCCTTAATACTGAGTACGCTTCTTAAAATATTTGATTCATTTACTCCATTTTTCTGAAATTGAAGAAAAACATACACACGTTTTTTATCACAAATCCCAAATAATAAATCAAACTTTTAACAACTCACAGCTAAGTGAGGGCAAAGTGAGCGATGATCGCCAAAATTATATCAGCACACATCAAAATGCCTATGCGTACTGAAAATAGAGTTCATTTTCGCATGCACTTGAGTTATTTTCGTTGTATTCTGTATCAACACTTTTCCGGTATAAAATACACTGTCAACGGGAAATGTGTTGGTGACACGAAAACGAAAGCTCCCTTAATGCATTCTGCTGCATTTTCCTTGTTATTTATGTTTGCGGATAATGTACTTTTTTGCCTTAAAAAGGATGTAAGATTTTGGATTAAGAATGAGTAAAGTATATCAAAGATTTTAGTCATTTAAAACAAAGAAAGAGCAAAGGATATGCGGGTGGACAAATTCGCCTGTCATGTATCAAAGCTAGAAAGGGTTTTATTTTGGAAAATAGGTTTTTTCTCATTATTAAGCATTGGAGTTTTCACCGCACGGTAGGTTTAAAGTGAGCTATGGAGTCGATATTAAAATTAAACTCATACTCATCCTAATAGGTACTCATTGAGTAATTTTAACATATTTAGTCCTGCAATGAATTTGTGTGATGTCATCTATTTTTTGAATAGCTCGTCTTATATAAATTGTAGTAAATTGTAATTTTGATAGGTTCATAATTATCTCTTATGAAACGCACCTTCGTACGTACAATCAGTTATATCAATTACATCACATTCTCATATCATTACATAGATCGAGATGACATTCACAGTGCCCATACCTTTCTTTTGGACATGGTTTAAGGATATACCCGGGTCATATTGAATAACTTTTCTAAATACAGAAAAAATTCTACAGTTTGCGTTCAAAAGTATCTGTTACCGTCATTTTTTTGGGGTTCGGTACCCAAAGGGTCAAACGGGAGCCTATTACTGAGACTTCGCAGTCCGTCCGTCCGTCCGTCCGTCCGTCTGTCACCAGTGTATCTCATGAACCGTGATAGCTAGACAGTTGAAATTTTCACAGATGATGTATTTCTGTTGACGCTATAACAACAAATACTAAAAACAGAATAAAATAAATATTTAAGGGGGGCTCCCATACAACAAACAATTTTTTTGCCGTTTTTATAAATAATGGTACGGAACCCTTCGTGCGCGAGTCCGACTCGCACTTGGCCGGTTTTTTTAACATATTCTCTTTTTATATTCTCTATAAGCTGTTTGAGATTGATAGATTTTTTGCGTAGTCTGATGCGCTATTTTTTATGCTGACAGTACCTCAACAAAATATTACAAAGCTTGACAGTGGGATATCCGTTCTCGAGAACGTTCTCCGTTTACTATGGAGAACGTCTCACACGAGACCATACCCCATACAACACGGAGAACGTTCTCAAGAAAGACACAATTATAGGTATTCGTGATTTTTACCTACACCTCCGAGTAATAGGCGACATAGGCGTGATAAATATATGTAAGCACATATGACTTCATTCCACATTGAACAAACAAAATGATCTCAAAGGTCAAAGTGCCAGTCATAAAACTAGCATTACAAATGCAACACGCACTCGCACTGTCAATAAAACAGCAGTTATCACGTCTATTCGTTTGTCATTTACTATTAGGGGTCAGTGAACCCTTTGTCATGGTCATGATGCGTGTTTTATGATACCAGCATTCGCATTATTGCTGACAGAAATGGTAAGTTTATTGAGCTTTTGGGACACAAACTGGAATATACGTATAAAAGTTGCAGCTTTTATTATGGTGGCAGTGCGTAGAACCAAAATAAAGTAGTTTCAAAGCAAATATAGTTAGTCCGAAAGCCGATTGATGGGCCAATTCCAGTTTTAGTTATTCGGTCTGTTTCCGATATGATACTAATCTGTCAGTGTCAAAAGTGACATTTCTTTAAGGTCCGAGCGCCATATTGATAATCACGCCTCGTGATTACTTGCTTTGTTTTTTGCTCATTAATATTGTTTAAAGATTGTATCCGTTTTGTTTTCTGTCTCCGCAAATACGATCATGTCTCCTCATTCCGCTCAAAACTTGGCTGGTTTCCCATTCGTATTCGGCGCAACAGTCGCATGCTCTGCACCCTCTTTTCTGTTCTTAACGACCCTCAGTCCCCCGAATATCTAAAATCTTTCTTCCACTACTATGGTGTCTCTCGTGTCCGTCAGCTTCGCTCTTCTGGCAATCTATCTCTGTCTATACTATCTCACCGAACTGGTTACATGTCCGATTCTTTCTCTATTCAGGCAGCTCGCCTTTGGAATAGTCTCCCTGTCAAAATTAGACAGTGTCCGAACAGGGTTGCTTTTAAAAAATCCTTAAGTGAGCACTTTGCTGGCAGTACTGGAAAATCTTAATGTTTCTGCTTTGTAAGTTCATCTGATTTCATATATATATATATATATATATATATATATATATATATGTGTATGTATGTATATGTAAGTATATGTATTTGTATCAATATTATTAATATATATGTATGTGTATTTTTTATGAATGTATTGTGTTCGTACATGTATCAATTGTATCACCTATACCTATGTTTTTGCACCGCCTACAACTTATCTGCTTTGCCTACAGGTTGACTGGTAGAGAATGCCTTACGGCATTAAGTTCGCCTATTGTACAGTGTGTTTTCTTATGTGCAATAAAGATTAAATAAATAAATAAAATAAATAAAGTGTAATATCGATTATACAGTAAACTTATGTGGTAGTGTGCAGTGAATGAAGAATTAATCTTGAAACGCGTTTAACCACCATTTTGGAGTCAACGGCCGGTAGTCCACGTGCTCCTTGTAAACTCCAGCTATCGCTTTACAAGAGCTATTAAAATCACCGTACACTGTCTTGTACCAACCGTACAATTTTAGTCGTTTTTAAAGCTCCTAAGACCTTGATACTGGCGAAATGGTCCCACTGGACTGAAGCCTTAATTTAAAGAAAAATAACCAAAAACGCTCGGTTGTCTATTGTTTGTATACTACACACAACTAAAGTTGTAATGACTTATCCATTCAAAACATTTCCTAGCTTCTGAGATACAAGTGATAAATCTAGCTAGATCTCCTATTAAATATAATACCGCCCATGTAAGGAACAGTTATTACTCGTAACATAATACCGTCTACAGGAAAAGACAGTCTGCGTCTGAGAAAATGGTAAAACCGTATCGCCTTTTGAATTTAGTCGGCAACCGTGACGTCATCTAATGCATTTGCTTTTGCTTGCTTCCGAGATCACTTGCTACTAGATGGGGCTTACCTACCTACCACCAACATATCTAACAGCAGGACGTATGTTAATTAGAATAATCATAGGTAATGTATGAGTAAAGTTAAAGATAGTTGACGTTCATAAGCGCATTGTAATATGCCTACTTGAAAAATAATGAGTGACAGAAGATCACGAACCTACGGGGCCGTAAGGACTTTACCTGGAATACCCTCTTACAATTTAGGAGGGATTTAAATCTTCTCGGGTCAGAGTTGTGGGATCAGAGCCGGCGTAGCTTTACTTGACGTTCATAAGCGCATTTTAATATGCCTACTTCTAAAATAAAGCTACGCCAGCTCTAACCTTACACCTCTGACCCGAGAAGATTTAAATCCCTCCTCAATTGTAGGAGGGTATCCTAGATAGGTTTTTAAGGCTCCGTAGGTTCATGTTCTTTTCTCACTCTTACTGAGCGTAAGTGTGACTGAGATGTATGTGCGTGCTCGGGAGTGCGGATATCATATTTATAAAAAAGAAAAAAGTTATCGCTGGGTTTCCTTTAAAATTGGAGTTTGGAGTTGCAGGCGTACATGGGCTATGGAGGCTGCTTATCATCAGGCGGCCCGTATGCTTGTTTGCCACTGACGTAGTATTTAAAAAAATGCGCATTTTTAGAAGCAATTTTCATATTTTTAGCTTTTGTGCATAATTTGTAACAAATTTTTAAAGTGTGTTATAGACTTATGTTTTTTTTATATCGAGAAAAGTCAAAAAATCAGGATTCGAATCGCTGAAGTCCCTAGAAAAAATCCTCAAGATTGTTATTTAAATTCTTAGCAGCCATATTGTTATCTAAAAACGCGGTACGATTTTTCACATTATCCGCTCTCTGAACCTACAGCAACTTAACAAAAAAAACCCTCTCTCTTCGCTTTATTTTTAATAGGCTGTGTGTACCTATTTAATGTTTCTGCATCGCCCATGGATTGACTGGTAAAGAATATCTCAGGGCATTTAGTTCGCATTTCGTGCTTTATTGTACTCATATTGTCCAATAAAATTTGAGTAATAAATAAAACGCACACTTGTAGTTATGTCAGGGTTCTTTATAAAATAAAGACGCTAATATCGTACATTGACCCGTCCCTTACTCTCTCTATCGCACGCGCATAAATATATTTCTGTCCCGTTTGCACAGTGGCATTGACCGCCGGCATCATGGGCGGGACTGAATTGAAATAGTGTTGGTAAGGACTCGAGTCCTTAAGAGTCCTCTGCTTTGAAACTCGACTCAGTTTTTCAGACTCAATATTAAGTCTAAACTTGAGTTCTTTTCAACTTGTTAGAGGCCCGAGTCTTTTTCAGAGAACTCTAAATTGTTTTGTTTGCTAAAATTCGAAATGCATCTTCCCTTCGACAGAAAACTGTCAAGCAGTTTGGCGAAAAATATGTAAAATGAATATTGCTGTGTATTTCTTATTGAGTAAATAAATAAAATAAAAAATCGTGGATTAGGCACACAAATAACGCATAATTTCTTTACTTTTATTTAAGTAAAACCTATGAAATTGTTGACGGAGTCTTTATTCGGAGGCTCGAGTCCTTTTGAGTTGCTGTTAAAAAAGACTCAAGACTCGCCTCGGGACTTAAAAGACTCGAAAGTTTTTTAAGCGCCGTGTCGCGTAATAACGAGTCGAGTTTTTAAAACTCAGACTCAAAACACTAGAAAGGCGGGTCAATGTCGTACTTAAATTATTCGTGCTTAGCCTCCTTTCTTTATTATGTTTCATAATGCAGAATCCATGGGTGGTAATCTTTTCCTTGTTTCTTTTCTAGCATTATTGGCACATGTCCGATGTTCCATTACACGGGATGTCTCTGTGCGGCTCCGTTGAATAAGTGTTTATGCGTTTGCGATTCAGTCGACCCTCTGTTTTACTCTCTGTACTTTCTGTAAAGAATATTAGAATATTCTGCTAACTTTTTTGTTAACAGAAGGTCTAGCCAAGGGGTTCCCTCTAAATCTATCATTATTTCAAATTAGTACAATGTTTACATGTTATGTTCTTAGGGTTCCGTACCCAAAGGGTCAAACGGGACCCTATTACTGAGACTTCGCTGTCCGTCCGTCCGTCTGTCACCAGGCTGTATCTCATGAACCGTGATAGCTAGACAGTTGAAATTTTCACAGATGTACTTCTGTTGCCGCTATAACAACAAATACAATAAACAGAATGAAATTAGTACATTACGATACAAGTGCGAAAAATAGGAAATTCGAAACGAGTGGCGATAAATTAAAACACGACCGAAGGGAGTGTTTTAAATCGACACGAGTTGCGAATTACCTATTCGCACATGTATCGTACAACGTTTTACAGTACATATGGCCCATTAAATGTTCGACACAGTAACATAATATGCTACTTCTCGCACTAGTGCTATAAAGTAGCCCCATATGTACTGTAAAAATATTTAAGGGGGGCTCCCATACAACAAACATAATTTTTTAGCCATTTTTATATATAATGGTACGGAACCCTTCGTGCGCGAGTCCGATACGCACTTGCCCGGTTTTTTTTTCTTTTGTTCGATATGGTTTAGGTTTGCAATCAGCTCCGTGGAGATTTAATATTGATAGCGACCGAGCGAGCCCGGAGGCTAACGCTCGGTCAGTTGAGGCGGGAGCTTATTGGATCCAGCAGAGCATTGTAAATTTTATACATAGGATCCAATTGGACTTCACTTTCCCAAGTCCGGAGCCACAATAAGGTGCGAGACGTAGGTGACGTCACTATAGTATTTTTCAAACTCGACGGGTGGCTGACACATACTCGTATCAAAAAGCAATTTTTTAAGATTCTCGTATTATATGTCTGCATGTATTATATGTATTTCCATGTACATTTGTTCTGAGGTTGTGTAATAAAGAGGATTTGTATTGTATTGTATTGTCGATTAAATCTGCAAAGGCATCTGCTTATGATCGATTCTATATGTGATGATTTATATTTTTAAGTAAACATTCCTTCACAGTTGGACGCGATTGAAACGATTTGACACGAGTAAAATCGATTCGGTCGATAAGCAGAGCCCAAATCTATTGCATTTGAGTTTCGTTTTACGTAATGAAACTCAACGATATTATTATCTTTTTATAGCATATGTGCTTACGGCAATGTCAGCTTTTCATTTTTCTGAACAAAATTTCATATCAAATGTTAAAAATTCATGGTCTTTTTTTTCTAACATTATGATATTTAGCAAAAAAAAAACTTCTGATGAAGCCTTACGATCGCTATGATAAAACTACAGGGTATTTATTTTTTTCGTGTAGCTGGTTCGATTCCCGGTTCAACCATGTAATTATTTAAAAATCTATGAATGTAGTTTAAATTGATTTTTAAATTAAAATAATGTCTTCTTTCAGTAAAATGTTCCATTTACAATATTCAAGGTACTTTCCCTTCATGTGGCAAAGTCGTGGGACGACCTGTAGGGCTAAGATGGTCGGATCTTTATCATTTGTCACCATGCCTGTCACATTCTAACAAGTATGTAAGCGCGAAAGTGACGGGCATAGTGACAAGTGATAAACATGGAACCATGCTGCCACTGCTGTATAACATATGTCATTAAATATATATTTTGGTGATTTCTATATATTATAATGAGATATTCTAAGCTACAAAGATATGTATTTATTGTCGTATTGGGATCCAATTTATTTTCGTTAAAAAAAGGATTGGTTTGAAACGTCAACGGCATGGAATGAAAAAAAATCAAATTTCACCTTACCTTTTGCGTGTGAAAAAGTCTATACTAATCTCAAATGGCATTGGATAGAATATGTTGCCAGAAATACAAAATATAAAATTGCCTCTATTTCCATAATACGTTCTTACATTTGTAAATGTCTCTCAATTTAATTCAGAAACTCCTGTAATGAAACTAATTCAGAAACTAATATAAAATTTTGGCCTTGAAACTCTAGGTCCATGGGGGTCCCAGCGCGCACAAGTTTTTTGGAGAAATCGCGAAACGTCTGGTTGACGTAACTGGTGACCGAAGAGCTGGCAGCTTCCTCGCACAACGTATCAGTATTGCGATACAACGAGGAAATGCCGCCAGCGTCCTTGGTACAATGCCTCAAGGGCCTATTTTAGATATAAGCTAGTTATAGTAATCATCTGTATATATCCATTATGTATATTGTTATTGTAAATAAATTATAGCATTTAAAGAATAAAAAAATAAATATCAAGCTTAAATTTTCTACAAACGCACAGGCTAAGTTTTTAACATCACACATATTATTTTTAGTCTATTACAATGTTACTTCATACATACACAGTCCAGGAAATCAGGATTCCCGGTCAACGGACCAGTAAAAGTTAAAATCCCTCTCAATAAACTTTCTATTGTCTTACAAGATGAACTTTGGTTTATTACGTCTTAAAACAGAACGAGAGCAACGTTTCATTTATTTGGTTTGCAGCAATTCCGATTTTTATTAAGTTTTTAAGATTATTACCTACTCATGTAGGTAACCTAGTTGGTGACATAGTGCCCGACTGTATAGTCGTTAGATTTGTAGCTGACCCCCAACGGCTTGTCCTTTGTCTATTGTTTACTAACACCGCGCGTGCCACTACCTGCAAAAAAAGGGTCGTATAATTCTAATTGGCACCTGAGCGCGGGTTAGTCCAACGCTCAAAAAACCAGTGTAGGTGTGCTCTCCTATAACGCGCCTTTGTTACGCATATCGAGGACACATTTTAGTCTGGATCGGTAGCGTTCGACTCGACGGTACTTGGTAACCGTATAGGGACCACACAAGAAATCGCAAATTATTTTTCCATTTGTTCATTTTTAATCTTATTTCAATTACCATAGGAGTTGTAATTAAATAACCGGTTAAAGTGACCGGTCCCTTTTTTTTGCAGGTAGTGGCACGAGCCGTTTTAGTTAATAATAGACAAAGGATAAGCCGTAGGGGGCAGCTACAAATCTAACGACTACAACCGGATTTTTGGCGAAACCGAAACTAAGGTAAGAAACGGTGAGGATATTTATGCAGAAAGGCGCCATTTATTTATTACGTAAGACGATTTTTGCCAGTCTTTGACCCCCTCCCAACCCTATGTAAGAAAAAAATAAGAATAGGGCGACCCCCCCCCCCCCCCCTATATTACGTAAGAATCTAAAGGAAAAAATGAATACACGTTTGGTATTTTTAACTACGTCGGTGGCAAACGAGCATACGGCCCGCCTGAAGGCAAGCAGTCTCCGTTGCCCATGGACGCCTGCAACTCCAGAAGAGGAACATGCGCGTTGCCTACCTTAACACTCCGCATGCTCGTTGAGCTCTGGCAACGTTACTCACCGGATTGTTTTAGTGTTTATCGACCGGTTTGGCCTAGTGGGTAGTGACCCTGCCTACGAAGCTGATGGTCCCGGGTTCAAATCCTGGTAAGGGCATGTATTTGTGTGATGAGCATGGATATTTGTTCCTGAGTCATGGGTGTTTTCTATGTATTTAAGTATTTATATATTATATATATCCTTGTCTAAGTACCCTCAACACAAGCCTTATTGAGCTTACTGTGGGACTTAGTCAATTTGTGTAATAATGTCCTATAATATTTTTTTTTTTTTTTTATCATATGTAATCATTGTTGGAACGTTTATTTGTACTCATACATATATATAAAGGTACTGGAGCCTATCTACGTTAAATCTGCACCGTTGTTGATAGCATAATGTAGAAGTTAAAATGATTAAAAAAATCGCATACTTGTGATCTTACGTAAGAACTATGAGAACCCCCTCCCGCCCCCTTGTAAGACAAAATAAGACATGTCAGACCCGATCCACCCCCCCCCCCCTTTATCATCTTACGTAATCTATGAATGGTGTCAAACTGAAACATCGGTCGGGTAGTGATGCGCGTGCAATTATGTGCAATGCTGGGTCAGCAACGAGCGATATGACGCCTGTCCCCGCCGGCCCGCCCCCCGCACCCCGCACGCCGCGTCGTGTCTTGCCGTCAACTGCTCCAGTTGGTGTATCAGCGACTCCACATCGCGATTACGCTGCTGCTGCAAAACTGAGAAAAGCACCTTCAAGGGTGCCTGAACATGTTTCTCGTGATGAGAAGCCACCCCGCGCCGAGAAAGGATTCACACAGGCGTCGAAGGAGAGGAGGCCGCGCAAGGCCCCTCGCAAGAGCCAGTGTGGCACGGCAGAGCCGGATATTGCTTCTGGCCTGAGGGTTGCCACACCGAACACGGCGCTATATGTTTCGCGCCTGCATGTTTCCGCCACGGCAGAAGATGTGGTGGAATATGTCCGCAAGAAGATTCGTTACGAGCTGAAAGTATTCCAGCTGCGATCGCGGCATTACGTGCACTTCAGCTCGTTTGTGGTGCGCGTCCCGCGGCCGCTGCTGGAAGCCATCGCGAGCGCAGACTTCTGGCCGAAAGGTGTGATATTTCGGCGGTTTCGTGGGAATCTGCCGAATCCCGCACCAGAACAGGCGGCGCAACCGAAAACTGCGTCGTCAAAATGATATTTATATTTTAAGATTTTTATTATTGTATGTATGTTAGTCTGTAAGGTATGTATATATGGGCCATAGTTGCCTGAAAATAAATGATATTTAATTTTAATTTAAAAACACAATCTTATAAATTTAGGCGCGATCGAAAGGTTTGATAGTTCTCTAAGAACAAATTAAATGAATCATAGACATAGCATAACAACCGTATGAGAAATTGGAAAACCAGTAAGGCAACATCAATTTTTTTTAGTAGTCACACTACTATATTTATTATTATATAAGTTACAAACTGAAATAAATTTCATTTACTATAGAAAAAGTGCCCAAGCCCTCCAGTGGTGCCATTATTATTATTATCTCCTTGGATTTCACGGGCCTATAAATTCCGGTCTTTTGATAGGCTTGCGTGGGGATATAGATCCGACACGTAGAGGCCCTTTGGAGAGATTTAATGTCATGTAGAACGCCTGCTGGAACCCGTTCACAGGTGCAACAATAGATACCCATGAACCGGTCGCAGCAGGCATTGGGACTATTGTAGAAAAAGTGAACAGTAAAACGGTCTATGGATTGAAATTTGGGTGGACAATGAGACTGGGTTATTGCAAAGACGTCCGGACACCTGCCATAACAATGTTTTCACTAGTTATCGAGGCAGGCGGTGACTTGCCGTCCACTAGATGGGCCCCTGAAACTGCCGTCGTGAAGACGACCAGGAGCAACACCGGTGTGAGCGGCTCAGGGGTGTCGAGAGGTGTACGCCGCTTTCTGCCCAGTGGCTGATAACAGCCACTGTGCCAACTCGCGTCTTATGCAAATTTTCACTTCCACCCCTAGAGCATTTAGCTCTAACGACTCCTCTCTGGACGGCCAATGAAGGCAAGCCAGAGCTGAGAGTCCTGCGGGTCCCCTTGGGGTCCACTCCGACCGACGAAGACACGCCGGAGACGGAGACCCTGACCGACTCTCGGGAGTCCTCGGGTCCGTGGGGTCGTTACTCCCTAGCAGCTCGCCACAAACTGCCCTGCGGGCTTATTATTATTACTACTTTTTAGGGTTCCGTAGCCAAATGGCAAAAAACGGAACCCTTATAGATTCGTCATGTCCGTCTGTCTGTCCGATTCTGTCACAGCCACTTTTTTCCGAAACTATAAGAGCTGTACTGTTCAAACTTAGTAAATGGATGTATTCTATGAACCGCATTAAGATTTTCACACAAAAATAGAAAAAAAATAATAAATTTTGGGGGTTCCCCATACTTAGAACTGAAACTCAAAAAAACTTTTTTCATCAAACCCATACGTGTGGGGTATCTATGGATAGGTCTTCAAAAATGATATTGAGGTTTCTAATATCATTTTTTTCTAAAATGAATAGTTTGCGCGAGAGACACTTCCAAAGTGGTAAAATGTGTGTCCCCCCCCCCCCCCCCCGTAACTTCTAAAATAACAAAATGAAAAATCTAAAAAAAATGTATGATATACATTGCCATGTAAACTTCCACCGAAAATTGGTTTGAACGAGATCTAGTAAGTAGTTTTTTTTTAATACGTCATGAAATTAAAAAAAAAAAAATTTTTTTCATCATACCCATACGTGTGGGGTATCTATGGATAGGTCTTCAAAAATAATATTAAGGTTTCTAATATCATTTTTTTCTAAACTGAATAGTTTGCGCGAGAGGACCTTCCAAAGTGAAAAAAAGTGTGTCCCCCCCCCTGTAACTTCTAAAATAACAGAATGAAAAATCTAAAAAAAAAATAAGATATACATTACCATGCAAACTTCCACCGAAAATTGGTTTGAACGAGATCTAGTGAGTAGTTTTTTTTTAATACGGCATAAAATTTAAAAAAATTTTTTTTCAATAAACATATACGTGTGGGGTATCTATGGATAGGTCTTCAAAAATAATATTTAGGTTCCTAATATCATTTTTTTCTAAACTGAATAGTTTGCGCGAGAGACACTTCCAAAGTGGTAAAATGTGTGTCCAAAGTGGTAAAATGTTGAACAAGATCTAATAAGAAGATTTTTTTTAATACGTCTTAAATTGTACGGAACCCTTCATGCGCGAGTCCGACTCGCACTTGGCCGCTTTTTTATTTATTTAATGAAGATAACAGTGATCTTATTATTGTTAATGTTAAAATTAAAAATAATGTTATTACTTAAAAACTAAATTCGATTCGAATTATTTCATTTATTACAGGATAACACGACCGTAAGCGACCTTGACAAATATACATACCAGGGATCGGAACCGGTTTTTTGCAAAAACATCGAAATAACCATATATTTCGGTTTATTTTATTCAGTTCAGTTGTGTTTTCAGATAACGACTTCGTATTATTAGATTGCCCAATTAGAAATGAAGTAATTAACAAAGAACGAAAAAATACCGTTTTCGTTCCCATACAAAAAATACCGGTTTCCGATTCCTGATACATACGATTAAATAAATAAATGTGGAAATCCGGTGGCAATCGAGTTGTAACAGCACGACGACCCCTTAAACCAGTTCTAAAAATCTAAAAACACCTGCCATAGTTATCGTCAAATCGCGCAATAAGAAAATTGAGGCATTCGAGAACTAAGGACCACTTACATCATTATGTTAAATATATGCCGCAATTCCAAGGACGGGAAACCAATTTCTCCGCAATACGTAGCCATGCATGCCTAAATACTGGGGTGTCCCTTATTCTACGAAATTTATATCCCCTAAATAGGTTTCTACTATCCCAAAATACTCTGAAAATAAATTTCAGGGCATTAAACTGCAACTCGTGCCGACTTTCATGCGTTTCTCCCAAACAATGTATGTAATTTTTTTTATATGAACCGCATATACCTACTAAACTGCATTAACCTTTAAAAAAACTCGAACCGAACAGAAAAGCAATAAAAAAAATATTAACTTGCTGTCTGACCAATTTCCTTTCATGTAATTTGTATAGGGATTTCAGATGCAAGTCGGTACGGCCTTTTATTATAGACATGACCTAAAATATGTTTTTCAGGGTGTTTTGGGATAGGCTGTACAGGTTACCAGAGCTCAACGAGGGGGGGGGGGGGGGGGGGATGCTAGGGTCGGCAACGCGCATGTGACTCCTCTGGGGTTGCATAGGCTATGGAGACTGCTTACCATCAGGCGGGCCGTAAGCTTGTTTGCCACCGACGTAGTATAAAAAAAATAGGCTCAATATATTTTAGAGGATATCGTTGTTAAATTTTATATAAAAATAATAATTAATAATTCAGCCCACTGCTGCACACAATTCTCATGCACGAGAGGGCTTGGGCCATAGTCCCCACGCGGATCGGGGACTTCACATAGACCTTTGAATTTCTTCGCAGATGTATGCAGATTTCATCACGACGGTTTGTTAAATTTCAAAATCGCAAATTTATGGACACCCTATTAAATACGAATACGAGCGTACTTTACACAGCATTTATACAGCTAACATGTTCTATTAGTTGTGGTAAAATAAGCTTGCTATTTCTTGCGTCGGAATGGGAAAATTAGAACGTATTGTAAACTACAAAGCGGTTATTCCGCTAAAGTAAGCCTTTTGGTATTTCTCGGTCTCTAGAGAGGGTTTTGGGTTATGAAATACAATCTTGCGGTGAACTTAACGGGGTGCCGACTTGCGAACTGTAATCACAAAGCTTTTGCTCGCAGAAGCTTAAGAAAAAAACTGAGAGCTTTTGAAATAGCAGATAAAAAAAATCGTCCAAGAGGATGTTGGGCCACGCTCAGTGTAGGGTTCTGTAGATACCATTCTGTCAGAATAGGCTAAACGGGGGCTATTAGTAAGTATCATGTATATTACAAGCATAAGGGAGTACCTTTTCAGCGGTTTGTACGATGTTTTTTTTTAAATAAGACTTAAAATAACTCGAAAACGGCTGGACCAATCATGTTCGCTATAGGTTTCATTGAAGATATTTATTAAGATTTTGTTTTGTGATATTTTCCATATATTTAGATCCACATGGTCAAAAGGGGGGAAGGGCACTTTTTTTTCTTTCAGAGGCATATCATCGACAATATTCATTTTTCTAAAAAAATGTAGCGGCTATATTTTATTAATACACTGTGAGAAAAAAATTCATAGCAGTTTAACTAAATATTTTGTTATATTACTTGCACAATGGAGACGTGTGTTGCTGGTGGCCAACAGGTTATAACTAAATCGGTTTACGGATTTTGACCAAAATGTATATCTTTATTACATAAGTTCAGTATTTTTACAAGCTTTTATTTAAGTTGCATTGTTAGTATGAGTATGTTTGTTAGTTGTGTAGTTCCCGATTTCCGATTGAGCTGAAAAGTTGCATACATATTACGTCGGGCGGCAATACAAGCTGATCTGATGGTGGAGACAGGAGGCGGCTATAGGAACTCTGTGATAAAACAACGTAACCTAATTGTTTGGGGTTTTTAGGATTGTCTAGATGAGTATTAGTTGCGTGTGGTAAGAAAAGTACAGTCAGCGATAGATACTTGTATCAAAAATTAAATTTTAGTGTAAAACTTATATGAATTATTTTATTAATTAATAAGTTCGGCTAATATTGTTTTCAGAGTAACCTGCTCCGTTAGTCTTACTTCCGTCCCTGTTATTCGACGCTTAGATCTCTGCTTTTGGATTCGGGTTCAACTTATCTTTGAACGAAAGTCCAGTTATTGTGAAGTAGATACCTACGGCCACTTTGTACGACGCTCAGATATCTATCTAGTCTGACAGAATTTGTATTAAAATGTCAGCTTTCAAAATTCAGATTTAAACTTTTTCGATTATTACACCATATTATTTACGAAAACGGGACTAAATCGCGGATAAATAAGTAAAATAAGTCAATAGCATCTCGCACAGCTAAGCTGAGCTACTGACTGGCGCAGCTAGGTATGCTGATGTCAATTTTAGCCATTCTTCCCCGAGACCACCGGGACAATACCGTCTTTAAAACGTCGAAAGCTAATTTAAATCTTAATTTTACGGAATTATGCCCCATGTTTGTAAATAATTAGATCATAAAATTGACTTCTTAACAACAGGCGACAATAGGTTAGTAGGTGACGATATTTTTATTAATAGGATCAGTCGATAACTTTCGTTTTGAGGATCTAATTATATACGGTTGTGTAGCAAATTAATCAATTTAACTGTCATATTTAGTACATATGATAGAGGGAAGCGCTGGTAGCCTAGCGGTAAGAGCATGCGGAGGTTGCGGGTTCAAACCCCGGCTCGTTGAGTTTTACCGAGAGTTACCAATGAGTTTTTGGGAACTTATGCATGTCTGAATTATTATTTGATACTCGTATTTACCAGTCGCTTTTCGGTGAAGAAAAACATCGTGAGGAAACCGGACTTATCCCAATAAGGCCTAGTTTATCCTTTGGGTTGGAAGGTCGGATGGCAATCACTTTCATAAAAACTAGTGCCTACGCCAATTCTCGGGATTAGTTACCAAGTGGACCCCAGGCTCCCATGAGTCGTGGCAAAATGCCGGGACAACGCGAGGAAGAAGAAGATTTAGTACATAGGATATAAAAACATAGCTTATAAAAATAAAAGCTTGTAAAATAGCCATCTTTTTAATAAAGTGTTGATTTTCAAAATAATGAAAGTCTCTTCTTCTTTACATCCTGTTACCCCCTGCTGGGGTGTAGGGCTCGAACCATTTTCTTCCACTGACTCCGGTCCTGGGCAGCTTGGGTAACCACCCCATCCCCAATACACCCAACTCTTGCTCCACGGAACGGCGCCAAGTAAATTTAGGGCGACCATGTTTCCGTTTTCCGGGCATCTTCCAGGTCAGGGCCACCTTGGATAGGTGGGTGTCAGGCTTCCTGAGGATATGCCCTATCCAATGCCATTTGCGCGTTTGGATCTCCTTATGTACGGGTGCTTGTCCGGTTATTCTCCATAAGTGAGCGTTTGTGATCCAGTTAGGCCAAAAGATGTGCAGAATTTGCCTTAAGCATTTGTTCACAAACACTTGGAGTTTTGTCATTAGGTCTTTGCGGACAAACCAGGTTTCGCACCCGCAAATAATGAAAGTAAACATACAAAAATTGTAGATACCCACCCACGGGATATACCGAGGTCAAGTCCAAAGCGGATCGATTGTAAGGGCATAAATTGACAGTTTTTACGTAGGCAGCTGTCACAGGCAGAGGTTATTGTATAATGATTTGAGCAACCCTCGTTCGGGAATCGGGTTCTATATTTCACAAAAACGCCATGTTGAGCGCCAATCTGGAACTAGAATTATTAACAAAATAAAGAGATAAGTATTATTTAGTTGTAGAAAGTATTGAAAAATAAGCTAAAAACTGTCCCTTAAAACAGACCAGGAATTATATTTTTTTACATTACTAGTAAAAAATAATTATTATATTAACTATATGCACCTAGTCACAATTTTATGTATACTAGGGCAAGCCTTGGCTACTCGTACTTGGTGATAGTTTATTTATTGTCTTTTTAGCCAATTTTCCTGATGGAACCAATTACACCACAGTAGCCACATTCGTGATATTTCTTAAACATCGTTTTAAGCAATAAAATTGTCGGGCAACTCGGCTGTTGCGAATGCAACTTATTATTAAGTGTAAAAAAATCCTAATGCAGTAGCTAAACGCAGCCGTCGGGCTCGGCTAGTATTCGGAGGCTTTTCAAAAGCACCAATAGGAGCGTTCTACATATTCTATATCGCGACTAATTAGAAGCACCTTTTAAACCACTTTTTGTACTGATCAAATATTGCAAAATCACTCTTTCATCATCCTCCATACTATCAACACCCACTTCCTACATTTAACCGTTTGGCAAGAACCCTTGTAAACCAGTACCTTTTGGAAAATTATATTTAGCACGTCGTCGTCGTCGTCGTCGTCGGAGTCGTCGAGACCCTGACCTACCACGGCGGCTACATCGGCTAAAACACAAAAATCCGACTATCACAAGATTTGCCCTAATAATATATATAGGTACTTTAATAGATTAAACAAAAAGGTTTTTTTATGTACAAAGTATAAGTAAGATAATATAAAATTAACGATATGAAAGATTTCGGTGCTACGATTTATTGAATAAAAATAATAATTTGCGCAACACAGTTTCTGCTGCGTGTGCTGATTTTGAGTCACGAGCGTATTGACCTCACGGTAAAATCGAAGTTTGCTCATTAGATTTAAGCATCAAAACTTAAGTGAAAATAATATTCTAAAACTAAAATTGGCAAACCCCATCATTGTCGAATCAATCGCCTGATACGGGCCCTATTTCATTTAGATAACTCGCGACTCGGGACAGTTTAATCAGTGCTCAAGTAGGCACTTTACCGAATAAGGGCTAAGAAGCCAGAAATTCGTTTGACCTTCAGGATTCTGAAGGATAAAGTTGTGGTTAAAGAATTTTTATGATTAAAAGTTAGGTTAATTTATGAATACCTGCGAGGAAAATTCTACTGGAGGTCGATTCCAATTTAACAATTATTTATGGTTTTCAACTGGTTTTGATATTACTTTGACAATCTTGGTATTTGGCGCGCATCTCCCGCACGACTTTCACCTGTCTTCATCATTAGAACAGCTCGATGCTACCATTATATTGCATTGTCACCTGACTTACATAATTATGCAAAATGTATGGAAATCAGAAAATCGGATATCAGGAAGTCGGTTTTTAGCTTCCAAGATTTGGCCCACACTAACGAATATACTAACAGGCCAAGTTAAATAAAAGTTTGAAATAAAAATTACCTCTAGAATAAAAAAAATGATTATATTTCGAAGTTGTCTACTAAAAACTCTAACTCGAAGAAAATCAGACTGTACTTTACTCGTTTGTATTTACATATTAGCTTTTTATAACGAATAGTGCATTCATTCTACATCCATAATCTCAGATGAATAAAAACCTGTGTAAATCTTAATTAATATATCTTTTGAGTATAGAGGCGTATTGTCAAAGTAAATTTTGTAGTCATCTAAATTTACTGCCATCTTTTGACATATGACTAAAACTCTTAGAATCACTAACGGCCCGATTCAAAGAATGAGATACGATAACGATAAGTTCTGGTTTACGTAAGTTCTCATTTAGATATCGTTTATATGTCGTATAATTGACAGAAGCAGCTCGATTCGGGCAACCAATGTTAGTTGTTACTTTGATGTTAGAAATATCGTAGATAGATCTTATTGGGATCACAGTGAAATCGATATAAACGTGAATTTTGACATGTCGTTTATTTATCAATCTTTTAAAGATCTTTCCAAGATCTTAAACGTGTCTTAATCATTCTTCGAATCGGGCTAATAGGCTATTTGACCCATGTTTTCCCACTGATATGTGTTAAATATCAAACGGTGGTGTCGCCATCTACTCGAGTATAGGCCAAACGTATATCGCCATCTATTCGAGCATAAATTGTTATTCATTATTTGGAGGCACGTTTTTTTTCCTAGACTTGAATTATCTTATACGGAGTTATATATATCTTTGATAAGACGAAACTCGATAAGATATACTTATTGGCGTTTCGCTTGATATTTGTGCTCGAGGTTCCAATATACATTAAATTAATTAAGCTGCGTCCCAAGTTATTGTATTCCTTTATTTTGTACACATTTTAGTGTATTTATCATTTCTGCTCAATTTCATAAGCCGTTTCCAATTAATCTCCATTTCAGCAATATTTTAGAGATCCAATAACAAAATAGACCGCTATCCCATTTATTATCAAATAAGCGACGTAAAATTATGACTCGGATTTATCATTTATCACGTTCACAATAATAATTCTTATTTTTGTTTATTACAAATTAAATAGCCTTTATATTACTAGAAGATATATTAAAGGCGCAAATATGAAACATATATTGTACTGTTAACAATAAAACACACACCGCTGCCTTAAAAAATATCCATTCACGAAGCAAAAGTCGATAGACAAAACGAAAATAAAATACAGGGACAGCTCTGACTGACAGTACACATTTTTGAACTGTACTTTAAGTTCCCTATTAATTATATTATTATATCATTAACATTTCTGTTACATATCTTTTACTCTTAACATGCATCAGTGAGATCACAGCCTTATCCGTTAAAGGGAGGATCTTAAAATTAACCGAGGATATATATTAAGGATTAAATAATTGATAATTAATGCACTAATTGGAATTTAAAGTACTTAAAACGTTTACGTATGAGGCTATTATTTTGTAAAACGACGTCGCATGTTTGAATGCCCATTGAAATTGCTATCTTAATCAAAGAGACTATGTCTAGTAAAGCATCCAAATGCAACTGAAATTAAAAAAATAATCTAACTACCGTCTACGTCTGTTCCTAAAAATAACTATCTAAACAAAGACACGATTATATTAAAAAGATCACTTGGCTGTAGATTTCCTTCAGACATATGCCGTTTTAGGAATTAAGACAGAACGTCTTAGGCAAACAATTTCCCGTCTGTCTTCGGACGTTAGAAATATCGCTTAGCGAGCTCTCGCGTAAAAGAGGAAAGATGCTTGGACACCTGTTACGATACAACGAATTTATCAAAAACATCATAGAAGAGAGAATTAAAGCAAAAAGGAAGAAGGGGAGACCAAGGAGAGCGTTCATGGATCAAGAATAAGGAAAAACTCAACTGCCAAGGAGAAGGCAGAAGACAGATACACATGGAAATCGCTCCACCGACAAGAGTTTAAATATATGATTATGACGATGAGCTCTCACATTTCGGTGCTCAAGCTGATGCACCTATTACATATAGTTGCGCTTATAATGCACAATATGATAAAATGTAGCACCGATGGATCGTAATAGCACGCGGTTAGATAATGACATATGCTTTATTTTAAGTACACCGTTGAGATGGTAAGAATACTCAGAGATATTTATGCAATCAAGTCCTGGAAACAATTAATATTATCATCATTATATCAGCCCTTTAACGCCTAATGCTGAGCACAGGCCTCTCTTCTATACTCTGTATCTTTAGATATTTAAATAAACAAGCCAAACATTACATGATCAACTAAAATGTAGTTTAAAGTCAGGTCGTTCAGTGACAGATCCAGTCGATTTTGTATTTGGTTGGTTAACCAATAAATGTTATAATATAACTTCCCGAAAATGTACAAAATGGTTTGTTTACTTTTATTTAAATACCTAAAGATACAGAGTATAGTAACTACGCCACTTGTCCCGGTCCTCTGCTAGTCTTATCCATAAGTGCCTCGCAATCTTCTAAATATCGTCCTCCCAACGAGCCAATTGAAAGCCGCCTCAGTAGAAAGGCAGCCTTAGGAGGCTAAGAAAAAGTTTTAGATCCATGGTCTGATAGAGACAGATGCTAGCCAAGTAATCGCAACACCCTGACAGCTTAATCTTTATCACTCGTAATTAAATCAGAATCCAATCAGGTTCAGACGGGGATCAATTAGCATTTCATCCCCTCACTGACACAAAGTTTCAACTCACAAACAATATGAGGCGGATAGGACCTTGTCACATTGATTTGAGTTGGAGTCCAGATGTTTCATCTGAACAAACAGTGACGTTATGAAGCGAAGGATTTTGAGTGAAGAGAAATAAAATGTACAATTGATAAAACAATAAGAGTGACACCACACTGGTGCGTTGTGTTGCGTTGCGTCGCGTTGTTTCTTCGCAAGCGTTGCGTTAACGCTACGTCGTTTTACATATATTTTTATAGCATGCCACATTTATGCGTTGCGATGACGCGACTCAAACACAACGCAACGCACTACTATAAGCTAGGGATAAACTTTCAATTCGCCGCCGCCATACATACATTCAGACATTCTGAAATAGTATGAAACTTGACAGTAAGAGTTTTTGTCGCTAGAAATTGTAATACAAAGAAATTAGAAGGAGTAGAAGTTTTAAAACGAGTGCGTAACTTCGATTGTATGGAAGCGGTTTTATGGCAGTGGATTCGTGTGACTCTTAAGATTCGAAGGCAGAAGGCGAAGAAGGCAATTCAGAAGGATTGACAATACTGAGATGGATGAGTTTTCTGTATGGTGACGAAGCCTACGCTATGTATTTTAAAGTATGCTTTTTTAAAACAAAAAATATATTTTTCAAAAGGTGGCCAAAATAACTACTTGATGAAAAATAACAACATCATGTTTAGGCTTAATAACTTTTTGGCAATATTTTAATTTTTTTTTTCCACGGGCAACTAATACATCGAGATAATTCTAAAAAACCCAAACACAATTCAATTGTGTTGTTTTATCACAGAGTTCCTATAGCCACCTCCTATCACCATCATCAGATCAGCTGGTTGGTACCAAAATATTGCATTGTCACCCGACTTACATCTCTTCTTTCTCGCGTTTTTCCGGCATTTTTGCCACGGCTCTTGGAAGCCTGGGGTCCGTTTGACAACTAATCCCCAGAATTGGCGTAGCCACTAGTTTTTACGAAAGCGAGTGCCATCTGCCCTTCCAACCCAGAGGGTAAACTAGGCCTTATTGGGATTAGTCCGGTTTCCTCACGATGTTTTCCTTCACCGAAAAGCGACTGATATCAAAAGTTAAGGTCACACGCTGTAACTGCTAGGCTACCAGCGCTTTTTTTGTCACCCGACTTATATATGTATGCAAAATTTCAGCTCAAGCGGGAACCGAAAAGTGGGTCAAATTTAGCTACCAAAATTTGACCCACACCAACATACTAACAGGGCAAGTTAAATAAAAGCTTGTATAAATAAATGCCTTGATAGAAGTATAATGACATTGCTCGGTTTAAGAAATCCTTGGCTGTCATCCTATAGAACACGAAGTATAGGCATTTTTATAACTAATAATCGTTTAGTGTGTGATTTTTTAACTATTAAATTATTACATTGTGTATGTTACACATTTTGACTGAAATGAAACAAGGCATATTATAATTTTGGCCTGCAAAATATATATCAAAATCAGCGATCAAGAGAATTTCTCGAAAATATATAATTTCAAAATTAAGTTATTCTAGACTTCCTTCAATTTTCCTCTCAGAGCCTCTGACAAATTGAAATATTTTTGCTGGGTAATATAAAGTTGTTTGATAGTAATGTCGTTAGTTTGTGTACTAAATTAAATAAAAAACTGTTACAGAATTCAACTTTGGAATCCCTTGCTACTCTCGGGATTCTATTATAGAAACCTTCGCTTCGTTTAAAGATAAAGATAGTTTATTACTCAAGTAGGCATATTACAATGCGCTTATGAACGTCAAATAAAGCTACACCGGCTCTAACCCTACACCTCTGACCGGAAAAGATTTAAATTTAGGATTCAATATACGCCCTCGCCGTAAATGTGTCATTTTGCTCCCTTGTGACACAATCTACTATTATACAAGGACGACATCATTAAAAAAATATATGTAAATTACATTAACATACTAATATATACGTAGACTAAACTAAGTAAAGCTTGAACGGTCACAAATTGTAATTGTTGATTTATTTAGGTTTCATGTCAATTTGGCAGTTTTTTTTTTAATATTTTTTTTTACATATTGAAGACACACCAACAGTACATAAACAAAGCTAGTAAAGTAACAAGTATAGTAGCCACGTATAATATCTATGCACCAATAACAGGTGTACAACAACACTCAAACAGTTCGAGGATTTTTACACTACATTATTAACTACTACTACAGTATGTCCAATGTAAAGTAAACGCTAAATGGCTCAACAATTAATGTCCGTGACTGTACAAAACATCAATAAATTAAAAACGATATATTCGTGATAGTTCAAATAATTTCCCTTACCGGGATTCGAACCCAGTGATATATCTACATTAACCATTACTGTGTATTACGTATCATCTATGGTTACATTTTCTAGTCCCCAGTTCATTTCAGAGCGCCAGTGATCGCCCGGCTTTCACGCGAGACGCTTTCGTTTCGGCAACGATCGTCTTTTATTTCGAATTTCGAAGTTCGCTGTTCGGAAAAACAGTTCCAATTTTAAATATGACAGTTTATTAACGGACTTCAGTTGGAATGAAGTGATAAGTGACTTTGTAAAACGATTAGTGATGTTTGAACTTGTGTGAAACTTTTCTTACGGAAGGCGAAGATTAAAAAAGTTTTGACGCAAGTGAGTAACTGCTGAAAGTATTGTCGTAGGCTATATTATGTTTTATTAAAAATGTTGGCGGGAATAATCATTATTTATCGTGATAGTAGAAATATTTATGTAAACAAATATTAAGCCTAAATAATTATATATGCAGGGTGGCACAAAAATGAAAGATTTTTTTACCGTGCATATTGTTCATTATTTTAACAAAGTTTTGCTTTTATATATCAAAGCCAGAGGATTTATTTTGGAGTATTAATTTTTATACTATTAGTAAAAGATGTGTAAGTAAGAAAAATATTCGTAAAAATATGTTGCTACGTATTTTTGTGCCATCCTGCAAAGGAACAGTAATTATATTTTAACTTTCTTTTTTTAAATAAACATAGTTTTTGAGCCTATGAATATTTATAAACATAAGCAATATTTGTATATATTTATTCTAATCTAAATGAGATTGATAATAAAAAAGAATCTATTCTAAAGTTTAATTAAAATTTATGAACGAAGTTATTTCGAACTGTGAAAATAGTGAAATGCAATTTTAAGTACGTACTTTAAAATTATGATTAAAATACTTAAATGCTTTACTATTGTTACAATATTTCCGTGTTTTTACTGCACCGAGCTAGGTATATTAAATATATTCAACTGGGTCACTCACGTATATAAAGTCGATGATTTCTCTACATATTTCCTATCGCAATACTCCATAACGAGCAGCATTTTCATAGAGCAACTATCGACTATACGTGAGTGACCCGGTTTAATATATTTAATATGTTAGTGTCTCTCGGACGTTTTATTATTAAAATGGAGCTAGGATACAAAATTTGGCACCCTAATTCGTCTTCTTTTGGAATTATATTTAATTTATTTTTATTCAAAAATGACTCAATACAATGATTGCACCACAGGAGATTGTAAAGGATGGGTTTATTCTTCAAAAACTGATGAGAAAGTTGCATATGAAACGCTACGCATCCAGCTCTATCATGCAAACGGCTAAGGAGTGGAATTCGCTTCCTGCAAATCTATTCCCAGTCCACTATAACTTGGATCTTTTTAAATCGAGAGTGAATTGAATAGACATTTTTTAGGTAAGCATGTTGTTCCATCTTAGACTGTATCGGCACTTACCATACAAATACAAATATAAATACGTTTATTTCATTACTTTTTACAGCAGTTCATAGTTATAATGTTAGGTAGGTAAGTAGTCCATCTTAGTCCAATCTTACCATCAGGTGAGATTGTGGCAAAATGGCTTACCTTTTCCCAATAATAAAAATAATAAAATAATTCATAAGCGTGGCAAGGTAATTTGGTGCTAATTTTGAGTTGTTTTCTTGTATTGGCTGGTAGAATATTTCACTTTTAAGTGATGATTGATAAACAAATCAAATAAATAAATATATAGGACATTATTACACAAATTGACTAAATTGAATTGATTTTGAATGATAAATATTTCATATCGTTCATTTACAGTTAAATTTTTCTTCGCGTTGGTGTAGTGAAAAGATTTGTGTTTTGCTGTAGCAGTTTTGTTTAACCCTCGTGTTTTGAAATATCGTAAAGCTCAAGATTTCACTTTTCACACCACTGACTACGCTCATGGCTCGATTTTGGAATCTTTCGCTTAGTCGGGCATTATTAGCACGAAGAATTAAACAACAACTTTGTCCTCTTGTAAAACAACTAGGTACCTAGTTAAAGACAGACCAAGCTACGTTGGCAGTGATTTTGATAGCCCAGACCGTGCAAGTGTTAAGTGAACTCCATAATTGCATTATTTATATTTAATCTTAATAATAATAAATAAATAAATAAATTCATTTATTTCGACCAACTTAGGATCATATTACATTTAAATTATTATATTAAAACGTAAGATTAAAGTTTAACTTAAATTAAATTAAATTAAGTTAAGTATACTCATATTTTAACCCAGTCTAGAGAGGCTTGGACACCAGTACATGAATCATATGACAGTGATTCAGGCACTGGCAGTCAAATCTCTCCGCAAACATGAATGTGACATGTTTTATTCATTATAGAAATGTAACTTTTTAAACTAATTTTATTTTTTTACTATGGTACAATAAAAATAACCATCACTGCATGATAGTTTGTGGTTTAAAATAACACTTGCACCTTCTGGGCTATCTAAATCGCTGCAATATCTTGCTCTGACTAAATCTATGTTTGTACTCACGCACTCTAACGCCTAACAATAGAGGCGTGTTCAGAGATTTGTGAGTACAGTTAGCATCAAAAGGAGCGGTTGAAACAATGCGCCAAAAGTATCTGATATTCCGGATAACTTTTCCAAATATAGATAAATTGTTAAAATTCGCGCTCAAGAGTATATCTTTTACAGTCTTAGTTATTCTATATTAAAGACATCACTTTTTGGTAAGCTGTTATAAAATGTGTAGATACTTATGAAACGTTATTTGATCCGCTACTTTTGATGCCGACTGTACCTTAGCCGCTCCGATATATCTGATAACGATTGTACAGCCCGCGTAGCCAACGTGCCTATCGTTCACGCTCCGTGGCGAACGAAACGCAACTGTCACTGTCGCACTAATATGGAAGAGTGATAGAGAGAAATGACTACGCTACGCTACGGAGCGGTAACGATTTTAACGTTGGCTACGCGGCCAGAACTCCTTACGGCCCGTTTCGAAGAACGATTAAGATCTTTAAAAGATAGCTAACTAAACGAGATGTCAAAATTGACGTTTATTTCGATTCCGCTGTGATCTCAATATAAGATCTAACCCTTTTGTTTTGCTGCGACGCACACAACATTTCCTATATGTATGGAACAGCATTATTTCAATGTATTTTTTAGGGTTCCGTAGCCAAATGGCAAAAAACGGAACCCTTATAGATTCGTCATGTCCGTCTGTCTGTCCGATTATGTCACCGCCACTTTTTTCCGAAACTATAAGAGCTATACTGTTCAAACTTGGTAAGTAGATGTATTCTATGAACCGCATTAGGATGTTTACACAAAAATAGAAAAAAAACAATAAATTTTGGGGGTTCCCCATACTTAGAACTGAAACTCAAAAAATCTTTTTTCATCAAACCCATACGTGTGGGGTATCTATGGATAGGTCTTTAAAAATGATGATGAATGAATGATTTTTCTAAGCTGAATAGTTTGCGCGAGAGACACTTCCAAAGTGGTAAAAAGTGTGTCCCCCCCCCCCGTAACTTCAAAAATAACAGAATGAAAAATCTAAAAAAAACATATGCTATACATTGTCATGCAAACTTCCACCGAAAATTGGTTTGAACGAGATCTAGTAAGTAGATTTTTTTAAATACGTCATAAAATTAAAAAAAAAAAATTTTTTTTCATCAAACCCATACGTGTGGGGTGTCTATGGATAGGTCTTCAAAAATGATATTTAGGTTTCTAATATCATTTTTTTTAAACTGAATAGTTTGCGCGAGAGACACTTCCAAAGTGAAAAAAATTGTGTCCCCCCCCCCTGTAACTTCTAAAATAACAGAATGAAAAATTTAAAAAAAATATATGATATACATTACCATGCAAACTTCCACCGAAAATTGGTTTGAACGAGATCTAGTAAGTAGTTTTTTTTAATACGTCATAAATGGTACGGAAGCCTTCATGGGCGAGTCCGACTCGCACTTGGCCGCTTTTTTTCTTTCTACTTCTATTTTGTATAAATGTGTATTTCTCTCGTATGATTTTGTATTATCTGTTTTTTTTTTTCATTTTATTACTTGTATTTCCTGTGTGTATTGTGGCAAACAAATAAACGGATTATCTATCTATCTATCTATTGACGATATTTTTAACGTTAAAGTGACATTGGTTGCCCGAATCGAGCTGCTTCTGTTAATTAAATGACATACAAACGATATCTAAATGAGAACTTATCTAAACCAGAACTTATCGTTATCGTATTTCATTCTTTGAATCGGGCCGTGAATCCCTCACACATCATATGAATGCGAGCAACATACTCTGAAATTAAAACTAAGAATAGAGCAGAATAACATAATGTTTATATCTAAATATGCCTCTTTAAGAGGAAACATCAATAGTCATTTTTCTATACAAACGTTCACGACATTTTCCTCTCTGGATTTTGGTCCTAGATTTTTTTTTCTTATATGAGTTCAATATTAGCATAACCTATCTGTACGTTATAGGAACTAGGTTACTTCAAACAACGCTAAAGTGGCCCATAAAATGCGCCGTAAACAGATGCTTACCATACAAAATCGGCGACAATAAACGCAAAAATCAAAACGGGCAGACAGATAATTTCTTTCACATTCCGTTCCCAAAATTTTCGAATCGGGCCGTTAGTATTTTCTAAAAGTAACAAATTGTATGTAACAAAATCGAGTAGGGCAGGTAACTAACGTACGTGGGCGGATGAATGAAAACCACTATTGAGCCATTCTGAAGAAAATGTACTTCAATCTAGATGAAACCTAAGCGTGAATGGAAAGCCATTTTCTCTATCAATCTGTGAGGTTAAATATATTAGACATTAGGTGTAGGGCAATGACATTTAAGTACAGATTGTCTGGCCTAGTGGGTAGTGACCCTGCCTATGAAGCCGATGGTCCAGGGTCTTATCCCGGCAAGGGCATTTATTTGTGTGATAAACACAGATATTTGTTCCTGAGTCATGGGTGTTTTCTATGCATATAAGTATGTATTTATCTATATACATGTGTATGTCGTCGCCAAGTGCACATAGTAACTTCCGAGTCTGGTCCGGACACATCCCTAAAAACAAGTTTCTATGTACCTATGATGGGTGTTAAACCGTCACCACTGTGTGTAGACTGTCAGAAGCCTGATGACTTGTCTCACGTGTTTTGGACTGCGTCCGGAATTGACAACATTTCATATTTTTAAGTGCTACTTTTTATTGTCTACATCGAAAGAACGCACTAATTTAAGGTACCCGTATATTTTATAGTCCCATATTTTGGTCATAAAATCTATTTATATTGTTACTTGAAACGAAAGGGCGTATGTAATGGTATGGGCGAATCTGTTTCATATACTGGAAAAAACGTTGAATTAATTTACGTTTGAGCATAGACAACAGTGCGAGTGACATAACCTCAAACGTTAAAAATAAAATCACAAATTAACAAGTGTCACAAACGTCAAAACTTAAGTCAAACGATGGTTTTCATCCCGTTTTCATTAATATTTGTTTCTAGATATGCCTCGTATTATTCTTAAAGGTAGCTAGGTTACCTATTGTGGGAGTATAAATAGGTCGTGGTTAAAGAAAGTACCGTAGAGTCCGTTAAAATGCAGGATCGTTTGGAATATCACAGTGAGAGCACTAAAGTCCGTGATAATGCAGTGCCGTAAATAATAAAATCACACAAGAAAAATATCCCAACAATGTGAACTGTTAGTATCATTGTCACTGGTAGTGAAGTGACAATGACAATGTCAACCCAATCGGAAGTCATTTTTTTGCTTGTAGTGGCAGAACTGAAGGAGCTGAGTGACGTCAATTTCCGTTTTAACTATTTTTAGAGATTTTGAATACAAAAATTCATAAATAATATATAAAATTTATTTTTTTGTAATCTACAGGAGCCCCTCTCGAAATGGTTTGGGCTCCTGTAGATTACAATCTCGAAATTATTGGTAGTTTGGGCTCCATGCACAATGGACAGATCAATTGTTGGTTGGCAGAGCCTTTATCAGACATGGCAATCAGTGTATACCACTTTATTGATCCCTACCTTGAGTAAGGAACTATGAAAGCACTCATGAGGCTGACATGACATGACAGCCTGAATAAAAATCAGATAAAAAAACCCCTCTGGTGTTGCACGTGTCCATGGGCGGCGGTAATCGCTTACCATCGGGTGATCCATCTGCTCGTTTGCCTCCTATATCATAATGAAGAAGTACAAGCTTTGCTTAGTTTGGGCTAAGTCGATTTGTGTAAGATTGCCCCTCTTCTTCTTCCTCGCGTTGTCCCGGCATTTTGCCACGGCTCATGAGAGCCTGAGGTCCGCTTGACAAGTAATCCCAAGATTTGGCGTAGGCACTAATTTTAACGAAAGCGACTGCCATCTGATCTTCCAACCCAGAGGGTAAACTAGGCCTTGTTGGGATTAGTCCGGTCACGATGTTTTCCTTCACTGAAAAGCGACTGGTAAATATTAAATGATATTTCGTACATAAGTTCCGAAAAACTCATTGGTACGAACCGGGGTTTCAATTAACCGGCGACCTCCGGATTGCAAGTCGCACGCTCTTACCGCTAGGCCACCGCTTCACCAAATGTCAATACAAAATTCTAAAATCTAAGTTATTGATAGTCTGACTAACAAACTTGTTTTCTTGTTTTATCTTGAATTCCTTCAAACCACCAACTTTTACCAATATCTACATTCATCTTACGAAGTTATATATTCAAATACTGATCTCAAGTTATTTAATACTAGTACAACTAGGACCAAACTATCTTGTTTGTGGTATCGCCTACGTAGGGAATCAACTAAATGTTAAATCAAATAACCAAGATAGTTGCACAACTTGAGACGAAAGTACCCATAATAAGTAGGACCCGAACAAAATCTCCTTTTCATACAAATGTAGTCCTTATTTTCCTCACATTAGTGACATTATTTTCACACAATTTTGTTGTATATCAACCACAGCTATGCCCATACGGTTTTTTTTCGAATGTTTAATTATTATAGCAGTTAGAAGTATTTAAAATTTTGTAAGAAATCTGTTTTTCGCTGCAAATTTTTATAATAATACAAAATTCAAAACAAAACAAACGTAGAACATAGCTATGGTTAACATACGTCGAATTATTTAAAAAAATAAAAAAATAAAAATGGGGATTACGTTTGTATGGAGAAGCAGCCGTCCCCTTTCCTCTGAAGGTGCCTCAAAGTAAAATTCACACCTTTGCTGCAAGTCATATGTGACTCTTACGTTAGAACTGTTAGAAGGCACTCGGCTCGATTCGATCAATGCTTTTAAGATGACACAGCTATAATATTATAGATATGTCAGTATCAAAACTTACCGATCCATATCGTATACAGACCTAATATTTGACGTAATACAAAGTTCGAATTGGGCCGTTACATTAATTTAAACTGTCTGGCGATCAGCCGGCTGTAGCACTGTCGCATTTTATCACTATGCCTGTCACGTTCATACAAGTATGCAAGTGCGAAAGTGACGGGCATAGTGACAAGTGATAAAAATGCGACAGTACTACAGCCGCAGATCGTAAATTTTAAACAGCTATAAGTAGCAAGCGTGATGTAGGCCACGCCACAACTAACATTATTTACTACAATTTATTTATGTTCGTTATTCGGTACAAAATACACTTACAACATTTTAATTTTAATCGTTCATATAAACTTAATACATTTTACAATGCTTATTGATGACCGACGTTTTTTATCATTTTGTAATAATTAATACTACCTACATAATTCAGTTCAAAAACCTTACTTTTAAATTTTAATTCAAAGTCATCGAAAACAAATAGTTTAAAAAGTCTTTTTCTACTCGTCGACTGTAATGGTTGAATTATGATTTCGTATACCAAACTGTAATTCAGTACTTTTGATGTATGGGCTCCCAACTCAACTATAATATTCATTTCGAAACGGTTTAGTCAACTATAATGAAATGGACCAATCACAGCTCGCTGTGGTCAAGAGGACGAAACAAAACGATAGCTCAAATTAATTAATTATTTTAGGTTGTATAGTAGAAACAATCGCTTCATAAGTCATAAACGCACATATGACACCCTTAATATAGCAACATCCATAGACTACGAAAACCGCTTACCATTGCTTGTTAGTCTCCATAGGCTACGGAGGCCAAAATCGAGAAAAAACTGTCTAAAAATTGAATTTAGCAAGGAGCAAGTACCAGGGTCTCATGAGTTACAAAGTGTTGTTGACCACCCCGCCGGGTCCCGGCGGCCGGGGCGTGTACGACTATGAAGGTATCGCGCGTATCTTAAATAGCTCTATACTTTTGTCTTGTTTACCTGTATGATTTTATTAGTTTAAAGTTTTTATTGACTCGTAGAAAAAGTATTGTATACTATTTTATACTTTCAATATTTTTACTTTAAATAAACTTTTCTTTTTTGCTTACATTCTTCTTCATATTTTTTTTGTTAGCCTTATTTAGTACCCCACAGCTAGGCAAAGGCTTCCCCTCGCTTTCTCCGACTATCTGGATAAAATCCGTCCAAGTCGAACCGCCATCTCCTTTTCAGTCTGTCTGCACCCCGGCCAGCACCATATATGGTGTTCCGTGGGTCCCACTCGGTAACCATTTTAGCCCATCTTTCAGGGTGCATGCGGCAGACATGTCCAGTCCAGTTCCACATAAGCTTAGCGGTCTTGACACCTACATCTACACCTCGAGTTCTGGAGCGCAGTTCCGTGATTCTGATTCTGTCAGTTCTGCGCTCCATCGCTCGCTTCTTCATACAAATTGTACAAATAAGGAACAAGCCAATTTAAAATCTATAGTCGTTGCCAAAACTACGAAGTATCCAGACAATGGGTAAGAAAATTATTTTATTACCTACGAAAATTCACGTTGAGACAAATATTTCAACCAACTTCATTCTACGATAGCATCGGTTGGCAACAACATACAGGTTTATATTCAGAATCTTAAATTTAAAAACAGTCTTATACCAATTCATGCGACGGAGCTGTAGGGACTAAATACAATAGTTGCTTAATAAAGTTAAATGATAAATGGGGAAAAGCATATTCACAATTGGCTACTTGACTGTTTTTTGTAAATAATGTCAAACGATCTTGATTTTCCTGAGGATCAAATGTCTATATGGGACTCATGGCATTTAAGCAACACAAAGGTCAGAAATGAGAGTTAAAGTCTGACGCTCGCAGTCAACGATTGAAACGCCTCTAACAAAATGATAAGGTAATGTGACGTCACATCATATAAGTCTGCCAATGGAAATTGCCATTTTGACTCTGAAATACGAGTATTGCGTTTATGTGTATAGTTGTCATACAATTTATTTTTCAATAAAATGTATGGAGTCGAATGGTACCATTTTCTTTTCTATTTTTGAAAGACAAAAATTTTTTTTTTTTTTGGAACTTCGGAGCCTTGTATTTTTTTATAATCTCAATATATTTTTTTAATTTCCACTTTTTTTATAATGGGTGGCTCATTTTCTATCCATTTAACTAAATTTTGTTATAATATTCAACATGTGTCAAGTACCTACCCAATTTTCTGGCTGAAAGTTAAAGTCCAAATTTCCGTAATTAGAGCTGTCTCCATAAGAGTCAGAGGCTCAAGACGACACATCAAAGCTTTTGAGTGCGAAGATGGAGCAGGAATCATACACTGGAAATCTCCCAATAACCTCTTCACATCACTACCGAAGGAAGGCAGCAGTATTTTTGATATACCCTTCACCGTCTCCATGTTTATGTATATTGTGTTTATCCAATGTGAAAAGTTATTTGAAAGACGAAGCAATTTTGGAATAGGAATAATGTGATCTTCACTCGGCAATGAGATAAGCGTACGATATATTTACAAACAAGTTAAAAGTTATATAAAATATTTAAAACTCCCAACGCAATGAAACGGATGAACCGATTTACTAAACATGTCTAAGAACCAGCGTTAGGAAACCAACTTTTAAATAAATTCCAAATCAGTTAACCTGTTTAACGGTGTCACAGACAGACACACAGAGAGATACACACAGTCAAAATAACCGCCAGTCGATCGTTGTCTCGCCTAATAGTGTTGTTTCAATTTTATGAATGAATCAAATTTTTAAATAAATAAATAAATAATACCCCTTTTTGGAGTTAAAAACCAAATCCCGACTGTGATTTTTTTCGTACAGTAACTAGTACATTGTTTTAGTAGACATAGTTCCAGACATTGACTTGGTGACAACCAAGGCCGTAAAACAAATCGATTTACACTTTATTCGAAATTGGTTTGGCACTGTTGATGCTTCACTTTTGGACCCCGGTACGTCCTTAAACTACGTCCGTCGTATGGGCATTGTGAATGTCATCTCGCTTTGTGTGGTAGGGCATAGCCAGCGGATGTCATTCCAGATTTAGAGCAGAGCCCAACTGGAGAAGTACCAAGTAACCATACAGAAAACAGCAGCCAAATAACACTAGACCCTACTAATAGTGTTGTGTTCCTGTCGGTGAGTAAGGTTGCCAGATCTCAACGAGGATGCGGAGTGTTAGGGTTGCAGGCGTCCATAGACTACGAAGACTGCTTACCATCGTAGTATTTAAAAAAAGTTGTGCACCAGAGTTAACGGCGGCTTACCTTTTTTCTTAGAGATTTAAGCTTGAAAATTCAGACTAGACCGTATTCATAGTGTTGTGTTCCTGCCGGTGAGTAAGGTTTCCAGAGCTCAACGAGGGGAGGGGGGGGGGGGGGGGGGGGGGGGTTTAGGGTCGGCAACGCGCATGTAACTCCTCTGGAGTTGCAGGCGTATATAGGCTACGGAGACTGCTTACCATCAGGCGGGCCGTATGCTTGTTTGCCACCGACGTAGTATAAAAAAGAAACTTAACAGAAACATCTGCTGACATAATAACTATTTCTATTGGCTGTGAATATAGTGTCGTAATGAAATAAAAGAAACAATTAAATATTGTAGGGACATTCGTTCACAATTTGACCAAGTCCCACGGTAAGCTAAGATTGTTATATATATAATATACAAATACTTAAATACATAGAATATATCCATGACTCATGAACAAATAAATGGCCTTACCGGGATTTGAACCCAGGACCATCGGCTTCATAGGCAGGGTCACTACCCACCCACTAAGCCAGACCAGTCGTCAAAAAGAATAAAAAGATAGCTTTTTTGGAAAAGCCAATTTAAAAAATAATCCAAACTCTGTCAATTCATTGTTTTAGTACTAACTAACTTTAACCTAGCTTATTTTTAACACACAGAAACATCTGCGAGCGAAAGAACAATTTTTTAGAGGAACAATTAAAAAAAAGCACCACCACTGGCAATACTAAATACGAACTTGCGACCTCTTGCAACACCGGTCCAATTGCTGCCTGCTTTGTTCTAGGTATTGGAAATAATATATTATCGAAATAATTAAAGATTCACAAGGATACCTACTCGCACCAGTGCCTTGCGAGTGTGACTGAGAGGAACCTACTTATTTTTAGTATAATTTATGAAGTCAAATGCACATTTCAGAATAAGGCTGGAGTGTTATATAGCCAGCAATTTGGCCGCAGACAAAGGAGCAAATAATGAAAAGGTAATGATCCAGAATATAAAGATACCCTTTTTGTACTGAAGTTAAGTCTTAAGTCTTGAATAATGGGGAACTTGTATAAAAATAAACCTTCCTCATTAATGTCCTTTTTAAATTAGGTGTCTGGGTTTTTTTTTATATTGTTAGGATTGCGCGTTTTTACAGAATTTATATTTTTCGTTACTATGAAGGAACTGAGTGATCAAAAACATTTTATTTTTATTTAAAATGTTTTTTAAATTTTTGACATGAAAAGTACTTTCATAAAATAACAGTTTTGAATGATTCACTGTTAGTTTCACGAGACTTAAATTAAAAAAGGCCTTAAAAAAGATAATCACGGTCCATTTTCCGGTCGATTTAAGTCTTTCATTCAATTAATTAAAAATAACAAAATTATTGACATAAATATCAACAGTGTTCTATTTGACGCATATTTGAATCATTTTTTGGAAATCTCCATTGCATCGGATTTGCATAAGTATTCCAACGATACCTATATTATCTAAATTGGTTCAGGCATTTTGGATGTTACGGTGGAATAAAGAAACTTACATACGCAATATGAACCCTGAAAACTTTTCTGAGCAGTCATGTAAAACCATTAAAGCCAAAGTTTTAAACGTTGAATCACTCAAAAAAAGTGGATTCACCCAATTACTCTCCTTTTTTTATTCAAATCTATATTTAGTTTTTAATTGACAACCAGAGTGGGTTAGCCCAATTGGTCCCTATTATTCGGAGTCCTTCAAACCCTACAACTCCCAATCAGCTGTCGGACCCCACTCGCTTTTAATTGTCACCATTGACATTACAGAGCTAAAATGGGAAATACATAATTTAAGTCTACAAATTGACGGTTGGGGAGGTTTTCATTATACACACATATTTTAACAATCATTTAATATTGCGTTTTAAAGGCATAATCAGATATGTACCTAAGAATCGTTAATGTTCTATATAGGTAAACATTGTATTGGGTCATTACCTATGAAATTGGCGGTGTTGTTCATAAGTATTAGTCATGTCATAGTTTATTTATTTCAATAGTAACTTCGAAGTATTTTTTAATGTCATTTTATGTATTCAGAATACCGCCCTGAAAACAACTCTTTTCATGTGCTGCCGGCTAGAGTATTTAAATGACTTACATTTTTCTGACGGGACAGATAGAAAATGTGCCTTAAAAATGTCTCAGATTACTGGCAAAAATTTGTTTGGTTTGAAAATGCCATCACAAAATAATCAGCAAAATTTATTGTATGAAAGATCGAATTTCGTTAAAGTTTTCCATAGAAAACGCCAATTTCATAGGTAATGACCTAATATAAATTTGCCTGAGGTACTACTTGCCTCAAGTATCAAAATTGCGTGAGTAACACGTTCAAAAGAATGTTAATATTTTCGAGTCTCTCGGGAGTTATATAAGTAAATATTCTTTACTGCCTCCATAACGATACATTTTACAAGAGAATATTAGAACTACTAAAAAGCGATCTCTACCAGACAAACTTCGGGAAGCCGAAAATGAAAAACTCATATCAAAAGTGAACAGGTAGTGCAAGGAGCGAAAAGTAGCAATTAAAATTGTAATAATCATTTTGAAGTTAGCAACATAACGCAGGGAAGGAATTATTACCTATCGTAGCACATTAACTTTAAAAATACAAGTTTATGACAAAATTGAATGGAAGTGGACCCGGGTATGTTCTTAAACTACGTCCAAAAGAGAGGTATAGGCACTGTGAATGTCATCTCGCTTTGTGTGGTAGGGCACAGCACAGCGGATGTCATTCCAGATCTAGAGCAGAGCCCAACCTTACAGAAAATCGCAGACAAATAACACTAGACCCTACTCATAGTGTTGTGTTCCTGTCGGTGAGTAAGGTTGCCAGAGCTCAACGAGGGTGCGGAGTGTTAGGGTTGGCAACGCGCATGTAACTCCTCTGGAGTTGCAGGCGTCCATAGACTACGGAGACTGCTTACCATCAGGCGGGCCGTATGCTTATTTGCCACCGTCGTAGTATTTAAAAAAATTGTGGACCATAGTTAACGGCGGCTTAGCATTTTTCTTAGATTTAAGTTTGAAAATAAGAATGTTTCCTTGTATATGATATTAATGTCAGCCGCTATTGTAAGTGCTTTTCTTAGTAAAGCGTTATAATAGAAAATTTAAAAATATAGGAAGAAAAGAATGTATTCTGTTTTTATTTTCTTCCGCGCGTCTCGTGACACAATTTTCCAGACAATCTTATACTATACGTAGGTACATTACAAGGCGCAGTTATTTTTCACAAAATTCTGCAAAAATAAAGTGTTAATAGACAACATTTCCATCCTTACCACTTAGATGGTTGGCAGTTCTCAACTGTGCGTTTTTCCAGGAACTTTCTGCTAAACTGTGGCTTTACAATTCGGCTTTATATTTACCCCCTTATCCATAAAACTTTACGAGCCTGATTTAAAAATGTTTTTTTTTTCTTCTTCTGGCTTTTACTCCCTGCCAATTTGCACAGGGTGAATTCGCCAATGTCGGAGTTGACTTTCCCACGAGAGGAGAATGTTCGGTAATATTTTGAGCTTGTGGAAGGATAAGGTAGGGGGAATTATGTTTTATCCTTTTCTTACAAATACGTAAGTCAAAACGACAGATAAAGACAAATGATTCATAGCCAATTCAGGCCAGTAAAGCGTTTATAAATATTGCCATTTGACAATTATAGTTTCTATGGAACAGCACATATTAAACAACGTACGGTCGAGGGATAAGACTTTAGTACCATTTCGTTCCTCGTCACAGTGCCAATACTCGTAGTATCAGGTCCGTAGCGATTTTCATGTTGATTGTCACTGTGAAAAGGTACGAAATGCTACTGAAATAATTTAATTATTAAATTCTTTGACAATGTATCACATCAATCACAACGTTTTTAATAAAACATCCAATCCAACAAGTCACCACGACGCCATTAGATCGGGGTAATTAATTTCACGCAAGTTGGCATTTCGACGAACGGCCCCGGCTAAATGTCAGATGTCGGCAAACGCGTTATTGCCGGTCAAAGCGTTGTTTACTAATAAATCGAATGTTATGTGTATTTGAGGATACTTATTACAGTTTTAGTACGTATATTTTTTTGAAGAAAATAGAATACTCTTTTGTACACATCTTACATTAAAATACCCGATTTAAATATACCTAATTGATATACCTACATGTTTCTTATATTTGAGAACTTTTTAGATTCTTTGGAATTAATAGTGTTTCATTCATTCATTCATACACACACATATTTCATATGTTTTGGAAAATTGTACTCAATGTTTTTAATGAAATATTGTGTGATTTTGTGGCTGGTCCTATAGGTAATAAAAAATGTTCAGCGTGATATCTCAGAGTAGACTAAGCATAAAAACAATCACGTTTAAAACGAAAAATTCCTCAGTGACAGTAAAAAAAAAAACTATACTACACATCAATCACATACCGTTTTCAATAAAACGTCCAATCCAACAAGTAACCACGACGCCATTAGATCGGGGTAATTAATTTCACGCAAGTTGTCATTTCGACAAACGGCCCTGGCTAAATGTCAGATGTCGGCAAACGCGTTATTGCCGGTCAAAGCGTTGTTTACTAATAAATCGAATGTTATGTGTATTTGAGGATAGTTATTACAATTTTAGTACGTATTTATGTATATTTTAGAATATGTATATTTTATTTTATTTTATTTTATAAAAATAAATAAAATAAAATAAAATAGAATATTCGCTTCTGTACACATCTTAAATATACCTAATTGATAGACATGTTCAGCATGATATCTCAGAAGAGACTAAGCATAAAAAACAATCACGTTTAAAAGTAAATATTCCCTGTTGCAGTAGGTACAAAAAAACTATACTACACATCAATAACATGTTTTCAATAAAACATCCAATCCAACAAGTCAACACGACGCCATTAGATCGGGGTAATTAATTTCACGAAAATTGGCATTTTGACAGATGGCAGCGGCTAAATGCCAGATGTCGGCAAACGCGTTATTGCCGGTCAAAGCTTTGTTGACTGATGAATCGAATTTTTCATTTTTATTTGAAAATATTTTTTCACAATGGAGTTGAAGCTATAGATAGCGCCAGCACAGGTTTTAACTAAGAATTTTATGAATTATGACGAAACGCAATATCGATTTAATAATGACATAAAAACATTTGCGTGATGTTTTATGGAATTCGCTTTCAGCCGGTTTCATAAACACAGTCGTTTTTAATGCCCTTCATTATTTAGCAGTCACATCACATAAACTACATTGTTAACTGAAGGTGTAAATACTTACTTACTGCTGTGGCGCAGCGACCCGAAGTGGATCTGCTGAATTTTTCTGGATTTGGATTTTTTTCTGGAGTGCATTTTTCTGGTGGTGGCTGGAGAAGCTGTAAAAATAAATAAATAAATATTATAGGACATTGTTACACATATTGACTAAGTCCCACAGTAAGCTCAATAATCAATAAGTACATAGACAACGATATTTTCTTACTTTGATACTTCATTTGTGTTTCAAATTCCCTCTTGTTGTGTACAATCCTGCATTAACTGCAAGTTTCTGTTTGATCCAATGGTTGACTGGTAGAGAATTCCTTAAGGCATTAAGCCCCCCATTTGTACAATTTTATATCGTGCAATACAGTTAAAATAAATATATGTATATAATATGTAAATATTTAAATACATAGAAAACACCCATGACTCAGGAACAAATATCCGTGCTCATCACATGAATAAATGCCCTTACCAGGATTTGAACCCGGGATCCTCAACTTCATAGGCAGGGTCACCCACTAGGCCAGATAGGTTGTCAAAAATAATAATTGATGATTTTGTTTTCGGAAATGATAATGTTATAAAGAACGTTATCCCTAACACATCTGAAACTAATCAAACAAGAGTCTACATCTGAAACTTGTTGCCGAAAGTTATCTACAATTAATACTTCTAATTAAGTAGGTAACTTCCGTGTATACGTTTTGTGTATACACGACGACTAATAAACAATTCGTTAATAATTTCAAAAGGGAAAGTGGTGATGTGATATGAGATGACACACAAAGACACTTTATTAACTCATAATTAAGATACGTGTAAGTAAATATTGTTTACTACGGTACAGGCGCCAGTAGTCAGCCTTTTTACGAAATTTCTATGTTATTTTATTGTTTAATTTGCCCACTAAACATATTTTGGTATTTTATGCAAGGGAACCATCCCTTGCATAAAATTATTACTGTAAAGTAACTGTTAAGCAAAATACGTACTGCAAAATATGTTTAGTGGGCAAATTAAACAATAAATAACATAGAAATTTCGTAAAAAGGCTGACTACTGGCGCCTGTACCGTAGTAAACAATATTTACTTACACGTGTCTTATCACATTACATAAAATGTAGTAAGTATAACAGTTTCTTTACAGGAGCGCTAAATAGTGATATTTGGGTAAAAGCTTGATCATTTAAATTATTTGCAAGTGCAACATAAATAAATTAAAACAACTATTAATGTTAATACACACCTATTAACTTTATGCAAGCATGTGTACCTACCTCTAACTTCAATTTTCATGTTGATTATCACCTACAGTTACTGTTACTGTGGGCTTGCACAGTTTCACTTTAAATATTACTTACTAATAATATGTGTATATTACAGGGAAAGTTTATTTATTAAAAAGTAATTAAATGTCGGGCACAATAAAAATAAACTTACTTATCTATTAAATAAAACTAAATTAAAACTAAAAACTAAGACTAAATAAAATTTAAATATGTCTAATAAAATATGTCTTGTCTGTATATTATTTTGCAACCAACGGATAACTGTTATTGGCCTAATAATATGTAAAAATACCTATGTAAATTTTAAATCTACGGGTGTTCTTCTTCTGAATAGGTACCAATAAAATATATAAAAAAATAAAACTAATCGACCCATGAAGAAAAAAACCACAACAATGTGATAAAAAATGAAGGTTGCCAGAGCTCAACTAGGGGGGCGGGTTTAGCCTTTAGGCGGGGCAAGACGGGTTCGTATTAAACCAGTTGAGTTTTAGGCCAAAATCTGAGTAAGTATGACTCTAATGTTGCCAGTTTCTATTTAATTCTGATTCTGAGTAAGTTCGATAATGTATAGAGCATTTTATTAGTTATCCAAGTTCCTAAGATGTCAGGTTATTAAGATCTCAAATTCCTAGCTCTTCAGATTCTCATAATGCCGGATTCTGAGTAGGTCAGAAAATTACATAACCATTGTGACATTGTCATTAAGAACTATCTATTAATTACTTTATCATATTTAATCTTAAAGTGGCCAGTATCTCAGATATCTGCTGATTGTACCTGGCCTTTTCGAAATTAAATATACATAAAATCTGTCCTAATAAGAAAGCGTTATTTCCAGAATTCATCATTAAAAGAATCTGCTTAATATTTTAATCGAATCGTTGCTAATCGGATGAGATAAGAAACTGCATAAATCCGATCCCAACTTATTACCAATCAGACGTATTACTGTCATGTCACGGGACCATATACGAATCTGACCTACTCAGAAATTGTTTTAAAAAGAAAGTGACTTCTATATCATAAGTCGTATGTCGATATTGTTTTGTTCAGAAAGATACCTATGGCGAATCTGGCCTCTACAGAGTCGGGCTTACTCAGATTCGGGCCCAAAAACGAAACTGTCTCAATACGAATCTGCCCTGGCCCGCCTAAAGGGGGTTTAGGGTCGGCAACGCGCATGTAACTCCTCTGGAGTTGCAGGCGTATATATAGTCCTCCACATCGATTTCGACGACGGCGACCTCAGCAATCAAGGGTTTTTCCTCTCATGAGCTCTTATGTGGCTGGCCATAGGCTACGGAGACTGCTTGCCATCAGGCGGGCCGTATGCTTGTTTGCCACCGACGTAGTATTAAAAAAAGTCTTGTGACACTTTTTGTGGTATTAATAAATACCAACGCAAAATCGAGCTGTGGCCTTATGATCCAAAATGGATGGAAAGAGCCATAACACTTCGCACACGTACCACGTAACAAAAGGTATTTGATACGTGGCCACATCATAAACACAAAGAAGTCTAAACATTTGTTAAAATTTAACAAATGTTTAGACTATATACATTTAATATACATTTACTCAACATACTTCACATTAAATACATGATTTGTCTCTTGCTGTTACGCTGACTTACGCTGCATACAGCGTCACATTTCATGTGATATCAGCAAAATTTCTATAGCCAATTGCCTTACTTCTTCGTTGTAGTATATGTTTGACTTATATAATAGGATCAACCGTTTATTTGCAATAATACATGCTTTTCAAACTTCGCGCCTGATCAGAACTTGAAGTTTTGTATAAGTTTCAAAAGCAATATAGAAATAAAATCAAATCATATATTTTTGTAACAGATGTTAATTATGTCTCATAAAAGTTCATATCGATTCCAGTTTGCTTCATCGTTATCGTTCTTAGGGTTCCGTAGTCCATTATAGTTTCGCCATGTCCGTCTGTCTGTCCGTCCGCGGCTCTACTCCGTGATGGTTATAACTAGAAATCTTCAATTTAGTATGGATAAATAAATCGGGCATGGTGAAAGAACGGTAAAATAAAAACAACAACAATTTTTTGGTACCTCCCATACAAAAAGTTTCATTTAAAACAAAAAAAAATCGCTTTAACCTAATGGTATGGGATATCATTGGATAGATTTTTCAAAACGAATAAGGATCTTCAACAACCAGTTTAACAAAGAAAATATTTTCGGAAATAGTCGCTCCGAAAGAGAAAAAATATGTGCCCGTCCCCCCCTCAAAATTTTGAACGATGGGTCCAAAACATGAGAAAAAAATTGTAAAGCAAAAGCTTAATAAATACTTTCAATGAAAACTATAGCGAACATGATTGATCCAGCCGTTTTTGAGGGGTGCCGTTCAATTTTAATACAAACTTTTAGCATAATTTCATTTAACTACTATTGAAACTCATAATAAACATTATGTATAAAAACAAAACATATAAAGTTGTTAGTCATACTAATTTAATGACAGAATGCTCTATAATCATAAAAACATTCTTCATAACAATCCATAGGAATAATTTTACTTGTTATAACATACATTTCGTATAATAATTAAAATATAGTACTAAATTTTAACGAATGGTGACATAGTGTTCTATGATATACTTGGTGTCAACCAAACTATTAAATTATACAACAATCTACCTATTCAACTTTAAAGCTGGTCGCCGTTAGGTACGACGACGAGCGAAGCGAGGAGGAGTGTTAGGTAGAACTGCGACCATATGGGCAGAACCATATGTCTCGGAAATTGTATTTTTGCTTGTTCATTTTCACTAGGCGTTTATATGAAGTTTATCTGAATCCCTTAGGAACCACAGAGGTTCCAACTCACACTGGCCGCTGCTTTGCGGTAAAATGATATATGTCGACAGACGTAAAGTACGGATGCAGGTAAGTTGACGCTTAGAAAAATCGATTATGTTCCATGCAAATATAATGTTTAAGTTTTTTTATTAATTAGTAATTCAGTGTTGTTAAACTTTCAACAAACTCAATCAAATAAAGTTTATGAACGATTTGCCGTGGTTTTATTGTGAAACCACACCTTCAACATTATGCTGTTGGTTTTCATGAATAAAAAACGTTCTGAGTATAAAATAGTATACAGAGTGAACATTATACTGGTTGCCTGTTATGCAAATACATTACTATGCTACTAAACTATAATTACTTTCGAAATTATGCAATTCGTTTTTATTGTATTTGTTTTTATACCAAATCATAATTTCTGCATATCAAAATTATGCAATTCAAATTATGAAAAATGAAATTTCGCAAATTTTTATTATTAAAAACATTACACACCCGTTTTTGAGTTGTTGCAAAAAGTTCCACCCATTTTAGCTCACAAATATTAGTAACTTCTTCCTGACATGTTATATTGTACAGTCACCTGCAATAATATTTTACTCCTCGATGACCGAAAAAATATGTGACACGCTCTTACGGCTCTACAAATAAGCTTGTGTCAGATATTTTTGCAGCCTTCGTTGTGGGTGTGTAATGTTTTTAATAATAAAAATTTGCGAAATTTCATTTTTCATAATTTGAATTGCATAATTTTGATATGCAGAAATTATGATTTGGTATAAAAACAAATACAATAAAAACGAATTGCATAATTTAACTAAACTTCACTGCATAAACTTCACTGTTTGTGTCGGTAAATAAATATCTTTTTTTTATGTGTGGACTTAAAATTGACTTAAAAGTGTCGTAAGCTTATCTCTAAAGCCTATTATAGCACACAAGACTACATGAATGATGAAACACCGTGGGATTAAGTGTGATTGTAAAGAATGAATTATTTATTGTTATGTTATTAATGATGGAATTGATAATTCAATGTATATATATACCGTATTTTTTGACATTTAGATTTTATTCTAGAAAGTTTCTAGACTAGTATTTTTATACAATTTTGATGTTTGACGATCCTTTTGTGAAATTCTTATTATTAAGTTTACCATATCTATAATAGTTCAATGTTTTTTTAGAACAATAATAACTGCATCAATAAATTGCTCTGATATTTAGATTAAGATGATATTTGTAAAATTTGACGATTTAAAAGTGCTTGTTGCTAGGCCTATTTGAATAAAGAATATTTTGACTTTGACTTGACTTTGACTTTGTTACAGGCTAAGCTGTTCCTAGCTAAGTTAAGTAAGACACATGATATGTTGCTTTTTTAGACCGAGCTTTACGTGTTCGTTCGTACAGTCCTACGTTTCTCTCAGTCTCATCACGTTTAGGCTCCAATGAAGGCACTACGCCGTATATTGAATTTATTAAGGTAACTTGAACATTATGTAACGACTTTCATGCCTTGGTGAAAAGGTTATTTCAAGTTCAATTATTTGCACGCTTTTGAAACGCATTTTCGTTAGGTTGGATAAAAACCGGCCAATAGCATGTCGGGCCATGCTCAGTGTAGGGTTTCGTAGTTACCATTTTCTTAAAATAGGAATGGTAGCTATTAAGTAAAGTATCATGTACATTACAAGAGTACCTTCGCAGCGCTTTGTATGTATTTTTACTAAGAGAAGACTTTCCGCAACTACTCAAAAACGGCTGTACTGATCATATTCGCTATAGTTTTTATTGAAAGTATTGAATAAGCTTTTGTTAAAAAAAAAAAAAAAAAATTTTTGGACACATGATTCAAAAGTTAGAGGGGGAGGAGAGCCCCCGGACATATTTTTTTAGAGCCATTAATTACGAAAATATTAATTTTATCAAAAAATAGTTGTTTAATGCAGCGGCTTACGTGAGCGAATAACTCGCGAACAATCCTTTGATATGGAAGTGTCCTACGTGGGCGATCTCGTTGCGAACGCGAATGCCGTGGGCCACCACGCCGCTTCGCGTTCGCGAGTTATTCGCTCACGTAAGCCGCTGCGTTAGACCTTTATTTGCTTTGAAAGACCTATCCAACGATACCCCATATCAATGGGTTATAGCAAAAAAAAAACTAAAAAAATATTTTGTATGGGAGGTAGGTAAGTACCCTAAAAAAATGTTAGTACGAGTATCATCAGATTACAGATGATAATGTCGGACTGTTAAAATAAATAAACATTTCTGTACCTACCTAGTAGTTTTACAGTAGGTACACGTATAACCGGTTATCGCATAACGCCCCAGTAGTTTACCCGGCAACTCATATCATTTTATACGGGAAAATCTTAACAATTTCGCTATTTATTCCACTCCATATTTTTGTAAGTTGCATCGCATATTCCAGGCGAGATGAGATTGTGGATGGAAACGATAGAAATTCCCATATTTGCCAGCAATTTTGCATTTGGCTTTAGCAGCGTTTGACGTACCTAAGTAAATCTAAAGCAAAATTTATGTTCAATTTAATCTCAATTTTTTTTTCAACTCAAGTCTAAGTTAAGCAGTAAGTGAAAAAGAAATATGAAAAAAAATACTAATCGTCGACTGTAATGGTTGAATTAAGATTTCGTATACCAAATTATAATTGCGTACTTTTCATGTATGGGCTCCCAACTCAACTATAATAGTACATTACGATACAAGTGTGAAAAATAGGAAATTCGAAACGAGTGGCGATAAATTCAAACACAACCGAATGAAGTGTTTTAAATCGACACGAGTTGCGAATTACCTATTCGCACATGTATCGTACAACGTTTTACAGTACATATGGCCCTTTAAATGTTCGACATAGTTACGTAATTTTCGCACTAGTGTGGTAAAGTATCACCATATTGTACTGTAAAATTTATTTTAATACGCAGTAGTCAAGTATTAAAAAAAATACCAATCACGTCCCGCCGCACTCCCATAGAACGGGGGACGGTTCGCTGCCTTTTTTTGTATGACTATATTTTGTGAAAGTTTTAGTATTAAATTTGATCTATGAATTATATTCATTAGTATTATATATGGAATAATATTTACAACATCAATAAATTGCTCTGATAATTAGATTAAGATAATTATATGTAATACTGTCTTACTATTCATAAGTGCTTGTTACTAGGCCTACATGAATAAAGTATATTTGAATTGAATTGAATTGCATTGAATTAAACACGGTACTGGACTGAAAAAATCTCTGTTATATCGCGATAAATAAATAAATAAATATTATAGGACATTATTACACAAATTGACTAAGCCCCACAGTAAGCTCAATAAGGCTTGTGTTGAGGGTACTTAGACAACGATATATATAAATATTTATAAATACTTAAATACATAGAAAACACCCATGACTCAGGGACAAATATCCATGCTCATCACACAAATAAATGCCCTTACCAGGATTTGAACCCGGGAACATCAGCTTCGTAGGCAGGGTCACCCACAAGGCCATACCGGTCGTTGTATAAAATACTTTAAAAAACCAGTAGCTAAACCTATATGTATGAGTCAAAATTGAAATATGTCAACATATTTTCACTGGTGCACTTTGCACTGAAAAATGCGGACTTGGCCGGTTTTTTGGGTTCCGTACCTCAACAGAAAAAAAAAACGGAAACCTTATAAGATCATTTTTTTGTACGTCCGTCGGTACGTCCGTATGTCTGTCTGTCAAAACCCTTTATCACGGGAACGCGTGGAGGTATCGAGTTGAAATTAAAACGATATACACAGGTCTACAGTCTTGAAGCTGTGAAAATATCGAGATTCTAAGTTAACTCAAAAGCAGATACGGCTATTTTTGCCGCAAAAAACGTATATTTCGACAATTAACATTCTCAAGGGAATCAACATTCATAGGGTACTTCCCGCTGACCTACATAGAACTATGAAATTTGGCAAGTAATATCGACTTTCACTAAAAGTACAAGAAAAAATTTCAAAACTATAAATTTGAAAAAAAAAATTGTTCGGAACCCTCGGTGAGCGAGTCCAACTCGCATTTGTCCGGTTTTTTACTTCGTTTAGCGTTCTATATACGATTGTCACTTGGCGCTCCAGTACTTTATTTCAACTAGACTGGAAAAAATACACTAGTATTTATAAGGAAAAATTACACATCCAGCTTACGATACAAAATCGCCTTGCGTTTGTTTGAGTTAAATTTCTGATATATAGCAGCGATGTGTTAGTAGTGTTGGTTAAGGCTTTGCTTTAAGACTCGACTCAGTTCATACTCTCATAAAGTCGACACATTAAGGTAAATTTCATTAAGATAGTTTAAGACTAAAAAAACCGAACAAGAGCGAGTCGGACTCGCCCACCGAGGGTTTCGTACTTTTTAGTAGGTATTTTTTGTTATAGTGTTTGTTTTAGTTAAATTTCTGATATATAGCAGCGATGTGTTAGTAGTGTTGGTTAAGGCTCTGCTTTAAGACTCGACTCAGTTCATACTCTCATGAAGTCGACACATTAAGGTAAATTTCATGATGATGACATTTAAGACTAAAAAAAACGAACAAGAGCGAGTCGGACGCGCCCACCGAGGGTTTCGTACTTTTTAGCAGGTATTTTTTGTTATAGTGTTTGTTTGAGTTAAATTTCTGATGTATAGCAGCGATGTATTAGTAGTGTTGATGGTTAAGGCTCTGCTTTAAGACTCGACTCAGTTCATACTCTCATGAAGTCGACACATTAAGGTAAATTTCATGATGATGACATTTAAGACTAAAAAAAACGAACAAGAGCGAGTCGGACTCGCCCACCGAGGGTTTCGTACTTTTTAGTAGGTATTTTTTGTTATAGTGTTTGTTTGAGTTAAATTTCTGATGTATAGCAGCGATGTATTAGTAGTGTTGGTTAAGGCTCTGCTTTAAGACTCGACTCAGTAAATACTCTCATAAAGTCGACACATTAAGGTAAATTTCATTAAGATAGTTTAAGACTAAAAAAAACCGAACAAGAGCGAGTCGGACTCGCCCACCGAGGGTTTCGTACTTTTTAGTAGGTATTTTTTTGTTGAAATACATCATCTGTGAAAATTTCAACCTAGCTGTCACGGTTCATGAGTTACAGCCTGGTAACAGAAAGACAGACAGACAGACGAACGGACAGCGGAGTCTTAGTAATAGACTATATACATACAAAAGCAACGTCAAACTGAAGAAAGTTTGTTGGCGAATAGCGCGCTCTCGATTATTATTATAAATAATACTCTGTGACTTATATTCGGTACCTACAGAGTACAGTACCTCTAGTGTAAATTTAGTCGATAGCGAAACGTGACGTACGCGTTTGCGTTAAGTCTCATTTTGTATGGGTTTTTGAACAGCGCGCCAAGCGGGACGTTTTGGAAAGTTCTAAAATCTCATACAAAATGACACTTAACGCAAACGCGTACGTCACGTTTCGCTGTCGAAAATATTTACACTAGGGGTACAGAACAAACTGCACGTTGTAATTTAAACGTGTGTGTTTAAGTTAAACTGTGGAATGAACTGTCGCCAGCGGTATTTCCGCACCGATACGACCTTCAAACCTTCAAGAAAAGAGTGTACTCTCATCTTAAAGGCCGGTAACACCGCCGGTAGCACTTACAATCCCTCTGGTGTTGCTGGTATCCATGGGCGACGGTAATCGCATACCATCAAGTAATTCGTCGGCTTGTTTGCATCTTATACAATAAATATGGGTTTGATGAAAAAAGATTTTTTGAGTTTCAGTTCTAAGTATGGGGAACCCCCAAAATTTATTGTTTTTTTTCTATTTTTGTGTGAAAATCTTAATGCGGTTCATAGAATACATCCACTTACTAAGTTTGAACAGTACAGCTCTTATAGTTTCGGAAAAAAGTGGCTGTGACAGAATCGGACAGACAGACGGACATGACGAATCTATAAGGGTTCCGTTTTTTGCCATTTGGCTACGGAACCCTAAAAAGAGAACTATCAAATTATATACAAATGTTTTCTAAATCGCAGTTTTCAAATTCAAATTAAGCGCAGAGTCGTGTAAAATAGACTCGAGTTCATCAAATTTATAATGAATGCATGAAAGAATGGATGAATGAATAGATGTATGAAAGTTTATTCACGAGAACACTCAAAAGTCTTAAAAGACTCGAGTTCCTACCCACACTATCTGTTAGATGCCGGCTCAGGAACGAGTTTATTATAAGGATTGTAGGATTAAGTTGGAAACTAAGAAGAATAGCACACAACGTGCACACTGATATATTTTTTTAGATTACTAGCTCGCTGTGGCTAAACATGTTTTATTCTAGATAATGGAATGATATCGCTACCAACTTAACTTCTTAATACATACAATTAGTTGGGTCATAAGTTCTGTCAAAAATATTTCGTAGATTTCCATTTACTTCTATTGCAATTACTTACTTTTTTCTCGAACATTCCACCACACAATACCCCTTAGGTACGCACTTCGCCAATATTTAGCAAACACCTTTTACTCTCCATAGCAAGAACGAACGACATCAATATATTGGGAGCACGCACTATGGAATGGGCCACGTAGATGCGTACGCACCATCGCTGGCCCATTACCTTTGATGTGCGGATGAAAAACTGACACCGTGGCCATCCCATCGCCATCCCGTCGCGCCATAAGCCATCCGACACCCCGACCCTTTCTACACGCTGGCCCATCTTAGTGGGCCAGTATGATGGCCCATAGTGTAGAGGAGGCCATTAAGGGTATATTAAGATGGGATATTTTTAATATACCTATTTTATTAAAATAGATCAAATTTAGTAATATGAAAATTACATGTCACAAGGATTATTTATTACGTCAATAGATAATTATGTCATTCATTATAAATTAAGCTTAAGTAACTTAAGTTAAGTTAAACTAACAAACTACTCTTTGTATTAAAATTATAGTTTTTTGCGTTACAATTTTGTTACACTTAAGTGATAGTAAAATAGTTGTTTTTTTTTTTGAGAGAACTTTTTTACGATTTTTTTACAGAAAACAACCTTACTTGAGCGATTTTTCCCTAATGTACTTTACCGAAATCTTTTTTTGTTTAAAGAATATACATACCTTATGTGAGACACCGTTTTAAAGGCATATTATTCACCTTCGTTTGATCGTATAATTTGTCAGAGAGCGCATACAGCGAGCGAGTAAAGTAAAGAAGTTCTTTAACTTATTACTTCGCGTTAGGAAGAATTGGATTCGCTTTGTGCGAACAAAAGGTATTGAAAACGAAAGTTAAATTCAGTTATAATTCACAAATGGTGCACGATGTGGTACTATTAATAAAGTTGGACGAATTTGATGTGAGGAAAACTTTAATAAAACTGTGTTTGGTAGAAAAATTTCAAACCCGCCTTATGCAAACTTAACTCAGTAGTTTTGATGCTATAGTGAAACACACAATATATCCATAAACTAACCTGTTTTATAAATCCTTAAATCTTAACATCATAACCATCATCTTCCTCGCGTTGTCCCTGCATTTTGTCACGGCTCATGGGAGCCTGGAGTCCGCTTGGCAACTAATCCCAACAATTGGCTTAAGCACTAGTTTTTGGAAAAGCCATTGCCATTTGATCTTCCAACCTAGAGGTTAAACAAGGCGTCATTGCGATTAGTCCGGTTTCCTCACATTGTTTTCCTTCACCGAAAAGTGACTAGTAAATATCAAATTATATTTCGTACATAAGTTCCGAAAAACTCATTTATACAAGCCGGGGTTTGAACCCGCGATCTCCGGATTGCAAGTCGCACGCTCTTACTGCTAGATCACCAGCGCTCAACAACATCAAACCCACGAACTAGAATAACTATGGAAAACTTTAGACCCGGGTGCGTCCTTAAACTACATCCAAAAGAGAGGTATGGGCATTGTGAATGTCATCTCGCTTTGTGTGGTAGGGTACAGCCAGTGGATGTCATTCTAGATCTGGAGCAGAGCCCAAAGTACTGGTGTAGTAAGTCTGGGGAAGTACCTCCACCTTACAGAAAACAGCAGCTAAACAAACCTAGACCCTACTCATAGTGTTGTTGTCCTGCCGGTGAGTAAGGTTGCCAGAGCTCAACGAAGGGGAGGCGGGTTTAGGGTCGGCAACGCGCATGTCACTCCTCTGGAGTTGCAGGCGTATACAGGCTACGGAGACTGCTTACCATCAGGCGGGCCGTATGCTTGTTTGACACCGACGTAGTATAAAAAAAAAAAGACTGACTGGACCTCATGACCCCTCGGGAATTGTGCCGCGAGCAACTCGACTCTACTGCGCGCATGTTGACAACGTCAAATATTGTAATGCCACGCAAGATGTTTGATATATAGAATTTATTTTATGGCTCCTCACCACCATGGGGCCATCATACTGACCCACTAAGATGCTTATGACGCGACGAGATAGCGATGAGATGGCCACAGTGTCGGTTTTTCGTCCGCACATCAAAGGTGGCCAGCGATGGTGCGTACGCATTTACATGTGGCCCATTCCATAGGGCGTGCTCTCAACCATCGCATGGCCATCTCGCTGGTCCAGTGCTGGGCCATTGTGTAAAGGAGCCATAACCATCGCATGGCCATGTCGCTGGTCCAACGCCGGGCCATCGTATAGAGGAACCATTACCATCGCATGGCCATGTCGCTGGTCCAGCGCTGGGCCATCGTGAGAGGAGTCATAACCATCGCATGGCCATGTCGCTGGTCCAGCGCTGGGCCATCGTGAGAGGAGTCATAACCATCGCATGGCCATGTCACTGGTCCAGCGCTGGGCCATCGTGTAAAAAGCCATTGCAAATCAAAACTTTTATTGACCATACACAACTTTTTCATTAAACGTGGGGAAGATGTATTATAAATAAAAATAAAAAAGCTTTATTTGTCCATGCAAAAAAAATCTAATAATTGCAATAATAATTCTATAGTGCGTTAACATACGATGTAATTTGAATAATATAAATCAATACTTATTGAATATTTATGCACTGGTAAATTTAACATAATTGGGATGAATTATATTTAATTATAATTAATTTCTTTTCAATTATTGGTATTTAGATTGTTAGAATTTAGATATTTATAAATTTTAATTTAATTTTTGGATGGACCCCCTTCGGGTAAAAGCCTCCTCCAAGGTATGCCACGTTGTTCTGTCTTTTGCTGTTTTTAGCCATCCTCGGCCTGCTATTGCCACTATTTCGTCTGTCCATCTAGCGTACGTACGGCCACTCGGTCTTTTTCCTGTCGGTCCGGTCCAATCAACCGCTCTCCGAGTCCAACGGTTATCCTCGTACCTAGCGACGTGGCCTGCCCACTTCCACTTGCTCTTCAGCGCGAAAGTTAAGGCGTCGGTAACTTTGGATTTCTTGCGGAGGTCATAAGGAGTCTTAAGGAGGCTATACTTCCATGTCTTACTTATGGTTGCCAAACATGGACGTTTGACACCAAAACTAGAAATAAAAAATTCAGACCACGCAAAGGGGAAGATGTATTAGGTAATATTTAACTCTGCGGGCGGGGTATATAGAGAAAGGATAAGAAAGTGACTATCATATGGTCCATTTTTCGAGGTTTAATTGAAGATTGTATAATTCGAAAAATAATGCTTACCGATACCTCTCCAATTAGCTGACAAAGGGCGGGTTTAAATCCAGCAAGCTGTACCCGCACTGTAGTATTGTGTACAACAAGCCTTTTTTTATACCTTTGTGTAACAATCTTTATACACCAACGTCAAATGAAAATTTGAATATCTTTCATTGTCATCTTATAAACAACAAGATTAAAATAAATAACTAGATTTTTAATTATGCTTTTAATATAACACGCACCTTCTTCATTACTTACACAATCAAACTGTTGCACATTGTTGAGATTAATACTCACTTACACGTTGTATTTGTAAGAAGTAATGAACTAAACGTATTTGTATTTTGAATTTGTATTTATAAGTCAAAAATGTTGAGAGTTTCGTGTATATATATTCCGTCGCTGATCATAATGCTTATTGTATTCAAATATTTCAATTGGATTGTGCCTGTGTGGTAACAGAGCACGGGCGATATTTGGCTATCCCAAGATTCCTTTTTAGAATAACAAACACTCATGGGGGTTCTGCGCGGTTGGCTCTAATTTCGTGCCTACCGAACCCCATTGCACGGATCAGCTCCTTTCGGTTAATATGATTGATTGATTCGATTCTTACATGAAGTTTGTATGTGTAGAAGGTATGTTGTATTCGATAACTTGTGTTGTTTGTTTTGGTATTGACTTACTATGTTGTATGGAGGTAAAGAGTATTTCTTTTACTTAACCTCTTGAACGCCAGACGGCGAAGGAATATGCCGCGCCCCGGACGCCAGGCACACGCGATTATTTAAGCGAAACTGAACTTTATGGAGTTCCGCGAAATTTCCTATTCAATTGGCGAAGCTGTCGGCTGTAGCCGACGTTGGCGTCCTTGGCAAGACTTTCCGATGACGGCCAGAGCCGACTGTGGCCGTCAATAGGTTAATTTCCAAAGTTCTCGTAAAGCTATTACAAAAAAAATCTTATCTTTAATCTTTATCTTATCTTTAGTCTTTTCGTTCTCAATTCTCTTCGCTTTAAAACCATCAAGTAAACCTTCAAAGCATATTCCCATTATAAATGCCGGTAACACAATTACCAGTGTTGGCCGAATAGTCAATGGAATTGACGAATAACCATTATAAATTGAACCGTAAATTGTAACCGTCCGTTTACGGTTCAATTTGTAATGGTTATTGATCAATTGCAATTAACGTTCGGCCAACACTGGTATTTACAATTACTTGCTTGCAAACGTTATTGATGTGACTATCTGTCAATGTCATAACTGTCATAAGCAGGACTTTTTGTAATTAAGTGGTATATTATTTCTAGTGTCCGACCAAAACTAGATTTTTGCCGGAACTAAGGTAAAGTTTTGCTCTAGTTTTGGCCGAAACTGAACTTTCGGCAAAAACATGATTTTTCTGCCGAAACTTGCCGAAATCGAGACATCGGTCGGATACCAAAAAATCAAAATATAACCTTTTAAGTTTCGGTACGGTCGAAAGGTTCGCCAGTTTTTTGGCCGAAGCCGAACCTTCGGCCGAATTATTCGGAAACCTGTCGAAACCAAAACTTCGGTCAGACACTTTTATAACTTCCAATTTTTTCACGGTTATTGGTACCCTAAAAAAAGAAGGCGCTATTAAACCACCTAAAGAAAACCTTGGCGTTAAAACTGTACACAAATACTGTGTTACATTTTAAGCTCCATGTTCTTTGCATGACTTAAAACATCTTTGTAATAAGAAGTGTAAATTAAGCCATGAAAGCAAAGCCGGCTGTAACAAGTTTGTGAACTAAAGTCGTTTATAAGATGTACTACACACTCCTAGTAATTTACTTGGCTAAGTGCAATTTTATGTAAAATGTGCGCAGATAAGTACTTAGTTTATTAGTCTGTAAATATAGGGTTATGCTTATCCTGCGATATGTGCTGTGTTGGTGGGAATCAAATACTTGGTATTTTGATTTAACATTAAAATTTAAACAACAAAGGTTGATTTTGAAGTTGTGCACGTTACACTTTTGCACTCATGGACTAGGATCATTATCTTCCTCGCGTTTTTTAGGGTTCCGTAGCCAAATGGCAAAAAACGGAACCCTTATAGATTCGTCATGTCCGTCTGTCTGTCCGATTATGTCACAGCCACTTTTTTCCGAAACTATAAGAGCTATACTGTTCAAACTTGGTAAGTAGATGTATTCTATGAACCGCATTAAGATGTTTACACAAAAATAGAAAAAAAAAACAATAAATTTTGGGGGTTCCCCATACTTAGAACTGAAACTCAAAAAATCTTTTTTCATCAAACCCATACGTGTGGGGTATCTATGGATAGGTCTTTAAAAATGATATTGAGGTTTCTAATATCATTTTTTTCTAAACTGAAGAGTTTGCGCGAGAGACACCTCCAAAGTGGAAAAATGTGTGTGTCCCCCCCCCCCCCCTGTAACTTCTAAAATAACAGATGGAAAAATCTAAAAAAAATATATGATATACATTACCATGCAAACTTCCACCGAAAATTGGTTTGAACCAGATCTAGTAAGTAGTTTTTTTAATACGTCATAAATGGTACGGAACCCTTCATGGGCGAGTCCGACTCGCACTTGGCCGCTTTTTTATTATTATTACGACTATACACATAAACGCAATATTTTAGGGTCAAAATGGCAATTTCATTGATCTTCCAAACATTTAGGACAGACTTTATGATGTGACGTCACATCACCTTATCACTTTGTTGGAGGCGTTTCAATAGTCGAGTGCGAGCGTCAGACTTTACGAGGACAAGTAGCTGTTACAAAATACTCGTATAGTTCCAAAACCTAGTATCACGTATCATGCCCGTTTGAACAAACGTAGCGTAAGTTGTTTCCCCTGAGCTCGAGTGTAAATACCGGAATTTCCGTACTCGTATCATTTCTCTTAAGTATTCTTAACACGAGCGCGAATTAGGACAATTTGAAGTTATTTTCCTAAATAGCAATGTTTGGGTTTAGATAGTGTAAGTTAGGAATGTTCATAAGTTAGTATATTGTGTTTTGTAGAGATTATAAGGATTTCCTTCGAGAGTTGTAAATTTATTCTATTACTCTTGATATACATGTACCTATATTTTATGTTCTTAATAGGTCTACTGCTTAACTGAGGTTGGCAACAGGGTAAAATATATCAGCTACGGACTTTTTTATACTACGTCGATTGGCAGACAAGCATACTGCCCGCTTGATGGCAAACAGTCTCCAGAGGAGTTACATGCGCGCTGCCGACCCTAACACCCCGCACCCGCGTTGAGCTCTAGTCTACTCACCGACAGGAACACAACACTATGAGTGGGGTCTAGTGTTATTTGGCTATGGATTTCTGTGAGGTACTTCCTTAGTCAGGCTCTGCTCTAGATCTGGAATGACATTCGCTGTACTGTGTCCTACCACACAGCGAGATGACATTCACAGTGCCCATACTTCTCTTTTAGACGTATTTTAAGGGCATTCCCGGGTCATGTTAAGGCTTGGTTGCATGAAGCTGATTTGTACTAAGTAGATATAAATATACTGTATAAACTAGTTTCGTCTCAAAACTCAGCTACCTTTTACTAGAAAATCTCCTCGGTACTTCCTTGCCAACCTGAGATAAGTGGTACACCAATAATAGGCGTTGTTGAGGTAAGCCTAGAGGGAATTCAAAGAAAAACTATTTTTTCTAGCAACCTATTTCATATCTAAATTACAATGATATTCATAGATTTTGTCTATTTTTATGTAAGCAGCATTTTCATCTCAGTTATACCCTACGGAATCATTTGTTTCTCTTCTATGTATATATAGTTATTATCTTAAGACACATCTGTACCCCTAGTATAAATAAATTCGATTTCGAAACGTGACGTACGCGTTTGCGTTAAGTCTCATTTTGTATGGGTTTTTGAACAGCGCGCCAAGCGGGACGTTTTGGAAAGTCAAAAATCTCATACAAAATGACACTTAACGCAAACGCGTACGTCACGTTTCGCTGTCGAAAATATTTACACTAGGGGTACTGTACCCCTAGAGTAAAATTCGATAGCGCGGCGTGACGTACGCGTTTGCGTTAAGTCTCATTTTGTATGGGATTTTGAGTTTCCAAAACGTCCCGCTTGGTGCGCTGTTTCTAAAGAGGTGCCTCGGTGGAAACAGGCATTTTCAGAGTCAGACCTTGGCGCAACAATGTACTATTTTCAACTTGTCCTACCATTCGGGCATCTTAAATAAATAAATAATAAATAAATAAATATTATAGAACATTATTACACAAATTGACTAAGTCCCACAGTAAGCTCAATAAGGCTTGTGTTGAGGGTACTTAGACAACGATATATATATACTCGTATCTTAAAAGTTTAACTATTGGAAAGCAGTAACCGAATATTCCGTCTGTTAAAAAAAAAAGGTAAATTTACTTATCAGTATCATGGTGTTGAATTACAGCATTGTAAGCCTGGCAATCCATCTCAGTAATACCTGTCCCGGATTCGAAGCCTGAGAAATGGCTTTTTAATGGTTCCTTCCCATAGAACTGTACGCAAGTTTCATTTTCCAGATACTTTTAGGGTGCACTAAAATTGTAAACATTTTTAGCAATGTTCGTTACGTTATATATGTATAATTTTTGTTTCGAGGCATATTTAGTTAAGTTTTTTATATGTACAATACCGTTCCGTTTTCTAATTTTCTGAAATAATGCTGTTTAAAAACACCTAGTATTCTTTACTCGATTGCAAGTATCATTCTAAAAACATATTCGCTTCAATATATCGCCGCCACGCGTTAATTAACCAAACCGTGAATTTTATTGTATAAAATAAAGTGGTTTCCTTGTTTTAAATTTATTTATTTGTAATTAACTTCCATCGTAAGATCACTGACTTGCATATGCGTACCAAATTACTACTCAATCAATCCAGAATATTTGAAACAAATTGGCTGTGAGAGACGAACGGTTTTTTCCTTTCCTGGTCCGAAAATTATCAATCAAACAAGATTGTCGACCTAAGCAGGAACCTCAAATTGAACTAAAGTTTTTTGCAGAAATCGCGAAACCGGTTGATGTAACTAACAGGTGACTGAAGAGTTAGCGGTTTCCTTGCACAACGTATCAGCATTGTGATACAACGAGGAAATGCCGCCAGCATCTTTGGGACAATAACTCAAGGGCCTATTTTAGATTTAAGCTAGTTATAGTAACACGTCTGTATATGTCTATTGCGTAAATAAAGTTTGAATAAATTTGCAAGTAACAATTCAAAACAAATGACCAAAGTCTTAAGAATAAACCAGAAATCCGACACAATCCCGCTTTTGAAGTCTTTATTAAATTTCAGCAAAAAAACTTAGACTTTGTTGGCTGGTTTTGTCGCCTGATATTTTTGAGACATATTTTCCAAACACTGTCATTATAATTAGAATCTTCTTCTTTAGATAGTAAGGTCTATATTTGACTATATAATTCTGGAAAAAAGACAGATAATTTCAAACAGACCGAGGCTTCTTTTGTTGTAACACTTAATTAAATTAGTGTAATACTCTTTAAGGGAGGGTCGTGGCCTTGGAGTCTAATTGAGAATAATTACAAGTACTTGATACCGATAGACAACTCGTAAACACTATTTTTTTAACACTTATCTATTATTAAAAACTCAAATAATTATCTTCTTCCTCAGTGAGTATGCGCCTACTGTTGGGCATACGCCTCTCCAAATTTCCTCCAAGCAGCCCGATTTGCTGCTTCTCTCCTTCAGAGTAGTCCCGCAATCTTTTTGATATCATCCTTCCATCTAGTTGGAGATCTGGTCTTTTGCCTTAGGCCTCCACGCTAGGACACGATTGCTCCACCTCCTATCATCTCTGCGACATAGTGTCCGGTCCAGGCCCATTTCAGAGTAGCAATCCGCCGACCGATATGTGTACAACTTTAGTCCGTCGTCGGATCTCCTCATTTCGGATTCTATCGCAGAGAGATATACCGAGCATACTGCGTTCCATAGCTTTTTGTGCGTGTTGGGTCTCTAATTCATTATTAAGCAAGAAGGCATTAAAAGTAGAGGTGTAAGGACGTCAGAAAAAAAAATTAGAAATGTAAATGCTCTCTAAGCTTTAAAAAAACTAAATAAACATTTCGCATTATAAAACAAGAGCAAAAACCAACATTCAATTTCGGTCTCTGCCAATCTGGTTTTGATCAGACATTCATCGACTTATATACTTAAATTAAAAACAGTACTCGTAGAAAAAGCGATATCCCTTTCTTATCACAAAAAATCTGGTTGAGCCCGTTAATGAGAAAAAAAACACCCGTTGAACACAAAGCAAGTGTTAAAGAGATAGGTTTTAATTAAGGTTAGAAGGTTCCTGGGACAGAACTCATTAGGCTGCTCTTCAGTTCATTTACTGGGGACTTATATACATTGGCTTCATTATTTACACTCAATATCCTGTAAACGGGACCCAAATTAAGACAAAGATAGAAATTATTTACCTTCAGAACCCGTGTAGCCGCCGTGCAGGTCAGGATGTCGACGACTTAAATAAAACTTCGATTTATAATGAAGTGAAGTATAATTTTCCCAAAGGTACTGGTTTACAAGGGTTCTTGCCAAAACGGTTCAATGTAGAAAGTAGGTGTTGAAAGTATGGAGGATGATGCAAGAGTGATTTGCAATATTTGACTTGATCAGTACAAAAGGTTTAGATTTAAATGCTTCCAATTGGCCGCGATACAGATTATGTGGAGCGCTCCTATTGGTGCTTTTAATAAGCCTCCGAATAATAGCCGAGCCCGACGGCTGCGTTTAGCTACTGCATTGATTTTTATATAATATTAAGTTGCAGTCGCAACAACCCGTGAATGGGTACTCAATTAGAATAATTCACAGGCTTTAGGAGTTGGAACTACGTAAAATGTCCTTTATTACTTTAAGCCAAAGTAATAACGATTCCGCTATTTTTGTTAATAATGGTGACGTCATCGGCGAACTTATTTGCTACTTTTAGTAAATTTATAATAAAATAATTGAAATTTGCATAAAACAGTACTTAAACCAATCATGGGACATTTAAGAGAAAATTTGGAGTATTATTGATATTTCACCGACATCTGTAACATTTCTACCGCTTTATTCTTTAGAAGTTGACTGTCCAATTCATCCTTTATGTTGTCAATGTATTTAATGAAAGCTACTGCAATTGGTTTCAATAAAATTAACCAGTTTTTTGCTCCAGTCATGGGATGTATGGCGCTATTAATTTTCAAACTAACAAATATCAATGAAAAATTAAACTTAAGCAGCTCTTTGGCTCTTGTTTATGGTAAAATGTTGCCGGTGGTTAAAAACTGATGGTAAATACTTATTTTACAGGATTTGTCTATACCATCCCATTACTGGTACCTGTTCCATTATAGGGGGGTTTACTATAATTGTATATTCTTCATCAACATTCATTTTACCTGAAACGCACAAATTACGAGTTATCTCGAATTCTTGGGGATTCCAACACCAGGTTCCTACACCAATTCTAATAAAAAAGAGTCCAAGTCATTTCAGCTTTCTTTGAGAAAGTAGGTCGAGGCCGTAAGTTATTTTTGATGTTTCTTAAAATAAAAATGTACTTATGTCACTATGTTACTTTCACGTAAAATAATTATACAGTACCCCTAGTGTAACTTTGATCGACATCATAACGTGACGAACGCGTTTGCGTTAAGTGTCATTTTGTATAGGATTTTGAGTTTCCAAAACGTCCCGCTTGGCGCGCTCTTTCGAAATCCAATACAAAATGAGACTAAACGCAAACGCGTACGTCATGTTTGGAAATCGAATTTATTTACACTAGGGGTACAGATAACAAATAAAACATATTGCTGCGACTCGCATAACACAATTACACTAAAACAACACTGACACAAATACTACATGAACTTGAACATAAGATTAAGTAAAGGTTAAGGGCGTTGCACAAACTTTAATGTAGGGTCCTGGCAGAATATCAGCGATGTGGCTTACTGCATCATCATGCTGAGCCAGCGCCTATTCTCTGCCACGACATATGGTTATGTCCTTTTATGTTTTTATTTCTTTGTTTAATATCGTGTAATTATTATAGTTTATTTTTTAATTTAAGCGGCATGCCTTTTTTTAATAAATATCTTGTAATTACCATGTATATTGTGGAAATGAATAAAGGTGCGACCAGACCGCAGCTTAAAAAACGGTCACGATACCGAATCGCAGTGACGCGTCGTATGCGTACCGTTTTTGACGCATGCTCCCCACACCGCTGCTTAAAATACGCTGACGCACCGTAAATTGATCTGCGTAAAAATCGCAAAAAATATTACACGGAGATCTTATGGCAGACACCACACCGGTGACGTAAAAGACGCAACTGTTTTGTAAATGCAGCGTTTTTTACGCAAAGATTTGCGAACAAAAAAGATTCGCGTGAAGCACGTCACTGCGATTCCGTACCGTCACCGTTTTTTAAGCAGCGGTGTGGGGAGCATGCGTCAAAAACGGTACGCATACGACGCGTCACTGCGATTCCGTATCGTGACCGTTTTTTAAGCTGCAGTCTGGTCGCACCTTAAAGCATTTATCTATCTATCAATCTAATTATAAATTCAACCAGAAACGTCACCTTTGACACTGATAGATCTTATCCATAACAATAAGAATTCGACTCCTGTTTTATGCTATAAAATATGGAGTAGGTAAATAAATACAGTGAGCTGCTACTTTCCCGCACTAGTGCAGGAATAAGCACGTTCCCTGCCAGTTTTATATCACCACTCATTGCGAATTTTCTACTTTCCGCACTTGTATCGTAAACAACTATTGTACAGATACCAGATTAGTATTTTAGTAAAGTAAAGTAAATTTTATTTGTGGAACACAGGTGTTACATTTAAGGTCTTATATATAAAGTAATAAATAGAACTCTGTGTTTTGCCTATTGGCATACAAATATTTAAAAAAGTCACATACATATGTTAATAATAAAATTATTACAAATCAATTACCTAAATTAGGATTATCAGTAATATTACAGCAATAAAAATATTTATAATAGAAAAAAATAGCAACATTTCACAAATCTAGAATATAATGATGAAGTACTTACATGTTAAACTAGTATCTATATAAAATGGACAAGTTATAACTATTTCAGGTATCTTCAAAAAAATCATTTACTGAGTAATAGCATTTGTTTATTAAGTATGATTTTAGTCGTATTTTAAACTGGTCAGGTTGCAGGCACTTTATATCATTTGGGATATTATTGAAAATTTTTGGAGCCATACCCAGTATACTCTTACCCAAGAAAGCTGTGTTGTGTTGACTATTACAGATGTTATTAAGATATTGTACACGTACGGGAAGCTTGCTTTGTTGAGATATCAATTTGAATAGTTGTGGATTGAATTTTATAAAGTTTGCTAATTCATATATATATAGTGCTGGAAATGTTAAGATTTTTAATGATCTAAAGAATGGAACACAGCTTTCTCTCATGTTTATTCCACAAATGGCACGGACGCATCTTTTTTGGGCTTTGAAGACAGCATCTCTATGGACTGAGTTTCCCCAAAAAATAACGCCATATCTTAATATAGAGGCTACAAGGCCATGATATGCGGTTATACAATCATGATATAATAGAGACCTTTTCAGTCGAGTGCCGTGCCTAAATAAGGTACGAGATCGAAAAGTCTGATTATCACTATTAAATAATACTTTTTTTTATTATAAAACCTAAATAATTAATTAAAATTGGTAAGTATCTCAGTAGACAAAAATGTAGTACAGAAAACATAAACGCGCGGCTCCGCGTGACCTCGCGCCCCGCGCCCGTTTAATCTTTTCTATGGGAACGCGGTGACACAATTATTGGTAATTTTTTTTATAGTTAACTACAGTGTATCGAAATGTATATTATCACCTGGGAGCCCATACATGAAAAGTACACAATTATAGTTTGGTATACGAATTCTTAGTTGAAACCATTACAGTCGACGGGTAGAAGAAAGAAGTAATGGGATTACAAACAGTGACTTTAGCCTTGAAAATAAACACCTTTGTACAATTACTGTAACTGATTTTATTTTGTATTGTGAAGTAAATTGACATATCGACACTAAATATAAATGACATGACGGCAAATAGAGATAAACGGTTGACTGGCTTTATTTACATCCGGAGGCCGATTCCGTTTTGATAATTTAATATGAAAATGAAATATCTTTATATCAGGCATATAGTGGGCCATAGATAAATACCTTAAATTTAGCATGAATATTATAAAAATATGTATCTTTAAACTAAAATGAATTCAGACAAATTTAAAGTAACCGGTTGGTTTACTTTCATATTTCTTTCCTACATCACTGCAAAGTTTACCAAACGATGACATTATATACGGAGTCCATGACACTAACAAACGTTTTCGCGCGAGGTTTGAAGTAGCTATAAAAATGCAATTATTTATGTTAACACATTCACCGTTAGGCTGCGGTCGTAGCCGATAACATGGCTTTCCCGGTATGTAGAGGAAATGCTTCGCAGAGGCAAAACGACAACGTGTCGTGACTAGTTCTTAATGGGTTAAGATTTGTTTAGTTGAAATATTGCCGATTCAAGTGTACTGAAAATATTAACACATTCACCGCTGAGCTACGGTCGTAGCGCTAGTTCGTTGCCGATAACATGGCTTTCCCAATGTGTAGATAAGAATTCCGATTCGAAGAATGAGATACGATAACGATAAGTTCTGGTTTAGATAAGTTCTCATTTAGATATCGTTTTCATGTCGTATAATTGACAGAAGCAGCTCGATTTGAGCAACCAATATCACTTTGACGTTAGAAATATCGTAGATAGATCTTACTGGGATCACAGCGGAATCGAAATAAACATCAATTTTGACATGTCGTTTAGTTATCGATCTTTTAAAGATCTTTCCAAGATCTGTGTCTTAATCATTCCTCGATTCGGGCCGATAATTTATTATTCAAGTAGGCATATTACAATGCGCTTATGAACGTAAAGGAAATGCTTCGTAGAGGCAAACGACAACGTGACGTGGTTAGCAGTGAATGGGTTAAAAGGGATTCATTGCCATCATACCTTTTATTTGTGCGCGTCAAAACCTTATCAAATTTCTGAAACAGAATCGACCTCTTTATTTGCATCCGATCCCTTCACGACGTGCTTGAAGATAAATTGCCGATTTATTCAAAGGAATACACGAATATTTCTATGAATAACTGAAAATGAGAATTCTTTTTTTATTTCCTTTTTCGAAGATAAAAATATTCAATCTCTTTACCTTTAAGGGAAAACCATATTGATTTTATAAAATACTGGCGATTTTTTGCCATCGAAAAGGTGTCCAGGGGTGTAGAAATAAAAAAAATATTCGTGCAGATGTCAAAGAGGATTAATTAATGTCTTCAATACATTTTTACAATTCGCATTGTATTTTATACTTTTCGTATTTTTTCCTTTTCAATAACTCGCATTCCCTTGAATTTGTTTTAACTTAATTGCAAACAAAAATAGGTACAAAGGGCCAAATGTACTTACCATTTTTGCACAAAAGATACAGGAAAATATTAAAATTGCTTCTAAAAATATTTTAGATCGAACTCTTCGGTTACTTTTTTTGGTTAAAACTTACTAAAAATTAAAAAAAAAAAAAAAAAAAACATTATATCCAGGGTACGCACAGCCGTCTCACTCACACTTACGTCCAGTGGGAATGAGAGAAGATCCTGAACGCACAGGGTCATAAGAAACAACTTACAATGCGAACAGTTCCAGGTTACTTCGTATAATTAGAATGGGGAATCGCTAATTTATGGTCTGTATAATTAATTCTTACTTCTACGTGTATGTAAAGGTCACATTGGGCTGCGACTGCATCAGCGTTACTTTTGCTGCTTTTCTAAATACTGCGGCGTTAAGGTACCGTTATAATTCAGACTACAAAGGGGTAAAGCAGCTGACATACAGACTATATTTGTGTTACAAAAGAGAGCCATTTGTTCTACTTAAGGACACGTGACTCACGTCATTACGAGAACTTTTTAAAGAAATTAAGTAAATATTTTAACTGTAAGGCCTGCTGTAACATGCACGCTGCACGCCCCGCCCCGCTGCACGCCCAACTCGAGCGTCCAATCAGGCTTTACACTTGTCATTAAAAACCTAAGGTCATATTACACCAGAAATAACAATAAGCTTGCTATCAGAAAGTTTCGTGTCCGTAAAGTAAAAAAGTCATTCGTTGGGCAATACATTCATTTTATAACAATTTACCTGACGATGCTTTAAGATTATGCCGAATTTCACCTTCCCGTATACCGTACCGTACCGTACGTACGTTTGTATAAACGGAGGTTCGTTCTCATTTTAAAACTACGTGTTGGATTTTAATGAAACTTTGCATATACAATGACATGATGTATATCTAGTTCTGTAATCAGTTTATTATATAGCTTCAGTTTATAAAACAAATACTTACTAAATACTTAGAATAAAAACTTCGCTGTATTTTTAACTATGGGACCGTAAAACGGGGTGGCTTTAAAATGCAGGGATGACTTTGAAATTTCTGTTTTTAAGGAATAATATATTTTTATGCGAGATTTTTTTACAGTATGTGAACATCAATATATAGTAACTTAACTAGTTACCCGAATACTTTCAGTAAATAATGAATAATGGTAATTTGGTAGCCAATTTAAAACTACGAAAGTACCCCAAATTTTCTTAAATCCCCGTTTTACCGATATCTAAAGCTACATTAAGCTAATTACAGGCACAGATATATATGTAGTTATGTAAAATGAGAGCATAACTACCTTTGAATGGAGAACCGAGCTTGCTGCAGACCCTTAAGAATTACTTGAAAAAGTCTTTGATGTTTAAAGCTTATTACAGAATCGAGGGATATCTGACAGATAAACATTCATCATCCTACCTGACAAAGAAACATATGCATGTTGGTGACACAGTATAGGTAAATTACGTAAATTGTTTTTTTTTTTTTTTTTTTATTAATGCATGTTAATTATAAGATGTAGTGTTTTGAAAGGATGTTTCCGATTTCACGGCAGCAATGCAATCGGCAGTAATGTCGCGCTAATGTAGTCTGAATCCGAACGATACCTTCACACTTTGAGGTTATATTTTCTCATGCGCATTTGAATTTATTGTCTACATGGTGAAAGTGAATGTCGGTGACCGAAATTCTATTTGAAGGTATTTCTAAGGTCTTATGTCTGACGTTGATGGTTATACAAAGGCATTTTCAGTGGAGCTGAAGCTTTGGAATGTAGGCTTTGGTTTATTTATACTATACAGATTACACACGTACAAAAAACGTACACGTAAAAGGTAGCTTAGTTTGAGACCCTTTCCTAGATTGAGAAGTTCAATAAATATGCAAATATTTACGGTAGATAGGTACATACATTAATACAATTTCAAAAAGTCAATATGTGTATAACGGTCACATATTTCATACACAATTTACTAAGACCCAAAGTAAGCTTCATACATTTTATTTAAGGTTAATTTTAAATTACTCGCTCATAAGAGCTTTTAATAGAAATAAAACTTTAATTTTTTTTATACTTTGAGAAGATAAACAAGATCTCTCCAAAACCATTAAATTTCGCTGATCATACACGGGGAATCCGTAGATCCTAAGGCCCTCTATTAATGGCATTTCGTTTGATGAAATACATTAACCCCCCTAATTCATAATACTTTGAGAGTCTCAATTAGTTAATTTACATGTTTTAAGTCAAAATTACAGATGATACGATTCATCTTTACAATCCGTCGTTACAGACCGATCAAAACGACGGGTTGATAGTGTATGTTACTATCGTGTACGATTTATTTAATCGAAGACGATATCGGAAATCGCAACAATAACCCGTGCAATCATGAATATCGTAACAATGAATCGACATTGTATGGTTCTTTGTGACCAACGATTTTGTTTTTGTCTCATTCTTGTTCTTGACGCAGGCGCCGCGCTGGTCGCATTGCACCCCCCGATCGCGTATCGATCGTAACGACCAATTTCTCCATGTATGATTGTATGAGCGCTACATCCCTCGATCGCGCATCGATAGTAACGACCAATTCCTCCGTGTGTTAAATGGCATTTTCGAAACGACCCATCGTCAAGATTCTCGTCAGATTGATCGAAGCGATTAATCGTACCATGAGTGAAACCCTACCTAACGTTTGGCACTAATCAAATGTATACAGACCCAACATTATGAATTCAAAGGCAAAAACACAAACCTCTATAATTATGCTAATCTTAAACGCTTTAGAACAAAATTATGCCATTAAGCTATACGGCAAATCATGCCCTGGAAAAGGTAGGCATTGTGAGCGCTAAAATGAGATGTTAATGAAGTCATAACAACACAATATTGTTGAACACCTATGACACAATTAACTTACAAAATACTGCAGCTATTATAGGACTACCTCTCAGTATCCAATATATATGGGATACCTGTATTGAAAGTTATTAAGATGGGCAATTCAATTAAAAAGTTTATTTTTAGGGTTCTGTACCTCGAAAGGAAAAAACGGAACTCTTATAGGATCACATTGTTGTCCGTCCGTCCGTCCGTCTGTCTGTCTGTCACGACCCTTTTTCTCAGGAACCCGTGGAGGTATCAAGCTGGAATTAATATAAAATACTCAAGTCTACTGTCCCTTGGAGCTGTGAAAAAATCAAACTTCTAAGCTAACGCAATCATAAGATACAGCCGTTTATGCCGCAAATTTCCGCAAACCTTCGACACCCGCAAGGGAATTAAAACCTACAGGGTACTTCCCGTGAACTCAGAAGATAAAGGAAAAATTACGAAAATATACCTCTCTTACTTAATTGAGACCCGTGATAACTTCGCAATTCATTTGTTTGTTTTATTAGCAAACAACATAATTAGAGAAACAAACAATGTTCAAGATGAAGACGAGATTTCTCTTGCATAACAGCCTTAAGTGACTTTTGAAAATCAATTTAAATATTTACCGTATTCTTGGGCAGTAAATTCCAAGGGTGTGATTTCCTAATGCCACTTAATGTTGTTATAAGTGGTGGGGCAGATTTTTTGACTGGGCCCGCCAATAAACATGTACTTAAGTGTAATTAGTTCAAAACAAATCTAGAATGATGCATACTTTAAAAATAATTGAAGTGTACAAATTGGAAGTCGTCATGACATGGCCGTTTCCGCCTTTAGGCTGCGACGGCTGTACCGGGTCGCTCCCCACCGATGTGGATGTGGATTCCACTTCTACGTGTGGACGTGTGTGCTGCTGGTGAAGGCCAGTTCTTCGCTACCGATCGTGGCAATCGTTACCCAACCCCCCGACCCTTAGCCCGGTGATACCGTTTGAGCGGGGCCGCGGTGAAGGCGACCGGTAGCTTAGCTGGCGTGTGCGGCGTGCTGGTGAGTGCGTGTGTGTTGTGCTTCCTTCTGCTACTGGTGTAGGAGGGCCACGGGCCAGTCCCGAGCCCACCTCGGGGCATTCTATATACATACATAATGAGTAAAAATACAGACTACAAATGAAAAAACGTGACCACTTCTGAGCTTCATAACAGCCGCTTGAATGTGCCAAGAGTACGAAAAGCTGTATCCAGGAGATACGGTGGGTGATTATATCTTGGAATAATAGAGAATTTTAGTTTCTGTTTTTGTATTATTTAAAAGGTATAGGTAAAAAACTTAAGTAAGTCACCTGTTGTATGTAGTGACGTGTTCGAATAGACATTTGTTTGTGTGTGTCTTTTAAACATGTATTTTCTATTCGAACACGCCACAACTACATACAACAGGTGACTTACTTAAGTTTGTTTACCTATATTGCGTTTAAAAAAAAACAAATATCATGACTGAAGTTCAATTTTTATTTTTTATTTTAAGGGTTCCCAGCAAGCTCGATTCGCCATACAAACGTCGTTACGCTCTCATTTTAATACGACTAGCTGGATTGCTATGAAACTTACAATAAGATAAGGTATATCTAGTCTTGTAATTAGTTTATGTAGCTTCAGACACCATACTTTAAAAAATACAGCGAATTTAAGTTTTTCATATAAAACTTGTTTAAGTATCTTTTTTTTTATAAACAGGAGCTATATAAACTAATTATAGGAACTCTACTCTTCTAACCTATTTGTAATTCTTATTTTATTACTATGGTTATATTAGAATATTAAAAATGAAAATGTATTTAATATTCCTAACATAATACTTAACTAAACTGAAGTCACTTTCAGCTTATAATAGCAGTTTTAGATTGAGACTGATAACTCTCCTGAAAGTGAGAAATTGTTCATTAGTAAATTGTAATTTAGAATGGTTGATGTAAAATAAACAATACGGTAGTTAACAGATTTTTGTAAGTTTTGTATGAAAAAAAAATATAGGACTAGATATGTCTCATGTCATTGTATGTGCAAAGTAGTTTTAAAATGAGTTGAGTGAAATTCGGCCGAGCTTATTTACTCTTAAACTTAGGACAATAAAAAAAACCTTAACATACACTACTTTTCTTACTTCACTGCTAACAGGTAAGAACAAAAGAATTCGTAAGATTTTAACTTGAAACGATTTAATAATTACGTGCGTAACTTACATATTTCAAACAATTTCTGATTTTATTAATTACTAAAAATAACTGCAATTCACTGCCAAAAGTTACTACGAATATTGGGAAGTAAATGAAACATACCATATAATTTTTTCGCGAATTTTCATTTCAAAATCGACAGCAAAATGAAACTTTCAGTTATTGGAACTCCGAATAGGTAAAGCGTTAAATAAATTGGACATTATTTCCTCACTTTATAACGTTTATAGGACCTCTCGTTGCCAACTGCGAAACTAATGTTCGTAAAATGCAAATATATTGGACGCAGCAGACATTAAGCATCGATTTCTAAAAAAAACCTGACAAGTGTGAGCAGGTATCACGCTCCTAGGGTTCTGTATTTATTTTAAACTTTATTTCGTATAAAAAATACAACAAGCGGACATAATGCCACTAGGCACTCTCTACCAGTCAACCATAAGGCAAAACCCGAGTTTGCAATGTTCTTACTCCCGGAGTGCATGTAATAAGATCTTTTTTAAGCAAGTGTGATGAAATAGTTATTTTCAATACATATGGTGCTAGTACACTTGTATCGTAATGTATTATTACGGCCAATACATATGGCTCTTTAAAGTTTCCACGTATGCACAGAAAATGCACAAGTGCGAAAAATAGGAAATTCAAAACGAGTGGCGATAAATTAAAACACGACCGAAGGGAGTGTTTTAAATCGACACGAGTTGCGAATTATCTATTCGCACATGTATCGTACATCATTTTACAGTACATATGGCCCTTTAAATGTTTGACACAGTAACGTAATATGCTAATTTGCCCACTAGTGCGGTAAAGTAGCACCATATGTACTGTAATAGTCATTAACGATACAAGTGCGAAAAATAGGAAATTCGTAACGAGTGGCGATAAATTAAAACACGACCGAAGAGAGTTATCGTACAACGTTTTTCAGTAGATATGGCTCTTTAAAGTTTCGGCATGGTTACATAATGTGCTAATTTACGCACTAGTGCGGAAAAGTAGCACCATATGTACTGTAAAAGTATTAAGTAATACAAGTAATAAGGTCCCGATGGTCCCTTCAGGTACGGAACCTTAAAAACTGCACCCGAACGTGACTTGTAAATTTAAATTCTAGACTTCACTGAAAACCAATTGATGTGGAAAATTTAATAATACTTAGTGTTCACGTCGTTTTTAAAGTCGTTGGCTCGGTTTTGTTTTTATTTAGTAGTGTTTATGCTCATCGAAGTGTTTTAAGATAGAGATTCTGAGCGTCAGCAGCTCGGCCGAATTTCACCTTCCCATACAAAGGGATTTACGTTCTCATTTTAAAACTACGAGTTGGATTACTTGGATTGAAATGAAACTATAAATAAATAAATAAATATTATAGGACATTATTACACAAATTGACTAAGTCCCACAGTAAGCTCAATAAGTCTTGTGTTGAGGGTACTTAGACAACGATATATATAATATATAAATATTTATAAATACTTAAATACATAGAAGACACCCATGACTCAGGAACAAATATCCATGCTCATCACACGAATAAATGCCCTTACCAGGATTTGAACCCGGGACCATCAGCTTTGTAGGCAGGGTCACTACCCACTAGGCCAAACCGGTCGTCGAAACTTTGCACATACATTGACATGAGGTACTTATATCTAGTCCTGTAATTATTTTATATAGCTCCAGTTAATAAAACAAACGAAATAGAGTAAAAACAAGATTTGTATGAAAAACTTAAATTCGCTATATTTATTAACTTTTTTTATGATAGAGGAGGCAAATTATTTGATGGTAAGAGATTACCGCCGCCCATGGACACCTGCCCTACCAGAGGGGTTGCCGGCCTTTAAGATGGGAGTACGCTCGTTATCTTTTCGCATATTAGCAAAGTACCTAATATTTTTTTGTTTTTTTAGTTAGTTTTAAGTGTATATATTATTGTATACCCGAATTGGGTTCCCGATATTTACATAACACCTCTGTACAGTCAGTGTCAAATACTTTGTAGCAACCAAAGTAGCCAAATAGTTCGGTACACCACATATTTAGTATGGTGTACCGAACTATTTGGCCACTTTGACTGCTACAAAGTATTTGACGCTGACTGTACCACGGTTGTACAATAGAGAACTAATCTTATCTTATCTTGATTTCGTCTCGCTTTCAAACGAGTAAAAATCAGGTGTGAACTTTAAGTGAACTTCATTTATCTCTCTCACGTGAATATATAGATTGTCTCCGGCGAATGGTCGATCTCGACGTCTGATAACACTCGAGGGTCTCATGTCTGTCTGGTCTGTATGAAATACAATCTTTCTTTAAAGTTTTAGGCACTTTGCTCTGGTTTTTAGGGTTCTGTGGTTTACAAAGTAAATTTAAAGTCAGTTTAATTTTCAATTAGGCATATGCCTACATACATATAAAACTATAAATAAATTTTAAAGGAAAATAAAACCAGGTAACAACAGACGGTCTTATCGCTAAAAGCGATCTCTTCCAGACAACCTTTAGGTAGCAGGAAATGTAGTACTCATAAGGTTAATTTTTGTTTCATTTTTTTTTAAAGTAATTATTGAGTTTTGGTTGTCATCTATTCTGATGATTTATTACAATGATGAAATGTTTTTAGAACTCCTTATAAAACTTTACTACATACAATTTTATAAAAGTTTTCAAATCATTACGCACAGATGCGATGTTTCAACTACGAAAATTGAAATTTTTCACAAAATGTGACATAATTTTGTTCATTAACTATAATTTCTTCAAAGAGTTCTTGACAAGTTGGCTTAGGGCTTAATCTGTCTTGAAATTGATGTTACTTTGTGAAAGAGAAATCAACTTAAAGCTCGTCTTATTATTTGGCTTAGACTGACATTTTAGTAGAATTAATTAATTGTAATGGTTATTGAATCTGTTTAAGAAATAAGATTGAATAATAATCGTCTTAATTAAATTACTTTCTTTATTGCTTCAAAACGGAAAAAAGGGGAGATTAGTGTATATCGGGTGTAGGGGTAAAAACGATACATTTCGACAAGGAGCATTTAATCAGAAATAAGACATTATTTATGTGCATCGATATAGAATGGGGATTTAACAATACAATTTAACATGCAAGCGTGCAAATTTATAATCAGTAAAATTGAAACAAATATATGATGTATAAGAAGATAATGTATTTTTACTAAATTCAAACAAAGCGAATCAAATAAACTATTATTATTCAATATTTAGTTTGTTTTATTATAAGTAGACACTTATTATGTCACATATGAAAAATGGAATGGAATGGAAAAATGACTAAGGGCAGGTCCAGGCAGTGCCCAGGATTGGAATCAAACGACCAGCAACTTTTTTTTAGTAATAGGGAGCAAACGAGCAGACGAGCCGCCTGATGGGAAGCAGTCATCGCCGCCCATGGACATAAGCAACATCGGAGGAGCCACTTATGCGTTGCCAACCTTTGAGAATCCTAAATACCTGCTTCTTGAAGAACCCCATGTCATAACTTAGCTATCCCGCTTTTTTTCGTATTTTTATTAAACCTATTTATGTTTATGTAGCCCTATTTTTTTACAATAACATGAATTGTATTATTATTGGATGTAATTTTAAGAGGCTGTCAATACCTAAAGCGCGCACACTGTCTATTTGTATCGGAGTAAATGAGATAGCACTGTCGCATGTTACTGGGCCTGGGCAAGGGAATAATAAGAAAAATATTTAAATAAAAAAAGTGGATTATTAGTGTAATATTTTACTCAATAGCGGTTTAGATATAAATGTTTTGAAATTGTGATTTTAATTGCAGACCCATAAGTCAAAACAATAAAGACATAGAACCGTTTAATTGTGATTTTAAGACCAATCTTTGCAATTATTTTCTATCAAGCCGATTTCGTTCAATCATCTATCGAGTATAACCACGGTCTTTGAAATATAATTAATATGAACATATATTTTTCTTACTTGACTAAAACAAATAGTCTTTCTTAAAAAACTGTTTAAGTAACATCAATTTCAAGGACATTGGGTGTTGACAGCCTCTTAATTACTATCAAAATACGAGTGTGTCGGGTCAATGTCAAACACCAGATATTTACAGTGCAATAAGAATAAATCAAAGAGGTATGTAGAGATATAATAAAATAACCAACACTCTCAATTAATAGTTATCAATATTGATAACACTGAGTGGATATTTAATTAATACTGAAAGTCTAAAACCTAGGTCCATGGGGTCCTAGCACTCACAAGTTTTTGAAATCGCGAAGCGTCTGGTTGATGTAACTGGTGACCGAAGAGCTGGCGGCGGCTTCCTCGCACAACGTATATACATTGCGATACAACGAGGAAATGCCGCCAGCATTCCTGCTACAATGCCTCAAGGGTCTATTTTAGATTTAAGCTAGTTATTTATTTACTTTAGTATTTTTACAGTAACTGTAATATCTCTGTATACACTTTGTATTTTTGATATAACCTCAAACTTAAACTAGACGTAGGTTTTAGTGCTATAAAACAATTCTGAAAGATATTTTTAGTTTAGTCTTCCCTACCAGAGCACAATTAATTTTTGAAATTTTTTCGAGCGGCAATGTATATCGTACATCATGATCACTTTTGACAGTTGTGACGCCGCCGCGTCATTAATGAGACGTTTTGAGTTAAAACAAAGTAGTGTTACATTGCTTGCTGAATCATTTTGTATGAATAAATAAAAGTCGTCCATTTTTTAAAAACCTATGAAAGTGTGTTCATTACAGCCTAAACTAACTGCCCTTTGATTATATGTTAATATCAAAAATACACGCTGTATATCTATTATGTGAATAAATTTATGTTTTACAATATTTATATGTTCATAAGTTACGTAATTCAATAATAAGTTCCCCTGAAAATCTTGGCTATGCTAAAAAAAATTGCCTTGTTGCAGGTACATTGACAAGATGTGACATCGTCATGGAGGATTTAGATTGTCCGGAATGCGTCGCCTTGAATGGCTCGTTCTACAACGGCTCTGCAAATTTCACGTTTATCAACAAATTTTACTTCTACCAGGTACGTTCTAGAACATTTTTGAAAATATATTTAAGTAAAAAACCGGGCAAGTGCGAGTCGGACTCGCGCACAAAGGGTTCCGTACCATTATTTATAAAAACGGCAAAAAAAATGTTTGTTGTATGGGAGCCCCCTTAAATATTTATTTTATTCTGTTTTTAGTATTTGTTGTTATAGCGGCAACAGAAATACATCATCTGTGAAAATTTCAGCTGTCTAGCTATCACGGTTCATGGGATACAGCCTGGTGACAGACGGACGCGTCTGTTTTAGTATTTATTGTTATAGTGGCAACAGAAATACATAATCTGTAGAAATTTCAACTTGCTAACTATCACAGTTCATGGGACGGACGGATGGACGGACGGACGGACAGCGAAGTCTCAGTAATAGGGTCCCGTTTGACCCTTTGGGTATGGAACCCTAAAAAAAACTATATGATGCGCATTAGGCTCGGTTCTCCATTCAAACGTAGTTACGCTCTCATTTTGAAAGACTAGCTTGCTCTGAAATTTTGTACTTCCTGTAAGATAAGGTATATCTATACTTGGAATTAGTTTATGTAGCTTCAGATACCATAGTTCAAAAAATACAGCGAATTTAACTTTTTCATAGAAAACATGTTTTTGCTGTATTTTTCTTGTTTTAAAAGCTGGAGCTATATAAACGAATTACAGTCCTAGATATACCTCATTTCATTGTATGTGCAAAGTTTCATTACAATCCAACACGTAGTTTTAAAATGAGAACGAGACTTTGTTTGTATGTGAAGGTGAAATTCGACAGAGCTTGCTGCGGACTCTTAACAATACAACTCCATGTATTTACAATACATAATATATACATAAATACAATAAATTACATGATGTTTTAATTTTAATCGGCGATATTAATTGTCACGAAAAAATCTGAACAGCTTATAAACTAGCCACATCGTAAAGTGCTTAATTTTGTCAGAAAAAGTATGTCTTGCGTTAAAATTTATATTACAAGTCTACACAAATGTAAATTTTAAATGAATTACTAATGCACAAATATAGTGTAGGCATCATTTGTTCTTTCAAATCTAGGAGTAACATACTAAGCTTTTATTTTATCATTACTTAAAAATGTTTCAGAATCAAAGTCAAAATATATTTATTTGTAAACATACGTTAAGAGGCTGTCAACACCCAATGTCCTTGAAATTGATGTTACTTAAACAGTTTTTTAAGAAAGACTATTTGTTTTAGTCAAGTAAGAAAAATATATGTTCATATTAATTATATTTCAAAGACCGTGGTTGTACTCGATACACGATTGAACGAAATCGGCTCGATAGAAAATAATTGCAAAGATTGGTCTTAAAATCACAATTAAACGGTTTTATGTCTTTATTGTTTTGACTTATGCGTCTGCAATTAAAATCACAATTTCAAAACATTTATATGTAAACCGTGGTCGAGTTAAATATTACACTAATAATCCACTTTTTTTTATTTAAATATTTTTCTTATTATTCCCTTGCCCAGGCCCAGTAACATGCGACAGTGCTATCTCATTTACTCCGATACAAATAGACAGTGTGCGCGCTTTAGGTATTGACAGCCTCTTAAATATAACTCTTATGTTTCACTATGTTTTGCCATTTGGCATACAAGTTTCGCAATATATTTTCCAAGATAATTGTTAATTGATTAAGTTACCCTATTCCCCGCTGGTCATCATGCCCCATCCTACCCTACTCTTATGGCTGCGATCTTCTGTAAAGTCGAGGTAGTTGCCAATTTACGTAAGAATGTCCTATAATCAGGGCCCGTACTTGTCATGCCGTTGACGCAAAAATGACGTAATTTAACATACAGGAAGTTTAGATAACTTACTTATTGACGGGTATCAGAATAAATACTTGATACGAGAATAAAAGCTTGTTACACTGTTAAAAATCTAAAATATGTATTATTTAATAAATTAATAATCTATTATTTATTTGAGTGACAATAAGATGAAAGTCAGATGTTTCTGTACTGATTGTCAAGTCAGTGGCGGATTAACCGAACAGCAGAAAAAGCATATGCTAAGGGCCCCGCGCCTAAGGGGGGCCCCGCGCTCCGACCCTGACCATGCGATTTCGGCACGCGGAACCGGCCAAGTAGAACTCGCACTCCGCGGATCCTGTACCACCACATTTTATTTACAGTGTATTTTTTTTCGTAACTCAGTAACAATATTGATCAATTATTATTATTTGTTATTATCCTGTCTATTTTTCTTTACAACGATACCAAATTTAAAGATTTTTTTAGGCTTACGCAAAGACCTAGAGCAGAGTTTAGCATAATACCGAAGGTGCAGTGTTGGGGAAGGTGCAAACTTTTGTGCATGGCTAAGCTGCAGGAAACAGCAGAGCTCGGTAACGAACAAAAGAAGATACTGTGTTTAAAAACATATTAGTGAAAAGCAAGGAAGGATGATTTATTTACTAATTATTATTTCAAATAACAAATTGCACCTTACAGCTAATGCCTAATGATGATCAGCTTTGAGCCCGTAGTAGGCCAAAGGACGCGCTCCTCTACGGCTGGCCGGGCCCAAAATATGCCGAGTTGCTGCAAAGCCGTGATACATATGATCTAATTGTCAAAATGTTATAAAAAGAAAACAGCGGGGCCCCTATGCAGGGCTTTGCATTCGCATAAGCCGGATGTAAAGCCCTACATAGGGTCCGATACCCAAAGCATCCCAGCAAGTCGCACTTTCGAGCAAGAACTAAGGCCGAGCAGCAGGCGAGCCGAGATCAATTCCAAACTCTGTTCTCCTACAATTCAGTCTTTGCATGGTGGCGTGGCGCGCCGTGATTGAACGCTCCGGGCCTCCATCCTTATACGGAGCTCGGCCTACGGCCTCGTTCACACTCTGGCATTGATTTCATTCTAGACTCTGCTTTCCTGCAGCTTGGCCTTCGGTTTCGCACGGGAACGCTACGAAATCGGGTGGTCCGATCGGTCCGGATATTCAGCTCGCGGGGCTCAGCCTTCGGGCTTGTTTTTTGGCTCACTTAGCCATTAGTTCCCACTTCTTAGGTCCGACTCACTTTTCACCTATTTTTACAAGCTTTTATTAAACTTAATAATCTTGATGTTGTTAAACAGTATCCCTACATGCTTTAACTTGTAATACTCGTAAGTTGTTTTCAAAACCTGCAAACCATCTGCAAACTATTTTTTTGACCATTTGTCAAAATTTGGCAAAATCGACCTAATCTGATGATGAAAACCGAAGGTAAGGAGGAAACCTATATAAAAGAAAAGAACTGTGATAAAATAACACAACTTTATTAAGATTAGGCTCTTTTAAAATGTATTAGTAATAAAAATAAAAAGATCAAAATTCCTCCCTACATTTTTTTTTAACTTTCGGAGCGATTATTTCCGTAAATAATAACTTTATTTAAAAAAAGGTTTTTGGAGACCATTATTCGTTTCGAAAGAGCTTATCCAACCATACGCCACACTACAGGGTCAAAGCAAAAAAATATCAAAGTAAAAACATTTTGTACGAGAGGTATCCTAATTTTTTTTATAGTTTTTATTTTACCCGTTCTGTCGCAATGCATGATTTATGTATCCATGCCAAATTACAGCTATCTAGCACTAAAGATCACGGAGCAAACCCTCGGACAGACGGACATGGTGAAACTGCTTATATAAGAGTTTCTAGGTGACTACGAAACCCTAAAAAATACACTGCATAACATGTTAAAAACTAATAGAGAACGAGTGGACAAAAATTAAGACATCGTAAAAATGTTGTGATGGTACTGAATCCTCGGGGTGCGAATCCGACTCGCACTTAATCATTTTTTTTTTCAAACCAGGGGGGCCCCGCGAGCTATTGTGCTAAGGGCCCCGCGCCTTCTTAATCCGCCCCTGTGTCAAGTATATGTATAACTTACGTAAAGAGGTTGATAAATGATTAATTATTACGAAAATATTAATTGGATTCATACTCTATGTAGCGTGACGTCATTTTTCTGTCAACGGCATTTAAAGTACGGGCTCTGCCTATAAAGCATATATTTATTTATGTATATAATTATTTAACCTACACAAAATCAAGAGCTCTTTCCATCTCAATAGGGGAAAAAGTATCCCAAGATTTTAATTTCCAATACGTTACCATTTTGCAAATATTTTATACGGCGGTACCTAACTGAATAGAAAGAACGACAAATGTATGGATTTTTTTGTTAAAAAATTATATGTATATAAATTGTATATATAGATGTCAATCGCAATGAAAAAATCAACGATGATCAACTCTGGCCAACGTGGGACTCGAACCCACATCTTTGGATCTTTGGATTGGAGATTTGAGTTCGGGTCCCGCGTTGGCCAGAGTTACCTAATCATCGTTGATTTTATAATTGTGATCGACATCTGTATATACAATTTATAGATTGTAATGTGGCACGTTCCACAATCAAAAAAGGAAAAAAAAATTATGTATGTAATGCTAATGAACCTCTAGTTGATGATACTTAAGTATAAAAAAAAAAAAAAAAAAAAAAACATTTAATAGACATGTTGTTTGTACCACACACCATAGCTCATCAGTAACACTTGCTTATTTATATTCTTCATACGCCACTGAAAACATGCGTAAGCCTCGTTTAGACACGATTAAGTACGCATCACGCGCGAGTGACTAAGTCACGGGATTATAAATGACATCCAGACAATCCTTAGTGTATAGGGTAATGACTCCTAATGTGTCTAACGATGAATTAAGTGACTGAAATTTGGAAATAATTATGTCACGTTACAGTTTACCTACTCTTTAGCAGATTTATAATATAATTTATTGAAGGACGAGTCCGTGGGTAATAATTGTTTTGATTCTGCTCAATTTAGAGGCAGCGGCTGGAGGAGTAATCCTTTGGCGGGTAGATTTAGAATAATTTATTCTGTATTAATTAGTATAAATACAGTAGTGTTGTCATAATACTAGATTTTTAATTTACATTATCTAAAGTAACTATCTCTATTATCTAGCTATTGTCACGCGCTGATAATATTCTACTGATCAGCACCCTCAGCTATAGCAAGTAAGGTATCAATTTAGTAAATAGATAATGTCGTAGTTTGTAGTGGTATTCTCCAATAAAAATGGTCAAATAATGCACTATACTTTTATTTGGAAATATAAAATAAAACACAGTACATAATAGGAATATTAGAGACAAGAAAAAATATATTAGCAAAATAACGTCCGTTCAGTACGACTCGCATTCGGATCTCTGGTTGGTGGGGTCATCCCTGCTCCGCGCGCCCTCACCTACGTTCGGTAGTCGTCGGCAACAGATAATAAATAAGGGCCTACGCTAGCTGACGCGGGTGCACGGAGCGGACGAGCGTGTTAACGAAAAATAGTATGAGCAACGCTAACTGAAGCGGACGCGTGCGGCGGATCTCACCTACAAATAGCACCCGCGTGCGTGCGCACGCGGCGGGCGTCCGCGTCAGCTAGCGTAGGGCCTAAATATTTGAGGACAATCTTACACAGATAATCAGAATCTTATACGTATATAAATAAATACAATACAATACAAATAAATGTCCTTATTGGGATTCGAACCCATCATAGGCAGGTACCCACTAGGCCAGACCGGTCGTCAAAAATAGCTATTAGAAGTCACAATCACTGCACTATTTCATCTCGGGACGGAGATCTTTTTTGCAAACTATTTAGTAGTTTTTGACACTAAAAAGCGTATCGTAATATGTCGAAAGAAACTATCTTCTTCTTTAATTCAAAAGAACGCAGCATTCAGAAAACGCCCATTTTCTAAATACAGTTCGTTATTTATTTTAGTCACTTCTTCCTTCTTGAAAAAAAATGACTTTCATCAAATTCAAGATGAATTCGCCATTGTCAAAAGTGTACTCGCAGAGCATGGCGTTATTCAGTAGTTGCTTTTAGTATATAGTGTTGGACTTTACAAATAGCCACGATGGATTGCCGGGTGTTAACTAACGAATGGTTAAAGCCATTACTAGACAAACTTATGAACTGCTGACTTCCACATCAATACACTTTAAACAATATTAACGAGCAAAAAACAGCAAAAAATTCTAGAAAATTATTCGCCACTTTAAAGTTCAACACGTAATCTTCACGTAGTCACGTTCTTCAAAAGAAACTACAAAAATAACGTCGAACTTTCATGAAAGCGACGTTTATTTTTAGGCTTTACTAGTAGTTTCGAGCGTTTATCCATTCATTTGGTAACTTTCCTGTCAAATCAAAAGGTCGCAAGTGCCTTGCTTCACCGAAGAACTTTGACCCTTTTTACTTTTGTGTTTAACTTTGAATTGGCCACACGGGTATCGTTATCCTTTATTAGTGAGGGCCTTCATTTACCTGTGGAAAGCATTATCGGTGTTGCTGAAGTGATATTAAGTGTCGGTCCAATACAAGTTTTCTGGTATACACGGTACAGGATAGTGAGTATAGATACTGAGTGTTTAGAGAAGCAGTTTTTCGATTTGATAATTTGATTTATAAAACTAGAAAAAGTAAGTCTCACTTTGTATGGGTCACGCTATCGAATAAATTTACACTAGGGGCTCTGTATATTGACATCGAACAATAATACGTTCCGTGACACGGTGAAAAAAGTTTTCATTTTCTGCCATTTCGTTCAGTTTATCATTTAAACATAGTTTGTATAAAATTATTATATTATTGTTTCAGACTGCTCAAGTAGCCGTCCTCTGGATCCTTCTGGTAGCGATAGTGGCTGGCAACGCCACGGTCGTTCTCGCCCTCCTTCTCACCAAGTCCAGGAAGAGCAGGATGAACTTCTTCATCATGCAGCTGGCTATAGCTGGTATGTTCACAAAGGAAGGTGTTAAGCAGCAAAACTGATTCCCAATTCTTAGATACATGGCACCACGAATAAGCGAGCATCTTGCTAGTTTAGTTGCTAGTTCCTTGCAGCTGGTTATAGCTGGTATGTTCGCAAAGGAAGGTATTAAGGAGCAAAGCTCATTCCCACCTATATAGCTACTGGTGGTGATAGTGGCCGGCAACGCCACGGTCGTTCTCGCCCTTCTGCTCACCAAGTCCAGGAAGAGCAGAATGAACTTCTTCATCATTCAGCTGGCTATAGCTGGTATGTTCACAAAGGAAGATGTTAAGGAACAAAACTGATTCCCAATTCTTAGATACATGGCACCACGAATAAGCGGGCATCTTGCTAGTTAGTTGCTAGTTCCTTGCAGCTGGTTATAGCTGGTATGTTCGCAAAGGAAGGTATTAAGGAGCAAAGCTCATTCCCACCTATATAGCTACTGGTGGTGATAGTGGCCGGCAACGCCACGGCCGTTCTCGCCCTTCTGCTCACCAAGTCCAGGAAGAGCAGAATGAACTTCTTCATCATTCAGCTGGCTATAGCTGGTATGTTCACAAAGGAAGGTGTTAAGAAACAAAACTGTTTCCCACTTCTTAGATCCATGACACAAAGTATAAGCGGACATCTCGCTAGTTTCTTCCTTGCAGCTGGTTATAGGTGGTATGTTCGCAAAGGAAGGTGTTAAAGAGTCCCACTTCTATGGCTACTGGTGGCGATAGTTAACGCCAAGGTTGTTTTCGCCCTCCTGCTCACCAAGTCCAGGAAGAGCAGGATGAACTTCTTCATCATGCAGTTGGCTATAGCTGGTATGTTATCGATTCCAATATAACAATTTGTTGGGTCATATCATAACCAGTTCAAAACCATATTGAACTGGTTTTGTTATGACCTTGACGTTCGTCTGAGTAATTAGCGCGATATCACACAGGATTTTTACTTCATTTCGCGTGCAACAATCAGCGTGAGCGATATTCAAGGTCATATCGAGATGAATCGGATCCTGTAAACGAGGTGATTTTGTTATGCCTGCCTTACAATGAGACTAAGCCCGAAATCGCAAAAGAAAACTTTGTACAGGAAATTTCGCCGCAATGTATGAAACAGCCATTTATTTTTGCCATTCAATGCCGGGGGGAAAAGAAAATGTTGTTCAAAATCTCCTACATATTTGTTTACCTTTAAGTATACCACGTACTCGTCCATAATCATAATCATAATAATCATAATCATATTTATTGGTAATATCATATTACATGTCATAATAAATTGTATACTTAAGTACATATGTACATATTGCAGATAATTAATATAAAACATTTATATAAAACAATATTTTCGCGAGTGCCACCCAATTACTTAAAAATCTACTTTAATGGTAACTGCTTCTATATTATTATCTTGACTTTACGTCAACGATCAATAGAAAATTACGTAAACTTTTTAAGATGTTTGTACTACTTTGTACCTACTTACTGACCCACAAACAATAGCAGTTAACCAAAGACTTGTAAAAGCCACTTTGTTTTCACAAGTTTAATTGTAAGAATCCCTGCAGAAGAGGTTTTCCTGTCCAAAGTTTTATTCTCGCGAGTGAGGTTTGGGTGAACGTGGGGGGATTAACAATTTGGATGCAAAGTGTTTTGTCAAGTCGCTTTTGCACGAAATGAGGCGAAAGTTGGGCGGTTTTTCATTTTATTTTAACGTTAAGAATAGGGTAATAGGAGAAACGGTGGTGGCCAAGTGGATCTCTCGTCTGACTGCAAATCCGGAGATTGCAAATTCAAATCCTGGCTTGTACTTAGTTACTAGTAAATTTTTGGAACTTAGGTATGTCATCATTTGGTACTTACCACTAGCTTTTCGGTGAAGGAAAACATTGTGAGGAAACCTGCATAGGCATGGTCACAGACATTAATTGTTGAACAATCTACGGTTCAAGCTAATTTGGTTATCAATACTACCGCTATGACATCTCCAATGTAAAGTAAACCCTAAATGGCTCAAGTCCATGACTGTACAGTCGAGTTCATAAATATGTATACGTTTTTTCACCTTATTGCAATGGATTATGGTGAATAAATGTATACATATTTATGAACTCGACTGCGCTACATCTGCGAAGAAATTCAACTGTATATTTGGTCCCTACACTCGAATTGGACTAAACAAGGATTATTCAAATTATTTATTACATCTGTGCAATATATATGCTAAGATTTTTTGTTACAGATTTGTGGGTCGGCCTTATAAGCGTATTGCCGGACCTGGTCCAGAGGATGACCATTTCTTGGCTAGCGGGCTCCTTGGCCTGCAAGCTGGTCAAATATTTACAGGTGAGATACATTACTTTACGAACGCAGATGATGATGATGGTCCAGAGGATGACCATCTTGTGGCTAGCGGGCTCGCTGGCCTGCAAGCTGGTCAAATATTTACAGGTGAGTTACATTACTTTACGAACGCAGATGATGATGATGGTCCAGAGGATGACCATCTCGTGGCTAGCGGGCTCGCTGGTCTGCAAGCTGGTCAAATATTTACAGGTGAGTTACATTAATTTACGAACGCAGATGATAATGATGGTTCAGAGGATGACCATCTCGTGGCTAGTCAGACACAAACAAGGCTTATTTAATTTTATAATGTTTTATTTTTAAATTATTACTTAAGAGTCGCTGGATTGAGTGTGTGCTCCAAATTTCAACCAAACGTTACAAAGACCATCATCACTTAAGAATCGGATTTAATTCAAGTGTAGATTTTGTGTTTCATACAGATGCAACATAAATGTGCATACATATTTGTCCTTCTTTCCTTCGTGATAAAGTTCTATACAAAGTATATATATTTATGTTGCCAACTTTACTTACTTTTCAAATACTTGAAACAACTTGATCTTTGTATGTCTAGCGGGGTTTTCCGCGGAATTCAATATTTTCTTGTTTGTATTACTTAGTATAGTATTTCAATTTCGTTGAACTCATTTCGTTATTTGTTATGTAATTTATATTTTCGTTTGTTATTGTTATCTCAAGACTTTGTTATGTCTGCTGTTTGATTTCACGAACTGGATTGAAACTTGATAGCTTCTAGTCTATTTTCGGGGAAAATTCTGCGTATACATTTGTTACATTTTCCGCAAATTTGACTTATATTCAAATGACGGTTAAATAAGGCACGATGGCAAAAAATGCAAAATAGGTACTTATCATGAGTTCTTTTATTTTGTTAGGCATTATAGGTAATTAACATTCGTATGGCGACTATAGTTCGTGTCATCGACGATGACGCGCAGATTTGTCAAATCTAACCTTTAATAACAAAACAATACGAATCAAGGCACACGTCTTCGTGAATGACACAATCTATACAGCAGCGTTTCCTGTTGCAGATGGATCACACTGTGACATGTATATTGTATTTGATATAATTTTATGATTCACATTGTAATTGTAATATTTGTAATATACGAAAGTCAATAAACAACATACAAGGACGTTATATTTTCTTATCTCGAGGAATCCTTAGGATTAATTACTTAGCTATCGTAATGCTCACAAATAGACCATAATCTGATGATCCAGGTCATTTTGCAACATCAGAAGTGGGATTCGAACCCACGCGCACAGAAATACAATAATCTGATGATCCAGGCCATTCTGCTACATATAAGTATATTTCATGTAAATTGTATACGATGAACAGACACCACTCGTTCCCTTGAGCGGGCTTAAGGAAGTGCAAATAAATATAGTTGGTCCTATATGTAGTTAAAACTACGTCGAACGAGGAAAACCTTTGCGAAGCTTTGTTACAAAGGACATCAATTAATTGTTTGATGATAAATCTAGGGAATCTTTTATTTGAAGCTTATTGCGATACTAGAAAATAGTAATTCGAGAAACCGATTGTAAGGCAATAGTAATTAGGATTAGGTGAGTACTTACCAAAATAAACAAGGTTTATTTACAGTAAATAAATGCTTAAAAGCAAAATAAACAATTATGTATATCACAATCACATATATTTTGCGAAAAGCTCAAGTAAGTTAAGTGTAGAGTGTAGATATGGATATGGGTGAGATAATACAGTAATGGTTAATTTTCAACATTTTCAATTCTAATTAACGTTCGCCCAACACTGCTCGTAGTACCCGTCCACTACTGATTAACAAATAACACACCACGAATCATTCCGGCACAGAAGTACCCAACACCACAAAGTAAATAGCGGCGGAGCAGAGAGTCCGCTCAGTAAAAAGTGCTATTTTCGCCGCACGCACACAGACGTGACATTTACGCACACAGACGTTACATTTACAGGCGTTCTCGGGCACTCACGGGCAATGCTTAGTCGGGCTGTGCGCGCGTTGCTCACTTGACGTCCCCGCCGCTACGTAGGTACCTACTGTCATGTACGTCAAAATACAGTCTCTAAGGAATGTAAACATGATAAGATGTATGTATAAACGAATCGATGTATGTATGTCTGTAAACTTATATTACCTACTGCTTTTTAAAATTCGAAATTAATACAGAAGCAACCCTAGTGAGTCGGGCAAGTTTAGGTATGTATTTTCAAAAACGGCGAGTACGGACCTTCTGTTTATTTTTTATTTTGTGCCAATACGCTCGCTGCGTTTCCGCGTTGATACGCGATAGAGTCAGACCACGCTAACTCCGCATGGCATGTATAATGACTAAGTGTTGTATTGTCAAATTTCTATGAAAATATGACGTTTATAATGACCCTACCTCACTTTGTTGTCTTCAGCTCCACCAGGTCCCTAAATTGTATCTCTATTTTATTGACTTCTCTAAATATGAATAGAGCGTTATAACTCAAAATATTTAATAACAGGATATTTATTATGCAAATCTGTTTTTATTAGTTCACGCTTCGATATTTTATAAGCTTCATCTTCACGAAGTTTAGACAGTAAATAGTGCGAAACGAAATATCGGGAACTTAATAAAACATATTTACTTACATGGCAAACATCCTGTTATATTATAGTTATTGAATTTTTGAGAAGTTCTACAGCATCTACAATAAATATTATACAAAAAACATGATTACCTACTTATAATCATAGCCAATAACGGAACTCCCTGGAATTTACACAAAATAAAATATCATCTGTGGGTAGACTTGTGACTTGTGCTGGACAAGAATTGTAAATAAAATAAATTAAATTGTAAATCTTTGATACAAATAAAAACAGAATAAGAAAAAAAAACATAGTAAGAAATAAAGTAGGAACGTAATTTTTTTTTCTTATTTAATGCATGTTAATAAGATGTAACGTTTTGACAAGACTTGTCCCGCCGAGTTTCTTGCCGGTCCATATTGGGATACCCTCCTCCAATTTAGTAGGGATTTAAATCTTCTCGGGTCAGAGATATAGGGTTAGAGCCGGTATAGCTCAGTTATTTGAACCCACATTTTAACGACCGATCTGGTCTAGTGGGTAGTGACCCTGCCTATGAAGCCGATGGTCCTGGGTTCGAATCCCGGGCGAATAAGGGCATTTATTTGTGTGATAAACCCAAATATTTGTTCCTGAGTCATGGATGTTTTCTATGTATTTAAGTATTTGTATAAGAAGTATATCGTTGTCTGAGTACCCACAACACAAGCCTTCTGGAGCTTACCGTGGGACTTAGTCAATTTGTGTTAGAATGTCTCTATAATATTTATTTTATTTATTTAATATTATTTGACGTTTATAAACGCATTGTAATAAACTTGAATAATAAACTTTGTCTTTAACTGAATAAGGTAGTACCTAAGCTGTACCAGAGGCTAATAGAGAGAACAAACTTAGATGGTATTGACAGTCATTAACTGTGCATTTCTCCAGAAACTTCCTGCCTTGCACAGCTTAAGCTGTGGAATGAACTATCGCGGTATTTCCGGACCGATGCGACCTTCAAATCTTGATGATAAGAGCGTAGTCCCATCTTAAACGCTGGTAACGCACTTGCAACCCCTCTATTATAGCAGGGGTCCATGGGCGACAGTAATTGCTTGCCATCAGGTTTTCATCCCCACTTTACTTGTAGGAGAGATACCCTAAAAAAATATTTTTATTTTTTATATTACCATTTTGTTGCATTTATTGTTTTATATATCTTCTTCTTCCTCACGTTTTCCTGGCATTTTTGCCGCGGCTCATAGGAGCTTGCGGTCCGCTTGACAACCTAATCCCCAGAATTGGCGTAGGCACTAGTTTTTACGAAAGAGAGTGCCATCTGACCTTCCAAACCAGAGGGTAAACTAGACCTTATTGAGATTAGTCCGGTTTCCTCACGATGATTTATGTATCCATGCCAAATTGCAGCATTTTAGCACTAACGATCACGGAGCAAAGCCTCAGACAGACAGACGGATAAAACGAAACTATAACGGTTCCTAGTTGACTACGGAACCCTAAAAATGAGGCACGCGGGGACTGAGGCTTGAGGCTGTCTTGAATATTTATTACTCTCTCCTCTAAGCTGTACTTAAGTGATGAATTATCACTTATAATAGTTATCTTTGATATGTGGAATGACCAAGTCTCTGAAATAAGTCGGAAAGTTTCAGGAACATTGCGTTATCTCGATAAATTTAAGAATTTTCTCCCGGTAGGTATTAAGAAATTACTTGTGCAGGCTCTACTTTCGCCAGTTATTAACTATGCGGACGCGTGCACGACTAATATCTCTCAGGAGTACCTCAATAAGCTAGACCGTCTTATGAATAATGGCATACGTTTCATTTTCGGACTTCGCAAATACGACCATGTTTCTTTTTATCGCCGTCAGCTAAATTGGCTCTCCATCCGTCGTCGTAGGTCCCTTAGAATCCTGAGTATTTTATTCTCCATTTTGTTCGAGCCTTCCTCCCCTGGTTATCTTAAACGTAAATTCACTTTCATCACCCCCGTCCAGGATGTGAACTCCGTTCCTCCCGTTCTCTCAAACTCTCGATTCCTTTTCACCGTACTGGTTTTATGTCTAACTCTTTCGCCGTTGAGGCAATCCGTCTCTGGAATTCCCTCCCTCTCTTTATTCGACAAGCCCCAAGCAAACCCGTTTTCAAACGACTACTTCGCAAGCATCTTCTGTCAGAAGAACTTAAATAAGGTTCACCATCATGTATATGTACATAATTATATGTATAAGTCTATCTTTTATACATTATATAAGTACTAGTATTTAACTATTTATATATTTACAGTACATATGGGGCTACTTTATAGCACTAGTGCGAGAAGTAGCATATTATGTTACTGTGTCGAACATTTAAAGGGCCATATGTACTGTAAAACGTTGTACGATACATGTGCGAATAGGTAATTCGCAACTCGTGTCGATTTAAAACACTCCCTTCGGTCGTGTTTTAATTTATCGCCACTCGTTTCGAATTTCCTATTTTTCGCACTTGTATCGTAATGTACTATTTTAATATTATTTGACTTCACGTTTAATTTTTTCCTTATTATGTGTTATTATTTTTTCCTGCACCAACATACGCAAATGTCTCTGTTTGACCCAATGGTTGACTGGTAGAGAATGCTTTTTGGCATTAAGTTCGCCATTGGACATTTTTCTTTATGTGTGCAATAAAGTTTAAATGAATAAATAAATAAATGTTAAGGTAATATCGCATATTAATAAATGATTTGTTCACAGGGTGTAGTAACGTATTCCTCAACCTACGTGCTAGTGGCATTGAGTATAGACAGATGCGATGCCATTACGCATCCCATGAATTTCACAGGGAGCTGTAAGTATTCAATAATTAAAGTAATTAGTTGTAATTAATTAGTATTTCTTAGGAAACCGACTGCCATCGGATATACAACCAAATTTCGTCATTAAAAGTGTTCTTACGATTTTTTCTATAATTTAAGATTTCGCGGCGTCGTTTGATATTCTATATTTCGAAGAGCATTTAAAATATGTTTTACAGTACATATGGGGCTACTTTATAGCACTAGTGCGAGAAGTAGCATATTACGTTACTGTGTCGAACATTTAAAGGGCCATATGTACTGTAAAACGTTGTACGATACATGTGCGAATAGGTAATTCGCAACTCGTGTCGATTTAAAACACTCCCTTCGGTCGTGTTTTAATTTATCGCCACTCGTTTCGAATTTCCTATTTTTCGCACTTGTATCGTAATGTACTATTCTCCAATATACTTGGAAATATTCACCTTTATGTAGCAAAAATAGTACGGGAAGTTCTTCATTATGGTAAAACTCAAATAAAAAAAATTCAACCTCTTTCGTGTTTTAGCAGGCCGCGTCTACACGACCCTTTTATTTAATTTTTAATCAAAGTCTATGTAATATAACTTTTATATTATTTTAAGGATCTCGTGCCTGCACATACAGCTTATATTGCACAATTATATTGAATGAACGAATATTGAATGATACTGAATGGTAGAATAAGTTGTCCCTTTAACTTTTATTAAATAATTAAACAGGAAAATTGATTTTGACGTTTTTGATGTGACGGTTCGATTTGAGTGCTGATTGATGCTTAAATAATGATTATTTTACCTTATTTCCTCGCATGTTTGGAGAAAAGCACTATATAAAGCACTCGATTAAATCATGGTCAGACATCCACGGATTCCCTACCTGCCTTGTGTCTTAGTGTACCCATGCTAACCTAATCGCTCAAGGCCGCACTGGCCGGGTCGCCATGTGAGGCGTGGCGTCAATGATACAACGGTTGCTGTCTAAATACGAATAAGTTCTAAAAAAAGTAATGCGTACATGCTATTATACATTACAGTGTGGGGTTGAGGTATAAACAGTACACATACCACATAAATTCCTCGGCAGGAACAGCAATTCGTGGATTTGTCTACTTTGTCGGACTCCGCTTCTCCATTCGACGAAGGCTGATAAATTAATATCAAAAGAAAAGTTCCGAAGTAGTTAAGTCAATGTTCGAGTTATTAACCTTACCGCTCGTAGGTACCAATAGTAATCACAATCAACGATAAAGGTTGATGATGTGTAATAATTAATTAAATTGTGTTTTCTATGTATGTTGACAGGGAGAAGAGCGCGAGCCCTAATAATAGGGGCTTGGCTGGTCAGCTTCCTATTTTGCATTCCAATGCTCATCCTATTCGATGAAGACAAAATACAAGGTAACTTATATCAAATACTATAATTAATTATTGATTGCATAGCTATTAGGGGGGTCCATATTGGGTTGCATAAAAGTTTAAGTCATATCTTTGATACGAATAACAACTTGTGTCATAATCATCATTGCGCATACAAATGAAAAGTCATATTATATTGTGTCATACATTTTTAGCCATAATATTTGATGACACACATCATGTGCATACTTAACGAACCTAACCTAAAATGTTATGCGAATTAAATTTATGACTGTAAAAATTATGACATAACTCATTTATGACAAAAACCCAGTTATGCACAGGAAAAATTCTGACTAAAGTTTATTAAGATTATGACTTACAATTTTATGCATAAAGTATTATGACAATTAAAAATATGACAAAAGATTATGCGACCAGAGGGAGTCCCCTATTAGGATGGTCTATTTTTGTATGGAGTAGTAAAATCTCCTCAAGTCTCCCTTTATTGTATTTTGAAGTAATAACTAGAAGTAATCTATTTGCCTAATTTTGACTCATCTGCTCTCAAATTAATGGTTGCCCTACATTGCTATAGAATTTTAAAATATTAAATCAAAAACTAAAAAAATTACATGTTTGTGTTTTATGTAGTTGTAACTTAATAGGAAAAAAAATTCCATAACCATTAAAACGCCTCCTTCATTGTTTCTTTGATCAAGTTCATTTCATACATTTTAGTATAATTAATTATATTGCATAATTGTTGCATTTAGAGCGACCTCTAAATAATGTTTGATTGTTCTTAAAATTATTTTATATAATTTTTACATGTATTGAACTGAAAAGAATCTTGTGGACATTATAAAAACATTTTTGTGTCACCCTAATATCTATTGACACCGAACTTCAATGTATAGTTTATGAAAAATAATTTGGCCACTTTGACTCTCATTCTCATAATAAATATTTGTGACAGTCCATATCAAAAGGGACCTTACATCAAAGGGGAAGCGCTGAGCTCCATAAGGTCTCTTTTGATGTGGACTGTCACATTTGAATAATATTTGAAGATCTTGGAGGACATTCAATTAGTTCTCGATATCATAATGGCTCCAACGACTTCCATAAAATGTTCAATACGAGTATGAAGTGTATCCCTAATTTTCTTAGTCAATATACTTAAATAGGTCATATACAAAAGAAAGTGACCAAGGCCTGCAGTGTTCAGGGGTTGTACCGAATTAATCAATTCAATTCGAACTTTAAGATACGTTAAAAATTAGGTCTAGTTACGATATGGATCCGATATATCAGTGTTAAAAGTGACGTTTGTGTTTGAAGAACTTAGCCTAATATTTGACGTATCTTGAAGTTCGAAATGGGGCCGAGAGTCTTCTGCATTCGCGGAAAACGCCATAAACACTACTACTACTACAAGGGAACAAAACCCTCAGTGTAAATTTATTCGATAGCGTGACGTAACGTACGCGTTTGCAGTATGGGATTTAGAAAGAGCGCGCCAAGCGGGACATTTTGGAAACTCAAAATCCTATACAAAAGGAAACTTAACGCAAACGCGTACGTCACGTTTAAAGGTAAGCTAGGCTACAGCTACAGGTAGGTAGGTTTTGTCAAGGTCATCCGAAAATGTACCAGTTATATATAATTAATTAATCTTTTTTATATGTAAATAATCACACCCTGCTCGCATTCAAGAGCCTGCCTAGCCTGAATATATCGTAGCCTGAATAATCTGAATGAATGAGCATTACCATTAAATTAAATCTTAAACTACCGCGAATGGCATTCAAATTTAAAAATTAAATCTTGATTTGATATCGAACTGATACTTACTATTACTAAAATATTAGGATAGAGTCTGCCCGGAAAGAGAAGAGTCGTGGAATGTATGGGGCTCAATACATTCCACGACTTTTCTCTTTCCTGACAGACTCTAGAAATCAATATAAATTCCAACCATAGGCAATCGTGTCATTATGCATTTTTTTTTCTATTTGTCAAAGGCATACCGGGTGTGGCGTGTAACAGCAACAAAAAATGAAATTGTAGGCTGTACTCTTCAAACTGACCAACATTTTTACAGCGACTCTTAAAAATAACTTGTATATTGAATTTTAAGGGGCCCACTGATTAACAGTCCGCCGGACGGTATCGGCCTGTCAGAACAAAAAGTTGACAGTTACGAACAACTGACAGTCCGATACCGTCCGGCAAACTGTTAATCAGTGTTAACTTAGTACACCATAAACTTTATTTTTTTATGTTTAAAACATAATAAAAGCGTACTTAAAATAATATTTCTTTCGTGTGCAAAAGACACATTCTAAAGACTACATAATTTTACAAACTTTTATTTAACTTGCAAAGCACTTATTTATGTTTGTACGAGTCAAATCTTGCAAGTTAAATTTGCTCTTCTTCCCGGTTTCCGACGAAGCTGAAAATTTACATGCCTATGTAAGTCGGGTGATAATGCAATATTATGATACCATCGAGCTGATCTGATGATGGAGACAAGAAGTGGCCATAGGACTTCTGTGATAGAACAACGCAACCCAATTAAGTTTGTGGGGTTGTTAGAATTATCTCGATGACTTTTACTTGCCGGTAAATAGAAAAGTAGTCAGAGATATAAACTTTAATCAAAAATGCAATTTTTGCCAAAAACTTATTTACAAGTTTTTTTTTCGTTTGAGATGTTCGTGGTAGGAGTAAAAATTATGTTTTAATTACTTGCTCGTGTTGCAGGAGATATCCCTTATAAGTAAAAGTGAGATACACTGCGAATCATTATCAAATCAAGTTAACATGATTATATCTCAAATGCCGCCGACTGACAATAATTAATCAACTACGCTTCCTAACGATGATAAATTTTACATGATTTTGAATCTCAAGTTCAAGAGCATAAAGTGCATTTCAAGCCTAGGAAAGAAGACACCTGATTGTGAAAGTTAATAATGGGCTGGTAGATCTGCATTTTGTTTGGATGATGAATGAGTCGAACCTTTGAGTATCCCTTAAGATTAATGAAGTTTTACACTCAATGATTTTCTCTCAAGCTCAAGGAAGAAGACAATGCCTATGGTCCTGCGAAGCTTTTGTTTAGGGATTAGAATATGGGGTTCTTCAAAATCACAATTAATACTTTGTAGAAAGTTGGAAATGGACATAAAATTATAATTGGAATGAATAAAAAAAAATCTTAACATAGCTCTACAACAATTTAAATACATATATATGTAGTTTATTGAATTCAATAATAATAAAAAAAGCAATCAACTATCAAAACTTAAGAATAACAATACAAACTATAGATACACTTTTAAATAAGGCCTTACAAATATGATACCTGCCGCTGGGCAGTGTGCCCAGAAGGCTGGCCGCAATGTACCATTGAATGGTAATGCTAATGCGTTGAGATATATGCTGGCCAGCCTTCTGTTCCCCGGTGGCGTCGCCGACGTCGTCTTGTAGAGCCGACGCGCGCTTAGCCCCACGGCCCCAGCGTTTCGACCCCAAACACCTCAAAAATATAACTACTACCGAGAGGATATGTACCAAATTTTAATGGCCCTACCTTCAACGGCTTTTCTGCGACTGCAAAATAATTATAGGCTGCAACAGATATTATTTAACGGAGCTTTTTAGGGTTCCGTAGCCAAATGGCAAAAAACGGAACCCTTATAGATTCGTCATGTCCGTCTGTCTGTCCGATTCTGTCACAGCCACTTTTTTCCGAAACTATAAAAGCTATACTGTTCAAACTTGGTAAGTAGATGTATTCTATGAACCGCATTATGATGTTTACACAAAAATAGAAAAAAAACAATAAATTTTGGGGGTTCCCCATACTTAGAACTGAAACTCAAAAAATCTTTTTTCATCAAACCCATACGTGTGGGGTATCTATGGATAGGTCTTTAAAAATGATATTGAGGTTTCTAATATCATTTTTTTCTAAACTGAATAGTTTGCGCGAGAGACACTTCCAAAGTGGTAAAAAGTGTGTCCACCCCCCCCCCCCCCCCTAACTTCTAAAATAACAGAATGAAAAATCTAAAAAAAATATATGATATACATTGCCATGCAAACTTCCACCGAAAATTGGTTCGAACGAGATCTAGTAAGTAGTTTTTTTTTAATACGTCATAAAAAATAAAAAATAAAATTTTTTTCTTCAAACCCATACGTGTGGGGTATCTAAGGATAGGTCTTCAAAAATGATATTTAGGTTTCTAATATCATTTTTTTCTAAACTGAATAGTTTGCGCGAGAGACACTTCCAAAGTGAAAAAAAGTGTGTCCCCCCCCCCCTGTAACTTCTAAAATAACGGAATGAAAATCTAAAAAAAATATATGATATACATTACCATGCAAACTTCCAACGAAAATTGGTTTGAACCAGATCTAGTAAGTAGTTTTTTTAATACGTCATAAATGGTACGGAACCCTTCATGGGCGAGTCCGACTCGCACTTGGCCGCTTTTTTATATTATCAAGATTAACAAATAAATAATTTTTGTCTCAGGCACCCTCCAATGCTGGTCAAGCATCAGCAAGCTCCAATGGCGGATATGGATGACCAGCGTCTTCGTCTCACTCTTCGTGGCGCCAGCCCTCACGATATCCGCTTGCTACGGAGTCATAGTCATCACTATACGACAGAAGAGTAGAAGAGTGCTTGGGAAGAGAACAACTGCCAGTAGACAGAGTAAGTAGGTCACTCGCTTTCTTTGCTTGCAGTCTCCTTTCCTTGTTTTTTTAGTGTGATTATGGTACCTGTGCTCAGTCAGTCTGTGATCTTCATCACAATACGACAGAAGAGCAGGAGAGTGCTTGGAAAGAGAGCAACAGAACTGCCAGTAGACAGGGTAGGTCACTTGCTTTCTTTATTTGCTTCCACTTTTCTTTCATTAGGCATTTGACTGAGATATCAGCTTGCATTGTCATCATTCATCAATATACGGCATAAAAATACGATATTACTGGGGAAAAGAGCAAGAGCTGCTGCAGACAGTGTAGTCACAAGCTTTTTTTGTTTCCTACTTAGCGTATTTATCCTCGAGGCCTACTTTAAACCATTTTCATTTGGAGCAGAGTTATATTTTCTTTTCTTTCGATTTCAAAACAAAAGAAATTCAACCATATTTCCTTCACAAATGTTTACAAATTCAACTGGCATTGATTTTGTATGGTGAACCTAGGTAAATTATGATGTCTTCTTTCTTTGTTGCTTCCTTTATTGCTTTATTTTTCAGTCTTAATCAGAAAATTAAGCTCGAGTATACCTAACTTTCGGGAACAGTACCCCTAGTGTAAATAAATTCGATTTCGAAACGTGACGTACGCGTTTGCGTTTAGTCTCATTTTGTATTGGATTTAGAAAGAGCGCGCCAAGCGGGACGTTTTGGAAACTCAAAATCCTATACAAAATGAGACTTAACGCAAACGCGTTCGTCACGTTATGATGTCGATCAAACTTACACTAGGGGTACAGAACAGACATTTTTAGTTTTTCTGCGAAAGTATGACGCAATCCAACCATAGCCAAGAATACATCGTACGTAAATGCAAACCAAATTGTTTCTCAGGAAATCCGCAATTATTGACTTAAGAGCTAATTTACGTTTACCCGCTCAACATCAAAGAATCGTTAAAGTTTATGTAATAACTAACAATCAGTTTTCGGATACTAAAGAATGAAGTGTGCAGTAAAAATGGCAAAATACATAAACAAAAAACGGGAAAATAAGCACGTCATGCAATGAGGAAGAACTTTAAAAATAGTGCGGTGGTTGTTTTATTTTAGGAAGCTATTTATGGGCCACTTAACTGAAACACGATATGGATACCGAATGTACCGATGACGATGCAAAATAAATTCAAGCTATTTATAAAATGTTTGGGTATGGATAAAAAAAAGAAGGCATTTCCCCGGCAGAGGAAAAATTTGAGGCTTGTAAAAAAATAAAACAAAAAATAAAAAGACAAACGAAATCTCTTAAGTTTTGAGAACAGAATAAAGTAAACAACTTTAGTTTTTCTGCGTATGTATGTCTCAATAGGCTTAACGCAGATATCTGGAGTTAAATTAATTTTACCGTTTAACTCATGCAGGTATTTTTAGTCAAAATGTGCGCCATGTTTCAAAAAGTCTACGTCTCTGTTTACCAATTCTAAGATTTATGAGGCATATTAATATCTTGACGACCGGTCTGGCCTTGGTAGCGACATTGCACATGAAGCCATGGTCTTGGGTTCGAATCCCGGCAAGGGCATTTATTTGTGTGATGAACACAGATATTTGTTCCTGAGTCATGGATGTTTTCCCCAATATGGGCAATATTGGGGTTCATATGTATAAATATGTACTTATCTATATGCGTATATATATTGTCGCTTAGTACCCATAGCACAAGCTTTGCTTAAACGGGGCTAGGTTGATCTGTGTATGATTGTCCCCAAATATTTTTGTGTTTATATTATTTTAAACATATTTAATTAGATTATATAGTTATTTATATAGTTATAAAATGCTCACGTTTCTCCTAAACCGTGCCTCGTAGCGCAAAAATAATCAAATTTTCGTTCCCCTTCGGAACCCGACGCACTGAATAACCTATCACATTAGGACATAAAACAATCATCATCATCATCATCATCCTATTTTTTTATTAGAATTTCATTGCAAGTTTGAGAAAAGCACTATACAAATCTCGGCGAGAAACGGGGTTGCCGGCCGCGTATCCCAATCATCGCCTCACAAGTAAAAAATAACATCATAACAAACCATTCTCAAAAAAGTCCCATGCACTCATAGAAATTTTCCCCACGTCTCACCCACATAAAATCGCAGCTTCCTAATCTTCTCATATTTCACCGAGAACAGCCGCCGACTGGAGTCACGTTTCATTTAATTTTCTCTGATTCCCGTTTTAGTTTTTCTGCCCATCAATTTTGGGAACGTTGACGTTACGAAAAGAGCGAGCTTTTAGCGCTGGTATTTTCTTTTAACATTACTTTGTTTGTACATTGTCGTCAAATATTTGATGATTATATTAAAATTTAGTAATTCTCCGTTTTAACTCGGGAATTTTGCTTTCGTATGCCCGGATGTTGTTCTTCTGTACGAAATGTCATTTGATATTTACCAGTCGCTTTTCGGTGAAGGAAAACATCGTGAGGAAACCGGACTAAACCCAATAAGGGCTAGTTTACCCTCTGGGTTGGAAGGTCAGATGGCAGTCGCTTTCGTAAAAACTAGCCCCTACCACAATTCTTGGGATTAGTTGCCAAGCGGACCCCAGGCTACCATGAGCCGTGGCAAAATGCGGGAACAACGCGAGGATGATGATTATTATTATACATTCCCATACTCATAGAACACGATACAATCTGCACTCCACTATGCAAACAAATATTAGTTTTCTTCGCAAAGCTGTCAATAGTAACGTCTCTGTTTGTTTTCCATTTGTCTGACATTTGAACCCTGTTTGTATGCAAATAACAAATATATTTACCTTTTCATCTGATTAATGCGAAGCTCTTTTGTTTCTATTTGGACGTAATATTAAAATATATTTTATTTCAGAGAGAGAATCCATATATCGATACCCTAGCTCACAATATTACTAATTACGCGGAAAAAAAATGTTGTGATCAGGACTGTAGTACACAGACATAAAGTATGAATTACAACCTTTCTAAGTACTAAATTGTAATACCTAATATGTACGTATGTTTAACAAATAAAAATATTGATTGATTGACAACCACGATTTCCGCTTAATTACACTGAGAAATAAAAAAGCGGCCAAGTGCGAGTCGGACTCGCGCATGAAGGGTTCCGTACCATTTACGACGTATTAAAAAAAAAACTACTTGCTAGATCTTGTTCAACATTTTACCACTTTGGACACACATTTTACCACTTTGGAACTGTCTCTCGCGCAAACTATTCAGTTTAGAAAAAAATGATGTTAGGAACCTAAATATCATTTTTGAAGACCTATCCATAGATACCCCACACGTATGGGTTTGATGAAAAAAATTTTTTTTTAATTTATTGACGTATAAAAAAAAACTATTCACTAGATCTCGTTCAAACCAATTTTCGGTGGAAGTTTGCATGGTAATGTATATCATATATTTTTTTTAGATTTTTCATTCTGTTATTTTAGAAGTTACAGGGGGGGGGGACACACATTTTTTCACTTTGGAAGTGTCTCTCGCGCAAACTATTCAGTTTAGAAAAAAATTATATTAGAAACCTAAATATCATTTTTGAAGACCTATCCATAGATACCCCACACGTATGGGTTTGATGAAAAAATTTTTTTTTTTTAATTTTTATGACGTATTAAAAAAAAACTACTTACTAGATCTCGTTCGAACCAATTTTCGGTGGAAGTTTGCATGGCAATGTATATCATATATTTTTTTTAGATTTTTCATTCTGTTATTTTAGAAGTTACAGGGGGGGGGGACACACATTTTTTCACTTTGGAAGTGTCTCTCGCGCAAACTATTCAGTTTAGAAAAAAATTATATTAGAAACCTAAATATCATTTTTGAAGACCTATCCATAGATACCCCACACGTATGGGTTTGATGAAAAAATTTTTTTTTTTAAATTTTTATGACGTATTAAAAAAAAACTACTTACTAGATCTCGTTCGAACCAATTTTCGGTGAAAGTTTGCATGGCAATGTATATCATATATTTTTTTTAGATTTTTCATTCTGTTATTTTAGAAGTTACGGGGGGGGGACACACTTTTTACCACTTTGGAAGTGTCTCTCGCGCAAACTATTCAGTTTAGAAAAAAATGATATTAGAAACCTCAATATCATTTTTAAAGACCTATCCATAGATACCCCACACGTATGAGTTTGATGAAAAAAGATTTTTTGAGTTTCAGTTCTAAGTATGGGGAACCCCCAAAATTTATTGTTTTTTTTCTATTTTTGTGTGAACATCATAATGCGGTTCATAGAATACATCTACTTACCAAGTTTGAACAGTATAGCTTTTATAGTTTCGGAAAAAAGTGGCTGTGACAGAATCGGACAGACAGACGGACATGACGAATCTATAAGGGTTCCGTTTTTTGCCATTTGGCTACGGAACCCTAAAAACCATTTAAAACAATTTACATTGCATTAACGTTTAATGCTATAAACAGTTCCATATGAACGCATCGAACAAAACAGTAAATTTTACTGTTCTGAGAAGACAGTAAATTTTACTGTTTTGAGTAGCTAAAATGTAGTGAGTGTTCGTAAATTTTTATCGTTTTTTTTTCAATACTTAGAAATGTTATTGACGAACGAAATGCAACTGTCACTGTCGCGATAAAGAAGAGTGACAGAGAGTGATGATTACGATACGCTACGGAGCGTTAACGATTGGCATGTTGGCTACGCAGGCAGGTTACTTTCGCATGTATATATGAAATTTTCACAGAAATATAAGAAACGTCCATTTCATGTTTCGGAAACTTTCAATCCTCATACAAAAATGTGAATAGTTTCTGAAACATTCTCATGTGGAAAATTTCGCCATTTTGGAAATTTTCCTTCGGCACATCATGAGTTGGGTGCAACACCTAATTAATAGAGGAAATTAAAAGAACGGAAATTGCCCCAGTAAAATAAATAAAAAAAGGCATAATATACCTTATGAGCTCACGTGTAACAAATTGCACTCATTTCTCCGTTTAGTGTAAGAGAAATATAAGATTTTTGCGTAACGAGTTACCCCACCGCTAGTTACTAGGTGTATACCATTTTTAGGGTTCCGTAGCCAAATGGCATAAAACGGAACCCTTATAGTTTCGCCATGTCCGTCTGTCTGTCTGTCTGTCTGTCTGTCTGTCCGAGGCTTTGCTCCGTGGTCGTTAGTGTTAGAAAGCTGAAATTTGGCATGGATATATAAATCAATAAAGCCGACAAAGTCGTACAATAAAATCTAAAAATTTAATTTTTTTTAGGGTACCTCCCCTACACGTAAAGTGGGGGTGAAATTTTTTTTTCGCTTCAACCCTAGAGTGTGGGGTATCGTTAGAAAGGTCTTTCAAAACTAATAGGGGTTTTCAAGAAACATTTTTTGATAAAGTGAATATATTCGGAGATGATTCGCTCAGAAAGAAAAAAAAAATGTGTCCCCCCCCTCTAACTTTTGAACCATAGGTCCAAAAAATATGGAAAAAATCGTGGAAGTAGAGCTTAACAAAGACATTAAATGAAAACTATAGCAGACATGATCAGTTTAGCTGTTTTTGAGTTATCGCAAAAAAAATTCCCTTCATAGTAAAAAGACTTACTTTAATTAGGTACTGATTATGCAAATTTGCCTATTTGTTTAACTCGGGTGAAAGGTACCGTTTCATCCCTTGGTTAACAATTTACTATACTTTAAGCTCCAGTTTAGCTTATTGTGACGGAAGAGTAACTACGGAGCCCTACACTGAGCGTGGCCCGACATGCTCTTGGCCGGTTTTTATTATTTATTTAGCATGGTGGGTTCAAAACTGATGGTAGCTGTACTGACATCGAGCGTTGATAACCTTTGACAACCTAAATTAAATTAAATTAAAAAAGTTAAACATTATTTCATATCAAATAATTACGACTATATTTTGTAAACATATATTTGCTTTGTTATATAAATTAGTTTAATAAGTCCGAACCCTTGCTGTAATTAAGCCATTCATGACTTTAGCAGTAAGTAAACATGAAACTCTGCGAATCTTTTTTAAAACTAATTGGAACTTTAATAAATAAAAAAATAAAAAACGCACTGTAAAAAAGTCCTCCGGTCTAATGCTATCTGGAATGGGTGCCTTGAGCGCATTATTGTCACTTGTCAAAATTTTTATTGAATCCTATTGTCATAAATGTTACAGTTTGTAGGATTGAAGGCTTGTTACATGACCTCGTGCACTTACTTTCATTCATTATTTATGCTGACGTTTCAGGCATGATAAATATCCCACTTAATCGCACACAGACTGGCGCAAAGTTGTATCGACATTTTCTACTTGCGCGAGTTTTTCGAACTACCAGCACTAGGTCTTGATTCGCTTTTACGCTACATTTTTGTTTTGGCTACACACAACACTCAATATTTGTGACCGCGTCCGGCAAAACGTCTCACTTTCTCGCTTGCCATAAGGACGAGATTTGCTTACAAAGGTTAGATTTGTCAAATTTGCGCGTCATCGTCGATGACACGAAGTATACCAAATAGAGTACACATGCTTTTTACGGATATGACGTACGTACATGATCTTGATTTCTTTCTTTTTCACTTCAAAAGAGTGTTCTTCATCTTATCAGTTTAAATAATTACCTACTATGCTTTGTAGTCAGCGGATGCGCCAGAGATGAGTGTTATAAGATAACTAATAGCAAAAAAATTCCATGCATAATGTAGGTTGATATACGTCAATCTTGTTTTAATGGATGAATCATATTAAGTTTTATTTATATTAAGTGACTTTAAATGTAATATGTTCATAGATAAAATCTAATCTAAATTAATTTATTTCAAATTTTTTAATGGATTAATTGAAATTTAACTAAACACATTTATTTTAGTGAAACAGGTAAGGTTTGGTTTTGCCAGTCCCAAAGTTTTAAAATGTTTAGTACCGTAAAATGGTATAACGTAACGGTTTTCAAGGCTTCCACCGTTAAATTTGCTCGTGTCACATGGTCCATGCACAAATACATCATTTACACTTCAAAGCCAAAATTAAATCCTATCCCCAACTTGCGGGAAAAGGAGCAACTTTGATTTTTAGACGGTCGGTGCATGACCCACATACGTAAGTGGCTTGCTGACCGTACCCTAACTCGACACGGCTCGTAAAGTAGGGAATACACATCGGAGCAAAAATGCCACTAACTTGTTCGTATAAAAATTTCACTGTTGTGTGGCATGTTGTTAAGAATCCGGAGCAAGTTCGGCCGAATTTCACCTTCCCATATTGCATAATTCCTTTTAGTTTCATTCTCATTTTAAAAGTACGTGTTGGAAATTTAATAGCACGACAATTTGGTTATTCGTTTATTTTACAATTAGTATTAACAGTTTAACAATTCAAGTCAAGGAACGCGTCGTCGTGAATGATACAATCTACGGTACAGTCAGCATCAAAAGTAGCGGATCAAATAACGTTTCATAAGTATCTGTCATTCTGTTACATTTTACCAGAAAGTGATGTCTTTAATAAAGAATAACTAAGACTGTAAAATATATACTTTTGAGCGCGAATTTCAACAATTTATCTATATTTGGAAAAGTTATCCGGAATATCAGGTACTTTTGGCGCGTTATTTCATCTGCTACTTTTGATGCTGACTGTACATACAATTACTTCCGCATTTATTATATTTAGTAGGGATTAGTTATTTCTAAATAATAAGGTAGTTCTCAAGATTTTTACAACATTAATATTATGGATGATGATATTTAAGAGAAAAGGAGATGACCGCTTATCCATACAAACGTAATCCCCATTTTCCTTTCTTGATATTAACATATGTTTACACAAATTGATGTATATGAACCACCGCTATATGCTTGATTTTTAATCATTAAAAAAAGTTAGAATCTTTAAAAAATTTGAATGATTTTTTTTTCGAACCCAAACATGTGAAAAATCTGAGATTAGAATAATACAAAATCGAAAATAAAGTCTAATGAAGGGCTAACGGCCAAGGCTATGCTTAATATACAATAAATGGTGTAAAAATAATCACCATAAAGTCAATATCTGAGGACCGGTCTGGCATAGTGGGTAGTGACCCTGCCTGTGAAGCCGATGATGTGTTAGCTGTAATAGTTTTGCGTGCAGTGTCCCGGAGAGGCATATGGCGCTGTTGTTTCTAGCTGTTCAACCTTATGTATTAATGTTTGTTATGTTTTAGTTATTTTGATGATGTCATTGACATATTAAATACATAGTAGTTATGTATTTTGTAGAACTAGTTTTAAGATTGTTAGCTTAACAGTCTATTGACGTGAAATATGTATTTCATACAATTTTTTATTTTTTTTATTCTTTGACATTTGGAGAACCTTTACACCTCCAAATCTTATTATTGTGTATTATTATTTTTCTCAGACCGTGGGGACCTTATACAGCTCCAAACTTAATGTATTAACCGTGGAGACTATACGTCTCTGTCATATTGTATAATATACTTGACTTGGTACATACTAGTTATGTACAGAATGTAGCATTAGTTTATGAGACTGCTAGTTTAACAGTCCAGACGCGGTTTATTTATTTAGTATAAATTTTATTTTGACACTTGGAGAGACTTTACACCTCCAAATTTTATTAGTATTAGTACTCTGACATTGGGGACCTTTTACATCTCCAGATTTAATGTGTTTTTAACCATAGAGACTATACATCTCTATTGTATTGTATTAATTATTTATTTTAAGATTATTATAATGTAATGTTTACCCAGGTATTGGCTGTTGTATTTATAAATGTTGTTACCTATGTATTTTTCATGTCACTATATGATGTTACTATAAATGTTGTATTGACTTGTAAAAGAGCCCTTGAGGCCTACTTGCAGAATAAATTTTTGAATTTTGAATTTTGAATTTTGATGGTCCTAGGTTCCAATCCCGGTTAGAGTATTTATTTGTGTGATGAACACAGATATTTGTTCCTGAGTCATGGGTGTTTTCTATGTATATAAGTATGTATTTATCTATATACGTATATATATCGTCGCCTAGTACTCATAGTACAAGCTTTGCTTAGTTTGGGGCTAGGTTGATGTGTGTAAGATGTCCCCTGATAATTATTTATTTATTAATATCCAGGAAGGAAAATGGAGACTAAGTTTATGTGGAGAAGCAGTCGTCCGCTATCGTCTTAATGGTCATGTGCCGCCATTGATTAGGAATATTAAGAAATAGTCATATAATCAGCTTTTCAATCTCATAGCTTACTTAGGCAACTCAGCAAGCTTCGTCGCCTAAACACGGTACTCGACGGAAAAGCTCCCTATCATATCACAATTGCATAATAGTACATTACGATACAAGTGCGAAAAATAGGAAATTCGAAACGAGTGGCGATAAATTAAAACACGACCGAAGGGAGTGTTTTAAATCGACACGAGTTGCGAATTACCTATTCGCACATGTATCGTACAACGTTTTACAGTACATATGGCCCTTTAAATGTTCGACACAGTAACATAATATGCTACTTCTCGCACTAGTGCTATAAAGTAGCCCCATATGTACTGTAAAATATCATTATCTCCTTTATTTATCCTTTTTCTTATGTTAGGCTTTTTACAATACCTATGTATATAAAAGTAAAATATTAAAACATTTAGAAAACAATACAATAGTACATTACGATACAAGTGCGAAAAATAGGAAATTCGCACATGTATCGTACAACGTTTTACAGTACATATGGCCCTTTAAATATTTGACACAGTAACGTAGTATGCTAATTTTCGCACTAGTGCTATAAAGTAGCACCATATGTACTGTAATAGTACATTATGATACAAGTGTGCTAAGTTGGTAATTACACACGAGGCGATATTGTGCGCAATAAGAAAGCCGATGTGTGTAATGACCAATGCACACGCGTTTCATACGATGTTTTTCAACACACTTGTGAGGAAAAAACAAAACTTATAAATTAGATATTTTTTGACAAATCAGTAGAAGTACAATTTTTCAAAATGGTGGCTTACAGTTTTAACATCGAATAATTGGACCAAAGCGTGCTGGGCTTGTAGACACTTATTCGCCAGTTCATTGAAGTACGCTACCGACACGTTTTCCAAGAACACTGGGCGTTTTTGCTGATTTTCCATTAAATAAGTTTCATATGCCGTCAATTATTTTTCACCCGATTTTGATGGTAAAAGACTATCGTTCTCGGATCTTGCCTATATTAGTATTACTGGCAGCGTCAATTTTATGTGTTCTTCATTTTCAATGCTTGAAAAAGAAATTTTCGTCAATATATAAACTAATAACATGCAAAACTATTCCAATTTTATGATAAATACCATAGATACCCCACACGTATGGGTTTGATGAAAAATATGTTTTTTTTTTTTTAATTTTATGACGTTTTAAAAAAAATCTACTTACTAGATCTCGTTCAAACCAATTTTCGGTGGAAATTTGCATGGTAATGTATATTCTGTTATTTTAGAAGTTACGGGGGGGGGGGGGGGGGACACATTTTACCACTTTGGACGTGTCTCTCGCGCAAAATATTCAGTTTAGAAAAAAAATGATATTAGAAACCTCAATATAATTTTTAAAGACCTATCCATAGATACCCCACTCGTATGGGTTTGATGAAAAAAGATTTTTTGAGTTTAAGTTCTAAGATGGGGAGCCCCCAAAATTTATTGTTTTTTTTTTCTATTTTTGTGTAAAAATCTTAATGCGGTTCATATAATACATCTACTTACCAAGTTTGAACAGTATAGGTCTTATAATTTCGGAAAAAACTGGCTGTGACATAATCGGACAAGACGGACAGGACGAATCTATAAGGGTTCCGTTTTTTGCCATTTGGCTACGGAACCCTAAAAACCGCCAGCAGCGGGGCAGGGCCGTAGAGAGAGGAACCGCCGAACTATCCGCGCCGTGTCCAAGATCACCGCCTTCTGCATCTGACCCTTGATCCAACCACCTAGCGAGAGTCTCTCAAGGTGTTGGTCGAGACTCTTCGCTACGCAACCGTTCGCTGAAACGACTATCGGGACAATGATCGTCGAATCAATCAATAAAATAGTATTATTCGCATATTATACTTAACGTTATTCATAAACAGCTGTCTAATCTTAAAAACCGTTGATAATAGTTTCTCATTTATTATTTTTTCATCAGTTTGACGTATGTATTTGTTAAAAAGAGATATTTACAGAGGATCCTAACCACCTGTTTTTTTTCAGATAGCGATGACTTGGACTCACGCCGCGCGAGCAGCCGCGGCATCATTCCAAAAGCGAAGATCAAAACTGTCAAAATGACATTCGTCATCGTGTTTGGTAAGTGGAAAGAGACAGATAACTTGTCATCTGTACTGTTGTCGCATCAATCCAAACATACATTTAACACCTAATATCGTCGCTTAAATGTAAAGTGACACTGACATAATGCGTCACTGAGTGCCTCATTTCACCGTTAAACGTAAGTTTGGCGAACCTAACACAAGTTTAAAATGTACCATACTATTTGTGAAAACAAATATAAAAAAAACTGACATTTTGGACACAAAACGTATTAAATGACAGCTCTCGAAATTTACTTTCAAGCGGCGAGCAACAATATACCAAAAAATATTAAAACTCTCAGCCTTGGTCACTTTTCCGTTCATCCGTAATTAGTTACTACACAAAAATTAAGTTATTGGTCAAAACAATATTAAATCGGAATAATTAATGTCAGATTTTATAGTTAGTTCAATGTTAAATAGAAATGGCAAATAATGTCAAAAAATATGAGAAATTTTGTTAGCATTTGACGAATAAACATTTAAGTTTCACGATGGTTGTTTTTATTGAAATATTAAGAAGTAACTTATTTTAAGTAGTAATTGATATAAATAAACGATTTAAACACATAAACTGATGGATAAATGAAGTTAAATTGGTTTGTTTACATTATTTTCCTTCCCTATTTGAACTTCACTTTATGCACCTATAAATGTCAAAACGAACCACCCGGTCCTAACCTACGCCACAGCCTCGAGAAGCATTGTTTGGCATGTTTAACTGTTTTTTTTATTTTATTATTATTCTAACCCGTTAAAATGTAACGCAGCCTGTTGGTGATTAAATGCATCATTCAACAAAGTAATTAATTGCACGGTGAATGTATAATGCTCTGTTACCTTTACGTCTTCCAAAAACTGAAAATTATTTCATCAAGAGAGCCCAGCGTTCCCTTATTGAAACGATTAGTCTACGAGTATTACGTGGAAACATGACGCATGTTTTAGCTTTATAAACAGGGCCCGTACCTTTCATGCCGTTGACAGAAAAATGACGTCACGCTACATAGAGTATGATTCCAATTAGTATTTTCATAATAATTAATCGTTTGTCAATCTCTTTAGTAAAATGATATAAATCTTTGTCAATCAGTACAGAAACGTGTAACTGACTTTCATATTTTTGTCACTCAACTTAAGAATATATTATTAGTTTATAAAATACTACATAGTTTTGATTTTTAACAGTGTTTTTTTACGTAAAAAGTATTTATTTTTCTACGAGTCATTAGGTAAATATTTGTAGTGTTGTAAAAACTTCCTGTATGTAAAATTACGTCATTCATATTAGTTTGTATAATTTTTGCATGTCGTTCACCGACTGAATACTTTATCACCAGAGCCCGTACATTTCATGCCGTTGACAGAAAAATGACGTCACGCTACATAGAGTATGATTCCAATTAGTATTTTTGTAATAATTAATCATTTATCAACCTCTTAAGTAACTTATACATATACTTGACAATCAGTACAGAAACGTCTAATTGATATTCATCTTATTGTCACTCAAATAAATAATAGATTATTAATTTATTAAATAATACATATTTTTGATTTTTAACAGCGTAACAAACTTTTATTCTCGTAACAAGTAGTTATTTTGATACCCGTCAATAAGTAAGTTATCTAAATTTGTAGTATTGTAAAACAACTCCCTGTATGTTGCATTACGTCATTTTTGCGTCAACGGCATGAAAAGTACGGGCCCTGTTTATACTTAAATAAAGTCAAAGTTAGATGTCAAATAAATGTCACATTGTTGTGTCGTAGCGAACGCCTTATTTGCCCAACTGTCAGGTTCACTTAAGTAAGTTTGACATGTATTTATGATATAGAATATCGGGTGGCAAAGCAAAAAAGTAACTTGCTAGTAAGAAATATATATAATAATATAGGAGGCAGACTATTTAGTTAGATGAGCGTTCTTGAAATAGTATATTTTGGCACGTGAAGGGAAACGGACTAATCCCAATAAGGCCTAGATTACCCTCTGGGTTGGAAGGTCAGATGGCAGTCGCTTTCGTAAAAACTAGTGCCTACACCAATTCTTGGGATTAGTTGCCAAGCGGACCCCAGGCTCCCATGAGCCGTGGCAAAATGCCGGGACAACGCGAGGAAGAAGAAGACCAGTGAAAGAATAAGGATCATATTCAAATGGCGTTCTAAAAGTTTCCATTATGTGTCAAAAGATGGCAGTCAATTTCCGTCGCTACAAAGTTTTCTTTGACAATACACCTCTATTTTAAATTATCTTTGATGAAACTGATAAAGTAAAATTAAAATTGTAGTATTAGAATACTACAATTTTAATAAGTGTAAGTAGGTATTTGCCTTAAAACTGTTTGTTTACTTTTTTTTATTATTGGGGAAAAAACAGACATAGGCAAATGATACAGAAAAGAGGATATTGGTTTTTACATTATAAGTGCAACCTACATCCTGAGACAATTCCCCCTAGGATTTATAAACTAATAATATATAAGTGGCATTGCCTTCGGATTGAGGTATAAAATGTTAGTAAAATAGGTACTAAACTAATATTATTACACTGACGATAATATTAGTAGTTACAGTGCTGACAAGATTCAAACATATAACATTCAAAAAGCAAAACGAGGGACTACACATATATAATGTTAAATATAAGCTTACTTGCCATGTTTTGGACCTGTTTGCGTCAATAAAACATGAAATTTTCCTATATTTCTTAAAATCTCGTCGATTGCCAACTTTACTGACAAGCTTTTAGTCCGCGGTGAAATGTATTTCCTTTATTTAAAATTCGCTGACCAAAAACAAGAGCGTGCCAAGGTAAATTTAAAATATGGTATATTTCAAACATTCCTAGGGAATTCGATGGAATAAAATACAATTTAGGCATAGGAGTAGAACCATAATAATGCAAGTACGGTCACGTCTGAAAACATCGATACAGACTAAATGCCAAAAATATGTATACACTACCCTAATATATGGGCCGGTTCTCTGTCTTTTCGCCGAAAATTATATTGCCGAATTTCACTTGCCAACCAACTTTTCGCCGAAATTTGTTTTGGGCGAATTTCATTTCCCAACTTTACATAGCCCAACCTAACCTAACCCAACCTAGTACGCAATTTTCATTTCCCAACTATGGGGTTGGGAAATTAAATGGTTGCGAAATAATTATTTGGTAAAAGTTATTACTTATGCCAACTAAAACGGCCGCGAAAAATTTGGTTGGCAAGTGAAATTCGGCATTACAATTTTCGGCGAAAAGGCAGGATACCATATGGGCCATAAGGTCGTGTATACATATTTTTGGCACTTCGATCGTGTCGATGTTTTCAGACGTGACTGTACATAAACCGTAAGTCATCACTACATAGTATAAAACAAAGTCGCTTACCGCTGTATGTCTGTCCATATGTATGCTTAGATCTTTAAAACTACGCAACGGATTTTGATGCGGTTTTTTTAATAGATAGAATGATTCAAGAGAAAGTTTTATATGTATAGACATACCCATGTGAAGCAGGGGCGGGTCGCTAGTAACTAATAAAAAACCTAAGTACCTTTTTTTCATATTTATTTATTTATTTAAAATAACAATATACATAATGGATATATACAGATGACTACTATAACTAGCTTATATCTAAAATAGGCCCTTGAGGCATTGTACCAAGGATGCAATACTGATACGTTGTGCGAGGAAGCTGCCAGCTCTTCGGTCACCAGTTACGTCAACCAGACGTTTCGCGATTTCTCCAAAAAACTTGTGCGCGCTGGGACCCCCATGGTCCTAGAGTTTCAACGCCAAATGGTACAAAATGGTACTCTCTACCGAGGCTCTTATATTTATTACGTTTCAAAATTTCGGCGCTTTCTGCCGCTGCGCCCGCTTTTACATTAGTCCGTTGGAAGTGGGACGGTGCCAGTGTGTCTCTACGCACACCTAAGTACCTAAGTTTACTAAGTATATCGCGCTCTTCTCAAATATACGTAAAATTACCTTCTCTTTCAGATTATATCAATGATGGTTATTAGAAATATATACACCGTGTTTTTTTTCCGTTAATTTCAAGGGTGCATCCCTGAGCTTACATTAAGTAACTTTCTCAAAGACACCGGTATTCTAATTAACTCCATTTCGGAGATAATCAATATTTAATTTTTATCTTATAAGGCCTTTACGAGCGTGTACACTTGGCTAGTGCCTGTTTACATATTGATTAGTGTTAAGTATGAGTTAATACATTTGCTACTAAACGTAAATACTATCTCGGACGATTGATGTTCAAAATGACATTGGGTTTTCAATTGTTTCGTTGAGTTAAATGTAATGCCCGTGTTACAACAACGCTATATGCAACATTTAATTACTTTTTATAAAAATACAAATAATTAAAAAAATTAAAACACATTATTATTATTAAATTTCCTTAAATGTACTTACCGATACCCCGAAGTTAACGGAATTCAATAAAAACACGGTGTATGTAGGTATATTATTATAGGTTTGGCATGGGTAAATTATATGGAATTTTAGATCTGCTCGAAGATTAATGATTACAGAGATTTATTACGATCTGACATGATCGAAGTCAATTCGTACGAGGGCTCTTTATTAATAGTGGCAGCGCTACGCAAAAAATGCAGCAAATTGAGTTAAAAGCATGAACGTCGGTACGATTGATTTTAAGGCCATTTGAATCAATTTGGCTCTTAGAAAAAAAAAATCGAGAGGTGTTATGACGTCATCTTTTTTGTTAGGGATTTTCTTGTTCAAAAACCTATCGTGTGTGTGGTATTAAATAAAAAGGTTTTTGGAGCCAATTCTAAAAATATATTACATCATTACATTTCGCTCATTTTTTATTAGAATTAATAGGACATTACGATACAAGTGCGAAAAATAGGAAATTCGAAACGAGTAGCGATAAATTAAAACACGACCGAAGGGAATTACCGAGCGAAAGTTGCGAAGTTGCGAATTACCTATTCGCACATGTATCGTACAACGTTTTACAGTACATATGGCCCTTTAAATGTTCGACACAGTAACGTAATATGCTAATTTTCGCACTGGTGCGGTAAAGTAGCACCATATGTACTGTAAAATAATTTTCAAAACATACCAAGTTTGGGCTTCTCTAGATACAAAAAAATTGAATGGTATTATATTTTTATTCTAGTCTCTTTTTAAACTGAACAAAAAAAATCCTATACAAAAAAAAAGACGTCATAACTCCTCTCCTTATTTTCGGTTCTACGAGGCAAATTGATTAAAATGGCCTAAAGATCAATCGTACTGACTTTTATACTTTTAAGAACATTTGCAGCATTTTACTGAATTTCGGAGTGTACCGCTAGGACTATGATATCATTTGGGAGGAATATGATTAATTGAATACCATACATTAAAATGTTGGACATTTTTGAATATATATTCAAAAATTAAGTATGTATATACTTAACGATACTTAAATGTTATTTTCTATACCCACGTGTTTTTATTGGTAGCTTTAATCCTTTCATTTTAGCATAAATTTAATCATATTTTTATTTTATTTACTCGGTACAAAATGTCTTAATTTTCCTAAAAAACAAATGTCATTTTTATATGCCATTTTTTTTCACCGCCATATATTAAATATCAGAACTGAAAAGATATAAATCTACACGCGTTTTCGCATAAACACGTCCACTAATGACGAGACATGATGTTGAACATGATGCCGCACGATAGAGAATGTCACATAAAATGTTTTAACACGTGACAGATGACAAATATACTGTTTCAACCTTTAGAGCATTCACCAACTGGAGACGCCTTGTTTATAATTTTCTATACGAAACAGTCTGCCAGTTTTTGCGGGGCAGGGGCACGTCAGATAAACGTCAGTACAATAAGTATGAACATTGGGCAAGGTTTTCGACACAGAGGTAATCTCTCAAAGGCGACTCCGATTGTGTTGCGACTGCAACTTAATATTATATAAAAAACAATGCAGTAGCTAAACGCAGCCGTCGGGCTCGGCTATTATTCGGAGGCTTTTTAAAAGCACCAATAGGAGCGCTCCACATAATCTGTATCGCGGCCAATTGGAAGCATTTAAATCTAAACCTTTTGTACTGATCAAATCAAATATTGCAAATCACTCTTTCATCATCCTCCATACTATAAACACCTATTTTCTACATTGAACCGTTTTGGCAAGAACCCTTGTAAACCAGTACCTTTGGGATGATTATACTTCACTTCAGTATAAATCGAAGTTTTATTTAAGTCGTCGAGATCCTGACCTGCACGGCGGCTACAGATTGTTAAATGCTCTAAGATTTCAACTGGAAAATATGAAACTTTTGCCACAACAAAGTGATTTGTGAAACGCTTTTGAACAAGAGAGCATGAAAGACGGAAAATATTTTGGTACAATCTAAACGATTGAGCTGCCAAAATATTGTGGGCGTTGTTAATTTTAGATTCTTAAGATGTTCATTTATTTTTAAATTACCTACGGTATTGTACTTTTTGTGATATTTACAGCTTTTTCCTTATCGTTTAAGATAGGTTTTTGGGTCTCTGAATACTTGCCACGATGGTACAAACAAAAACCGGCCAAGTGCGAGTCGGACTCGCGCAGGAAGGGTTCCGTACCATTATCTATAAAAAACGGTCACCCATCCGAGTACTGACCCCGCCCGACGTTGCTTAACTTCGGTGATTGGATGAGAACCTCGAGATTGGAAAGAAATATTTATTTTATTCTGTTTTTAGTATTTGTTGTTATAGCAGTAACAGAAATACATAATCTGTAGAGATTTCAACAAGCTAACTATCACGGTTCATGAGATACAGCCTGGTGACAGACGGACGGACGGACAGCGAAGTCTCAGTAATAGGGTCCCGTTTAACCCTTTGGGTACGGAACCCTAAAAATGCTACACCCATAGAGTCCGACCAAGTTATGTTGGCAGTGATTTTGATAGCCCAGCCTGTGCAAATGTTAAGTAAACGTCATAATTTTCTGGAAGTTTAACGTTTACAATAACACACACAAAATTGCTGCCCAGTTATCTTGCGTGTAGCATTTACAAATCAATCTAGTCAAGTCCATAAGTTAAAACAAACTTAATGTCTTATGTATGTTATGGGCATTAGATGACCATATCTATAAAATATATTTAGAGGTAAATAATAACTAAATTCCTACATAGAATAAAATATCCTTACTTTTAACTTTTTTTTTATTATGCGTTTAAAATTATGGTTTCAGTCCCCGCGAAGTTTACGGGCGGCTGAATCCGTAAGGTCTGTGGGATGTTTTATATTTCTAATGAAATATGTGACACTGGGGTGATATTGTGTTGTTATGAAAAGTGATGGTGGTAAAACTACTACTTACTTTTAACTGTCGATATGGGCGTGAAGATCGGTAACTTGAAATTGGTCTGATCGCATATGTATAGGTACCGACAATATGCATCTGAAAAAGGTGCGGTCAAAACTGTTAGAGTCTGTTCGGAAAGAGAAGAGACGTGGAATGTATTGGGCCCCATACATTCCACGACTCTTCTCTTTCCGCACAGACTCTAATAAGTTGGTCTCGCAAAATTACTATCGGATCAAAGTACGAACGGGAAGATGACGGAAACACTTTGTATTACGGCTTGAAAATTTAATCAATGAAGCTAGAACGAGAGGTCTCTGCCCAACTGTGGGCTGAGACCTTTCGAGAAGTAAGTTACATCACTCATATCTTGATTGGTAAACTTCATTCTAAGATGTATTAGTACTTAGGAATATATCAATGTACATACATTATTTTTCTTCAGTTGAGTACGGCACATGTAGCCGACTGCAGCGTAGCAAATAGGGGGAGTCCAGCCTGTCCCCTATCATTCTCATGATGGTGTTGGGGCTGGCGCGTATCCGGCGCACCAGGGAAGTGGCCTTCTTGCGGATAGTGGCATAGAAGCAATCGATCCTGGCTTCGGCAAACATCCCTGATGCGCTACAGAAGCGTGGCAGTCATCTACACAAGGCATATTTTTCTAACCGTATTAATGAAAGAGACATGTAGTCTATCGCGCGGGCTAAATACTGTCGGGGTACTCCTGTACATACTTTTAGGTATTAAATAGGCTTATAAAAAATACCGTCTCAATATATCTTGAGTTGACTGTACCTAGACGTCCCATAACGGAGTCGTTGACCGAACTTTGAATGGAAGTCCCATGAAACTTTATCGAATGGGCCATAAACATTGTTTAGATAAAAGGTTAGACGCGTTAAAACGTCGGGCGTTTCGGAAAATCTGTCAGTTTTGCATAAATAGTAGAAGGCGACCTTTTTTCCGAGGTGTTATAAAGTTTTATTAAGAAATATATCATAAATTCACGCAGTTTACAAACCAACCCTAAAAATGTCCCATTAAATATAAAATAAACAGGTGTGGGTTGGACACTTTCCTTAACAACTGTAGCATTAGATATGAGATATTCCGGAAACCAACAATTTGACGCTCAATATTTCTGACACTTATGCCAAAACAGTCAACGATATCATTTTTGATAAAATAAAAAATATGTCGCACTATATTTTTGAGTTTTATCCCCAAATAGCCAACACTTCTGGGTCAAAAACATTTTTGTAAAAGTTGTGCGACATCCTTTGGTGATTTTGAAATAAACAGACTAAAACGACTTATTTTTGCACTGTATGAATATGACTCTTTAGTGTAAGACCTGAGTGGACGCTCAAAGCAGAGCGTTCGGCGGGGCGTGCAGCGTGGCGTCGGGCTCACAAGTGATTTGATCAGCGTGCACTGCGACCACGCCTATACGTTTGCATTTGTTTAATATGCACGCCGCACGCCCCGCCCCGCTGCGGGCCCAACTCGAGCGTCCTCTCAAGCCTTATATTTATACTTACCTTCTACTGCTTTAAATTTGTATTATAAAATTCTTATAAAATGTATCCAAATCACTAACTTTAGTAACGTCCACGAAAAAGACTCCAGTTTTCCCAAACGTTTTTGACTCATCTAGCAGAACATTAAATGCATCATTTCTATTTGTCATGATATTCATGATTATGGGGAGACTGCCGTACAAATTATACTAGTACGCACTAATGACATGTAATAAATCGAGTGACCGAAAAACTAAATGGGTGACTTGTCGCCCAGGTAATTTATATTATTCCATTTAGAAGTCTAGCTGCCCAGTGAGTATTTATGTTAGTCCAAATAGTGGTCGGTTAGATGAATCATCTGAGTAATTTATATTGGAAGGAATCTAAGATGGCGAATATTTATGAGACATATAATGTCCAAGGGTCGTTTATTATAGTTTTTATGGTTTGGGACTTAACGCATAGAAATATTGCCATAAAATATTAAGCCGTTAAATTCTAAGAATTGTACATAGTTTTAGTGAATTAAAAGCTTTAAGAAGTGAATTTTGAAACCTTGACCTTGAACATCCTTAACATAACTAAAAACGTCATTGGGTATATTTAGAAACGCATGCGCCAAGGGCTCAAAATGTTTTTAGTGACAGTAAATTGTTTAGTCTTTTGACAGTTATTGTGCCAAACTTGGCGCGCTTTAATAGTTTCTAATACCACACCATTCGTATGCCATAGAACTTGGCCTATATGTGAAATATTTAAGTATCATATTTTATTAATTAGTTTTAGTATAAGTACATTGGAACCGCGTGGAAACCGCCGGACGGAAGCCGTGGTTCCCGGCGTCCTGTACACTCTTGGCAACGGTCCGTCCTAAGAGAGTTACGAGCGGTCGGGTTGAGCTGGAGCGAGGCCAGAAGACGAGCTGAAGATAGGAAGGCGTGGCGCGAGCTTGTGAAAGCCCTTTGCACCTCTGGGGTGCTTTAGGACAACAACTAACTAACTAACTAACTAACTATAAGTACATTGCCATATACCCTAACTGGGTTCATGTGAACTCTAGCTGTGTAAAATGCTCTTTGTAAGACCTTATGTAACACATGATTATAAATGCAATAAATGAATTATGAATTATATTTCATATTAATGTGTTGTGTGGTATACTGCTCAAGTATAGGTATAATTATAATGTAACATTAAAGCATCATAATCAACGATAACTGAGCAATCAATAAGATATAAGAAATCTAATGTCGAGAATTTTTGTGTCGAAAATTTATGTTTGACTTACACCGCCGGCTGTCCTTTTCTTTAAACAGCCATCTACTTCGCATCGAGTGAATTTAAAAAGACCTGTACCCCTAGTGTAAATTTATTCGTTAGCGAGACGTGACGTACGCGTTTGCGTTGTGTCATTTTGATGGGATTTTGAGTTTCCAAAACGTCCCGCTTGGCGCGCTGTTTCTAAATCCCATACAAAACGAGACTTAACGCAAACGCGTACGTCACGTCACGCTATCGAATAAATTTACACTAGGAGTTCTGATCTCAAAGAGGTTCCGTTGTTTTACTGTGTTCAAACAATATAGGTACGGTAGAATATATGTAGCTGAACGTTACAGACAACCTAATGTTATATTGTATTTTTATTATGTAAGTTATTTGATATCCACAATTATTGTTTGAAATGCTGTTAGAAAATGCACATTCATACAAGACCAGATTTATTCGTGTCCACACTTTAGTACTAAAGAGGTTAAATTGCCTCGGTCTCCATTAATCAGATCAGTTCGATGTCATCCTAATATGCCAGTAGCATCCGTTTTACATGAATATTCCCGAATTTCTGCTCAATTAAATTGCAATTAGTGGTTGAACTCTAGCAAAATTAAAGGCAATTTATATACGCCTACGAACATTACAATTAAAACACAGGCTTGTATAAGTAAATGCGTGACATCTAATGGAACAATTTTTTTCTCAGTGTTCGTACTATGCTGGTCCCCCTACATGATCTTCGACCTACTCCAAGTATACGACTACGTGCCAGACACGCAGGCCAACGTGGCCATCGCGTCCCTCATCCAGAGCCTCGCGCCGCTCAACTCCGCGGCGAACCCCGTCATCTACTTCATATTCTCCAACAGAATATTCCTCAGTTTAAGGTGAGTTGACAGAATCAATTCCCTGCCTTAATTCATCTCTTCATTCAATTCTATAATTTTGAGAATCTGTGCAACGGAAATCATGACTTCATTTCTGTAATGTCTGTATTCGTCTCTTTATTCTGTAACTTTAATATGATCATCATTACTAGGACCAAAATTTTCATTCACATCGTCCGCTTGCTCTTATATCATTTTAATCATTTATTCGTTACCGATAAAGCCTGTCATCTCAAATTCATCACAAGTAGCAGCTCTGTTTATATTATAGTAGCAGATTCAGCAGTATCATATATAACAGCCATATGTACGAGTATAGCAATTTTAGACCTATCGTCTATAAGTACTTTATATTTTCTATGTACGAGTACTAGGACATTTTTCACTTTAAGGTGACCTCAGGAAGTTGTTTGTCCTTATCGCATTCACTCGGAGCCGTAGCATGTCTTTCGTTATACATGATCTTCGGTTTACTACAGGTATATTCAATATTCATGTCCTCAGTCGTTAGTGTCATCGAAATAGCAGCAGTAACATTGCCCAGCCGCAAGTAAATTCGATATATAAGATTATAACGCCAAGAAAATAACTTTGAAATCATAAACATACCATGTCTAATATATTTTTAGTCTTGTAACCCTAAAATCGACGACCGGTTGGGCCTAGTGGGTAGCGACCCTGCCTACGAAGCTGATGGTCCCGGGTTCAAATCCTGGTAAGGGCATTAAAATTTATTCGTGTGATGAGCATGGATTTTGTTCTCGAGTCATGGGTGTTTTCTATGTATTTAAGTATTTATATATTATATATATCGTTGTCTAAGTACCCTCAACACAAGCCTTATTGAGCTTACTGTGGGACTTAGTCAATTTGTGTAATAATGTCCTATAATATTTATTTATTATTAAAATCACTAGATACAGTAGGCACAAAATACAACAAACTATTTCTCGCGAACTTTCAGAAATAATACGGGAGAAAGTCCACTACAAGGCGTCAAACATCATTCCATCATTGACTAGTGACGCGTTGACCTATTTTCTCTTGAAGGGCAGTAGGCAGCTTGATATTCATTACTTTTTTTTTCCTTTATTTTTCCTATTGCAGTGATAAGTCATTTGTACATGTCGTCCACACAATTTCATCCAACTTAATTGTTGACGACACAAAGAGAGCGCAAAAAAGTTCCAATTTATAAAGTCGTATAACAAAAGCTTTTGCATGTGAATTTATACGGAGTTAATTTATGTTTGACCAATTGCGAGGAGTGAATATGAAGGTCATACCTGGTAATAAACAACTTTTGCCTAGTTTGGGGACGTTACCAAAATTTGCTATTTTACGAATAGTATCAAACATTTGGTCCCAATGTCCCATATGATATTCAAATCTGTTCCAGTGATATATAAGCCTAGGTAACAGCGTGTGACTTTCAATTCGGAGGTCACGGGGTTCAACCTTATGTGAGATATATTTCATATGTACCCGTCGCTTTTCGGTGAAGGAAGACATTGTGAGGAAACCGGACTAGACCCCGATAAGGCCTAGATTCCCCTGTTGGTAGGAAGGTCAGATGGCAATCGCTTTCGTAAAAACTAGTGGCTCCCATGAGCCATGGCAATAAGCCGGGACAAACACTTGGAAAAATAAGTCAAACTTGTCTCAGTATAGCCTAGACACTTACCCTCTTATTCATAAACGTGTACTAAAGTTACGATGGCGCTAATAATCGTTTGTCCATCCATCATCCCAATACGTCGGAAAGGGACAAACGATTATTAGCGGCATCATAATTTTAGTACACGTTTATGAACAAGGGGGTTATAGGTTATATCAGTATTTATAGATACAAGTACATATCTACCAGCTCACAGCGTACAGTTAAACATAACGAAATTACTCTGTACGTAGTTTCAAACACGTGATATGCAAACCCACTAAACTTCCCTGGTTTCAGCCACCCTTTGACAAATTAGCTGCTCCAGCAGTTACTCATAATTCATGATAATTAATTTAAGAATATCGCTGGAATTCACAGATGAATAATTAATTCCTGATTTAAAGCACTGAACTTGCTCTTTCCGCCTATCCCGAGAAGTTGCTAAACATTTTGTTTTGAAATTTAATCAATTATCGCTTTTGTTTTATCGACTTATATACAAAATATTAACAAAGCTGATAGAAGTGTCTACTGAACAAGTCCATTTAAACAAACTTTTGAATAGATTCAGAGTTACAGAGATCCTGCTATAGAATTTATAATATGCTCGAGTAGCTCCAGTCATTTTACGGATTGAAAGCATGGCAAATTGGAAATCATTTATAATTAGCTGATGTTTATAATTAAACAGATATAATATCATGATCGATTCTAGTATTATATACGAAATATAATCCAACAAAGTATCGTTATATGGTTTCTGGTAGAAATTGGTATACTACTACTAATACTGTATTCACCTACAAATGTTATTCTGTAGGATTTTATTTAAAAAGCATCTAAGCAAAATACTACTTAGAAATCGTGTTAATGTGATATTTAAAGAATCTAGTTATTATATTTTATAATACAATGTTTTGCGCAACCGTATCTTTACTGAGCTAAATATGATAGCACATTGCATAGCAATATTTTGGCATAAATGAGACGAAATGATTAATTACAGCCCAAATAGATGAAGCAGATAGCTCATTTTAGATATATTTTGGGTCACGAGCACGGCAGTAATGTATGTAATACAGCATACCTATTCATCTTTCTTAATGAATAATCTGATATCAAACCAAAAGGCGTTTGTTTTCTATAGATATCCATTTACCTATGGATGTGTGAGTTTTAGTACTTGCTTTTTTATATATATAAAAAGTATTGCTTGCTTAGTAAATGCACAAAGCAGTTTAAGTATTGCACAAAGTGTTACGTATATAAGGATCACAGGTTTAGTTATTTTGTTTGTCTATGAGCAGTTGAGAGAATGATTATTTTCGTTTTGAGCACTTTAAAAATATAATATTTATATGTAGGGACATATATTACTATAGTTTCTGGCCGCGACTATTTAATGTGCAGCATAATGATTATGCGTAATAAAATGTACCCTAATTATTTCCCCGGGACTCAAACTATTTCTATATCAAATTTCTTCTAAATTGGTTGAGCAGTTTAAGCATGATAGATAGACATAGTTACTATCGAATTTATAATATTCCTCAAACCTTATATTTAGGTAGAAAATCGATAACGATGCAAGTTACATATTATTTTCCTTTGTATGTATGTATGTATATACTTTATTGTACATAGAAATAAAGACACGAAAAACACAGTTACAGAGTAAATTAAATACAACAAATGCGAACTTATCCCTGTATGGGATCTCTTCCAGTTAACCTAACTTGACTTTGTAACTAGATTGTCATAAATGCAATTTTAATCATTGGAATTCGTACTTCTTTGAAGAGTTGTTTAAGTAATACTTTTTACGATTGAAGATTTTTTGTTTTTACTTTCGAAAAAGTTTACAAAGGAACTGATTCGTCTGAATGCTTTGTTGAATTAAATTTATGTAGAAAAGGACTCCACACATACGTTATAATGAAGATGCAACAATTTGAAGAAATTTAAACCGGTCAAGCGTGAGTTTATTTTACTCGCACACCGAGGGTTTCGTACAAACTTTGAATTATCCCGTGTAACTATAAAGGCGAAAAACTTTTAATCAGAACTACCTAAATTTATTATATTTGTGTACAGCGCCATCTATCGGCATATTGTTTAACTAATTTGCGCGATGTAATGCACGTATGTTGGTTTTTTAACGATAATTCTCTATCATGTGAACCAATTTCAAATTTTTTTTTTTTTATTTGAAAGAAGGTGTCTTTAATGTGATCTCACAGAAATTTCAGGTGTGATAAATTTACATAAAGTTGGTTAAATTGCAAACTGAATTCGGAAACGGTTATTGTTAATAAAAAAATATATATCAAGATAGAGATCTGATTATATGTTTCCTTTAAAATTTATAGTAACGATAATATTATGTAAAAATATCATATTTTTTCTCCACTAAACTTCGGATATAATAATTTCACTTCATAAACCACTACTAAAAAATTATAAAAAATTGTTCTGGAATGGTTAATTTGAGCTCTTTCAAATAATACCCCACTTGACCCAGTTAGTGACTGGTTTTCGCTCGCTATAGAACCAAATAGAATACACCACTATAATATAAATCCACTATAATATTCATTGTTCCTTAAACCTCATATACACGCCAGTAAAAATATTGTAGTAAAGAGATAACTAAGAGTTGGTTTATGATCCATGAAGTGACGCATAGCTAAACTGCAGTTTAGTGCCCTAGGGACCGCAATTAGTGCGAGAACAGCGCTATTAATGGAAATATTTACTTTCCCATCGCCATTTTAAAAGTTTACTCACACTACTACAAAAAACCGCACAACGCGCGAGTCAGACTCGCCTACCTTTTTATTTTTTAGAAATGTATACTTTCTGATTTTTCCCTATAGATAGATAGATAGATAGAATACTCTTTATTGGCACACCTCAGTAAAAATATACAAGAAAAATAAACCATTGATTAAATTATAGTTTGTTGTTTAAGAAGATACTATTTTATATTTCTAGGTCGACGGAAAGTACTCTATACATATACATTTTGATTTCCTTGAGAGTGTCGAAATATACGTTTTTTGCGGCATAAATGGCCGTATCTTTTTTTATGTTAACTTCTTAGAAGTTTGATTTTTTCACAGCTTCAAGAGACCTGTATAAGTATAATTTAATTTTAACTCGATATCTCCACGCGTTCTCGAGATAAAGGGTCTTGACAGACAGACAGACGGACGGACGGACAACAAAGTGTTCCGCTTTTCCTTTTGAGGTACGGAACTCTAAAAACCCTTATAGGTACCTACACAGATTTCTATTCTAATTCAACTTTTTTGTTTACATTAAAAATTAGGAACATTGAAGCAATTTGTCCAAAATTTTGATTTCTACTGCTAATTGTTCTGTTATACATTGGTAAAAGAAAATGACGAAGAAACAGGAATTGACTAATTCCAATTTAGCCTTGATTCGATTTTGGATTCAAAGGAAAAGCTAGGAGATGGCAGTGGCATTCATAACAACTGGTTAAAAAAATGAATTTTTTTTCCCCAAAATTGGTAAGAAGGTTCCAAATTTCGGTACCTAACTACAGATATTTACCAATCCCTTTGTAGTGAAAAAACATAAGTTTTCGTTAAAATGTGTTTTTCTCGACAAGGACAATTATTGCAAATCATGATGAAGATGCTACTAAAGCTTAATAGCCTCTTTCTTGGTTGATATTTTAACATTAATTGGTCTATACCAGTGGTTCCTAACCTTTTCAATTCTGCCACCCCTACGACTAACCAGGGAACCCGATTTTACCCCTACTCCCAATAAATATCAATATTCTTTCTTACAGGTCTAATTTCTGTTATATTTAATTGAGCTTATTACCCCCGTAAAATACCAGTTTTACCCCTACGGGGGTAATTACCCCCAGGTTAGGAACCGCTGGTCTATACGTTATATGCATACAGGTAAAAATTTCTTCCAAAACAATCCAGGTTGCTTTATCTTTTGATGTCTAAACCTTTCTCATCGAATGATGGTAACTGACAGCTCTTTCAAGTCTCATTTGGTTGGGCTTCTATTATAATATTGAAAAATATTTTTTACCGTACTTTTATTATTTAAATGTTACATTTCTCAATCAATTAAAATGTGCTAAACTAATAAAAATGTCTACAGATATTTTGCGTTACAGCTACTCTATACACAGTGTTTTTTTGATTTCCGTTAATTTCAAGGGTGCATTCCTGAGCTTAAATTAAGTAACTTTCTCAAAAACACCGGTATTCTAATTAACTAAATTTTAGAGATAATACAAAATTTATGTTTATCTGATACGGCCCTTACGAGCGTGTACCTTAGGGCTTGTTTATTATATTGATTAGTGTTTTGTACGAGTTAATACATTTGATACTAAACATAAGTACTATAAGTATCTCGGATGATCGATGTTCGAAATGACAGTGATATGTCACAGTTTTCAATTGTTTGGTTGATTTAAATGTAATGCCCGTGTTACAACGACACTATTTATAAAAAATATACATTTGCAAAATTAACTATACCATGTAGTTTTCTTAAACGTACTTACAAATACCCCGTAGTTAACGAAATTTAATAAAAACACGGTGTATGATAATGAACTGTCATAGGGAAAATCATTCGACGTGAGAAATATAGCCATCCTTTTCCCGCTACCGCCTCTATTTCGTCTGCCCATCTAAAATAAATGTTGTTCTAGGAACATCCCCCCCTACAAATGGTTGTGGTGCTGGGTGCGCGCGAGCGATAGTCCCGTCGGCAACGAGTCGCGCGCGCACACGGAGCTGCTGACGTCATCACACAGGCGGACGAGGCGCGACCTTACAGTCAGGGTACGTAGGCTACAGTATATAATGTTAAGAGTTGCTGACATCATAACATCGTGGGGCATTCTGTCAGGGTATTTGGACTAAAGACCAAAACCAGCGTCGGTCAGCATCTGATGATCGAAATCAAGAAAGAAGGAAAGAAATATCACGTCGTAGGCGACAAGATACCAACGCTCGATAAGCGCCAGCAGAGTCTCATCTCTCATCTCTCTCATCTAAGAGAAACTACCTTCTGCCAGGGTGGGGTGAGTATAGTAGTCTGTGTCAAAAGTTGCTGGCAGGTGTTGGCGTCATTACGTCGCATCGCATGACATGAGGGCAATAGGGCATGGCATGACTTTATTGTCAGCAGAGTATGTGGAGCTAAAGACTGATATCCACGTGTTTCGAGCGTTGTCGTAACGTGATAAAAATCGACGATGACGACGTTTGAGAAATTGCGCCACGATAGTAGGTAATCCTTGCCCGACGACGGGCATTCTACTGACGAATTGGTTTACCAGACTATGGACTATCGGTGAACAAGGCGTAACTTCAAGTTCTGTGTTTCCGACATGATATTTATGGCTTGGTAAGACGGTCATAAACGCATCACTATGTGGATTATTTTTCATATAGTGATCTACATGGTGACATTAGTAATATATGTTTTTGTTTATATTTAAAATAGCTCTGAATATTTTCACCGAGAAATCACTTAGGTACTTCTGTGTTTCAGCGTATTTTCAAATGAATAGATAATATTTATTGCAACGTTTTTTTAAATCAGTATTGTTGTGAAATTCTGATAAAACTTTTAAAAAGTGTATTTGTATATTCACCGTTTGAAACAAACTCAAAGCGAGAGTAATGATATTCAACTCCACATGTCAGTCGCTTTGTTTATCATACGCTCGACTGAGCTAGGGTCTGTTGTTAAAGTAACAAAAAACTGCAAAGCATGCATCACAAAAAGTTTGTAAGTTGGCGTCAGAGCGTCGCGGATACACGCCATTATTTTACATACGGAAAATAAATCGTTGAAAATGCTATTCACAGACAAAGGTTATTCATCTCCTGACTCTGCTTAGCACATCTACTAAATAAATCAAGGCATTGGCTGTATAATGCATCATTTGGTATTATCCTCCAGAGACTCACAGTCCTAGCTATAGTTCACTTATTCAGTTTAATTATTTTCAATCGGAACGGGGTTCCATTTACGTTGTATCGCTAAATTTCCACAACAAAAAAATATCAACTCTTTATTAAAAATCAGTTGGTTAAAATTTCAGTAGCAAATATCTTCAATGTTGTCGTAAAAAATAAATAGAAGCATTAATTTGTTGTTTTTTACTTGCACAAAGGCTGTTCATTACGATTTTGTGCATATCCATTACGACGGAGTAAGCGTGAAGAGTAGAGTTAGGTAGTAACTTGACCTGCTTACTACTAAAATAACTTTATTAAAATTTACTAGAATTAAATGCTAATTAAGAAAAATGTTGGTGCCATGACCAGGATTAAATATATACTCGTAATTATTTTAAAACACCTTTTTGTATTGTTTTCTGTAAAGAAGGTGTGCAATAAAAAGTATTCGTATTGTAATAAAAACACAAATTGTATTTTTTATTGTAAATACATTTTTTACTACATTATAATTACATTTTTAATCTAGCCATGGTTTCAATTAAGTGGGTCTCATATGCACCTAATAAACCTAATTTTTTCTACCCACAAACCTTAAGGCTTCTTCTCTCCTCACCCCTATTTCTTTTAGTTGTATCCTTATTACTACTGCAACTGTTATTGAAAATAAATGAAACTCTGCAATCTTAATCACAAAAGACTATAAAATGATTTGTTTTTCTTGCTTTTTGCAAATTCATAGAACTATGTATCAATTCTTTAAAAAATAAGGTATAATCTCGCCTTGAAAACGGAAGGAAATTACTACAAAAAGAGGACTTACAACAACAACACGTGAAGTGAAATCTAGTGACAACTAGATCCCGAAAGAAGTGCAAAAGAAAAGTTCTCAGATAATTACTTTAAAAACACTTTAACCTCGAAAGCACGAATAACGGTATACAAACACGTTGTCACTAAGAAGTTTGTTGATCATAGCGCCTTCTGTTGGCAAGTAGAAAAACAACGTGAGACAGCAGCATCAACGCTGAACCCAGGTTTCCCGCGTACGCGCACAATATCAGAAGATTCGGGTCATTATCGATAGAGGGCGTAAATATAAAAACTAACAATGGATCAGGTCCTACAAACTCTAAAAGATATCCAGCTGAACTTATCTAAACAAAAGCAAGATATGATAGACATGGAGAATAATATTAAGGAATCTATAAATAACAATATCGATAGTAAATTTAAGCATATAGAGGAAAAAACAAAGAATTTGGAATTAAAGATCGAGCAACAACAAAAAACTATTGACATTTTAGACAAACAAATAAGAAGAAAAAACGTCATATTTTTCGGAGTCGAAGAAAAAGAAAAAGGCTACGAAAATTTACTTTCTATCATTTTAGACATATTAAATAAAAATATGAAAATATCATGCAAAAAGTGGGAAATCGAAAATGTTATCAGAATGGGGAAAAATACGGGAAAAATCAGACCTGTGGCAGTCACAATAACAACTATGAGCCGAAAAATAGAGATACTTAAAAACAAAAAATCGCTTGAAAACACGGGAATCTACTTAAAAGAAGATTTCTCCCCTACCATATTACAAAAAAGAAAGGAATTACAGGAAACCTTGAAAAAAGAGAGAGACTCTGGGAAAAGAGTAGCTCTATACTACGACAAAATAATAGAATTGAAACCTCGCGGCTCAGGATCTCGCACACCCACCGAAAGAAATATGAATAAGAGGTTTTTGTCTATTTCACCTGAAGAACCGGAGAAGAATCATCGAGGAGTCAACAACGAGACGACAAAACAAGCACCAAGCACAAGCAATATGAACCAAATACCAAAAAGAAATAAAATAAATATCGAGTCATATGTAACTCGTGAACCAAAAAGTACAAATTCCAATTCGACTTTAAATATGTAAAACTACAAACTCCGCCAAATAACAATTAGCAACGCCCGCCCCTCCAAAACGCACTCCAAAGCGAACAAGACAAAAAAAAAAAACAAAAAAAAAAAACATTAAAATTCCCCAAGCCGGCTGGTCACCGTGGGGACAGCGACCACAACCCTTCAATTGAAAATAAAAGTAAAGACAAATAGTATTTAAAGACAGAGGATTCAAATTGGAGGAGGCCTTTACCCAATAAAGTGGGGTTCCTTTACATAAATACATAAACAAAAAACAAGTTTAAATATTTACTAACCAAATAAGCTTAAAGAAGAAAATAGATATTATTTAAAATAAATTTAGAAATAGCAGTATGTACAAAAGAAAAATATTCCAAGTTTGTAAGTTATTGTTAAGGAAATAAAGAGGCTTTTTTAAAAAAAAAAAAAATCTCGCCTATGTTTATACTATTCCCCCGCTCTCGTCCGTAAAGTCAGTGCGGGGCAGTCAGTCGTGTTGCTAGACGGACTTGTGCTGCGTTGCGCGCGCGAGCAAGCGAAATTCTATTTCAAACGCATAGTTCTGCGCGCTCGATCTTTTGTAGCGGGTGTTTCGGTGAGGGGTATAAGCTCCGCCGACACGCGCGAGGTCGTTGGCGTCGGGTGCAGACTTAAATACTAACCAGCCACCTTCTCTTCAGGTAAAGGAAGAAAGCCTAAAGTTCCCCAAGCACCGCCTGAACCAGTGCAGCACCAACTCCCGCAAGGTTCGGCTCCACCTACCGGAGCATCAGAACAACAACTGCCACCCGCAACGGATCAGAGAGGACACCTTCTTATAGACTAAGTTCGTATTACTAGTGTAGTAAGGTTGAAAACTGATAAGTTGCATATGTCTTTGTTCCTAAACTCATATACAGAAGATCTAGTGAACTGACAATGATACTTTAGTTTCTACTGTGGAATAGGGTACCTACTTTTATCAAGCGATTTGCACAAATACTAGAACGCAACAATAACAACCGTCTGAGAGGCACCAGTATAAACTGGTCTCTCGCAGATCCTACAATATGACACTTCATGGGCAATAGAATGATTCAAACCTGGAACGAACTCCCAGAGGACATAGTATCGGTCCAAAACGTATTGACGACGAATCAACGAAATTAACGATAAAATAGACAAGCACAATCAAGGTAAAATTTTACGAGTACCGCCTGAACTAGTGCAGCACCAACTCACGCAAGGTGCAGCTCCATCTGCCGGAGGATCAGAACAACTGCCACCCGCAGCGGATCAGAGACACCTTCTTATAGACTTACCCCCTTATTCATAAACGTGTACTAAAGTTACGATGCCTCTGATCATCGTTTGTCCCTTTCCATCATACCAATACGTCGGAAAGGGACAAACGATGATCAGCGGCATCGTAACAGTACACGTTTATGAATAAGGGGGTAAGTTCTTATTACCATTATAATAAGGTTGACAATCTAGATGTTATCCATATGTGAGTATCGAAGTTGCAGATGTCTCAGTTCCTGAACTCTTATCTAGGTACACTGAGTTTTTTTTTAGCATTAAAAGAGGAAACAATCTTGACGACCTTAACGTGTATTATTATTGAAAAAAAACCTTTTTAAAAAATAAGTCACAGAAAATATTTAAGAATGATATAGCATTTATTATTATTAACGTTCTTTTGGTTTCATAATAGGTATGTAGTTACAATTTTTTAAAGCGTTTTTTAATAAAAATACAGGTCAGTTGGTTTAGCCCATTTCGAATGCTAAAAAAATGAAGGATATAACAGAATCGAATGTAATTCGGTATATATTCTATCAGTCATATAATTCAACCGTATTTTTTATCCAAACAAAATAATGTACTTAAGCACAAAACCAATATGAAAAGTTGCCGAATGAGATTTTTTTTTAAATATTACTTTTATACTATTTGCTTAAAGAAATAAAATTGGAAATCAATCCTTCGAAAAGTCCGTTGTGTGGTTCGGGACATAATATATAGAGTCTCTGCTATGCAAAGGTATAGTAAATCCGAAACAGCTAAAAACTTTCAAAACTGCCCTCGTAAATCGGACTGTAATAACTTTGTAATTCCATTATTATGATTAAGGCTGCAAAACCTTATTGATCAAACGTTTTTTCCCTTAGCTGACAACAGTACAGTAGGTGCCTTCATAATTTAGTATATTCCACGACATATAACAATACAATCCATCCATTTATTTATAACACAAAACTAGAGTCAGACGAAGGTAACTCCGTAGCGATGTTGATAGCACAGACTGTGCGAGTAAAAATAATACTTGCACAGTCTGTGCCATCTTAATTGCTGCAGAGTCAGCTTGGTCTGACTGTAAAAACAGGTTATGAAATTGTTCTGGTGCCATAGGTTCATAGCGCGGAGTTCTTGAAAAGTCCTATCGCCTTTTTAGATAAGAGTTTACCGCCATTTATGGTTGCCAAAAATTTAATTAGTGATCTTGAGGATGTTTCTAGTGACTTCGGCGATTCTAACATTGTTTTTTTGACTTTCGTTTGTTTGAAAAAAATCACGACCCTAAGTCTAAAACGTACTTCGAAAATTTGTATGAATTTATAGACATAAGTAAATTCAAATCCTGGTAAGGGCATTTATTCGTGTGATGAGCATGGATATTTGTTCCTGAGTCATGGGTGTTTTCTATGTATTTAAGTATTTATAAATATTTATATATTATATATATCGTTGTCTAAGTACCCTCAATACAAGCCTTATTGAGCTTACTGTGGGACTTAGTCAATTTGTGTAATAATGTCCTATAATATTTATTTATTTATATTTATTTAAGTAAGCTAATTTATTTTTGAGGGAACGGGAGGGCGATTACATTTTAAAATTGATAAAAATGATATCCGCGGTCCAGAACACGCACATCCATCTCGCTCAAACTTACGGTCAGTGAGAGTGAGAGAAGTACACGAACCTACGGGACTTTAAAGGGAATAACTTAATCACAACTACATTTTAAACTCTATATAGCCAAATGGCTAATCTATATAAGTATACAGGTGATTCATGAGACGTGCGCATGACCAAGCCTACACAATCAGTAAATGTTAATGAATCGTTCACCGTCATATTTAAGTAAAACAATCACGCTTTTTTCTGTTATCTAACTTTTTTGGGAGGACAAATTTGATTATCTACACACATGGACACCCTACAACACTTAATTAACAAAGATAAAACTTCTTTAACCGTTATGACAGCACTTTGATTATGAAGAAAATAAAATGTCACACTTGAGTGAGATACGATTTTTCAAAAGTAACCAGATTCCGATGACGTTCAATTTGTCACTTGTTATGGATAAAACAATGAGGGTGACCATAAATGACGTAAATTAAATTTAAAAAAAAAATACAGAAAAAATAAATTTAACGTTAATCTCACAAATACTGGTACGAAATAGTTATTGATAACTTACTGAATTATCTTGTATACTGAATAAATGATATGATATGATATGATATGATATGATATGATATGATATAGAAAGAAATTAATACTAAAGTAAACAAACGATAGCATAGCTAACAAATGTCAACGTTATAGGGAGTCATTATATCGAGTGACGTTATACTCGTATAGAGTTTACACTTTGGCTTGGTTAATATCTCTTGCAAATGTTGTGAAAGAAAACATTGTATTCAACGTGTGAAATCTTAAAATACTGCAGACTTTACCTACTGTCTGACACATTTCTATAATTTTTATCGTTATAAAATCTTTTCGTATTTTTGCTGAATTGATTTTATTAACCAATTTTTCCTTGAACGAAAAAAGAGAAAATAATTAATTGAGATTCCTCATTGAACGTAGCGTCCGAGTGCGCCACGTGGCTCTCGAAAGTAATAGGTGGCTGTATTTTATATATTTGTGGCATTTCCTTCAATAATTTGTGGCTTAAATTTGAATTATCTTCAAATTATTTTCCTTTTGCTTTAGAATAGAATAGAGTCAGACCAAGATAAGTTTGCAGCAATTTTGATAGCCCAGAGGGTGCAAGTGTGAAGTCTCTCTCTCTCTTCAACCTAGCGTTTTCCCGGCCTAGCGCCATGGTCCACTCTCTTACTTAATCCTCTCCACTTTACCCGGTCTTCGGCATCCTCAGATGTGAGATTGTCCATGTCCGCTCTCACGACCTCCAGCCAGCGCTTCTTAAGCCTACCGCGGCCACGTGATCTAGGGCCTTGGAGAGTGAGATTAAGGCATCTATTTCCGATGTAGTCTTCTGGTCTGCGGCTTATATGGCCATACCATCGGAGACGACTTTCCTGCAGCTTATCCGCTACGTAACGGACGCAAATGTCAATTAACCGTCATAATGTTATAGAAGTTTGACGTTGAAAATAACCCGTCCACCTTCTCAGCTATCAAAATTGTTGCCAATTTATTTTGGTTTGGCTCTAGAATTCTTTAATATAAAAATGCAAACGTTTGTCTAAATTATCAACAGAATGCCGCAGTAACAATTTTGTTTGCGTATTTTAGGCGTATTTAAAGAATGCAAATAATTTCCGTATACAAACAGGGGTATTCTTTTCGCTTCACATTTAAGACACACAGTTCTTATTTATTTTACAAAGAAAAGGTTCAAATTAGGGTAATTTACCACCAGAGCAAGACAAACAAAATAGTATCGCATTCCTGTGAGAAGAGCACATTTGCATCGCTATTTGGGGGGACGTTTTATAAAGTGACAGTCATCCGTTTGGTGCCGAGAGATGGGAAGATACAGGGTGAACAGTGTAAATGGGTCAAACAGGAAAGTTCAGGGGATCGCTTCAAACCAACGAATTAAAAAACTATAGAAGTCAGAGAACTCAAAAATGACCCTACTGTACGATTCCATCGACCGGCCGGAGTCGGGCCGCGCCGGAGCGGATTTTCAATGTGCCTATACATTATATAAATGTCAGAAGCAATGGACTCCGTTCGGAGCCACGCGAGAAGCCGACCGGCTTGCGGCCGTACAAATATGGAATGCGCGCCGACTCCGCCCGTGGGAATCGTACTTAAGTGTATCATATTGTATAGCGAGCGACTCAACTGTACTGCGCGCAGCTTGACAACGTCAAATATTGCAACGCCGCGTAAGATGTTTGACATATTAGAATTTAATTTAACCAATCAACTCTTTTAGTGATTGATCAAGTTTTTTTCTTTAATATCAGATAATGTTGTAACTACTATTAGAAGTATTAGAACAAATTAAATTATTATTAGAAAATATTTTAATTTGTTTTTATTTCAAGTAACACTACTATATAAATTATAAACTGAAATAAATGTCATATACTAAGAAAAAGTGACCAAGGCCTCCAGTGCCCCAGGCTGGAATCGAACCAGCGTCCTCTGCTATTGCGGCAGGTGCCTGAGCCACTAGGCCACCGGGGTCACGGCAGCATTGGTCGATTTTTCCCAAGTATTATGCATTTCTTACTGAAGGCTTATGACGCCCCCTATTCCCCTATTGCCTTTTTCTTAGTATATGACATTTATATCAGTTTATAATGTTGTAACTGTGAGTGATACATGTCAGATATGTGTCATTATGCGGATCGTGGTTTTAAGTCAAACGTGTATTAACTTCATCTATAAATAGATTACGTCGCTGCTTTTAACTTACGAACTGATGTCAATTTCAGATATTTAGACAACATTCGGTCGTGTAACTCGCTCGCAATAAAAAAATGGCATAACCGAAAGGTGCTACGAGTAAATAACATATAAATTATACAATTACATAGCAGATCAATAACAGATTTTTACAGTCCTGTGTGGATAAGAAATATTTTTTTGGAAAATACTTCATTTTTGATACAAGTTTTTATCACTGACTGTACTTTTGTTTCCACAGGCAACTAATACTCATCGAGACAATTCTAACGACCTCAAGCACAATTAGTTTATGTTATTTTATCACAGAGTTCCCATGGCCTCCTCCTCTCTCCATCATCAGATCAGCTCCTTGCCATTATAATATAACATTGTCATTCGATTGACGTATGTATGACAAACAATGAATATGGTCGAAGAGTATGGAAATGCATTGTACCGCGTATATTGAATAGATTTCCATACAAATTAGTAAGCTCATTAGAAGGTCGAACATGTGGGCAAGTTAGACCTATGATAAAGAAACACATGCTTAAAATGCTAAAATAATGCAAATTTATATAAAGATGAAGTGTGCTGTATAATTAATTCTACACGCCTAGACACCTTAACTCAAAACATCTTTTTAATTTAAGATTAGTAGTTAAGTTAGAAAAATGCATGTTTTTTTGGTATGAAATAAACAGATTAATTTTTTTTTTTTTGCATCCGATACACATTTTCCTAATATAACTTTTTGTACACTTTTCTGTTTTTAGTTTTGGCTAGATGCAAAAGATTTTTAAACAGGTGTACTGCAGTTTTCTTTACTCCTAAATTTTTCATTGCAAACATCTCATAGTAATTTCATCTACTGACCCATTTGCATTTCCATCCTGTATAAAAAGTATTTACAAGTTTTCTGTACCTATGTCATATAATGAAATGACAGTGACATTAGGATACCGACAGTCCAACAATGACAATCATAAAATCCTGCAGCTACATCTTTTTTTTAATAACAGGCCCTTCATCATTTCAACTTTTTCATTTATGTGGCACCCGCTGAGACTTTGGGACACAAATTTATGGGAAAAAACACTTAAATTGAGCGCAAATACATATAAATTCGGCAAGTTGATATCCATAACTCTAAATCTAAAATTTAAAGAATGAAAACATATAAAAGACATATAAAAACTCAAAACATAAACCGATTTAAGAAGCAACTAAAAACTTTTCTAATTAGTATGTATGTATTAGTAAAACATTACTCCATTAATGACTTTTTCATTGACATTTAAATCTAATTACCTGACCTGAACCTGGACCTGGCATTATGCTGAGTGTTCACCTTTTTGAGTATAATTATATACAGTGTACAAGTTAGTTATAAGTAATTTTTTCTCTTTCTTCCTCTATATGTATTGTATAATTGTGTACTTATACTGAAATAAATGATATTCTATTCTATTCTATTCTATTCTATTCTAATTGTAAACTATTTATTTCTATATTATTTGAATTATATGTTGTTTCTTGAATTGATATTTAGATTTTCTCTTATTTTAATTGTATGAATTGTATTTTTTTTTATACTACGTCGGTGGCAAACAAGCATACGGCCTGCCTGATGGTAAGCAGTCTCCGTAGCCTATGTACACCTGCAACTCCAGAGGAGTTACATGCGCGTTGCCGACCCAAACCCCACCCCCCTCGTTGAGCTCTGGCAACCTTACTGACCGGCAGGAACACAACACTATGAGTAGGGTCAAGTGTTATTTGCCTGCGGTTTTCTGTAAGATGGAGGTACTTCCCCAGTTGGGCTCTGCTCTAGATCTGGAATGACATCCGCTGTGCTGTGCCCTACCACACAAAGCGAGATGACATTCACAATGCCCATACCTCTCTTGTGGATGTAGTTTAAGGGCATACCCGGGTCCCAACCAACGGAGTCTGTGAGCTTTATTTTCACTAGCGATGTCGATCTTTTTTTGTTTCTTTTTTCATTAGCGCTATCAGAATGAAGTAGATCTCGAAATGGAGTGGTTACATTTCAATGCATCACTTGATATGATAAGGTTAAAAACACAGATATGAACTACGTTAAAGCTACTGATAATCATACATCAGGATGTTAGCAATGATATTGTATAACTATAGATAGGTTATACTCATACAGAAGGAGCACAAAAATAATTCCATAATTTCTATACGACAAAGAATCTGTTATTTTTAATTAATTTTCGCATTCTATTTATCTTTGTCATACTCTTTGTTAAACGTGAGCTTGTCTCTTTCGGTGAGCGGGAGCTCGTTAGCACGTGCACATCTCTCGCTTGCCCAGATGCGACTAAAGGCAACTTGCACAATTTGTCACAAGCGCTTCAAGTTTGGAACGCCTATAACCTATCTTAATTTATTAAATAATAGGTATTTTGGTGCAGGATTTCGTGTATTTATAACTTCGTTTATTGTAAAATAATTACCAAACTATGAATTCAAAATAGGTAGTAAGCTTCAAATGTGCTTAGAAATGTTTAAATAGTATCGGTTTTTACAGTTTTAACCTATTTTTTGACTAGTTAGTGTAAAACATTCCCGCACTAAAAACCCCGATGTATCCGAGTCATCCACGATGACGCGCAAATTCGTCAAATCCAACCTTTAATAACATGACAATAAGATTCAAGGCGCGCGTCTTCGTGAATGACACGATCTATATATTATGTTAATAATTCACCCTAGTGAAAATGTAATAATAGTATGAGGTGTATTATACGACATACAAGCGATATCTAAATGAGAACTCGTTATTGTATTTCATTCTTCGAATCGGGCCGTGAATCCCTCACACATCATATGAATGCGAGCAACATACTCTGAAATTATGAGAACAGAGTAGAATAACATAATGTTTATATCTAAATATGCCTCTTTAAGAGGAAACATCAATAGTCATTTTTCTATACAAACGTTCACGACATTTTCCTCTCTGGATTTTGGTCCTAGATGTTGTTTTTTATATGAGTTCAATATTACCATAACCTATCAGTACGTTATAAGAACTAGGTTACTTCAAACAGCGCTAAAATGGCCCATAAAATGCGAGATTTTTACGCACTTTTTCGCCTAAGCTACAGTTGTCCTTATCGCACTAATTCTAGGAGCCGCCTCCGTCAGTGCGACAGAAATATTTACTTAAAACTCTCAAATCTGAGAAGGGGATCAGCTGGTATTTCCTCCTAACCATTCGTAGCACGCTACGTAATAGCGTTCTACGTAAATAATCGCTACGCCGTAGCAAAGAATAGATCGTGTCATTCACGAAGACGCGTATCTTGACACGTATGACACGAACTATAAGGTTCTTAATGCAAAAATTCTTCTACCAGTAACGGTACTTTTGACTAACGCCCGATTTGTACTTTAAGATACGTCAAATAATAGGCCTAGTTACCAGGGACTGATTTCGGTTACGGTATAACGGTATGGTAGCGGTATAAAATTACGATACCGATACATTGTACCGGTTAGGCCGCGCGGTTCCGATATAAAAGTATCGCTACCATTTTAAAATAACGGTACCGGTATTTTTTCCGATATACACATTAACCGTTATTATAGCCAAACTGATAGTATTAAATAAAATCAAAAGGGCTTACAAGCTTATACTTACGTAGACAGCTTCATCCAATAGGAACCAAGTTGGCGCAAGGCTTGGGAGCGACGCCTAAGCTGATAGGGTACCTATATGAAATTGGTTAAGGTACCCGAAAAAATAACGGTACGGCTACCTAAATGGTTCGGATTAAACCGGTATGACGGGTTACCGTTATATAAAGGTATCGTTATTTTTCGGTTATGTAGTCCCAACTAGATACGCTATGGATCAGATATTTCAGTGCCAAAAGTGACGTTTTTATTTGAATAAACGTCACTTTTGACACTATTATACATAAAAAATAAATGGCGTTTAATTGTAAGAGAGAGTGAACGGAAACGCATTGATGCTTTAGAAATGTGGTGCTGGAGAAGGATGCTGCGGATATCGTGGACTCAGCGTCGCACTAATATATCAATTCTCCAGGAGCTCAAAGTTACACAAAGACTTTCGGCAATCGTTCACTCTCGCATCCTTAGCTACTACGGTCACGTTACGCGCAGGGAAGACGAGAGGCTGGTTGTTCAGGGCAGAGTGGATGGCACAAGACCCAGATTGCGGCCCTCAATGCGATGGACTGACCAAGAGAAAGCTCTCACCGGGTCACCTCTGAATCTGTGCGCGCGGCAGGCAATAAATAGAGAAGCATGGCGGGAAACAGCGGAAAAAGCCGTATAACGACCGCAATGACCACGACTACTCTGACAAGAGTATACGACTAAGAAGAAGAAGAAGAGAATTGTGTGGCAATAGAGTCTTAGGCAAAATTATATACAGTATTATTTATAAGGCAACGTCCAAGTTTTGCAACCACTGCACATCATCGGGCGTCAAGTCTAATGGATCACCCGGGCATTTTTGACAGTGGCATATCCGTATTTAGTCCGTCGTACCTAGACCTAATATTTGACGTATCTTAAAGTTCGAATCGGGCCGTGACAGATCTTATTCATAACCTGTTATAACAATCCTAATACCAAAGATGCATTGTTTGAGTAAGATGTATAATTTAAGACAGTTTCGTGCTTCGAATTTGACAGGTACCTACCTAAAGGAGATGGCGCTGTGCAGATCCATACATTTTGCGGTAACTCTGACTGTCAAACATTGATGTTTGACACAGTGACCGCAAAACATATGGCGCAGTACAGCGCCATCTGTTTTGGATATCAAACTAAGTGGCACGTTTTTTTCTTAGACTTTACTAACATGCCTCAAGGTCAAGATCAGAATGACCGAGAGAAATATCTTATTTTGTTAAGATTTTTAAGATCCTAACGGATTAAAATATAGATAACTATTGCAATGTATAAAAACTTTTTTAAAGTGTACTTATCTAAAATCAGGTGTAAACAAGAATATCTAAAAAAGTATACTATTAAAAGTTTTAAATTCATTAAATGTTAGACACTTTATTTATGAAATAAATTAAGTCAACTTCGAAATATAATGCCGTCAGTCGCTCCAATAAGGGAAAAAAATATGAATAATAATAGTATATTTTGTTTAGTTCAAAATATTATATTCTAAAAAAATTACGGCGCAATAGGGCATTTTAGTACATCATGGAGCCTAACCAAGTTGAAAATCGTTCGCACAAAAACGAAACGAAACACTATCTGTTTCTATCACACTAATATAGAAGAGTGAAAGAGTGACGCGTTTCGTGTCATTTTCTACAAATGATTGCCATCTTGGCCCCCTGAGCAATAACAATGAAACGTGTCCATATAAAAATAAAATAGTCATGAGGTCCCTTTCCACAGTATTATCCTTTCTTCAACAAAATATACTCCGATCCGATGTGAACGAGGCCGATTATGCTTTGATATTTTGATATGGTTCAACTTTATTTTGATATGACCTTGACCAAGAGCGCTTGATGCTTGATGTCGTGGAGGCGGACCTGCGTCGGCTGAATGCCAATTCATGGCAGGAAACCGCGCTGGATCGGGACAGGTGGCGTTCTCTCGTTTCGGAGGCCAAGATTCTTTTTTGATCGCTGAGCCAAAGCAGTGAGTCAGTCAGTTAGTTGACCGAGAGCACCAATCAGCATTAGGTCGTCCGCTAGAGTAAGCGGGCGTACGCACGCGGGTGCCATTGTAATTAAAATCAGTCGCACGCGTCCGCGCCAGGTAGCGTTGCTCATACTATTTTTCGTTAACTCGCTCCGTCCGACCGCGTCAGCTAGCACTTGGCAGCTCAAACTGATTGGCGCTGTCGAAATTCATTCAGGAGCATGTTGAAATTCATTCAAAATTGGGATTGACAAAACATTCTACCGTAGAGAACCTTAGCTTTACCGATGGTGCGGCACTGTTAGTGCCCAACTTCGCCGAAGTAAAATATTAAAATAATAATTTTACCAATAAATGCATATACCAACATTCAATTCAAAATAAGCTGTGTAAAAATTGTATTTTGAAAAAATATCTAAAATAACTTATCGTCTCCACCCATCAACAACTTAGTAAGTAGTTTTTTTTACTTAGCAAATTTTATTTAAACTTATTCCAAATCCTAAATGCTAGTTAAGGTGAAGTTATGTACTAACGACGAATTTAGGGTACGTATTTTTGCCAACCCCGATTTTAAACGAATCGCAATAACGGGGTTTACTGATGACATGACTTACAGTCGTATCAAAAAATAACGTGAAATCCATATCAAATATCAGAATCGGCCCCGCAACATTACATGTTATTTTTTGTATTGTGTATGCGAATGTAGAAATCTTTTGAGGTCTTTGTATTGTGAGATGGAATGTGAAGATATCTGAACAACACCATTGTATGTTTTCCTTTAGAGTTTAGGAAAATACGTTGGATGTCGATGAAATTTTTCACGTTTATGTGATTGAAACCAGTTCACCAATACCAGTTTTTTTATATTATACTTAATGTACTTGCAGTAAAATAAAATGTTATAATCTATTCCATTAGCACATTGAAATATTGTACCTAAGCAAACCAAACCCAGTGACTCAATCATTCCACCAATGGGGAGTCGGCATGCCCAACTGGGCATAGCGCGGTGCGTGTTGTGACTCGCCCGTACACAAAAAGAGATCGAGGTGTGCAATATTTGTCTTTGACGTGTGCCATTTTCTATGTATTTGTGTCGTCATTACAGATTGGATTTTGTATGTAGTGAGTGAGAAATGTGACTGTGTGCACGTTTCCCCCCGCAAAAAATGGGAGAACCATTTGTACGGTAAGATATCGCTTGGATTCCGCCCTTATGACGTGTCGGAAGACGGTGTTGCTCGAAGCGTCAATGATATATAAAACTATTGTATCTGTTGAATTAGGAGGACCTTTGGCTGAGCTACCGTTTGACATGGTATTGTTTGTTTACATTCCTTTAAGGTCCTAATGGAATAGAGTATAGACAATGATCCATTTTATACGTGCAAATCTTTAATAAGTGTATGTTATTTTTTAGTGATTTGAATTATAAGTGTAAACTTAGCAATCCCATGTTTTTTTTTTCATAGTAAAACTTAAATTACATACAGAAGTGTATATATTATATATTATAAAGAAAAGATTAGAACATATTGACATTGCCTACAACGAAATGGAATGCCTCAGCATAATGCTGACCCGAAGGTCCGCGCTGATCTTCCGGCGCAACTATTTCTGAAATATTTGGTTGATCTTGCAGTGTTTATTTATTTAATTTGTGCTTGAAAGATTTTACGTATTTATACACTTAATTTCCTACCATTTTGTATAAGAAAAAAATTAAGTCAGTATTATTATACATCATAATAATTGAATGGATCATTTTAAATATTGATTTCATTTTTCATATATTTAAGTACCTATAAAATAATGTTTACAGTACATATGGTGCTACGTTACCTCCCTAGTGCGGGAACTAGCACTATAGGGACCGCGCACGGTTGGAGGGTCTGCCATCTTGTGGCCTGAATCGGAACCATAAATTTACACGTCACGTGTTTTGGTTGTGCATAGTAGGTTCTGCCATCTTGTGGGCTACATCGGAACAATAAACATCACATTTACGCCTCGCGCCAAAAATTTGACGGCTCCTGTGCTGCCTCCTACAGTTTATGCACGCTCCCTATACGTGCCTATGTCGATAATTTAAAGGGCCATATTGTATACTGTAAAACGTTGCACAACACACGCGCGAATAGGTAATTCGCAGCACGTGTCGATTTAAAACACTCCCTTTGGTAGTGTTTTAATTTATCGCTACTCGAGTCAACAACGAATTAGCAGTTTACGGTTCATTTTACATTGGGCAACTCTTAGCATAAGTATGAACAACCAAATTTACTTGAACCGCAAATTGCTAAAGAATCAATTTCTTCGACCGCACTATGAAATACTTACTTACCTGTACTGTATTTGTGACATCAAAAAATAAAATACGTTTATCATGTTGTTTTGTTAACGGGTTTGAAATCAACTACGTAAGTATGTAGATATGAATTAAACTTTATGTAATGAGTAACATATAATAATGTAACATTGTCATTTGTATCAAAATTAGCGATTTATGAAAACACGGACATTTTTCTCAGAGTTCATACACAAAATGTCCTTGTTTCCATTACTCCAGGCTGTATTAATATTTTTTTATTATACCCTGACAAGATTTTATTTAGCCTTCAGATTTTTAGTGGTACTAATTTATTGTACTCGCAATTTTTTTTAAAAACAACAGGCTTCATCAAGATTAAAAAAAAATGGACGGATCTTTTGGCCCGATTCGAACTTTAAGATTGTCAAATGTATGGCGGCATCTTTTCGAGCCATGGCGCCATACCTTAGACCTATGCTCTAGTAGATGGCGCCACCTTTTGATATGTTACAAATTTAACACATATCAGTGAAAAAATAAGGATCAAAGTCAATTGAAGTTCTAAAAGTTTTAAGCATGTGTTGAAAGACGGCGGTAAATTTATTGTGGTTATAGGTAAAAAACTTAAGTAAGTCACCTGTTGTATGTAGTTGTGACGTGTTCGAATAGACATTTGTTTTGTTTGTGTGTGTCTTTTAAACATGTATTGTCTATTCGAACACGCCACAACAACATACAACAGGTGACTTACTTAAGTTTTTTACCTATACAAAGTTTACTTTGACAATCGTCACTTATATCTCAAATTCTCTTGGTGGTACTGACATTTTATTTGGCTATACATACAGGACGCACTGAAAAAAATAGATAGCCGAACTGGTTTTGTAACTTTACTAAATAACTAAACTACGGTTATAAGAAAATAAACTTTGCATAAATTTACAAACTTATTTTGTAGTGTATACCCAGTACCTGAACACTGATAGCCAAACACGGTTTTGTAACATATAACACATAGTTCGCAAGTCCCAATTTTTGTGTAAACAGTAACCAAAATTTTGTTACAGTTATGCAAACCATTTCTTTCAGTGCGTACGCACATTATTGTCATTATCAGCCGCTTGTAGCAACACAGTCTCAGGACCAAATAGAATCCTGTCAGTCTTTAAATATAACGGTAATACGAAATACAGGGATTATTTAGAGGGCTTCTTTGTAAGTTTGTCCACATTTTGTACTGGTAGATCTCTTACCTTACCAAAGATAGTTCTAGTTAGAGCCGGTTTCTTAATTATCTGAATTAGATAATAAAACTAGGTTAAATATATTATAGTGAGGTTTTTTGTCAAATGGTAATTGATTTGATAATTTTAAATAACAATGAAACTTTTATGTTTTACTTTTGACTCTCAATTGCTCAAAGGTTGACTGGAAGAGATTCCTTATAGGGATAAGTTCGCCTTTGTACATTGCCAACATTATTATTTTTTTCCTTTTATTGTAGCTTTACCTGTCCCTTATGTACAATAAAGTTTTTACATACATTACATACAAAATTAAAGGATAGTACCTACTTATGAGTCCCCGGCAAGCTCGGCCGAATTTCACCTTCGATACAAACGAAGTTTCGTTCTTATTTTTAAACTGCGTGTTGGATTGTAATGAAACTTTGTACATATAATGACATAAGATATATCTGGTCCTCTAATTAGTTTATATAGCTCCAGTTTATAAAACAAACAAAATAGATAAAAAAACAAGTTTTATACTACATATTATTATTGATTGTTCCCGACATTATTGTTGAAATGTTTTAATGCCATAATAGAATTTATTATTGACGTGACAACGTCTTATAATTCGATGGAGCCGGCTGCACGCACGAAAAAATATCCAGGCGTTCCATTTAAGGCTTGAAGTGCAAGCGAGAGCGCGCAACGAGTCAATCGCAAAGCGCAACAATCGGCCTCCGCGTTCGGCAGCGTTCGACATCTGTCTCTCTCCTACTTGAGTGAGCAATGCGTCCGCGTGGACAGCTGCTATACAATTATACATTTATATGTTTTCGTCAAGTATGAAGTGCAGTGAAAAGTGAATGTGGTGTCAATTGTTTATAGCGTTTCTTATGACGTTGTCACGTTCAACTATCGTCAGTAAACCGACTTTACAGACAACCGATTTTTTGAGTTATCATTTATGTTTTGCATGCTAGGTTAATATTAATTGTATATATATGTATGTATAATGAATCAAACACGATGTAAATTTTTCTGAAACTGGAACTGTATGAAAAACTTAAATTTGCTGTATTTTTTAACTACGCTATCTGAAGATACATAAATTAAATACACGACTATATATACCTTATCCTATTGTAAGTACAATGTTTTAGAGCAATCTAGCTAGTCGTTAAAATGAGAGCGTAACTACTTACGTTTGTATGAAGAACTGAGTTTGCTGGGAATAAGGGTTTATTTTTAAATTAAGGCCAACGAACGAAATAAAAATACTAAAAACTGGCCGTAAATGTTGAATTTCAGGTAAAAAAATGGGGACTACATTTGTATTTAGAAGCCGTCGTCCACTATCCTCTTGACGTGAATTGTGAATCTATGTGCTTTTTAGGGTTCCGTAGCCAAATGGCAAAAAACGGAACCCTTATAGATTCGTCATGTCCGTCTGTCTGTCCGATTATGTCACAGCCACTTTTTTCCAAAACTATAAGAGCTATACTGTTCAAACTTGGTAAGTAGATGTATTCTATGAACCGCGTTAAGATTTTTACACAAAAATAGAAAAAAAAACAATATATTTTGGGGGTTCCCCATACTTAGAACTGAAACTCAAAAAATATTTTTTCATCAAATCCATACGTGTGGGTAGGTCTTTAAAAATGATATTGAGGTTTCTAATATCATTTTTTTCTAAACTGAATAGTTTGCGCGAGAGACACTTCCAAAGTGGTAAAATGTGTGTGTGTGTGTGTCCCCGTAACTTCTAAAATAACAGAATGAAAAATCTAAAAAAAATATATGATATACATTACCATGCAAACTTCCACCGAAAATTGGTTTGAACGAGATGTAGTAAGTAGTTTTTTTTTAATACGTCATAAATGGTACGGAACCCTTCATGGGCGAGTCCGACTCGCACTTGGGCGCTTTTTTTAACTTAGATACTGAAAATAGTTTGATTTCCCAAATTCCCAAATAACTACCTAACCATCATGTTATTTATCAATTTTGTATTAAAATCACAGAATGGTTGGACATATTTGGGTAATCGAACTGTGATTATATTAAGGTCAATACGGAAGGTTCGGCCACACCACTGCTAAAAGACGGTACCGGTACGGAATCGCAGTGACGTGCCGTAATCGTACCGATTTTATCGGATGCTCTCCACATTGCTGCTCAAAATACTGACGGTGCGAAATTGCAGTGACGATAACATGCCGTAAACTTCATGAATTCTTGTAGAAAATGCGATAAAATCGTGGTGTTTACGGCGCGACACTGCGATTCAATTCAATTCATTTATTTCAGGTCAAAATAATCCCTTATAGTTTGTTAGTAATTACTTATACTAGATTATATAACACATTAACATTATCACACATATTTATTAGGTTAGACAGTATATTATTATGTAAGTATAAATTGGGTGTATTTTATTCGCCAACAAACTGTTTCGCAGTTTGGCGAAGTTTTGTAATAGTTGTGTTATTTGTTTATTAGCAATAAATTAAAAAAAAATGTATTAAATGTTAAACAAATCAAAACGAGACTCCAACATAATACATTAAATTCCGCATCGTCAGCGTGTTTTGTGCCGCGGAGAGCATGCGATAAAAACGGTACGCTTACGGCACGTCACGGTGATTCCATGCCGTCACAGTTTTTAAGCATGCAGGACTTAATAGCGAGTGCTACTTGCATTCAGTGGCAAATGTATTAACTCGCAATAAAAACTAATCAATGTGTGAAATAAACCGGCCCAATATGAAGGCCAGCCAGACGCACTTACCCGTATTGAGCTTATTTGGGATATATTATGTAGAAAACAAGGATTCATGGGCGTAGGCAGGTACAAGCAGGACGGGGAAAGCCCCCCCACCACCACCACTGGCTGCGCCCTTGCAAGGATTTATGTAGAAATGTTAAAAATGTACTTATTTGGTGCCAAAAAAACCAGGGTCAAACCTTGGTTAAGTATTTGAGTCTTGTTATGTTACTTAGGTTATTAATATTTATCGATTAATCGTATTCTGTAGTATTTATGTGTAAATTGTAATATCAAAATCGAATGAGAATTAATAAAAAGTGCAATGAATTTTTTGTTTTATTTGTCTTACAATTTACAACCAGAACTTGAAGCGCTGGTGGCCTAGCGGTAAGAGCATGTGACTTTCAATCCGGAGGTCGCGAGTTCAAACCCCGGCTCGTAAGACTGAGTTTTTCGGAACTTATGTACGAAATATCATTTTGATATTTACCAGTCACTTTTCGGTGAAGGAAAACATCGTGAGGAAACCGGACTAATCGCAACAAGGCCTAGTTTACCCTCTGGGTTGGAAGGTCAGATGGCAGTCGCTTTCGTAAAAACTAGTGCCTACGCCAAATCTTGGGATTAGTTGTCAAGCGGACCCCAGGCTCCCATGAGCCGTGGCAAAATTCCGGGACAACGCTAGGAAAAAAAAATTACAACCAGAACTGTATGATTTTTTTGTTTGAACGTTAATATCGTAAAAAACATTCAAATCACCTCCCAAAACGAACTTATGCCATTTTCATTATAAACTTATCCCGAGAGTTCCAGGAGATAACAGTTGGGCCCATAATTAATGATCTGCCTGCTGACCAAATTACACTTCTTTAAGAACTTGGCTCCCAGTTTACTTTCTTATTAGAATTAAGAATATATTAGAGGAATATCCACTCTATGTTTCATATATGACAAGATAGATTAATCGCCTGATGCTAAGCAATAACCGTCGCCCATGGACACTTTTGATTGCGTTATTGTGTAAACTTTTATCGAAATGGTTAAAATCACATAGTAATAATTAGGTAATTTTGTTATGTCAAATTCAATTGTTTGAAATGTTTAAATTATTTTAAATAAAGGTTGGTTATTTATTTCCAACCAATTTTTGCAACAGTTTCTATTCTCGAGTTCAAACAAAATATAACCTTTTTCACCTTTGTTTATTTACCAGTTGGGACAAAAACGTTAAAGAAAATTATTTCTTTCCTGTAAACATTACAGAATTAAATATTAAAAAAAACTAAGACTTTCATTTTATTTTAGTTGAAAATAGTTTCCATGACTTTACAGACTTATCCCATGCGCCATGAAACTTAAAATTAACTTATAACAAACAGGAACATATAAATTATTACAATTAACAATCAGGTACAATCAAATAATCACAAATAATACAATTACAAATTACTATTAATAATTACACTTTCACAGATGTAGGCCTCGCATCCATCACCTCACAGAATCTCAGGCATTCATTTTTCACAGCCGCCCATCGCCACGCAAACAGGTCGCACTCGGGTGCTGATGCCAAGTGAGCATTCAACTGTGTGAGGGCACGGAGCAGCGGGGAGTTCAGGCGCGACACGGTGCGTTCCGCTGGCAAAGCCAACAGATCGCGTCGCCGCGGTCTGAGGGCTATCCAGTGGATGTCCGGTACATGCAGTCGCACAATTCGATTCACCAATTCTGGACAGCTCGAATCACCGCACAGCGCAGTGTCTGACACGCAAACAGCAATAAGCTAAGGTTAGGTCTCACCTCCAAAGAGTTGTAACCGAATGCCCCCAGGAGATACTTTGTCGGATAAAGAAACAGGTAAAATCCGAACATTTTCTTTTGTATAAAAACCTTAAAAAGGTTTTTTGTACCTTTTCTAGAAGCAAACTGTATGTAGATTCGTAGGGATACCAAACAATCGATGATGTCTCAAGCTTGCTTCTTACTAGTGCATTATAGACAAGCCTGATGACAACAGGATCGTTAAAATGACGAAGCCCAGTCTTTGATAGCAGCTGGCAGCAAGCGTCGAGATATAGACCATCATTCATCCTACAACTCGTAAGAAGCAAAATTCTCTAACGTACCATGAAGGATAAAGTAAGTACATGTTCTCAGGAAAAACGCATAATCTTAACTTATAATAAAAAAATTGATCCAGTTATCATCAAATATTTCTCTAGAAGCAATGTGTTTTGTTTTACTCTAAATATGTATCGAAACTTTTATAAGCATTATAATACTTAACAATTCAGTCAAAAGTGTTTATATGTTCTTCGCCAGAAAATCACTAATAGTTCAATATTTGAATAGTTCCTCAATGGCCCATCCCATCGCCAGCTTAACAATGGCCAACTTTCGAATATATAATATAAATCCCAAATGAAAACAAACAATTATCTTACAAAAAAAATATCGTATTTAGGGTTCTCAACTTAATTGGCTCTTATGATATTGCTATATGTCCATGGGCGACGATGATCGCTTCCCATCAGGCGGCTCGTCTGCTCGTTTTCTGACTATACTATAACGTAAAAAAAAAACAAGTATTTCAATCAAAAATTTCCTTCCGGTTTAATTCGAATAAAAATAAAAATTTAGCATTAGCTATAATTATTGCAATAATATTCTTTGTCGGTCTTCCTTTATCCAAGATTAATGACGAATTCCTCGTTTTAGGCAATTAATTCCCGTCATCCGCAAAGATATTAAAAATGCCAAGTTTTCGAGATAACGTTACAAATTTTAGCCATTATTTCTGCCGCTAATACATTTTGAAGTATACAGTCTAGGCAGATAAAGTTTTCTATATATAGTAATGCAGTTAATAAATGTAAGTAAATCATGTTTTTTAAGGTAAATAGTAAAATTTCTATACATTGTACTCATGCTAGACCGGGCCGGCGCCGGCTTCGTTTTCTATGGAAAGCACCACTTGATCACCGATCAGGCATCATAGAAAATGACGTGCCGGACGCCTCGGCCCTGGCCAGGCCCGGTCTAGTGTGAGTCATCCTTTAATCGATTATTTTTTGGAGAAACGAAGTGCAAAAATACCTTAGCGAACTCGGCGCCTGTATTGAACAGAAACCGCTACGGACATTGAAGTAATGGTGGTCTTTGGTGTCGAAGGCCAAGATCCACTTCGGAACGTCGCGGCACAGCGCAGTAAGTAAGTAAGTTAGTAAGTAAGTAATTAATAAATTACTGTGGGGCCACAATTGCGAAAACTTTTACATACCCAACAAAGATGTATATTATACGAGTAATATTATCATTAACAAATATCTATAAGGTACGTTGTTTCATTTAAACCTGCCATTAATGTAATATGCCACTCTCGACAATAGTTATATTTTTGAAGCGTTTGGGGGTTGGGGGTTTGACAAATCAGTATTGTATCGCTGTGACATCCTATAAGCATTGTTCGAATCGGGCAGTAAAGCTCGAAAGTCGCTTAGATAAAAAGACAACAGCATCCCGCGGGTCACCACATATCAAGAGCCATAACTCAACGCCCCCGCATATATCATATCCAACTACACCGCGTAAATCACGCTACTTTCACAATATCTCACTTTACATGCTGTTGTACACCCCAGGCCAAAACTATGGAAAGCTTGTAAGTATGATAATTGTTTTACAATTATTGTAAATCATACAATTATTGTAAATTATACGATGATTGTAAATTTTACAATTATTGTAAATTTTACAATTATTGTAAATTTTACAATTATTGTAAATAACTCAAATTCTGATACTTGCCAGTTCGACATTAAAGTTAGGCATTAGATTTAAAAAAAACGGCGAAGAGCATGTCGGGCCATGCTCAGTGTAGGGTTTTGTAGTTACCATTCTGTCAGAATAGGCTAAACGGGGGTTATTAGTAAGTTTCATGTATTGTACAATAATACATGTATAAGGGCTTTGTCCGTATTATTATTTTTTACTAAGAAGAGAAGACTTTTTGCAATTACTTAATAACGGTTGAAAGTATTCATTAAGCTTTTTTTTTACGATTTTAGTTTTGATTGTAGTTTTTATTTTACCATTCCGTCGCCATGTATGATTTGAAATTGCAGCTTTCTAACACTAACGATCACGGAGTAATGCCGCGGACGGAAAGACGGACATGGCGAAACTATAAGGGTTTCTAGGTGACTACGAAACCCTAAAAAGGCGATACGACCTTTATCCAAAAATCATTAATTATCTTTTTTTACAATATATTACAATATTTTAAGGTGTAATTCGTTCAGTCAGAAGAGTTTTTGAAAATAATTTGCGCTTTTAAGATCATAGTACGGCTTTTAGAAAAATATGAATATTGAGTAGAGCCTTTGTATAGTAATTTCATCAATTCGAAACCAGATTAAACAAGTTTTGGTCGATAGAAAATAATCACGAACATATAACTTTTTATTTTTTGCTATTCTTATTATTTGAAAACTATTTCTAAAAATGCATAATTTTATTTGAATCGAACTCATCAATTACGTTTTTTTGTTAAATAAATATTATAGGACATTATTACACAAATTGACTAATTTTAATCTTTTGGGGTTGCCTAATTCACCGAAGCGAAGCATTAGCGAAGGTCTCCATTTTGACTCGGACAAATTGCTTTCGTATGTCCGGATGTTATCCTCTACAGGTCGCAATTCTCAACTGATTTTCGTGAAATTTTGTGAACAGATTCAGTAGTTAGATAAAATTTTTCTGTCGTTTCATTTTTTGGAAAATGTTCAAAATTTAAGTTAAGGTGTTTAAGATCATTGTGAGTATGCTGCGATAAAGATTCAACGAGTATTTTTTTATTTTTACGCTTATGAATCTTATCGCGAGGTATACAGCTGACAGAGCCTCTAGTGTAAGTTTTTCGTTACCAATATTCAATAACAAAACATGAGATATTTAAGAAAACAATATTGTTTCGATACGTTTGTCCTGGAGTGTAGTAATAGAAGAGATAGCTGACCATAGTTGAATCTTATGCCTTCGCAATAAGGTTTACAAATTCTCAGTTAACAGTATCGGTGGACGTTGAAATATCAACTCTATTTGTTGACTGATAAGATCACTTTTAGCTAACAATGTTTTGAAGTTCATGGGGTTTTGGAAATAGATTGATGTATGTGTTCGTTTTGTTTGTGTGATTGTGGTGTCGAGTGTTGAAGTTTAATGGTATGTAAACATGATACGTATTTTCGACGTACAAAATACTATCTGGGCACTATGACCTCAAGGATTTCCAAGAGATGTTCAAGCGCAACAACAACAACCGTCTGAGAGGTCATCTCTTAAAGCTAGAAAGGCATAGGTCTCACAGTAACCCATACAAACACTTTTTCAGCAATCGAGTGGTGAGGGCTTGGAACAAACTCCCAGAAGATATGGTTTTAGCGCAAAATGTGAACCAGTTTAAAAATAAATTAGACAAGCATATTATATCTAGTACTCGTTCATAGTGACTATCTTTATGTATTCGGCTAAGATGGTCGGCTCTTCATCATTTGTCACCATGCCTGTCACGTTCTAACAAGTATGTAAGTGCGAAAGTGACGGGCATAGTGACAAGTGATAAAAATGGAACCATGCTGCCACTGCTGCTGGATACAGGTCATATCAGTTGTCAAACTGCCTGCCTGCTTATTAAATAATAATAATAATAGTATTTGTGTTTTGTAGAGTTACGGTCGTTAACTGATAAGCCATTTTCGATTTATTTTACATTAGATAACTAAAACTAAATTAGTTTGTTCCGATGGGTTAACAAAATTACGGGTGCAATGGTGAAAATAAAAGTTTATTCTGGATCTTGACCGCTTGCTTTTTACAAGTTTTTATTTAACTTGTCCTGTTAGTATGTAAGTTTTTTTATTAGCGTGGGTAATCATGGAAACTAAATCTGACCCACTTCCCGTTTTCCGATTGAGCTAAAAATTTACATACATATGTACGTCAGGTGATAATGCAATATTATGGTACCATCGAGCTGATCTGATGATGGAGACAGGAGTTGGCCATTGGAACTATGTGATAATTTGATAAAACATCGAAAACTAATTGTGTTTGGGGTTGTAAGAATTGTCTCGATGAGTATTATTTGCCCGTAGTAAAAAAAAATACAGTCAGTGACAAAAGCTTTTACCAACCATATTTTTTTTGCCAAAAACTTATTCAATATTGTAACGTAATTATTATCAATATTGTAATTTATTTACATCTAAACAAATACATAATACCTATCTTAAAATAATGAAATAAATACTCTGAGGATGTTAATATGTGCACAACTCGTGTGCGTTTTATTAGTACCTAAATGCAGCCAAGTAAACATGTAATTCGGTTTAAAGAATTTTATTTCTCATAAGATTTTTTTACAATTCACTTACTTACATGAGAATTAGGAGTAAATAAGTTAACATTGTACGGGTGAGCGTATGCATGCGTATTTACATTCACACAATACAAATAAGTGCCTTAAATTACCTTAAAATATATACATATTTCTACAGTTTTCATTTAGTGTAACTACGCAAAAGGCAAAACATTATTTCTGCACTAATTAATTAATTAAAATTAATTAAAATATTAAAAATATAATAATAAGTCATTTATAATACCAGTTTCAATCAGTAGCACTAGGTTTCTTTTTAAATCGTTACTAATAGTTGTGTTTTCAATAATTCTAAAAACTTTCAGTATCACCTGCGTATATCACAAATATGTTATTTCTCACTTTCTCAGCATGCAACAGTAACATTTTCCATTCATTGGGAACCAGCAGGCATGTAATCCAAAATTTTCTTCCCTCTACGAGTACTTCTATATAATGGCAAAAGGACGGTTTTTTTTTAAGGAAAGTAGATTTTATTTACGTTTTCGATAATGTTGAAATCGAAACTCGTACACAAGTGGATTTTTTTTAATGTTTTTTTTTTTTATATTACGTCGGTGGCAAACAAGCATGCGGCCCGCAGTATCCGTAGCCTATGAACGCCTGCAACTCCAGAGGAGTTACATGCGCGTTGCCGACCCTAACCCCCTCCCGCCCCTCGTTGAGCTCTGGCAACCTTACTCACCGGCAGGAACACAACGCTATGCATTGTTCTTTATTTTTGTCTCATTGTCAAAAAAAAACCCATTGCAATTTGAAAATGAGAGCGTAACTTGGATTGTATGAGAGTGGATAAGTTCGTGTGACTAAAGGCCACTTGCACCATCCCACTAACCCGGGGTTAACCGGTTAAACCGTTAACCCAGTGTCAAATTGTACTGGTAACCATGGTAACTCCAGGTTTATTTAGAACGCCTGATGGAATGCTACATGCAAAGTTTCAAAATATTTTTATTACTATCATAAACAGGTAAAGCGCTTATTTTTTACATGTTCATGCGACCATTTGACGTACTTATCACCGCAATACAACCGACTAACGATTTTTTTTTAAATTAACAATAGCATCTGAACGATCATCTGACTTAGTATCAAACGGGAGGCGGTGACAATTTTTTTGTATGTGATTCAGTGGCTGCCATTCCTCAATCCACCAGGCACCAACGGAGCGGCAGCTGACGTCCACGAGGGTTCATCATACATAGCCCTTAACCACTATACGAGTTTTCGCCCGGGAGGCGATTGGTCATGGAAATCTATTCCTGGCTCGCGGTCTAATGCTTTATATTTCATACTGACATATTATTATCGGAGTCTACTAGCTAAAAACTGTAAGATATAAGCTACTTATGTAAATAGAATGCGCTTTTGTTAAAGTCCAGCAATGCAATACTCGTAAAAGCAATATCCAAAAACAACAGCGATAACGAAACGACAACGCGCAATTTGACACATTGCCGGCCCGTTCCGGTCCCATATCGGAAATACATAACTGCCGACACATAAAAGGGTGTTCACACAGTTTGGAGCTCACGATGATCAGTTACCCCCTTATAAACGTGTACTAAAGTTACGATGCCGCTGATCATCGTTTGTCCCTTTCCGACGTATTGGTATGATGGAAAGGGACAAACGATGATCAGCGGCATCGTAACTTTAGTACACGTTTATGAATAAGGGGGTTAGTGTATAGTGAACTCCAATATCATAAACGTGGCACCAATAATCAGATATATACTACGAATCCTGTAAAAGAAGTATTTAAGATCAGGTTTTAAACACGAGAAGCAGTAGGGCTAAGATGATCGGCTCTTTATCATTTGTCAACATGTCTGTCACGTTCTAACAAATATGTAAGCGTGAAAGTGACGGGTATAATGACAAGTGATAAAAATGGACCCATGCTGCCACCGCAGTTTATCATAAACAAGACCCATAGACACTGATTTAAACTTACACGCTTTTTACACATTATTAACACAAACGGACGGACGGGGAACGGGACGGGAGACCCATAGTTTAAGTTTAAAGTTCCATCAATGTCTGTTTGTTTTAAAATAAATAACGTCATACACCGTACTGGAGGCCTACCACGAAAACTGAAATACTAAGACGTAATTAGTGTGACAAAGAAAAATGCCCGCAATTGACGAGCTTCGGTTTTTATTAATATTTATAGGTTAGAGGACGTCATGACTGTAGGAATAAAACATTTCCAGCAAAGGGAATAGAAAGGTATTTCTATTTTAAATAACATACAATTGTCAACCTTTTTGTAGCGCATGAAATTGAATTTTAATCAAATCATCTTCTCTTAAAGTACTTATTTATTGGACTAAAATTATCAAAATTCACACTACCAGTATGTAGGAGACCTTATTTACTCAGTACCACTGATTGTTTTCATCGGTTCAGTTCGCAATGCTTTCTGCGAACGATATTGTTTTCTTGCAATATTCAGGGCAATGGCGTAAGGAGCTTGGCTGTAAAATGCAGCTAGAAATGTGCTGGTTAGAAGTAACTGCGCTATCAACATAGTTAATCGTTGTTTTTGTGTCAAGATTAAGAGCGTCACACACGGCGAAGATACTATAATATTATATGTTAAGATGCCTGTATATAAAATATTATAGAATCTTAGTCGAATTTTTTTTTACCGTATTGTACCAACAGGTATGTGTAAACATACCTATGTATTGGCACCTATATAACCGTTAACGACCAAACCACTGAAGGGTAAGGGGCTAGAAAATTACATACCTCGAAAGCTCCGCTTCATATTGATTACCAAAACATTCCCGGACCCATATATGTATGAACTTCGATAGCGTACACCTCTTATAGATCTTAAGGTCCAACTTATATCGGTGTTCATAATGTGTTTGGTACAGTCGATGTCAATGATATGTTTACACTTTAGCACCTTACTCCATTGTAATAAGGCGAAAAATGTAAACATATTTTTGACATGGTCGAATACCCGCAAAAAAGCTAATTACCAAATATTTTAATGACATTTGAAATCGAAAATGAACTAACTATCAAATTATAAAGGAGTTTCATTTCAAATGTCTGTTCTAATCTCTGACAGTTACTGTCAGGTGTTTTGGCATGAGGCTGTTTCCTATAATTTCAGTAAATAAATGTAATTCTTTTACATCATCTGCGATCATCTTCGCATTGTCCCGACATTTTCCCACGGCTCCTGGGAGCCTTGGGTCCGCTTGGTTACGAATCCCAAGAACTGACGTAGGCATTAGTTTTTACGAAAGCGACTGCCATCTGACCTCCCAACTCAAAGGGTTTCCTCACGATGTTTTCCTTCACCGAAAAGCGACTGGTAAATATCAAAGCATATTTCGTAGGTACATAAGTTCCGATAAACTCATTGGTACGGTCACGTCTGAAAATATCGATACGAAAAAAGTGCCAAAAACATGTATACACGACTTTATTGCCCATATATTAAGGTAGTATATACATATTTTTGGCATATTTTTCGTATGGATATTTTCAGACGTGACTGTACGAGCCAGGGTTTGAATGAACTGAACCCGCAAGCAAGTCGCATGTTCTTACCGCTAGCCCACCAGCGCTAAAATTTAATTATATTACAGCTGTCAAGAAATTAAATTTACGGAAAAGCAAGATCAAAGATTTTTGCGCTTTCAATTGCTTTATAATGAACAAAATCTTATTAAAAGAGAGGTATTTTTATTGTGAGGTCACTGCTTTCAAATTAAATTTCATAGTAACAAATCATTTTGACGTTTTATAAGGTAAATATCAAAGAATGGCCAGAGCCAGAGCTCAACGAGGGGAGGGAGGGGTCATGTAACTCCTCTGGAGTTGCAAGCGTATATAGGCTACGGAGACTGCTTATCATCAGGCGGGCCGTATGCTTGTTTGCCACCGACGTAGCATTTAAAAAAAAAAGGTGATTTTATTACAGGGTGATCCAAAAATACGAGTATGTAGACGTTTATTACAGCGGCTTAGTTGACAAATTTAACATACGTTTACGTTTGTGTATCTAAGTATCCAAATTTAGTTTTTAATTACATTTTGTAAATTATGCGTACGAAAAATATTCTTATGGGCCACCCTATCATTATAACTACGTTATTACTAGAATAACTCTGACTTGGTTAAATATGACTAAACAAAAAAAAATACCTCCACCTTACAGAAAACCGCAGCCAACTAACACTACACCTTATACATTACAAAGCGTTTTGTTCCTGCCAGTGAGTAAGGTTGCCAGAGCTCAACGAGGGTGCGGAGAGTTAGGGTCGGCAACGCGTATGTAACTCCTCTGGAGTTGCAGGCATCCATAGGCTACGGAAACTGTGAAGACAGAAGGAGATAATGGCGGAAGGATTCAATGTGTGCGTGTCACGAATATATAGGCGGATTGAGTATATTTACTCTAGTTTGGTACAAAGACCTTTCTAGCTCGGGGATACGGTTCAATTTAGTATGGCAAACAAAATGAGAACGCCCTCCACTTAAGGTACAACTTCATGGATTAATATCGTATTTTACGAAAGATGATGTGATAATTGATTAACTTATGTATGAAAATTTATCCTGTCTCTTTTTTCTTTCTATCGGTATAATTTATGCAACATTCGACCACGCATGCAGTATTTGATTTTTTTCTTCGAACAATTAATTCACTGACGTTTCAATTCGACTGACGGCAGATTGGTGGATGAGGCCATAGAGATAACTGTCAATGTGAGTGTGTCACGCGTAAATACTAGAAAATTGGTGGATGATGGAATCCTATTTGTGTTTTAGCGAAACTACGTCCTTAGTATTTCAGGTCCATGATTGTAAATAAAAATATATAAATAAATATTTGGTTTCTAAATTGTTTATTATTTAACACTCACACAAAATGTAACACCCCATGTATGGTACGGTTTTCCTTCCACATTCTCGCTCCGCATTCACGACTAACCTTCCACATCCGGACTCACCCACACATTTATGTGAAAACAATTAATAGCGTTAATAACAAAAACAGGAACGCCAAACATCCGGCGGCCCTTTTATTGTTCCCATAAATCCCTATTACTGGACCTTTATTCTCATCAGATCGAAATGGTATTGAAAATGTATTTACAGTACATATGGTGCGATTCCCATATACACTTTTTCTGCCAGAATATAATATGCAATTGTTCAAAAAGGGCCCATACTATTCTGCAGCAAAATGCTATAATCATTTACCACTCCACATTAAAGCGACCGAAAACTACATTCATGAAACAGTTAAAGTCGTTCCTAACACAAAAATGCTATTATACAGTAGAAGAGTTTCTGCAAGACAAATGAATAAAATTTTAATTATTTGTCTTCTGGAAAACTTGAATTGTAATTATTTGTAAGAATGTATTTATTGATAAGAAGCATCTGTCATTGCCACACCCGATATGGGTATCATGTATTTATTTGTTACATGTAAGCAATTAAAATTAAATATATAAATACTTTCCGGCACGGGAGCGGGAATGAGCACTTTCCGTGCATATGTCGAAACTTTAAAGAGCCATATGTACTGTAAAACTTTGTACGATACACGTGCGAATAAGTATAATTCACAACTCGTCTCGATTTAAAATACTCCCTTCGGTCGTGTTTTAAATTATCACCGCTCGTTGTGAATTTCCTATTTTCTGCACTTGTATCGTAAATAACTATTACACTAAACCAGCTCGTAAAACCTCTCTTTATTCTTCAAAAACTGATGAGAATGTTGCATTTTATTTTATTTAGGCAACAAACAGGTTTAAGTATTCAAAAATAAATGTAATATAATAATAAGCAATATTTTAACAGAGCTTGAGTACCATACCTGAATATAAATGGCCTTACCGGGATTCGAACCCAGGACCATCGGTTTCATAGGCAGGGTGACCACCCACTAGGCGTACCGGACCGGTCGTTACCAGGTCCGGTCGTCAGTAACTTGAGTGCATCTATATTAATTCATTCATGTATATGTATGCATGGGCAGGTTTATTCACAACGGTGAGTAAATTTTGATAAGATTTACTTATGTACTCGTATATACAGTATTAGACGTTTAATTCCGAATAAGGTCTTTGTGCGCATTCGTATCTCATTCATTCTTCGCTGAATGATTAGGCGCTATTCGTTCGGGAAATGCACATATATGAATAGGTACAGGGTGTATTTAATATTTTAATTAATTTGGACATAAAAAAACATGCATAGAAATGATCAAGTTTCTTAAAACATATTTGAAACCGGATTTATCGCGAATTTATTTTGTTACCTTTATTTTTGGCGTTTCGACGCAGGTTTCACTGGTCGAGGTCGCGGATAACTGATATCCCAGCAATATTTCAAAACAGAGATTTGTGTACCCCGACGAAAAATCTATGAAAAAATTTAGGGTAGCCATCACAATTTCAAACCACCCACCACACATACACCTGTAATTATTGTGAATAATCCAACACACAACACTCACAATATCCGCACACACATCCGAAGATAGATCCTTTGGCTTAAGCTTCTGGATCACTGGTGGTGGTGGTCTGGTGGTTGTGGTTGAAGACAAATTAAAACCATTTTCCCTATTAAATTTTTTAGGGTGTTACCTGATTTCAGTCGCTTCTCTCTATAATAATGGCGTTCAGTAGACCCGGTTTTAAATATGTTTTAAAATGTGTTCAAAACGCGAAAGTTTTAAATGATCAAGCTTTAATGAATACTTTAAAATTTATCACGTTCCTGGGAGCGTTCGCAAAAGGAAATTCCTTTAAAACTGCGCAATACAGTTAGCATCAATAGTAGTGGATAAAACAACGCAAAGGTATGTGCCGCTCTGGAGTACTTTTCAAAATAGATATATATACCGGGCGTGGCCTGTAACAGGAGCGAAAAATTACTGTAGGTTGTACTCCTCAAACTAACTATTGTATAACTAACTAATATATTAACTAACCAACATTTGTTCAGCAACTTTTAAAAATAACTTATGTTTTAATTTTTATTACACATTGAAGTTAATTCTAAGACGCAATGTATTGCGAATTTTGTTATGTTTAAAGCGTGACAAGCAACGTCAAACACACTGATGTCAGCGTACATTGAAAATAATATTAAATATGCATGAAAAAGATAAAATCTAAAGATTTCATAATTTTTAAAAGCTGTTAATCAAAAGTTATATCGTTTTAGGAGTACAATATATGGTTTAATTATTTGCTCTTGTTACAGGAAACACCCGGTATATATCTTTTTTTCCTTTTCGGTAGGGTTGTTTCCTTCTACAAATCTTAGGGCAAAAGTTGAATTTTAGGACAACGTTTGGTTAATATAGAACGTATTACAAGCGTTTAAAAAATTGGAAACAACCCTATTCCAAAAATGGACTTTAACACGAATTATGGGTCATTTTCAGAATTAGGGCCATTCGTAGCGGCTTACGTGGGCGATGACTCGCGAATGCGACTCGGCGCGGCGCGGCGCGGCGCGGCGCGGCGGCCCAACGGCATTCGGAGATCGCCCACGTAAATAGGACATTTCCATAGGTATCAAAGGATTGAATTCACCCGCGCCGCGCCGCGCTGCGCCACGCCGCTTCCCGTTCGCGAGTTATTCGCTCAGGTTAGACACTGCCATAGCGTCTTTTGAGCGTCGGCGTCTAGTCAGCGCTGTAGAAAATGGCGTCGCTGCGCAGTTGCGTCAACGTTGCGTCGAGCAGCAGCCACAGAGTTGACTAGACGCCGACGCTCGGGAGACGCTAGTAACGGGTGGCTGTTAGTCGACATTTTAAAGCTATCGGCATTACCAAAATACACCATATATTAATCTGAATAGCTTAACACAAAGAGATATATCTTTATCTCATTGTGTTAAGCTATTAGACTGGTAGATATGTACTTTTGACACGTTGTCTGATCTGCTACTTTTGATGCTAATTCTACATCTTTTGCTTTGTCATTCAAATACTTCCTTCCTAACGAACAACAGAAAACTTAAGCGAAGACCTTGCAAAAGTTTGCAGACTATTAGTTATGCATAATTGCGTCACAGCTGAAAAACCGAGGTTAATGGAATATGGAAGCAAAGTTGTTTGTATAGAGGGCGTATCTCACAAGTCACCTTATTGTCAGATGCGACCCGATGGAATTTGGGTCAGATGGGAAATTACTATTTATCACTAGATAGAGCATGTACGGAAATTTGTGAAATGTGGAATTCGGAATATATTTCAACTCTTTGGCCTTTCACCGACTTGAGTGCACGGAGCGGGTGCATGCCCGCGGGTATCTTTGGGTAAAATCCGTCGCATACGTCCGCGCTAGTAACTCTAGTAGCTCATACTATTTTTCGTTTCCCCGCTCACTCACCCCGCTCGCTCAAGTCGGCGAAGGGCTTTTGTGGTGTGCATGCCACGACTGCTGCAACTAGAGTTTGCAATCCGGATCCAAAATGTATGAAATTATTCGGATCCGGATCCACGGATCTTCCCATCATTTCAGATCCGTCGTGAAAACCCTAGCTACAACCATTGAGTGCGCCGAATTCTGGCTATCGGGTAAGTCTGTTTTGGAAGCTCTGGGGTAAACTGCCAAATCCGACTCAAGACCAAACAATTGTTGAATAGCCCCACTGTTTTTAGTTTAGTTTTAAGTTTATGTACACAAATCATCATCCCCGACCATCATCGAAGTCGATGAGGAGGACTATACATATAATTATATACATAAGTATGTATATAAGTCTATACGGTATTTTTAATATGGACCTTTTTCCTGAAATGAATGAATAATACATTTTTGTGCCTTTTTTGCCTTGTCACAGACACACAATGTCAGATCCCAAGTGGCTCTTATATTGACACTGTGATGAGGTACAACGTGGTACAGAAATCAAATTCCTTGACTGTACAATGACTCGTGTTTTCCACTAAAAAAGTTAGCGACTGATGTGTAACTGCTTGCAATGTCCGTTCAAGAAAATCTTTTTTACATCTGCGCTGCAAACACTCGTTTTAACGCCCGCTTTGCTCAAGTATAGTTCATTTTTACTAAGGAACTTATTATAATGTAGAGTTTACCCAGGTATTGGCTGTCGTATTTAAATGTTGCTATGTATTTTTCATGTCACTATATGATAACACAGAAAATGTTGCATTGACTTGTGAAAGAGCCCTTGAGAGCTACTTGTAGAATGAATGTTTAGAATTCAGATTTTTGGATTTTAAGTCGTCAGATATGCATCATGCGGAGTCTAGTGGCCCGTAATCTACAGCCGAGCGAAAATTATTGCAAGGCCTGCCCCATCGATCTGTTGATTTTAATTGCTGCCGTTTTGTTTTGGTTTTGCCCCTTTAACGCATTTTGGGTTTGATTTGTTTCCGTTTTCCTGACAGCGTAACCCTAACAGAAAATATTGGATTTTAGAACACGATAAAAGTACCGGCGTTTAAATAGAGACTCGACATTTACAACCATTTTTTTCGACACTGATTCTTAATTTTAATTTTTTTTTCAAAAAGTTCCTGATGTCAATTAAGGTATTTATGACCGGTATGTTTTACAAATGTTTGGATACTCGTACGTATTATTAGAATTGACTGGAATGCAATTATGTACTTACTACGCCGGCTTCCAACACGTCAGAAGGGAGGAGCCCAAGCGATATCTTACAGTACAAATACTTAGTTATACCATTTTTTGCGGGGGCAAACGTGCACACAGCCGCGCATCTCACTCACTACATACAAAATCCAATCTGTAATGACGACACAAATACATAGAAAATGACACACGTCAAAGACAAATCTTGCACACCTCGATCTCTTTTTGTGTACGGGCGAGTCACAACACGCACCGCGCTATGCCCAGTTGGGCATGTGCTTCAGCAGAGGGGAAATAGTGCGAATGCCGACTCCCTTCCCTTCCCTTCCCTTCCTTTCCCTTCTTCTTCTCGTGTCGATGGTTTCGTGATTCATATTAAGCGGGACCAGAAGGTAGCGACGCTTAACGCCCTGTCTGACGCATCCCGTAGATCTTGCTCGGAACAAGTGTGTGGGTTCGCTGGGCAGGACAGCATGTGCATCATGGTTTGGGGAGCTGTGCCACACGCACATAGAGCATCTGGGGGCCTACCGCGAAAACCGAAATTCGCAAATTGCGGTGATCTTTCTCTTTTACTCTCACTAAAGCCTTGTTCGGACTAGGCTAGTATTTTAGTCTAGTGGCGAGTAATTTAGTAGCTAAACGTGTCTGAACACCAAAAAATTAGTCGAGTGGATTAGTAAGTAATTTAGTCGAGTCAATCCATTTTATTCTAATTTTTTTTAGTAGTTTAGTAGCGAGTAGCACCCCCCACCACGCGTCCGTGCTCACTCGGCCGCCGGCTAAACAAGTCCGAACCTGTCGATTTAGTCGAGTTCATTAGTTGACGTGAAAATGTAGAGTACAGAGTACCACTGACTTGTGAGCTTTACTCGACTGTAATGCGAACGATTTTTAGGCAGTAGCGAATAGTTTAGCTACTAAATTACTCGCCACTAGACTAAAATACTAGCCTAGTCCGAACAAGGCTTGACACGTAATTAGAGTGACAGAGAAAAATGCCCGCAATTGACGAATTTCGATTTTCCCGGTAGCCGCCCTGAGCCGCTTAGACGCTTCCTTGATGTGGCCAACCTCGTGTTGCTCCCTTCCCTTGTTGCCTTCCCGGTGTTGCTCGAAGACTCAGTGCGTTTAAGATTTAAGAACCACTTCATGTATGATGTACCAAATTCATATAGGTATGCATATTTCTGTTTTTATTTCAAATTCCTATAGGTTCATTAAAATCGCATGAATGGATTTCTATTTTATATTATGTTTTTTGGCAAAACAGAATACGAACGTCTGTTTTCACTTCTTAACAGACCCCTAAAATGTAAAATGTTTTCCCCGATCTCCAATATCAATACACGCCCAAAAGCCAATAGAATGTAAATTTCGTGATATACAATCAACAAGCAAAAAGCGAAATGTTGTCGTTCTTGTAGGGATGTCTCATGAATAAAATTGAAAATGAATACATTTCTGACGTGTTCAATATCGGACAAACAGGCTGATAGCGTCCGACGAACTGGTAATCAGCGAGCCCCTTTATACACACGTAACATACTAACAAACCAAGTTAAGTTTTAGATTTTAGGGTTTTTGTATGGGATAATTTTTAGTTTCTTATTTTCCTCAAGTAAGAAGCCAACAATACAAGCGTGACAGAGTAGTAGTATTATACACCGACTGTGGAAGGCCTATCATCCATCATCTCACAATACTTCTGACAATCACGGTCACGCTACACGGTCGTCCATCTCCATGCAAATAAATCACAATCAGGTGCTGACGTCAGAAGCGCATTGAGTAGTGTCAATGCTCGAGGGAGCGGCGAATTTCTGCGTGACACAGTGTGCGCCGCTGGCATCGCCAACAGTGGGCGCACGCGCGGTCTTAGATTAATCTTGGGAATATCGGGCACGCGGAGACTGCAGTCTGAACAGGCGACTCACGAGGTGATAAACTGTAACCAGCAAGTTGCAGTTACGCCTTACTTCTAGAGATTATATGTATCGTTGTTTGTTGGTACCTTAAGTTTACCTTTAGGACTTTAAAAGTAACTGTCGTTCACACTTCGTCGAATCAATTAAAAGTTGATATCAAACGGAACCAAGAAATTTACTTTAAACGGAGCAGTCCAGAGTTTATACTAAAGTTAGAAGGGTAATTAATTTCGTATGTCAGGCACATATTTTTCGCGTATTAAGAGGCTGTCAACACCCAATGTCCTTGAAATTGATGTTACTTAAGCAGTTTTTTAAGAAAGACTATTTGTTTTAGTCAAGTAAGAAAAATATATGTTCATATTAATTATATTTCAAAGACCGTGGTTGTACTCGATACACGATTGAACGAAATCGGCTCGATAGAAAATAATTGCAAAGATTGGTCTTAAAATCACAATTAAACGGTTTTATGTCTTTATTGTTTTAACTTATGGGTCTGCAATTAAAATCACAATTTCAAATCATTTATATCTAAACCGTGGTTGAGTAAAATATTACACTAATAATCCACTTTCTTTTATTTAAATATTTTTCTTATTATTCCCTTGCCCAGGCCCAGTAACATGCGACAGTGCTATCTCATTTACTCCGATACAAATAGACAGTGTGCCCGCATTAGGTATTGACAGCCTCTTAACGGAGAACAATTTGACGTATAAAAATTAATTCGCCCTCGTATGCCGCCTGTCAAATTTGATCATTGAAAAAGTGACCTTGACATTTGTTTTTTTTCATGTATTTATTCAAGTAAAAGTAAAATAAATACCTTTAATAAAACTCGACAAACTGCAACTTTTGTGACGCACGCTCATTTCTTATGCTTACAACTTAACGTAACCTATCTACTTAAATCTAAGAATTCAACAATTGTTTATAAACACTTGTTTACATTATACATTAATTATCCTTTCCTATAATATTTATTTATTTAAATAAAAAAATAATATAGGTCATCCTTAAATAAATTGACTAAGTCCCACAGTAAGCTCAAGAATGCTTGTGTTATGGGTACCCAGACAACGATATATATACCATACACATACTGAAATAAATACTAGGATTTTAGGCAGGGTCACTACTCACTCGGCCAGACAGGTCGTTAAAAGAATACATTTAATTCCTACGCACGGGTCAGTAAGTACTTACTTTAACTTATGAAATCGGCCTTGTTAAGAGATCGGAAAAACTCAAAATTATCATATGATATTCAAATTTATTATTTCATCTCAACGTTCAATAAGGCCCGGGACACGTGCCTTGTTACCCGCACTGACATTGGGCCTTCTTAGCAACAAGTAAAAGTTCAATAATAGGGAATGATTAATATTTTGATATTTATATAAAATTATAAATTTTCCCTTCCTCACACAGTCTATTCGCACCCATATGTATTAAAACACCGATTAAAACTAGAAACTCAATAAAAACAAACTGTGTTTTCGTAAAATAAATACATCAAGCGCAGCCACAAATTTTTTTTCTGACTGTATGTATGCTACTGACAAAATAGCGACGCGTGCGAAGACAATCGTTGTTATACCAGCTCTTTATATCTGCTACTTCTATGCTTGCGTGATGTACTGAACAAATCATACTAGTGCAACTGCTGTTTTAGAATGCTGGGCCTTGTTAACCGCCGGGCCTTATATGCCTCACCTACCTTAGATAATACATGATGACAATAAGTCCAACCGTGAGGTAGAACTAGTCCAGTCGTCTTCGAAAATTCGGAGGACATTATTATTACATTTACATAGCTACATAAAAATAATAAGAAAAAAACTGCTCCTTTTGTCAAGCAGATATGTTTGCAAGAGATAACTATTACAAATTATTAAATTAAAAAAATGGAAAAGTACTACTAATGGTAAGTAGTACTGGTGTATTTACGGTTTTTTTTGTTTAATTCTCACTGCACCCACCTTGAAGTTTCTCTGTTTTGCCTTATGGTTGACTGGTAGAGAATGCCTATTGGCATTAAGTCCGCCTGTTGTACTCTTTTTTATGTGCAATAAAGTTTAAAATAATAATAATAAAAGTTCATCGCTTCGTGCAAAACTCGAACTTGCGACCTTCTGGAATACCGGTAAGCTTCATTAGCTCAGTTTGTTTAGAGCGATTTGACCAGTGTTCCAAAAGATCTTAAGTTAGAGTCTTGCCCGAAGCGGTGACCCCATTTTTCCTTTTAGTTAAAAATTCTGCAATAGCGATCCTGTCAAACTGAGAACGTTCTCCTTTGAAGTCGATGAAAAAACAAGAACACTACTCAGTTAAGATATTACCAAGCAAAACCTGATCAAAGTTGAAAAATCCATGCATAAGAATATCTCAATCAGTTTTACATCATACCCAAGTTACCAGTTTGTCCCACTAAACTCGACACCGGACCGGAATCTTGCTGGGCTCCTATTTCACTGGCGCTAAAATCTAATTTAGATTAGATTGCGAAAATGGCAAAAGGGTTCTTCTTATAGTTTCGTCATATCCGTTTGTCCGTCCATCCGTCCGTCCGTCCGTCTGCGTGTTCAATGTTACAGCCATTTTACTCGAAGACAATAAAGTATATTCTAATAAAATTTGGAACATTGTTAGTTAGAGGGCGCACGCACTTCATACATGTAACTAAAAGTAAAAAAAATAAAACAGTATAGATCAATGCTTGTTAAAATGCAAATAGTTATTTTGTGTAAGTGAATACATTTAAAAAATTCGCTTTGTCGATGAAAAAACAAAAATACAAATCAAATGAGCTTCTACCATACAAAACCTGAACATACTTAAAAATCCAAGCATAAAAATATCTCAATCAGTTGTATATTGTGTCCAAGTTTCCAGTTTTGTCTAAACTCTACAACGGACCGGAAACTTGCTGGGTTCATATTTACCTGATGCCAAAATTACATTTGTAGTAGATTTTTGTGGTTGTTGTAGTTTATTCAATTCAATTTCAAAATATTCAGTTTTTTGTGCTGTCGGAATTAGAATGTTACCTATTTTAATTCCGACAGCACAGCAGCGCAGCATTGCTAGAAAAAAATGCTACTGCGCTGAAAAGCTGTAGCAACGTAACCTTAAATCATCAAATTCAATTCATATACAATTTTACCAACACGAGAATAGATGCTCAAGCAACCATTAACTTGAAGATTGAAGGATTGAACGGAAAACTTTCAGTGTCGCCACCGGCCAATTTGAATACAAAGGCGTCATAATAGTGACTCCTGGGAAAATGGACACGAAAAGAACATTACAACACTCTTATAGGGACCGTGCGCGTTGGAGGGCCTGCCATCTTGTGGTCTGAATCGGAACCATAAACAGGCACATTTACACGTCAAGTGTTTTCTTGTGCATACTAGGTTCTGCCATCTTGTGGGCTCTATCGGAACAAAAAACATCATATTTACGCCTCGCGCCAAAAATCTGACGGCTCCTGTGCTGCCTCCTATAGTTCATGCACGCTCCCTATACATATAATAGCCCAAAAACAAAATTTTAGCAAATATTGTTAAAAAGTTCTAACTAAATGAAAACGTTAGCCTACTAAAGGCTGTTACAAAATGCATAACTTCTGTATGTATGTATGTATCGCGCTGAATCGACCAATACACACTCCTAACGCAGCGGCGAATAACTCACGAAAGCGAAGCGGCGCGGCGCGGGTGAATCAATCCTTTGATACCTATGGAAGTGTCCTACGTGGGCGATCTCGTTGTGAATGCGAATGCCTTGGGCCGCCGCGCCGCTTCGCATTCGCGAGTTATTCGCTCACGTAAGCGGCTGCGTAAAACTGCAGACGCGACAATTGTATGGCCTTATCACATAGAAATATTGTAGATTGGTTTTGTATTGGTTTGGTGTAGTAGAACACATGGTTTGTTTTCTACGTAATTATCATCCTGAATGGTCAATGGTAATGGTAACTAACTTTGTAAGAAACCAATATAACACATTACGTTTCTTTTACTTAACGTGTAAAATTAGATTAGATTAGATTTATTTATTTCTTAAAGAAAAAGACACAGTATTTTACACAAAAGGATAAAACAAAGGCTTTCACTAAAAGATCGTCAACTTAACATTAAAACAAAAAATATAAAAACTTTAAATTAATAAATAAAGAAATGTCACGACAAAAAAGAAAATGTCAATGTATACATAGCTAGGGACAACCTAGGTATTGTCGAAATGTCAAAAAGAATAAAAAAAACAAACATATTTACAAAAACACTAAGTTATAAATAACTTTAATTATTACTACGTAAATATAAACTTTCAGAGAAATATATTCGACCCTCAGAAAGTTAAAAATACAAAAGCAAGTAGATTAAAGCGTTTTTTTAAAATAACTACCTCATAACAAGTTGTCTATATAATAAGTAATATCACACAAAACATTTGCTTCACTTCGACACGTCCCTTTTTCCCCAGAGCCACCAATATTTCGGGGCCATTCAAGAAATTCCCAGATGCTTCCAGAAGTTTGTTGGCCAAGTGACCTAATTCGCGGCAATCAACGGAGGTATGCGAAGAATGGCGCGTCTTGGTTAAGGGACTGAGATTTTAATATCAGATACTTAGAGAATTTGAGGTTTTGAGGAACTTGGCTTTTGATATCTTTGTGCAGTTTTTGGCGAAATTCACGAAATTCCAGCGGCACAATTACGGTCAGACCAAGACTGCACTGACTGGGCAAACGACAATGTACAGTCACGGAAATTAAAGCAAGAAATATTACTTTGCTAATCCGCGAGAAAATAACGTGTTAGTCAATCAGTGCTAACCCGTTATACTTACTTGCGTATTTTTACATGCAATTAATGTTCCCACCCTCCTACCGCAAAAATAAATACGCAAATAAATATAACAACCTACCACCAAAAGTACAAAACTCGACACATGTTTCGCCTCTCTACGAGGCATCCTCAGGAGATGCTGGAGATGTTGACGGTCTGACACCCGACAACTGACAACGACTGACTGGCCAGCATCGCCTGGTATTTGGTGAGGTTCTTAACGTATTTTTTTCCATCGACCTAATTTTAAGATAAATAGTATTGTATAGGGTAAATCTTGTTTAGAACTCGCTATTTTGAAGTGCCAAATGAATATTTATGTTTAACAAAACCGAGAAAAAGTATGTGGTAGATATTTTTTCTTCGTTTGGTTCACCATAGAAAAATACACGTGAGGTTTTCTTATAATCACCATTTGCGATTTTCAAGGTCATATCAAAATAAGATCAAATCTTTAAACCAGGATCCTTGTAAGTAATTATGTTATCTACATAGCCAAACGTAGTAATATAATACTTGTTTACACTCTGTCAACATGTCTGGGACTCTGGTAAATAGAACATTTACCAATAATAAGTATCAGGCGATTCCGATCTTAGTATATAACTTAGGTACAAGTAGAGTAATATATGGAAAGTAGTGAATCATAGATTATTTTCTTTGTTGTCATGGTTTTATATTTCACACTATCTTCCTCGCGTTGTCCCGGTTTTTTGCCACGGCTCATGGGAGCCTAGGATCTGCTTGGCAACTAATTTTTACGAAATCGACTGCCCAGTCGAAGTGAACGACTGTTCCAACCCAGAGGGTAAACTAGACCTTATTGGTATTAGTCCGGTTTCCTCACGATGTTTTCCTTCGTCGAAAAGCGACTGGTAAATATCAATAATGATATTTCGTACAGCGTGTTAGTTAGTGGACCCGGGTACGTCCTTAAACTACGTCCAAAAGAGAGGTATGGGCATTGTGAATTTCATCTCGCTTTGTGTGGTAGGGCACAGCCAGTGGATGTCATTCCAGATCTAGAGCAGAGCCCAACTGGGGAAGTACCTTACAGAAAACCGCAGCCAAATAACACTAGACCCTACTCGTGTTGTGCTCCTGCCGGTGAGTAAGGTTGCCAGAGCTCAACGAGGGGGGGCGGGTTTAGGGTCGGCAACGCGCATGTAACTCCTCTGGAGTTGCAGGCGTACATAGGCTACGGAGACTGCTTACCATCAGGTGGGCCGTATGCTTGTTTGTGTTATGCCACCGAAGTAGTATTAAAAAAAAAAAAAAAAAAAAAAAGGTTCCGAAAAACTCATTGGTACAAGCCGGGGTTTGAACACACGACCTCCGGATTGAAAATCGCTAGGCCTATTATACAGCAACAGCAAGCAAGATGCCTTTTACATACGCTACTGCAACGCGTTGTAGGTTGGCATTGTCCATTCTACAATTAAAAAAGCGGCCAAGTGCGAGTCGGACTCGCCCATGAAGGGTTCCTTTATGACGTATTAAAAAAAACTACTTAAACTACTAGATCTCGTTCAACATTTTACCACTTTGGACACACATTTTACCACTTTGGTAGTGTCTCTCGCGCAAACTATTCACTTTAGAAAAAAATTATATTAGGAACCTAAATATCATTTTTGAAGACCTATCCATAGATACCCCACACGTATGGGTTTGACGAAAAAAAAATTTTTTTTAATTTTATGACGTATTAAAAAAAACTACTCACTAGATCTCGTTCAAACCAATTTTCGTTAGAAGTTTGCATCGTAATGTATATCATATATTTTTTTTAGATTTTTCATTCTGTTATTTTAGAAGTTACAGGGGGGGGGACACACCTTTTTTTACTTTGGGAGGTTCTCTCGCGCAAACTATTCAGTTTAGAAAAAAATGATATTAGAAACCTTAATATCATTTTTGAAGACCTATCCATAGATACCCCACATGTATGGGTATGTTGAAAAAAAAAATTTTTTTTTAATTTCATGACGTATTAAAAAAAAACTACTTACTAGATCTCGTTCAAACCAATTTTCGGTGGAAGTTTACATGGCAATGTATATCATATATTTTTTTTAGATTTTTCATTCTGTTATTTTAGAAGTTACGGGGGGGGGGACACACATTTTACCACTTTGGAAGTGTCTCTCGCGCAAACTATTCATTTTAGAAAAAAATGATATTAGAAACCTCAATATCATTTTTGAAGACCTATCCATAGATACCCCACACGTATGGGTTTGATGAAAAAAGATTTTTTGAGTTTCAGTTCTAAGTATGGGGAACCCCCAAAATTTATTGTTTTTTTTCTATTTTTGTGTGAAAATCTTAATGCGGTTCATAGAATACATCCACTTACTAAGTTTGAATAGTACAGCTCTTATAGTTTCGGAAAAAAGTGGCTGTGACAGAATCGGACAGACAGACGGACATGACGAATCTATAAGGGTTCCGTTTTTTGCCATTTGGCTACGGAACCCTAAAAACGATGTCCAAAAATGTCCGTTCTATTAGCTGAGTAAAAAGACAAACTGATCATAAAGTGTACTACTCGTTTAACTCTGACATAAGCTCGTAAATCATGAAAGCCCATCCTCGGACAGCAAATATATCGATACAACTTGTCCAATAAATACTGATCTGTTACTAGGGAACCCTCTGGCACTAAGATATTAGATATATTGGCACATTTTTAGCACAAATACATTTTATTTATTAGTTTGGGCGTGTTACTAATCGTAGTATGCGATATTATTTATATGGATATTATCGATACGAATGTCAGTGATTGATCGAGTGAAAGCGGAGGTTTCCTTTCCAGCTTGGGCAATAGTAGATTGCTAATCAAGAAACGAAAGGCACTTTTCAAATTTGGCTTTTCTTTAGGGCCTTCAGCGATTTAAATCCTGATTGTTTTAGTTTCGTTGGATAGAAAAAATCACGAACATAGGTCTAAAACGCACTTTAAAAATTTGAAATATTTTATGCATAAAAGCTAAAAATATTAATATTGCTTCAAGAAATGCGCATATTTATTTTTTCTTTTTCAAAGAGCCCAGCGATTACTTTTTCTTTTTCAAAACTTAGAACAAATTAAAATAGAAAAACATGATATTCGCGGTCCCAAGCAACGCACATCCATCTCGCTCACACTTATGCTTACAAAAACCTACGATCTCTTGGAAAAGTATTCGAGGGTAGTTGCTTTATACCTAAACAATGCGCTAAAAAGTATCTGGTGCATACTTTATGCCACGTTGTTTCATACACTATATACATATATGAAATTATCCATGGTGTTATATTTTTCGATACTATAAGCTCTGAAAAAAGATTCTTATTAGGAAAGGGGACGACCGCGTACAAACTTAGGCCTCTTTTTCCTCTCTGGGCTCTTAATTAGGTAATATTTTTACACAATTTGATGTATAAATCAAAGCAAAGAGTTAGGAGTCTTTGACAATTTATATGGAATAGGTTATTCGCTCCTAAATCATATAACAATAAGAAAATCGAAAAACAGGCATAGCTATCGTTAATATATGTTGGAGAACGACTGAATAGTGCCATCTATCGCCTTTAAGAAGCGTTTCATCACGCCATATTTGACAGGTAGGCATGCGTAGATATTTCATCACAAAAGAGCGGCCTGATACAATTATAAAACGTAATATTATAATAATAAGGTTCATGGTCAATGCCGTCAGGAGTTGAAGTAGGTACACATGCTAGCTGTACAGTAATAAAAAGTTAAAAACCGATCTGGTGGAACAATTTATGTATTCACGCAAATTTTGTTTAAACTTAACCTAAGTATACTATATGAAGTTTGTTCTGTACTCTGTAGGTGCCTAATATAAGGCACAGAGTATTAATTATAATAATAATTGAGAGCGCACTATTCGCCAACAAACTGTCTTCAGTTTAGCGAAGCTTTTGTATGTATATAGTCATAAGTATTTTTTGAAATAAATTAAATAAATAAAACAAATCGAGCAAGCTAGGGCGTTACGTTACACCTGAGTGGCGTTCGACGCAGTTCTGCCAAGGCGTCACAGAGTGCGCTGTCAAAACCATTGAAATCGAGAACAATTGAAGTGATGCTGTCAAGCAATCTTCAGACGAGAACGAGGGAAGATGACTTCGGTGGCGGTTCCTGGTTCAAACTCACTGGCTTGCTGAAGATAAGAAATGTAACGTGTGCTATGATTTGTAATCAGTCTTGTCCAGTAAGGACTGTGAGTTGAACATCGTATTTTTTTTTTTTTTTTTTATTTAAATATGAAACAAACGGTCATACAAAAAATATTATTACAGTTTCTTATCTTAATCTAGACCTATAGTTTCCATGTTTGTTAAACATATCTTTATATAGAAGCACGAAAAGTACCTATCTACGTTTAGGTTCAGCTAAATAGTAAGAGGTTACACAGAATTTGAGAAATCAGATTTACAAAACACTCAGTGAAAAGCACAATGTAAAACACGTTCTACGTTTATAACAACTTTTGAATAAGTATGAAGTATCGACAAACATGACATAATAATACTTATTATATACGCGTTAAGATTTATGTGCTACTAGTCTTGAATACTGTTTTCAATGAACTTATGGTACAATTAAATATGTCTACATTTTTAACAATGTTATGATCATTATAGAGGGCACATGCTCGTTTAATAAACATATTTTTAGAATAGTTAGTTATAGTTATATAGTATTTCATCGAAAGCCCTCTTCATCCACTATTGAAGGTTCTAATGTGCTGTCTCTAGTATAATACGCCACAAACTATCGCCCATCTACTCAAACACTGTCCCAAATATTCATACTTCCGCTGTGAATATATACTTATACTACATGATAATAGTTGAGTTTTAGGCCGCCCCTACTGTAAGCAAGGACCTAAAAATTTAAAAATAGACAAAAAACATATGATATGCCCACGATTTCCGACATATACATCAAATTGTGTAAAAATATTTCCCACAATGTCAATAACCAGGGAGGAAAATGGGGACTACGTTTGTATGGTAAAACGGTCATCCACTACCGTATTCATTTCAGAATATATATCCAAATAAACTTGTTCATTAAGTTTTAAGCTTTTTAGTGAAAAGCTCTGAATTAATTGAGTTAAAGAGTTAGTTCTCAATTTAAAATTTAACTAACGAAATGTTTTCTAATTCTAATGCAGTGGTTTTATAAAACTTTAAGTGAATGTCATATTTATTTAAGATTGAAATGGTAGTTCAAAATGCTGTTATTTGCAAATATTCAATTCAAAGTTTTGAACCTGAATATTTTATAATATCTCAGTATTTCATCTAAATTGTTTTTTTCAGTATGCATTAAAAATATATATAAGTCCTTGGGCCTTATTCGAGATGCACAACTGTCAAATTTCGCGTCCACATCAAATCAACACTTGATTTTATCGCATGTTGATTGTATCAAGTGTTGATTCTATCAACTGTGGATATTATCATTTGGAACAATCAAAACTCATTCATAGAAAAAATAATCAAACAAAAATCAACTTTGTTTATTACTACTATATAGTTTGAAATGGCTCTGAACTCGAAGTGGTTCGGTTTGATTTGATTGTCACCTGACTGTGGATTGCTAATGTCAAATTTTGACAAGTATTGATTTTATTGCTAGACTTTTTTGTCCATGGGCTTGGGCACCATCTTGGATTTTTTGACGTACGACAGGGAATACCCTTCCTTTCCTACAATATATGACATAGAGTAAAGCGTCTTTTTTTTTTAAACATAAGTTTACAGGAATCAGCGACATCTTGTATTCGATAGGATAAGTAATGCGCTATGAACAATGCGGCGGCGAGTAGTGAAACTGTACCTGACAACGTCAATCAATTAAAAAGTGACCACACAGTTGATGGTCGATAAAGGCGATTATTAATTGAATGTTAACGACAATAAAGAACTATTGACATGCGATCTTTTTGTTGAACCCACACCTACACGTCGAATAATTCTCGCTCCACATATTCTCCTATAAAAGCTCAAAATTGTAAAAAAAAATGATGCAATTTACTCCGCACCCAGTCTCTTCTAAAGCTGTTGCTTCTAAACCACGTTCACGAACCAAGTTGTAACCTAACACATCTGTAAATATAAGGCATATGATTAAGAGATAAAGTCCGTTTTTTTTTAAATTACGAGATGGTTCATGAATAACCTTTATTACTATAAAAATAACAAAAAAAAATCTGTATTGCGCTATTACATAATACATAATGCATAAAATTGATATAAAGATAGGTACCATAGTAGCTCGATCACTTGGTCTATCAACAACTATTTTAATGCTCTTTGTACTCGTATACGCGACCCCATTGTATGTACAGTCGCCATCAGATATATCGGAACGCATGTATGAGATCTCAAATTATTAAGATAAGACCTAAAGGTACTGTACTGTCTATATTACTTACCAAGACCTAAGTACCTATTATTTATATGTACCTACACAAAGAGAATTCCTATGTTAAAAGGAGATTAAATACATATTTTGTTATTCAACTACAAATAAAATAAAATTTATCTTTTTCAGTTAACACATTTTTTTTACCGATTTCTTTAATAAAATAAAACATTAAAGTATTATGTGACTATATTTCATTGTCTTCGGTATAGATTATTTACTGGTGTTCCAATTTCCTGTATCAGTTTGGTACCAGGAAATATAAAAACTACACCTCTTCAAAAACTTTGCTGGTAGTTCGACATCTGTAAGTTTAAATATAAAACATGATAAAAACACTTAAGTTAAAAACGTATACATAAAATATTTGCCCTATATTCTGGTCGCTCGGTAGGGTGCTCAGAAGGCTGGGTGCATTTCCGCGCTGGTTAACAATGCTGATCCTCTGGTCACCAGAAGCCTATATAAGGCGCTCTCATAGAGCCACGCTAGTGCCCTGGAGTTTCAAATTCAACCCCAAGTGCCACAAATATGTAGTTAAGGGTTTAAATTCTGGATCAAGAACATGGAATACTGTTCGCTAGTAAGGCCATAGGTATTAGAAAAAAATAATAGTGGAGACGGCCGTGGTCATGGTAGGTGGTACAGGTGGGCCAGGCAAGCTCTGAAATTATGCACCTATTTTACTATAACTTTGTTCACCTGTGTATATTTACTGTTTCCATGATAATCATTTTTAATATGTAGCCCGTGTAATCGGGCTGTATCATTGGTCTCATATTTTTTAACACAAAATCATAATTTTAATTCAATAATTAATGGTGTTTTACATATTAATCATTAATGTACCTATTTTGCAAAATTTTCTTGCATATAATAATATTGTTTACTTCAATTGACGTGTTTATTATTTTCGTTACTATGTCAACGTTAATACTTAAAAAATTATAACGTGAAGGTTGAGTCCGCAGTACAGTTACAGTTTACGTACATAGTGGCATTAGCACAGTCGGATTAGGACCAAACTCGAAATGTCTGTCATTAAGTTTGGTATGTATATACGTTAAAGGCCCCTTTTTCATGCCCACACCATTTGACATTTGGGGACCTCGAGAAACCGCAGCCATCTTGGAAAATGTGGACCATCCAGGAGAAATTCGCGTTTTACTCTAAATCTACGTTCTTTATTCAATAATCGTGTAAGGCAACATTCAAGCTTATAAAATTCTACATAAAATAGTTTTATACATCTTTGCGAAAAAAAATGATCTTGCTTTAAAAAATACTTGCTAACACCAGATTTAGCCCTTATACCCTTTCATGGGATATTCTCTTAATAGGAAACTTGGAAGAATAAAAATTCCACTTTTAACTATACATTTGTACATAATCTACCCCAATATCAATATTTTACTTGACTGCAACTTAACCAGAAAGTAGGGTTATGGGTATAAGTACTGAGGATTCAGGACAGCCTGTAGCTTAGGATACTGGACGGATTTTTTAAATGACGTATTATTTAGCCCTAAACTTTTTTCTTCCGTTAATTTTAGTAACTTTGTATTACATAGCACTTGTATACTAACTGTGGATCTACTGATGTCTGTTTTACTGTACTCCGCTCAATAGTTTAGGCGCTAGAAGAAAAAATATGATTTAATATTCGGAGTCCTCTCAAGGCGGCTGTATTGATTTTTCTTTAATAGAACAAGTAAAAGTAGGTTGTGAATGGCAAGAGGAATCTAACGATACGTCATTTAAAAAAATCCGTCCTGTATCCTAATACCTAGCTACTGGGTGTACTGAAACATCAGTACTTACACCCATAACCCTTCTTTCTGGTTTAGTCGCAGTAGAGTAAAATGTTAATATTGGGGTAGACCACGTACAAATGTATAGTTAAAAATAGAATTCATATTCCTCCGAGTTTCCTTTTAAGAGAATGTCCCCTGGAAGTGTATAAGCGTTAAACTTAGATTCAGCAAGTATTCTCTATAACAAGATGTATTGTTCCGCAAAGATATCGAGGACTTTTTTGTGTAGAATTTAATAAGCTTTAATGTTGACTGTTGTGTTGATGGTACACATTTTCCAAGATGGCTCGGATTCCTCGAGGTCCCCAAATGTTAAATGGTGTGGGCATGAAAAAGGGGCCTTTAATTTAAATACATTATAAATTTCATGACTGTTACAGAGATTTCGAGGTTGGTCCTAATCCGATTATGCTACATTGTGCGTCCGCAGCAAATTCGGTTCTCCATACAAATGTAGTTTCGCTCTCATTTTAAATCGGCTAGCTAGATTGCTCTGAAACTTTGTACTTACAATAGGATATGGTATATCTATGCCTATAATTAATTTAAAACATAAATGTGAAATGAGAGCCAATTAAGTTCAATATTAAGAATATGTGTCGTTGTTGACTCGCCGACAACGGAATTGAGATCTATATGGGTGCCATGTTCTGTGCTGTGTAGAAAATCCTGAAATTATAAAGGATTTGTCTTGGCTAGTTTTTACGTATAGGCTACGTATCACCGAAACGTCACAAACACCACGAAGGTTCGGCTTGTACGGGCCCTCGTTTTTCCTATATTCTTATACGCTGCGGAGACCTGGACTATCCGAAAGACAGAGGAGAAGACGATAGACGCCCTAGAAATATGGTGCTGGAGGAAAATGCTGGGGATATCCTGGACCGAGTTTCGGACTAATGTCTCCATCCTTAAAGAACTCCGTATCAAGCAGCGCCTTCCGAGTCTCGTAAAGACCCGCATACTCAGTTTTTTCGGTCACGTCTCGAGGAGGAACAACGACTCCATAGAGCGTCTAGTGGTGCAGGGTAGAGCAAACGGAAAAAGACCGCGCAAAAGGCCACCTATGCAATGGACTGACCAAATCAAATCTGCCATGAAGGGTCCCCTGACCGCATTTGCCAGAATGGCCCCCAACCGCGAAAAATGGCGAGAAATCGTACGGCAAGCAACATCTGCGCCTGATATCAGCAGTTGACCACGACGCTCTGCAAAGAGTACAACGACAAAGAAGAAGAAGAAGACGCATCATATTTGTCTAAAATTTGGTTTGTTGGTACACACACAAGGGATAGTCTCTAGCTAGGTACGGGGTGCCACACTCGTCAGCGCGACGGCGATATTTTTTACCTTTTACCTAAAAATCTCAAATTTGTGTACGGGCTCAGCTCCTGTTTCGTCTTAAGCCTAAATTTAACAGATTCTGACTCACAGGGGGCTTTGAGCATGCTGTTGCGTTCGCCTAACAACACAATAAATACTTGTTTTTCCGCATTCTTCACTATATCTCCCTGTCTCACTACTATCTGACCTTCTAACCCAGAGGGGAAAATATACCTTATTGGGGATACTCCATCTTCCTCATGATAATATATTTTACTTTACTGAAAAGCAATCGGTACATGTTACAAGATGCACATTGTTAAGAGCCGGGGTTAGAACCCACGACCATTGGTTTTAAAATGAAGCTTTGTATATAATTTGTATTTTTATAATAAATCTGTTTTCTTGTTGACATTTTGTGGTATTGTATTGCTTTATGTTAATTGTCAAAATATTTTTTTTCATCCTGGACAATTGTCACATGCGTCACATGTACGTTTTTATGATAGATCTACATCGACGCAACTGCATGTCATTGTCAAAGAGCATATAATCACTACGTTTTAAGAGACGGGACTCCCATACTAGCGAGTGGAATCAGTTTGTTTCGCAAATCATTACCAAAATGTACGACAAAGAACTGTCAAAGAACCATAGTACCAACATAAGCGATTTAAATAGTGTAGTACGCTACACGCTTACGATTCTTATCGATATCGATAAAATGGGGAGGGTTGAAACATAGGCTCCTGTCTACAAATTTTGTACTCGAAATCAGGTTAGCATCGAGTCCACATTTAAGTTGTATGTTATATAGTGGATAGTTCTTAATTGGACTATCTGGTCGGGCTTAATGTGGACCCGAATTATTTTAATACAGTTTTTAAGTCGTGTTTTTTTTTATTTTATTAAATGCTTGATTTTCATAATGATGTGCATACATGTTTGAATAAATGTAACTTTTCTATGGGAAGATGTATCAGGTCTTCGTTCCCAACAAATTTGGCCCACTGCCTGCATCTGAAAACATACAGCCTTGGAAAAACATGACTTTATCTACAGTTTATATTCCATGTGTTTGCTAATGAGATGATCAACTGATTATTTCGCGCTAATATTCATCTATAAATCATGTTTTTCGGCATCCAGTTATCAACAACCCTTTATCAATGCTTTAACTTTTTATGTATTTATATGTCTGTTAATCATGAGAACGGGTCTGGCCTTGTTGGCAGCGACCCTGCCTATGAAGCCGATGGTCCCAGGTTCAAATCCTGGAACGGGCATTTATTAGTGTGATGAGCATGAATATTTGTTCCTGAGACATAGGTATTTTCTATGTATTTATAAATACTTATAAATTAGGACTATGTACATATATATATACATTATTACACAAACTGACTTAGTACTAAAGTATGAATGGCATGTGTTGTGGGTATACATATATATTGTTGTCTAAGTACCCACAACACATGCCATTCATACTTTAGTCCTAAGTCAGTTTGTGTAATAATGTCCTATAATATTTCTTTATTTATCATAAAAACAGAGATTAATTTTCTTACATTTTAGGTTAATATATTAAATAATCACTAGATAAAAAAAATATGTTAACTAATGACCATTAATGCATAAGTAATAGATAATTTATACATTATTAATCTTCGACGAATTAATTATGGTCATATTGCATGCTAGTTCTAAGGAAATTTCACATATTTAATTTAATTATTTACACTGATATACAAATAAAACTACAGTTATCGATAGTTATAGTACATCCCTAGTTCACAACGAAAAATAATGTAAAATATCTATTTTTCGATGTGTTTATAGCCTGCTGACCCAAAATAAGGTCAAAAGTATCTAAAGCAATACTTACCAGTCTTCATCCAAGGGAAATTTCGCCATAAAATCCCTTTTTTCGTGATTTTCTCGAGTGGCTCGCTTGCCACATATTTCACACTTAGTAAACCGTTTTCTCGCTGGCATTGTAACAAACTCGCTCTTTACTCTGATCACGGTTGACTATTTTCGATTTTTTCACTAAATAATAAAGAAATTACACGAAATACCCGAACAAAACATTGAAGCCTTCAAAATAAACAAAGCAATTAGGCTGACAGTAGACTTGATGTAAACTTGACAGAATAAATAGCATTGACGTTTTCTTTTTCTTCGTTGGCAATGATTTGCGAAACAAATTCCATACAAAACTTTTTTCTTCCTAGTTGCGTCAGCCTGATCGGAATTTGGCAGCTAACTCCATCTTGCGTCCAGTAGAAGAATCAAAATCGTACAGAAAAAACTACTCTCTGCCTTAGGATCCCCTTTTAAATGTCATAAATGCAAACATGGCAGCCATACCCATCGACAAAAAAGTCTACCGTTGATCTAATTTCATTTGACAGTTAACTAATACGTATTCGACACGCTTATATTTGACAACTAGAATCCTGACTAGAGCTGCGACTGCGTACCAAAAGTACGTCTCTGTTACTCGTACCAAAAGTACGTCTAAAATACCAGTTTTACGAGTATGACCCCCAATAGGCAGTTTACGTATTTGCCGTGCTTAGGCGTCTTACAAATAAGGATTATTTATACAAATATCGACTTATTATTTCGGTAAGGGTCGGAAATATGTTGACGTTTTGAGTGAAGGCTATGAATCTATTGTCATATTTTTGTTATATATTATTACATTATTTTTAGATACAACAGACACCCAGACGACCATCTGTTAACAAAATTTTATTTTACCTAAAGTAACGGTAAGAATGGAGGTACGAGGTGATAAAAGTTTCATATTTGTTTTATTTCAGAAATCAAAGTCCGTACTTTTAAATACTCGACAAGCTAAAAGTAGTCTATTACAAATAACCTGTTCCAAAAACTATTCCGGTACAACGCCCCGCCTCTAGTGTGGATATTGTTCACTGACAGGTGGTGGTAATAGCAATTCGACAAGTCACAATATTTCTCACATCAAATGGAAATCAACACGAAACGTCACATTTAGCATGTCGAATAAGGGCCCTTATATACATATAAGATGCTATCTCGCTGGTCCAGCGCTGGAACGTCGTGTGGAGGAGCCATAAAACGACAATCTGGAATAACATGAAATTTGCCATAAATATTTCATATTTTATTAATAAATAAATAAAAAAGTTTATTATCGTTTATCCATGTCCGATACCTACTAACTTGCGGAGAAGTTACATATGCGTTGCCAACCCTAATACTCCGCACCCTCGTTGAGCTCTGGCAACCGTACTCACCCACAGGAACACAGTAGGGTCTAGTGCTATTTGGCTGCGGTTTTCGTAAGATACCTCAACAGTTTGGGCTCTGCTCTAGATCTGGAATGACATCCGCTGTGGTGTGCCCTCCCACACAAAGCGAGATGACATTCAGTGCCCATACCTCTCTTTTGGACGTAGTTTAAGGACATACCCGGGTCCAGACAGATGTATAGGTATTACATAAATGTTCATGCTAAAGTTTTTCTGCAATTTCTTAGACAATAAAGATTCTTTAAACCGAAAGTTTCAAGTAATTTAAGCATGTCGTTTTAAAATAAGAGCCTAACTTCGATTGTATAGGAGCGGCTATTAGGCGACAGGTTCATATGACTATTAAATTATATTCACCCAGTTTTCACCTCAGCAGTAACCACACTTTTAGTTTTATTATTAAATTTATAGCGCATGAAATGAGGTTGTAAAATAACCGTAATCCTGCTAAGACGAGAATATAGTTCAGATAGATAGGAGAGTTATGAAGGCGCATGCGTCATTTTAATATTGCTAAAATAGTTGACATTACATTAGAGAACTTAAATGGACATAGTTATGAGAAGAATATTTACGACAAGAGGCTTAGAGTATCCTTAAAAAACGGGACTAGCACTACTAGTGAAACCGGAATATTCATACTCAAAAATACACATTTCCTCATTTCACAGACGACATGGTACTAGATCCACCAGGCGTTGCCTTTTAGAAACACACCTACACAAAACCGTCGCTTTTACGGGCTGCTTTCGGTATCTCGCAACCAAGTGCTGAAATAATATCCCTTTACCATTAATATGCCTTAAAACAAAAGCAATCGTTTAAGTCTCATTTTAAAATAAACAAATTTCGGGAATTCCGCACGGGTACAGATATCGCATCTAGTCTGTGTGTGTACAAACACTTTATATTATTGTAGGCCGTTTTATAATGATATTTGATATAATACTATACATCAACACGCACCACACATTTATTTACACTTATTATTATTTTATAGGTAAGCTACTAATTATTTTTGTATATATATATATATATATATATTTGTTACATCGATAATCTGTTCGTAATCTGGGTTCTAGCAGAATTATCAGTACTTCACCCGAAAGAGTGGAGCGTATTACTGAGCCAAAACCTTTTTGTTTTGCTGCGACGCACACAGCAAACCTTTCCTTTTTTTAATGATGCTTATTGTTCTTTATTTAATTTTTATTTTGTTGTTGCTATTGTTTAAATTTTTTTTTTTGTTTTGATGTGTGTATTGTGGAAAGCGGATAAATGGTTTATCTATGATATTGCAACATATTTGGAGCATTCCATGAACTTGTCTACCGTTGACCCGTGCAAACGACAATTTTCTGTAGATTTGCCGGTACAGGAGTTTCCCTTTCTGTGACTAATGGTCAAAAATATGCATAGGAAAATAATCGCCTGCTTTAAACGCCGAAAAAAGTCGCAATACAGGAAATAAAATGCGTCCCGACGGGACAGCCCGTGGAATGCTCAATTTGCGCCTAACAGGCCAATGTGATCTTCAGGGCCGGATTTCCGACTAGACCCACAAGGCCCTAGGCCTGGGCCCAAGCAACCATAGCAATGGATTTTAGATGGAGAAGGGGGCTTCCCTAAATTCTAAGTGCCATATTAAGTGCCTAGAGATACTAGGTCTCTAAATCGGGGCCGGACAGTTCTAAAAGCCCCAAACACAATTAGGTTGCGTTGTTTTATCACAGAGTTCCCATGGCCACCTACTGTCTCCTTCATTAGATCAGCTCGACTTACATTTGTATGCAAAATATCAGCTCAATCGGAAACCGGGAAGTGGGTTAAATTTAGGTTGCAAGATTTGATCCACACAAACATACTACTTTTTCGATATTCAAAATATAATTTTATATATACCAATTAGCTTTTCGGTGCAGGAAAACATCGTGAGGAAACCGGGCTAAGCCAAATCGTGCCAGGCCACACTGGTGCGTTGCGTTGCGTTTCATTGCATTGCGTTGCGTTGCGTCACGTCATCGTAACGCATTTAATGTATAAAAAATATATGTAAAGCGACGTAACGCAACGCACCAGTGTGGCCTCACACTAAGGCCTAGTTTCTCTTTTGGGTTGGCCAGAGAGTCGTTTTCGTAAAAACTAGAGTTTACGCAAATTCTTGGGACATTGTAAATTTGTAACGCAGACAGAATAGCAAGGCTTCTTATAAAGTTAGAATAGACTATAAGAAAGCTTGCTATTCGGCAAGCCGTTAGTTTTGACGACCGATCGCCCCCTGGCGGGTCTGAACAGTGGTTATTGCCTGGATTGACTAGTTTCTATTCAAAGTCTGACTGAAGTTTGTACGGTGGCAATGTTTTTAAATGAATTCGAAAAAAACTGGATGTCAATTGATTCCAGAAAATTACAGAAACAGATAGTGTAATTTACATTAATCATAAAACTTATCAATCGTTTGCCAAACTTTTTTTTTCTAACAAACACTAATATCATAAATATAAATAGGGACAAACAGACTGTTAGAGTTAAGAGACATTTATAAATAACGTCATAAACCTATAAAACAATATATTTTAATTTTGGAACTAGAGTCAGACCAAGACAAGTCTGCAACGATTTTGATAGCAGAAGCAGTGCAAGTGTTATTTTAAACGTCAAACTTCTATGAAATTATGACGTATAAATAACACTTGCACTGCGTGTGTACATATAAGCCTACCTAGAACTAATGATTTTGCCTTTTTGATTATGGAATCCCAAACAGTCCGTAGATGCTCGAAGCGGAGCGTTCGGCGGGGCGTGCAGCGTGGCGTCGGGCTCACAAGAGATGTGAGCAGCGTGCACTGAGGCCACTCCTATACGTTTGCATTTGTTTAACATGCACGCCGCACGCCCCGCCCGGCTGCATGCCCAACTCGGGCGTCCCCTCGAGCGGCCTTACATATAAAAGAAACGTCTTGCTATTCGGTAAACCTCTAGTTTTGACGACCGATCGCCCGAGCGGCTCAGAGAACCTTCATTATGGGTTTGACTAAATTCATTTCAAATCTGATTAAGATGAGTACGGTTACCAATATCACAATATGGCCAGTTGAATGTGTTTGAATAAATAGACACATCGTAGACAAAAATGATGTAGGTCCATGATTATCAAAATTGTAGACGTTGATATCACTAAGTTTAATAACTTTCGAGACCAGAATCGCGCTGTAACCCTTTCCCAGGCTTAGTACAATTTACCGGCCATATACGCGCCAATAGAATTTAAACTTTAGCATTTCGATGTAAAGTTCTAATTACATTGCACTTTCGGGAAAGTGATTCGTAGTCAAATGAATCGTCAAAGCTGAATTAATTGGAATATTTCCATAGCTGTTTTGGTAAAACCTTGTAGATTGTTGCGGCCAGGAAAATGATTAAAAACGTCTCACAAGGTTGAACTCTTTTTGTCAGCTTCGAAAATCCTGAATTTGATAAAATTGTGGCCACCCTACTATCCCTAGTCGCCAATAGAACCTAGACAGTTTACAGCGAGCTGTGAGTCGCATAAATCTGCTTTCTTAACTAGCTGATCGCTGAAACAGTGAAAATGTTGCCAGTAGCTTGACTTTTTATCCATTTTGACTATTTACCAACGAGAGTATTGCACCTTCGAGCAACAACGTCTTCCGACACGTTGAAAGAGAGGAGCACGAGCGATATCTTACCGTACAAATCGTTCTGCCATTTTTTGCGGGGTAAACGTGCACACAGTCGCACTTCTCACTCACTACATGCGAAATCAAATCTTTAAGGACAAATACATAGAAAATGACACGTCAAAGACAAATCTTGCACACCTCGATCTTTTTTTGTGTACGGACGAGTCACATCACCGCACGGCGCTCTTATGAGCAAATATTTATTGAGTATTCTTTTATTATTATTACACTAGATCAGTAAGGTCCAAGACAATTTCGTGCTTCGAATTTGACAGCTAGAGATGGCACTGTTGTAAATTTTCGGGTTGAATATATAGGTCATACTGAGCAATTTTTACTAGGAGATCAACTTCTAAATAGCGAAAAAAATAAAAGCCCGTAAGCTATTGCAGGTGACTGAATCAACAACCTGTATATACGCTTACTCTGGTTGTTAAGGAATTACGGTTGACAATTCAGTGACCACAAATCTATTTTGTTGTCGAACTAGGTGGGACGTTTTTTCGTAGACTCTATTACTCTACGGTATGAGGTAAAAATATTATTTCTCCATGATTAAATGTAAGATGTTATTGTACAGAGTTAAGGTACTGGTAATAAGATTGCCTGTGCTAGCTGCTATTCCAATTCAGACTTTTACGACATGAAATTTGAAGGGTTAAAATCTTAGAGACCAGCGATTCCTTTCATAAATTAACAACAGCAGTCATGAAAAGTAACGGCAGTCACTTTGGAATAGGGGATAATACCCAAAACTAGCACATACTGAAGGCCTACAGCGAACCGCGAAAACTTTGTAGTTATAATAGGATAAGGTATATCTATACTTGTAATAACTTTATGTAGTAAAAAAAAATCAGCGAATTTAAATTTTTTATGCGAAACTTGTTTTTGCTCTATTTCGTTTGTTTTATAAGCTGGATCTATATAAACTAATCACTAGACTAGATATAGGGAGCACGCATGAACTGTAGGAGGCAGCACAGGAGCCGGCAGATTTTTGGCGCGAGGCGTAAATGTGATGTTTATTGTTCCGACGTAGCCTATAAGATGGCCGAACCTACTATGGACCGTGCGCGTTGGAGGGTCTGCCATCTTGTGGCCATGAAGCGGAAACATAAACATGTACATTGACACTTCACGCCAAAGCAATTGCTGCCATCTACCGTTCCCGTACGGTTTCTTGTGCATAGTAGGTCCTGCCATCTTGTGGGCTACATAGGAAGCATAAACTTCACATGTACACGCGCCAAAAATCGGACTTCCTATTCTACCGTCGCGCAAACAAATTAGTGTATCTTCCTCCCAATATTACACAAATTAAATATTTCAGTGATTATAACCTCCTTTCTGACAAAAATAAGAACTTTTTGTAACGATTAAATCAATATTTTAATTTATTATGTCAAAAAAGACAAGTTATTCGAAAATATTTTGACAAAATTTCAACAAAATTCACAATGTCGGACTCAATTTTATTAAAAAATATGATTTAACAGACCAATAACCAATCCAACTTTTTAAATTCCTTTATATTTGTGCTTTCAATAGCATATACTTACCGTATTTCATCATGAGTAGGAAAAATATTAAAAATCTCAACATGAAAGGAAGAAGCTTACGTGAGTTAATACAAAATATAATACTTAAATTACATTTATTGAATATTCTTTCGATTACATATATTAAGACTCATAGAGACAATCGAAATTGGGTAATTTTAAGAACATTAAATATCTATTTTGGGCCATTTGTTTTTTATACTAACAAGGGAAGGTTCCGATTTGATTTATATATGTTATAGGGTAGTCTAAAATAACGGACACGTATTTTTTTAACTGCCCAAACTCAACCTATTGGGAGAAATTGTCCTCCAAAGTACTAAAAAGTTACTAATCTTCAAACTGATATAGAAAAAGTGATGCTCAAGCAACTTGCTAGTTAATGGCTTGTTTGAGTATATGTATGAGAACGGGAAAAAATAATGTACACGTGTTTTGTCATATCTGCTTAAACTCAAGTTTTCCTAAAAAAATACCCGTCTTTATGTGTAACTTTAGCGATAAGATATTATAAAACTACGAATGTCGATTTTTTAGGAAAAAATGAGTTTTAGCCGATATAACAAAACACGTGCTATAACATAATATAAATATAAATCAAATCGGAACCGGACAGTTGGGTACCTATCCTTGTAAGTCGAGGGCAAGCGCATTCGGCTCGCCTGGCTAGAAGCAGTCAACGTAGCCTATATGGACACCTCCACATCCTCGTCGAGCTCTAGCAACCTTACTCACCGGCTGGAACAACTATGAGTAGGGTCTAGTGTTATTTGGCTGCGGTTTTCTGTAAGGTGGAGGTACTTCCCCAGTTGGGCTCTGCTCTAGATCTGGAATGACATCCGCTGTGCTGTGCCCTACCGCACAAAGAGAGATGACATTAAAGTGCTTCTAGTTTACTATGTAGATATACTTATTATTTTATTAGCCAAAATTACCCCGCTTTGGAAGCTATGGCAATGCATTCATAATTTCCTTTCAAACCCTCCGAACGACTTAAACAAAGAACTGATCTGCCTTGAATATTTTTCCATTTAACACATTCACGGCTGAGCTACGGTCGTAGCCGATAACATGGATTTCCCGGTATGTCGCAGTAATACTTCGTAGAGGCAAAACGACAACGTGTCGTCAATAGCGCTGAACGGAGCACAGTCCTTTACATACTTCAACTCGCTCTATTTTCTTCGTATAACAGTTTTTGGCAACGAAAACTAACGTACCAGACATAAATATAATTATGTTACATAAATGAAATAAAAAAAAATAAAAAATATACATTTATTCTCAGACAATACAGTCCTAACCTTATCGTTTCAAAATGAGAGCATAATTTAAACTTTAACAAGCGGCAACGGAAACTGTAATAAATCGATAAATAATAATCGCCAACTAATCTTCAACGCTCCAGCTAAAACTTTTTTTTGCAGATTTAATAAGACTTTATTGAGCGAAAGACACCTAATAAGTATGGCACCGTCTGCCACAGGGGCATGCGGTGGAGCGAATTCAAATTTTGTCCACCACGCTGAACGGCGGAGGTGCGGCGTCGTTTATGCGGTCTAGACGGATTACCTACACTGTGATACAAAATTTCAAGCCACTCCACCGCGTACCACCGCGGGGAGCGATGCTAAACCACTACGTGTGTTCTTTACCTTAAACTTCTTACAGTGGTCGCTCCCGAAAACGAGCTGCTCAATAAAACGGACTCTGATAATTCCTTATCATCCAATGATCAACAACCCTTCAAGAGCCAGACCTTGGTGATGGACCTGCACGGAATGCAGCGGGATGAGTTGCCTGATAATCCACTTCCTGAGGTTCAATTCAGATATTATTGCATTAACTCTAAGTAAGAACTGAAACCGCAACCTTGATGAAGAAAGGCCTATGTCCTACTATGTTAGTCTTAAGGGGCCCACTGCTTACTAGTTCGGCGGACGATATCGGCCTGTCAGTTATTCGCAAAAGCTAACAATCGCGAATAACAGACAGGCCGATATCGTCCGGCAAAATGGTAATCAGTGAGCCCCTTTAGTTAAGATACGTATTCAAGACCCTTTTGCAAAAAATCAAATTCAACTTCAACTTTCAACTTGTCCCGATTATTTTGTAGAGACTTGAGTTTTTTACAAAAAAAAAGTCATGCACTGGCTTCATGTAAAGTCATTCACCTATAACACTTATTTTTTTACTTCTAATAGTGTGTAGATAAAACCTCCAACATTTTTGACGGTATCTTTAAGCACGCCGCACACGCCAGCTAAGCTACCGGTCGCCTTTACCGCGGCCCCGAAACCTGGCCCCGCTCAAACGGTATCACCAGGTTAGGGGTCGTGGGGTTGGATAACGATCGGTAGCAAAGAGCTGGCCCACACCAGCCACACACACCGTCCCCCAAACGACGGCCAATTGACCACTCCACCGGTCGGTGGGGCAGCGACCCGCGACAGCCGCCGCAGCCGAAAGGCGGTAGCGGCCCCTCATACCCCCCTGACGGGGGGTATCGACAGATTTCCAGTCGGTATCTTTATTCAGAGACTCAAGTCCTTTTGAGTTGCACTTAAAAAAGATTCCATAAAGGACTCAACTCGATTCTTGAGACTCGGAAGTTTCTTAAGCACTGAGTCTTGTAAAGACGACACGATTCCTTAAATTTTTACTCCAAAAAACTCGTGTTCCTAACTAACACTACGTAGATGAAAACATATTTGGCATTAGGTTATACATTGCTATGTACTACTATTTATATAAATAAGGAGGATGCCAATGGAATGAAGGAATATAGATAAAACACTTTAGATTTCACATCATAACTTATAAATCTCATGTTCAGGTGAAAACTCGGAAGCTCATGAAGAAGAAGCGGCCCAGACCTGATCAAGGTCAGGATCAGAGCGCAGGCAGCCTGAGCAGCAGCTCGGAGAGCTCCGTGGTTCCACCAGTGCCGGAGAAGCAGGAGGAGTTCTTTGATGCCCATGAAAGCTATTATAATATTCAAGGTAAACTAACCGACGTACATGAAAGCTTCTGTTTTGTCCCAGCCCAAGAGGCCGATTCATATTTAAAAATATGTCACAGTTTTGATCTTATCAAAATTGATATAGCCTTGAAGATCGCTCATCCTGATTGGCGCATGATAAAATCGTGCGTGACTTGCACAGCAACCATCACGACAATCTTCAAGGTCGTTTCAAAACCATTTATTTTGATCAAGAATCCTTATGATTTTGAGTCTTATAAGCACAACCTGTTTTTTTTAGCATAAGGTATTTTGGTTGAGTAGCATAAATAATAAAGAAGCGTAGTATCCATCAATATACATCAGTTCAATTGGACTATATCAATGAATTTAATTTCCAATTCCAGAGGACCAAACAAGTACAACACCCAATCGTCTCAGCGTCACATCAAAACAAACGAACAATCCGGAAGCCATGCGTCTAGCCACGCCGCAGACCACTCCAGAAGACAAACCAGTACCAGAGAATACAGCTGTCTCAGATGCCACCACAACCGCTGCTACACAAGACACTGCGACGGGTCAGACACCTCTGACCAGCGCTGTAAGTGTCTTGTCTTATCTTCTGATTAATATTTTGAATATCCGAACCTTGGAAGCATCGCTGACATCAGCGCTTTCATCGGCACTCAAGGAAATCCTGAAGGTAAGCTGGTCACACAACGGAACAACCGTAGATTACCGGAGATTGCAGCAATCTCAGACACCACCACGTCCGCTGCTACCCAAGACACTGAGACCGGGCAGATGCCTCTGACAAGCCACTGTACGTGTCTTGTCTTGTTTTCTAACTTTAAACCCAACCCTTCGTTTCACCCTTACGTCGTTACTCTGCCACTGATTCGCACTAAACGCTATGCATCCAGCTTTATAATGCGTACGGCTAAGGAGTGGAATTCACTTCCTGCAAATCTGTTCCCAGTCCACTATATAGCTAGTATAGCTTGGATCTTTTAAAACGAGAGCGAAAAGTCATCTTTTAGGTAAGCATGTTCCATCCTATACTGCATGGGAACTTACGATCAGGTGAAATTGTGTTCAAATAAAAAAAAAACTATTCCATTTTGCAAGTTTGGAAACATAAATTTTGCAATTTTGGAAACGTTCCTACGGCACATCAATCAGCCTTTGTCATTTTTCTAATGACATTTATATTCCAACCATCAGACATATCATTACCAAAATATGGCAGATGTTTCGCATACAGATAGCCCTATAAATATATAAGCCACAAATGTACTTTATCTTTATCCCATTTACCCAATAAATTTAGGGATTCATGATTGATTACAATATTTCGACTGCCCTTAATGCGATGTTAACCTTTGGAAGGTCGGTTTCACAAACATCCTTTCTTTACACGCCAATATCCCAAATTTATTTTACAGTACATATGGTGCTACTTTACCGCCCTAGTGCGGTAACTAGCACTATACATGCCTATATAGAAAACTTAAAGGGTATGTACTGTACACGTGCGAAAAGGTAATTTGTAACTCGTGTCGATTTAAAACACTACCATCGGTCGTGTTTAAATTTATCGCCACTCATTGCGAATTCCCTACTTTTCACACTTATATATATAGGACTAATTTCTACTCATCGAATGTAATGGTTGAATTAAGATTTCGTATACCAAACTACAATTGCGTACTTTTCAAGTATGGGCTCCCAACTCAACTATAATATTCGTTTTTACACGCTGTAATCAACTATGAAAAATGTGACCAATCACATGCCGCCGCGCTCCCATAGAAAAGACATAAACGGGCAACTATTTCATGAGCATAATATTCATTCAATACGCGTTTATGTCTTTAGTACTACATTTTTGTCTACTGGCATACTAACCAATTTTCATTAATTATAAAAGTTTTATTAAAAAAAAAGGATTATTTTAGATGACTGATAGAAAAGGTATTGCAGAGGTATACAATAGTTATATACCGTAAAACCACCCAACTATAGTCCAATTCTGCAACTATGGTCCACAAGTTCAAAAGGAAATTAAGTATCTATACCAATGTTCCTTGTGGTTTACTCCTAGTTTTACCTTCCATTTATAAACATACTTTGCCTTAGAACTACAAAAATATAGTAAAATACACACCTGAACGAGAAAAATTGAGTTTATTTGTGGACCATAGTTGGGAGCTTTGGACTATAGTTGGGTGGTTTTACGGTAATTAAGCTTTGCAATCTTGTACCTTACTTAGGCAACGGAGCAAGCTTTGTTGCTTAAACACTTCATACCGTGTTTAAGTAACGAAGCTTGCTTCGTTACTCTCTGTTACATCACTATTGTATAAAATACTATTCCACGACCTTATTGTAGTTATTGTCTGTGTCTTAGAGGCTTGTACATATATTTTCGGAACGTTCGCTTGTGTGGAGATATTTGTGGTCTTGACTGTAGAATCAGAATGATGGAACGGGGTTTCATAATTCATTATTTCTAACGTTTGTTGGCGTATGATGGAATGTGTAATAGAATACAAAGTAAAATAAATATTAGTCAAGGTCGAGGGATACGGAAATAGTACATTACGATACAAGTGCGAAAAATAGGAAATTCGAAACGAGTGGCGATAAATTAAAACACGACCGAAGGGAGTGTTTTAAATCGACACGAGTTGCGAATTACCTATTCGCACATGTATCGTACAACGTTTTACAGTACATATGGCCCTTTAAATGTTCGACACAGTAACGTAATATGCTACTTCTCGCACTAGTGCTATAAAGTAGCCCCATATGTACTGTAAAAGGATATTTAGCTTCTGTATTAAAACGGACCAGCAGCGGTATCATGGTCGCATTTTTATCACTTGTCACTATGCCTCTCACTTTCGCACGAACATACTTGTTAGAACGTGACAGGCATGGTGACAAATGATAAAGAGCCGACCATATTAGCCCTACAGTAGGGCTAAGATGGTCGGCTCTTTATCATTTATCACCATGCCTGTCACGTTCTAACAAGTATGTAAGTGCGAAAGTGACGGGCATAGTGGCAAGTGATAAAAATGAAACCATGCTGCCACCGCAGCCTGCGTTAGCAGTTAGCCATAATGTAGGCTCCTAAAACAATATTAAACGATTTGAATGCTTAATTGTTACAGAAACCTATTCGGCCAAGAAATCCAGAGTGATGCAGCGACAGAGATCGGCACTAGAGACACCCACACACAAAATGACTACTTATTAAAATTGCAACAATAAAAATTGAAACAGTTTTTTGTTCTTATTTTTACAAGTGGGATGAACTGCTTGTGGATGTAGGCCGTGCCAGTTACTTGCACTAGTTTTTACGGTTTACGGAAAAAAAATGTAAGGGCCAGTTTTACCATAACATTTAGGTACTTGTTATGTACAGTCACCAACAGATATATCGGAAATCACGAATATCTGAACACGCCTTTATTTTCAAGGAATTAGGTGCGTGTTCAGTTATTTTTGTCCACCTCGGCCGCTCCGATATATCTGATGGCGGCTGTACAATTATATAATTGAAATTTGGAATAACCCATTCAACCATTTTAATTTAGAGCTATTCGCAGTCGACTCTGGATTGTTAAATTTTTGGACGTTACCTAATAATTTGTTAGACCAAGTAGTGAAATTATTATAGTAGCGGATATGTTTGTAATCTACTCACAAAGCCCTTTCATTTGGCATTCCACATAGTATGTTTAAAAGACATAAGTAAAAAACTTTGTACTGCCTCAATGAATTTATCATCTCATAAAAGTCATAAAATATGTGTGTTCAGGGACGTCAAACCAAGAATTGTATTCTTTGTACCATATTCACCCATATCCAAGATGACATGAACTGAAAGTAACTTAAAACCTTATTTGCCAGCCTACTATAATATGGCAGAATTTTCTACATTCCATAGGTTCCAGTACCATTCACAAAAGAGAGAGAGAAGGTAGTAAACTTACTGGCACCGTCCCACCTCCAACGGACTAATGTAAAAGCGTAATTTTGAAACGTAATAAATATAAGAGCCTCAATAGAGAGTACCATTTTGTACCATTTGGCGTTGAAACTCTAGGTCCATGGGGTCCCAGTGCGCACAAGTTTTTTGGAGAAATCGCCAAACGTCTGGTTGATGTAACTGGTGACCGAAGAGCTGGCGGCTTCCTGGCACAACGTATCAGTATTGCGATACAACGAGGAAATGCCGTCAGAATCCTTGGTACAATGCCTCAAGGGCCTATTTTAGATATAAGCTAGTTATAGTAACCATCTGTATATATCCATTATGTATATTGTTATTGTAAATAAATAAATAAATAAGTAAACTTACTCATTTGAGTCATTTCTCTATGACATATACGAGTAGGATAAACCAAGTCGTTCGAAAAAGGTTAAAGTTTGTATCTGTTTATGGCAGTTTATGGAAAGTCTGTGGCGCTTGTCATGCCACTGTCAATTTCTTGTCATTGTCAAATTTTAAGTGTATTTTATTATGTACCGTTTTAATTATTTTTTGTTCGCCTTTGTTTAGTTATTCGATTATAACACTGAATACTTTCATTGTATTTAGTCTTACACGACTATAATGTCATCTACGCCATCCCGTTGGTTTGGTAATACAATAGGAAGGTTTGTTAAATGATTGTATCAAAAAAATCATAAGTTCACTAACTCCCATTTAACTGCCGATAAACCTACAACCTAAAACCTAAAACTTTTGACCATAATAGCGCATAACGTATCGTCTTATGGGGTCCAGTATACTAAAATATTAATTTATTTATTAATCAATTTTGTATCACCAAAATCAGAGTTTTGAGACTTAATAAAGTCTAAACTGATATATTTTTGTTTTATCGTATTGCTACTCCCGTTCTACGTAAAATAACTAAACAATTTGTCCTACAGCTTTGACGACCGGTTTGGCCTAGTGGGTAGTGACCCTGCCTACGAAGCTGATGGTCCCGGGTTCAAATCCTGGTAAGGGCATTTATTCGTGTGATGAGCATGGATATTTGTTCCTGAGTCATGAGTGTTTTCTATGTATTTAAGTATTTATAAATATTTATACATTATATATATCGTTGTCTAAGTACCCTCAACACAAGCCTTATTGAGCTTAGTGTGGGACTTAGTCAATTTGTTCATAATGTCCTATAATATTTATTTATTATTTACAGCTTAGAACTCAAATCATGCCTTTAGAATTTGATTAAAAATATTTTTAACAAATAAAATGTACATTTACTGAAATCTGTACATCAAATTAGATTAAATTTTATTGCAGACATGGATAAAAAGGAACGCAGTAAAACCAAAAACAGGAAAACACCAACAAAACCTAGATCTGGTAAAAAGAGGACCAACGAAGGTTAGAGCAAATTGGTAATATCTACTCAAAACATGTCCGATGCCCCGATTAAACTTTCCAAGTATACATATTTATCTACCAAGCCTTCAAATATTAATCAAGGTGAAAATAATGCTTATATATGTCAGAGAACGGGGGGCCTAGCCAAGATAAAAATCGTACATAGACAAATACCGAAAAGAAAGAATAAACCGAGATGACAGATGCAACGAAAAGTCACGTGATGATTTCCCTTCGCACTTGGCTAGGCCCCCAGGTCAGCAACAGAATTAGCTTAATAAATTGCTGAAATTGTACCTAAAATTAGGCATTTTTTGGTCTATGTATTGCTGTAGTTTTGATTTCGTCAGAATTTGATAAAACCAATTCGCAATTTTACTGTGTTTCCTACAACCCCGAGGGAGTTATAGCTTTTTTTTCCCAATCCATAACTCCCGCGGAAAAAAAAATAGGCCTTTGTCCCTCAGTACACCTGCATGAAATAAGAACTTTTTCGAGCAAGTGTGATGAAAAAGTTATTATCTGAGTAGCTCTTTCGCAAGTTTAAAACTTTCTACCCAATTTTCCTCCCCTTCCAAAACCCCCTGCCAAACCTTTCTTAGTAAAGATTTACAAATTTTGAAAAATATGTAAATATTAGGTTCCAAATCTTTAGACAGTGCGATTGCAGCTACTTCTTCTGCTGACTGACCTTTGACTGTACCAAATAATGATTCAATACTTACAGTTTATTAAATAGTTGACCAGCATTTTATTATAGGTCCATCATGTTCGATGTTTCTTGTCGAACTATCCAAAAAATTAGCCCAGAAGAAGAAAGAAGAGCAGGAAGCTCCTATAAATATCGTGGGTAAGAACGAAAGGAGGATTTCTTTGTTCTTAGTACTGGTGTTACTTTGATTTGAGGGGTAACATTGATCCCAGATTATCGAAGAATAGGGAATTTCCTGCTGAACGAATGCGTAAAATAATGATGTCGCTGGAAACTTGAACTGAAAAAAAAGCGCTCAGAAACAAATTCCTTAGAGTATAAAAATCTATGAATAAAGTTACCCCACGAATCAAACAACAATCCCAGTTTACCAGTATAATAGAAAAGGATGATATTCATTTTAGTTGTTCCTCTTCCCTTACTGGGGGTCGATTAGAAACATATTTAGATAATCTTTTACGAAATTCCTGTTTCATCGCCCGCAAATTGCTTTATCAAAGACAACACTAAATTACACTTAAAAATTCCTACTCCTACATTAAATAAGAAGCTCGAAACATTTTACTTTGAGCTTTCGGTAAACTTTTCATTCAGCTTTATTGACGGCGTATTGGTTCAAACTTACGCCCATTTGTTACTATGTCACACATTCCTTTAATTTATTATACTTTTATCATTATAATTTTATTTATAAAACCGCTTTTCCTAGTTCACCCCTATCTAGATGATCACATAGGCTCCCACCGAAAGTACTAAATATGTATATAATTACTGATTTACTCACAAAGTTTTCTTTGGATAAACCTTCATCGAAAATATTTTTACAGGTAGTATTCTTAGCAGTTTAGCCAAGGCATTGCCAGTCGCTGTCTGCAAAGGCTCACCAGTCAGAAACCAATCTCCAGTTAAAATTGAGACTTTGCAATCAATCGCCCCAGAACTTCAACTGAACGATGTCTTAGAATTAGTATCCAAAGAAGCAGAGAACACCGAAGTACCAAAAGAAGTCAAGAAAAAGTTCAAGATGCCAAAAATGCCCGTGATAACCAGTGATGTGTTTAAGCAGAAAATTCTTGTACCAACTGAAGACGTGGCTGTTAATACCAGTAGTAACCATGATATGGCCTCCAGTTTAGCAAAATACGTTGACACTTTGAAGAAGATATCACTTATTGCTGAGGAGTTTAATCAAAAGACAGGTAAAAGTAGTTAGCAAAATTACTGTTAAGAACACGCTAGATTTGTTTATTTTGTATTGGATTTGGGGTGTTTGGCACATATTAGGTCAAATTAAACCAAAATTTAAATCCATCGCACACTTCGTGTCTCATTATAGTAATGTATTTTTAGGTAAACTAAGTAAGTATAGTAATTGAGGAATGTATTTTCAAGAGGGCTCATTTTTGTATAGTTTTCATAGAGAATTTCTTTTAAAAAGGCACTCTTCTATTTAGCTTACACAAAGGAGATTAATAATCGTCGTAATTCCATTTGCGAAAGAATCAGATGCCGTGTTAAGAATACTAAAGTGCAAAATTCCTATCAGCAAAGAAAATAGATCAGAATATGATGTGGCAAGTCATTTAAAATAGCAAAAAGGGCTGATCTACATAACTACTAATACGATATAAATTTCAATCAAAATAACTCTTTGTCACTGATGTTATGTACGCGACGATGGCATTGGAATTATTATAAAACATCTCAGTAAAAATTTTAGTCAACTAATTATATCTTTTTGTCTTCCAGCTAAAAACCTAAAAGAAATCGTAGACAGTGTACAAGAAGATCTACAAGGGAAGCTAGAAGAACTAGTGCACGAGCAAAAAGTCGCTAAAAAAGTAGACCAACCCATGCAGGTCGTACAAGAAGATATTGAGCAAGCAGGAACCTCTTAAAAAGAATACATTGACATGTAACATTCACTGTCAAAATTTGATGTCAATATGTAAAACATTAAATATACGATGAAAAATATTGTTTTATTTCATTAACATAAAATGAAATAAAGCAACAAAAATACAAAAAAAAACTCAGTCAAGTGTAGTTTACTTCGTCTAAATGTTTTCTTAGAGTTAACTTTAGTCAGTTTAAGGAACCAAACTCATACCCATACAGTAAGTATAAAAATGTGATCTAGAGATTTACGTCTAATTAATTTATTTAATTTCGTGGTAAGTTCAGTGTGGGGATCCCCGCCATAAACCTATAATGTATTGCTGGGAAGAGCATCATAGGGCGAGAAGTTAACGTATTTGTATACGTGCAGTCGTGCATCGCTCCTAGTCAGAAAAGAAGATCTTAACTCCTTCTGCTCTACCGACCTTCTGTAAGTGTAGTAAATGTCCAAATACAAGAGTTAAATGACCTGCAAACGCACCGCAATGCTTTGAGTTAAAGGCGATAAAAGAGCTTGTACACGGTCTTCCTTTACGTATAGTCTTCTGCGCACTGACCTTACTGATGTTAATCGAACCATATTATCACCGAATACGTGCCTCCATTCCGTACTCACGTACGTCTCTCTTCTTAGCGTTTAATCGGGCTGCCTCCTCAGCTGCTGCTTTGGAGCCCAGGATTTTGTTTCTGACTTTTTCCTATCCACTTCGCACCGTCCTCAATATAGGTAAACTAATGACTGGCGCGAGATTTGTACTGATATTTCAACATTTTCATAGAAAATCCGCGTCGGTTTTCGTGAATCGTCCTATATCTTATTAAATTTTTCATTTTTGGCGACAAAGTGACGCAGGTACACTCTCAAATGCGCACGGTCTATTATTGACAGAGGGCAAAAAGTTTGATTCGGTTTCATATTGTTTTAGGATTTTAGCTCCAATTAAATCCAAACATTCGAATGGATTCGTTCGCAATCAAAATAAGAGGTTTATTTGAATGTATACTGTAATAATTGCTTTTTATCTTGGGTACCAGACGTACGACCATATTGGTACTTTTACAGACTAGACTCGAATACAGTCAGCATCAAATAGATACTGAACGCAGAAGTGGCCAAATATATCTTAACATTTACTTATTTATATCCCAACAAAAATGGGTTGAAGGTTTTTGACCACTTTGGCTGCCTGCCTACTACCTGCCCAATGAGTCGACCCTCTGATAAAAACTATCGCCTACCGTAAATATCACTTGACCGAAGACATGCTTGTAAGTTACAGTTCGTTTTGTACTATACTTGTAAAAATTTGGGATACCTATAATTGGGTGGTTTCACGGTACTAAATCAGTATGAGAGTGTATCTACAAGCTTGAGACCAAAAGTTCTGGTTTTGTCTATGATGTGGCTTTCATATATAAAACGGGCCTATGAAGCCCTCCGCGTCCAGTATAATAACGAGTCCCGGGTATTGATGGGGCTGCCGCGCTTCTGTAGCGCATCAGAGATGTTAGCCGAAGCCAAGGTCCAATGTTTCTATGACACTACAAGTAGGAGGGCCGCATCCCTGGTGAGCCGGATACGCGCCAGCCCCAACATCATCATGAAGATGATAGGGGATAGGCTCGACTGTCCTTATTTGCTACGCTGCAGTCGGCTACACGTGCTGTACTCATCTGATAACAAGAAATAGCTTATACATGTAAAATAAAATCTAGGTATAAATACTAACACATATGTTAGAATTAAGTTGCCTGACCACGATATGAGCGTAACTTGCTTGAAATACTAAAATGATTTAGGTATTATAATTCGTATCTCTTAGATTTCACGGGCCTATAAATCCCGGTCTTTTGATAGGCTTGCCTAGGGATATAGAACCAACACGTAGCGGCCCCTTGGAGAGCTTTAATGTCATGTGGAACGCCTGCTGGACCCCGTTCACAGGAGCATCAATAGACACCCATGAACCGGTCGTAGAAAAAATGAACAGTATAATGGTCTATGGATTGAAATTTGGGTGGACAATGAGACTGGGTTATTGCAAAGATGTCGGGGTATCTGCCATTACAATGTTTTCACTAGTTGTCGAGTCAGGCGGTGACTTGCCGCTCACTACATTTGCCCCTGAAACTGCCGTCGTGAAGACGACCTGGAGCCGGTGTGAGCAGCTCAGGGGTGTCGAGAGGTATACGCCGCTTTCTACCCAGTGGCTGAGCCACTGTGCCAACTTGTCGCGTATGCATGTTTCACTTCCACTATATGTATGTATAGCTCTAACTTTTCTTTGGACGACCAATGAAGGCAAGTCAGAGCTGAGACTCCTCCGGGTCCCCTTGGGGTCCACTCCTACCGACGAAGATACGCCGGAGACGGAGACCCTGACCAACTCTCGGGAGTCCTCGGATCTGTGGGGTCCCTACTCCCCAACAGCTCGCCACAAGCTGGCCTGCTGTTTTTATTATTATAATGAAAGTTATGATGATTACCTATTTCAGAAAGAAATAAAAAGCCTCCCAGTGTTCTTCGAGCTGATCTTCGTCTATGTATCCAAATGGTACTACTCTGTTCATCCGAAATCTTCGAACTGATCTTCGTCTATGTATTCAAATGTTAAGTACTACTGCTCATCCGAAATCGTCCAACAGACTATCGATTATGGAACAGCTGGTGAGACATTTCCTTGTTTTTAGAAAGATAAACCTTCGACTGCGTAGAACAGTGATGATTGATAAAAACTACCTTGTGTATTAGTTCGTGTCACCCAATCTAACCTTTATTAACATGACATTAGAAGTCAAGGTACATATCTTCGTGAATGACATGGTCTATACCGGGGCCACAAGCTACCTCCAGACCAAGTTTCATCTGAATCTATATAACGGTTGAAGAGGTAACAGACAGACAGATAGACAGACAGAGTTACTTTCGCATTTATATAATAACACACAAGATATATAGGTAATATTAGTTTATGCAACTGATGCATAATGAGAGGTTTTAAAATACGATCGTGTTTTTATCATACGAGCGAAGCGAGTTTCACTATAAGATCATACGAACAGCTGCCAGACTCCTGAATCCATTTCACACCTTTAATATGATTGAGCTGATCAGTGCCAATGTAGGGAACATTCAACTGAATCATGTAAGATCAAAATTTTACCGGAGCATACAATATAATAAAGATACTTATATTAAATTAACTAGAAAAGTTTCGTTTAACTTTTTCCGTGGCTACTTTTAGTATAGCATATGATTGAAAACTTAGTTTTACTCTCAACGAATTTCCAAAACAAGGAAAAGCTGTTATCAATTCTACTAAACATCTATTTCACAGTTCGATCGTCAATATCAAAGCGCTCAGGCGGCAGCACTGTGTACAACATGCCAGAAGCCTACCACCAGCCCCTAGCGAGCTCCGTAGGGCAAAGCTGCCCGTCGCTGGTCACCGATAAGGGTATCTGGTGCCCAGGCTATCCGGTGAAATACGATGATACGAGCACTTACAGCCCGTCCATTTCTTCGGGGGACCATACAAGTAGTGAGTATGGTATTTTTACGTTAAAGGAAAAATGGACAAATTCACTTTTGACAAAGACTCGAACTTGCGGCGTTTCGAAACACTAACCTGGTCGCTATTAACTAACTGAGGTCACCAAAAGCTTACCAGAAGCATTAAAATACGAGTGTGGGTATATGAAACGAGCTGAATGCGAGTCCATCGTCAATATCCCAGCGCTCAGGCGGCAGCACTGTGTACATGCCCCAATTCTACCAGCCCCTAGCAAGCTCTGTAGGGTATAGCTGCTCGTCGCTGGTCACCGATAAGTGTCTGGTGCCAAGGCTGTCCGGTGAATTAGAATGATACGAGCACTTACAGCCCGTCCATTTCTTCGGGGGACCATACAAGTGATATGAGATTTTTGTATTAACCTCTCGTGTGTCGGGATAGTTTTCTGGAACGTTCGGATACGCTATAGAAATTGTAATAAAATGAAATTAGTGCCATAATTCTTAGTAGCGAAACCGAATCTACCAGACATGTATGTTTTATGGAATTATTAGATACATGTTACGTAAATACATGCCAAGATTTATGTATTTTAAGCATGCTATTTTAAAATAAGAATATAAGTAACTTCAATTTTGTGTAGGTAGTTTTTCGACGTCGGGATTCCTGTGACTCCTAGCCATTAGCTGTGAACATTCAACAATCTCATAAACACGATTTTAAAGCACGAGTTTTTCACATTTAGATTATTTTATTGCAGATGAAATGCCATCAAAAGAAACAATGACATCGAATCCGTGCAGTGGGTCCGTCTGCACATTTCCCAGCAAAAATGAAAAGAAAGGTAACACAAACTTAACAAGCCAAATTTAACATTCTCGTACTTAACCGTTTTCCAGGCCGCACCAATCTACAAGATTTTCTCAAAAATCCAAATATATTCCAATTAATCCAGCTTTAATGATTCATTTGAAGACAAGTCACATTTCCTGAAAGTGTAATCTAATTTGCACCTTAAATCGAAATGCTAAAGTTGAAATTCAAATGGCGCGTATGTGGTCGATAAATCGTACTATGCCTGGAAAACATCCCACAGCAAACAGTTTACTCAAGAGGAGATCGAGTCATTTACACAATATGTTATGTAATTTTTGTTATTGTTTTCTGAACTTAATTAAGTGCAATTATTGGTAATCGAAAAAATCATTTAATGTATAATCACTAATGAAGTAAGTAAATATTTTTTATTGCACCAACAATTATACATTTTAGGTACATACATGTAAAACTACAAATAAATTTTAAAGGAAAAGAGAGCCAGGTAACAACAGGTGGTCTTATCGCTAAAAAGTGATCTCTGCCACACAGCCTGAACTAAACACCACATTCAAATAATAACCAAACCTGAACGAATATATTCGGGTTAATAACTTAATATTGAACTATAATTGAGAGCCTTGGGAGCCGTCCAGGTTTCCAGCGACTGCGGGTTCTATTTTGTGGGACCCAATTATTTTCTTATGATTTAGGAGGCAAAAAAACAGACCGATTACCGTCGCCCATGGACACCCGCAACACCAGAGGGGTTGTAAGTGACTTGACAGCGCTTAAGATGGGAGTAAGCTCTTTCATTCAAGGTTAGAAGGTCGTATCGGTCCGGAAATACGACAGGCGACCCTAACATGCCGCACCCTTGTTGATCTCTGGCAGCCTTACCGGTAGGAATACAACACTATGAGTAGGGTCTAGTGTTATTTGGCTGCGGTTGTTTGTAAGGTGCAGGTACTTCCCCAGTTGGGCTATGCTCTAGATCTGGACTGACATCCGCTGTGCTGTGCCCTACCACAGGATTGCTTTATCCCACACCACATGTAAAAAAAAAATGAGTTTTATGCCGTAGTTTAGTATTTTTGATGCGATCTATCAACTTCATGGCGAGAGTACTCACTGCTCCATGGTGCGCTGAGAAACCTTCATTACTGTATATTATACTCGGTTTCGTCCTCTATATTAGCATAAGAGACACATGTAGTATCGCGTAGCGCATGCCATTTCACACTATTTTGAGAATTTTAAGTTTTTTTTTTTTTTTTTTTGTAAGGTAGATTGCCTACCAGCTCCCAACTGTCTACCTGTACTTCATTCGCTTTTTAGTGCCCCGCCGTTTCACACCGCGCTCCCGTGTTTAGAGTGATTAAATATCAGTGATTAACGTTTTAAGATGCCTAAACGTAATCGTGCAAAGGATAAGGATAGTTACGATTATCTTTTAAAGAAAATCCAACGGCTTTAGAAGAAATTACGACAAACATCGTGACTCATCGAACTCGCAGGATGACTCAGGTATGCGATAGGCAACCTTATTTTAATTGTGTTAAGATTTACATAAACAGCATTCTAAAACTTATTTGCTTATGAATAGCAGAATGAACTGATTATAAAATTGGTCGTGTTTATATATATATATATATATATATATATATATATATATATATATATATAAATTATAATAATAAAATAAAACACGAATAGCAGTTCAATTAATAAACAAATGTAACTTTAAACCTTAAACGTTTAAGTATTTAATTTTATTATCGGATTTTGCACGTAGTTGCCAACCTACTTTTATATTCGAGTTGCGGGCAGTACAATGGGACTGTTTCTTCTTGAATAAAGTTAATCATTTCTTCATGTACAAGTACAGTGTATATAGGAAAGCAATATATAAACGTAAACAGCACAGTTACGGCTACGGACAGTACTTGCTATGCAATGGGACTGTTCAGTCAATAATTTAACTTGTGAATAAAAATACGTTACATTTTTTTATACGTGTTTATTTTAGTATCACGTACAATGGTCGTAGTACACTAAAAAGTGTGGAATAACAGTTCGGGGGCAGTTCTTGTTAAATAAACTTGCGACTGCCACTTACATAGTTATTATACTACACCTTGGACATAAGGCTGTGTCTCCTTCACAGACACGGACCTTTTAGACGCATGGGTGATTCTTGAGGATGATACCTATGATGCGTCACCGGCACAGCAACTCTCGGGGTGTTCGGGGGCAGTTCTTGTTCAATATACTTGCGACTGCCACTTACACAGTTTTTATACTACACCGTGGAGATAAGGCTGTGGCTCCTTCTCAGACACGGATCTTTTAGACGCTTGGGTGATTCCTGAGGATGAAACCTATGATGCGTCAGCGGCACAGCAATTTTCGGGGTTGAACCAGACAGATACAAGTTCCATATTCTATGACGTTTCTCCGCCTGTGGCCGCCATGTCGAGGCATGCCGCCATCGCGCCGCCAGTAGACCCGCAACCGGCTCCTGCCGCGCCAGCTAATCTTGCTGCATCAGCTGCTCCTACCGCGTCGTTCCTAGACTCTACAGCTACTCCCGTCATCGAGAACACTAACCAGCCGTTACCTGAAACAGAAGAAGCGTTAGATGATAATTTGATGGAAATACTATGTATTGATTAGATCAGAACATTGTGCAATAAACGTATTAACGAAAGAGTTGCGCAAATAATCCAAAGAGAGATATTTGACACCTGATAAGTTCTGATAAACGCGACAAAGCTATTGAGAAAACTAAACAAAAACAACTTACCTCTGCTATAAGCTGCCTAAGAAAGGCTATAACGCTCGTTATGTCAAGTAAAGATAATTATACACCTTTACTGAAACTTTTGATAGTTTCAAGTAAAATCTTATGTGATTGTCAACATGCAAATACCATTACCAAACATTATTTTTAAATGCACGCCATGAAGAAAGAAATGACGGTGTGCTGCAAAATACTAAAATGGACAAGTTTTTATTTAGCGAAAACTTGGCTGACACTATGCAATCGGCTCAAGCCATTACTATATCTAGAGCAGACTTTAAGATTCCGGTGCCTAAAGCTCAGGCTAAAAAGCCTAATATACCTCATACAAATCAAAATTTGAACTGGAACCGAGTCCAGCTCGCATCAAGAAACCGCGTCGTGCGAACTCGATACGTCAGCGGCCCTGCAGCACCTGGGCCACGACATCGACGAGCCACAGACATCGTTAACAACGGTAATACCAGGAGGTAGATTAGCTAAGTTTTATACTCAATAGCTAATGCTCACAGATGATCCTCTAGTATTGTCTTGTCTTATCAAGGCTTATAAAATTCCATTTTCTTAACCAGTTTCACAAATAGTATCACCAAGTACAAGAAACTACTCCAATCAAGAAAAATCATATACGTGAATCTATCTGACAATGACTGTCAATTGGAGCAATCTCACAACGTGAGGCGCACGTCGATCATTTTTTGTCGCCTATTTTTTCTTATAACAAAATTGAATGGAAAATTGCGATTTATTATAAATCTTAAATCTTTGAATAAATTCATAGATACACCTCATTTCAATTTGGAGGATTTGAGCACTGCTTTAAAGTTAATTTCAAAGGACTGCTATCAAAGCACATTAGATTGAAAGAGTGCTTATTTCCATATTAAAATACACAAAAATGACAAAAAATACTTCAGATTCCAATTTGAAAATAATATCTTCGAATTTAATGTCCTTTCGTTCGGGTTAAACAGTGCTCCTTTTGTTTTCACAAAAGTGATGAAACCAGTAGTAAAGTTGGTAAGGTCATGTGGTTACCTATCTACCTTATGTCGTGATGACTTATTGGTTATCGGTAAAGATTATGATTAATTTCTTAAAAAATACCAAAAATCTTCTTACTTCTCGAGGCTTTATTATAAATAAAGAAAAGAGCAATCCTTGTTGACCCTTCAAAGTTTTGCAAGTTTTTGGGATATATAATAAAGTCTGATTAACTGGAAGTTACCTTACCAAAGATAAAATACTAAAATAAAAAAAAAATAATGAAATTAAAAATCTCTCTACAGTTAAACGATACAAAAAATAGATTTCGCAAGTTTTGTAGATCTTCTAACATTTGCATGTCCAGCCGTCGAATATGGCTGGCATTATACGAAATTTTTCAAATTATTGAACTAAAAAAAAAAAAAAAATCAAGACAATTACAATATCTTCATGACTATCCCAAACAACTTACCCGTTGACTTTGAAATGTAGGAAAATAAAATAGAAAATTCTAGTTGTAAAATCAAAACCAATTATTACTATACAGAAATTTTCTCTGATGCCTCAACTACTGGGTGGGGGGTAGCATGATGAGAACAGAAGGCAAGAGGTCCATGTAATGCAGACGTGACAGATGCAATCAAAAACCATATAATTCAGCTAGGAATTATGTCGGGATTTATAAGTCTAAAATTATAATTTAGGAACTTGTACAATAAACAAATTCTTCATCGCATTAATAATACGAGTATTTAATCGAATGAGAGGCATTCAGTTCCCTCATTTGACAGAAATCACTAAGCAACTTTGGCAATATTGCGAAATGAAAAACTATTTGTGTTCGCCTCATATACGTATTCGCTCTGGCGGATCATTTTATAGCGAATCAGGAGTCATCCTGATACAGAGTGGGAACTTGCTAACTACGCATTTTAAAAATATTGTAAATGAATTTGGCTGTAAATAAATACCAAATACCCGTTTCATATATTTTGGCTTAGCCCTTAGACCCCGACGCGTATACGATAAATGCATTTACAGTCTTCTGGTTTAACTTTTACTTCTATGCCTTTCTCCCATTCATTTAAAATCATTAAGAAAAATTACTTACGATAAAGCCAGAGGTATAATGATGTTTCCACGAGGCTCACACAGCCATGGTATCCACTTTTCAAAAGTTTATTAGTTACAAAACTTTTATTACTGGATGCAACTAATAATTTCATTTTGTCCGCTACTTCCAGCCGCCGGGAGAAATTTATCCGCGAAGCGATGCTAAGAAGTGGTATCCCACCATCTTCGACGCATATACTATTATATTCATTATCTATTAATTCATATAAACAGTATGAAGGGTGTTTTAAAAATAGGTAAATTTATTGTATAAAGAAAATTTTTAATATATAAATTCCAGAAAATCATAATTACGATTTTTAACAATTTTGTTTTCTAATGGTGCCTAATATGTAAAATTAAATTTTTATAGATCTGCCCTCTCACTGATTGCTAACAAAAACTCTCCGATATCGATGATTTAAAGCGATTTTAAAAGGAGTATTTCGCTCTAGACCTCCGCTTCCTAAATATAATGAAACTTGGGATCCATCAATCGTGTTAATACTTTTTGGCAAAATGGTGTCCCAATGAAGATTTAACTCACGGGCAGATACCTTAAAAAATTAATAACACTTTCGACTGTCATAACATTAACAGCTCATAGAGTACAAACACTGGCTAATATTAAAACATGTTATATTGAAATATCTCAGATAAAATTAAAACCCAGATCTAATTAAAACATTGTGAATCGGTTCTACACAACCATTACTGATCATGCCGTTTTTTAATGGGAAGCCAGAGATTTGTCCGACAAGAACAGTTAACTCATATTTACAAAAGACTAAAAATATTAGAAATCAAAAAATTATAATGGTTCTGTTGATCCAAATGACGATGATTGCTTTGGCTTAACAATCATGAGAAGTTAAATATATTGAAATGTTAAGTAAATCTCAAAGATTATATTAAGTAATAAAGATTACCTCCTAGTCAATATATATACATACATACTCAATCAATGTAAACATCCATTTATAAAGTAAATCAATAAATAATGATTTATGAGTAGGTAGGTACCTTAAGGTATTTCATTCTATTGCTCATACTTTTACGATCATTGTCTCTAAAAGTCTACATGTGTCTCTTATGCTAATATAGAGGACGAAACCGAGTATAATTAGAGATTAAACGAACTTACCTGTAAGTGAAGTTCTATCCTAATTATGCGAAGGTTTCGTCCGAAGATATTAGCAACCCCCCCCCCCCTCCGCATTGTCTTACTAGTATTACACCCCATTGATCGTAAAAATATGACAAACCTGCTGGTTATACTCTCAAAGAAATGAAGTACAGGTAGACAGTTGGGAGCTGGTAGGCAATCTACCTTACAAAAAAAAAAAAAAAAAAACTTAAAATTCTCAAAATAGTGTGAAATGGCATGCGCTACGCGATACTACATGTGTCTCTTATGCTAATATCTTCGGACGAAACCTTCGCATAATTAGGATAGAACTTCACTTACAGGTAAGTTCGTTTAATCTCTAATTATGTATCAATAATATAATATACATTTAATTTTACAGTGCAAAAGACAGCCCGCGTGGTGGCGTTACGACGTATGTTTGTGCGTCGCTGGGATCTCATCAAGAAGTCAACCATTCGTAGATCGCGGAATTCATCAGGTATTTACGCAGTGGCACTTACGTGAGCGAATGACTCGCAAACGCGAAGCGGCGCGGGTAAATCAATCCTTTGATTGATAAGTACGTATGGAAGTGTCGTATGCGGGCGATCTCATTGCGAACGCAAATGCCGTGGGCCGCCGCGCCGCGCCGCTTCGCGTTTGCGAGTTATTCGCTCACGTAAGCCGCTGCGTTACACACCTTGATAATGATCTTTTTCACATTCTATCTGTTTTTGAACAGTTCTTATTTTGTTCTTGCTGGTTATTATTTATAAGACTACCTCCGCATTGTTTTTACAATTATTACGTTGTAACGTATTTATTTCTATTTTAAGATTTAGGTTTTAAGTTTAAGGGTCCACTGAAGCTCAGCGTCGTTGCACTCCCAAGTAGCATTTTACTCCATTTAAGAGTACACATTTAGTTCCCAGGTGTACTTGAAGCATTATTACAGTTCACTCGTGATGTATAAGCTGCATTATTGCGATTAATAACACCTATACCTGTTTAAGGGACTTATAGGAGGGTAGAGTTATACTTTTATACGACTGTTGGTGTTATAATACTCTAACAACTATCCTTTAGTCAGCCGTCTGACTAAGAGCATTATAGGAGGGTAGAGATACGGCAACCGCTGTTTAACAGCCTACTTGTACGATGTTGTAGAGCTAGCATTTTAATAGAACACACATGGTCATTTATAAAGCCAAAAGCTGTTATGTTTACTTGTTTGAGACTGTTATACAGCTAGTAGCTGTAGTAGGACTTGTTTGTGATCATTAAAATAACCTTTTTTTACTAGCTGTACAGAAGTGTTTAAATGGTTCGCATGTGCACTGTAGGCTGTTAAAAGGATTATATGTGTTGTCCATTAACATCAATAGCAGTTTATTTGTCCACAAGTACTACTCTAATTTGCTGTAAGCTGAAAATGAATGTGAATGTGATATTCTATTACACTTATCCCACAAGCTGTGTGTTTATATTACGTCGCGTGCAAAACTTGACTATTAGTACCTGGGCTAGGCGATTTAACGGACAATAATTATTATTGCGGATCTCTAAAATTTCAGTATATTGAAAGAATTATACGATGATACACAATTGACCTAAACTACATCTTAAAGCTGTACATTAGTTCACATTAGAATAAATTTATAGACATTGGCTCTGTAGTGGTACAAATGTGGGACTTTTTATAGGTAACAGCATTCTAACAGAACACATGTGAACCTATTATACGCTCACCGCATTAAATTGGAGTTATATCAGTTCACATAGCCGTATTTCATTTCCACCATTTTGTTCTGCGTAACCTAAAATATTTACCAAATAACTCTCCAAAATTATCATGCAGATTTATCACAAAATACGCAGATAGAGCGATTGAGTTTTGGTTTCATGCTATAATTAATTACCGTAGTATAATTATAATGCCAATATAATGTCAAAAACTGAAAATTGTTGATTTCCTCTCAGCCAGTTTTAAATATTTTAAAATGAATATCGCGTTTTTACAGAGGCGCGTGAATATTTTAGCTGTAAATATGTATACATTTCACGATAAACTTGCATTCCCATAGCATTTAACATTATTAAGTATTTAAAACAGGTACCTTACCGGTACCTTACCGCGTGTTATCATAAAATTTATCCAAAGGATATCCGCCGGTGTTTCTGATGGCACACAAAAAACCAAACTAATGAGGAATAAATAAAATAAAGAAATATAAATGGACCCACGTGAATTTTAGGTAGCACTGGAGTACTTTTGTCGGATTTTATAACTGTGATAGCTGTGTATTTAGCCACTTGTTACTCTTTATTACACTCATGTACGTTGTATGGTTCACACTGCGTCCCATATAGTGCCATTAGTCAGCCTTAAGTCCGATGTTACTACTTAAACTGCTATTATACTGCTAATGTACAGCCATAGTGAACTTAAGGCTGTCTAATTTGTGCCCAAACTGGTTCTATAAGAGCATTATAGCAAGCTATACAGCTCTTATACAGCTGACTTACACAGCTTGTGGAGTACATGTGAACGACTAGACATCTCATATAGAACCCCGAATGCCACTTGGGCTATGTGCTCCGACACGTGCTGAGTGGTATCCTCTGTAGGACAACAAATTACTAAAGTCAAATGTTAATTTTAAGATTGTTATGTGTTGTTTCAAATAAATTATTTTCATTTTCATTTCATTTCATTTTCATATTGGACAATTTTTATTATAGGTCACATGCATACATCGTTAAACTGTACTGTAGGTACGAGTATAAACGGTTAGCTCAGAATTAGTTGGCTAACCCTGGAACGCGCAAGTGTCCCTAACACTCGGCCCGATTCGAAGAATGAGATACGATAACGATAAGTTCTGGTTTAGTTACGTTCTCATTTAGATATCGCTTGTATGTCGTATAATTGACAGAAGCAGCTCAATTCGGGCAACCAATGTCACTTTGACGTTAGAAATACCGTAGATAGATCTTATTGGGATCACAGCGGAATCGAAATAAACGTCAATTTTGACATGTCGTTTAAGTTATCGATATTTTAAAGATCTTTCCAATATCTTAAACGTGTCTTAATCATCGAATCGGGCCGACTACTTAACTCTTGTATCTCTGCTTCTACTCTGAGATTTACGCCACTCTGGTCTCATCTCAGCCTGAGGATAAGTAGCCATACTTCACCTAATTAGGCATATCCTAGCGTGGTGGTATTGGATAACACTGGAAAACAGCCCCTCTTTGATAGTGAGGTCGTGAGTTGGAATTACTAAGATATTATATGATTAAATATAATAACTTATTGTATATAAATACAAATTGTGTAAAAGATATCGTTCTAGGTTTTGAACTCCAGACCTCAGTCTCGAGAAGTGTTGGTATGACACAGTTTGAGCCAATAACGAATTAATATCATTTGGGTAACTTACCTTTTTTCTGGAATTACTACACAAAACGAAATCATATTTTAAATAAGGCGGGTTTAATAAATATTTAGGTTCGATATTTTATCTTTTATTTTTAAATTTTCTAACCAAATTAAGTTTTAAATAAAAAAGTAAAGTAAAAAATATTTTTATCTCGTTTGTAACTTTATTCATGTCATGGAATTGTTCGATTGTGTACAAGTTAGTCCGAGCACGCATTCATGTCTAAAAGAGGTAGGTGTAATGTTATTTACCTTTTCGGACACGGTTAGAATTTCAGCAATACGTTTAAACGTGATTGTATTAGGTGTATATTTGGACAGATAACACGTTTTCTATAAATAAAGACCAATTTTAAACAAATAATAAATAAATAAATATTATAGGGACATTTTTAAACAAATTGACTAAGTCCCACGGTAAGCCCTAGAACTAGAAGGCCTGTGTTGTGGGTACTCAGACAACGATATACATAATATTATATAATTACTTAAATCAAAGTTGTTATATTGTTATTCCATTTCTATCTGTGAGTACCTGTAATTGGCTTTGTATTGTTACCTAAATCTGCATAATGTTTTTGTAGCTGTTGGTACTCCTTAAAATAAATAAATAAATGCCCTTACCGGGATTCGAGCCCAGGACCATCGGCTTCACTATCCACTAGGCCAGACCAGTCGTCAATAATAATAATAAATATAGATTAATACATGTATTAATCTATATTTCTTTGTCTTTCCCATCACGGAACAATGGTGTTGGTGGAGGCGTGCGCGGAGCCGAAGCCAACACGTAGAGACCCTTTTGACACTTTAATGAAATGTAATGGGTATACCTAGCGGATGTTGCCCTTGCCCATGTCATGGGACGCACGCAGAGGCAGCACCCGCCAGGGTGTAAGGACTATTTGAGAGTTGATGGAATCTAAAATGAACTGGGCTATTGGGTGAAAGCGATGGACTAAATACTGGGCTATGGGATAAAAAAAATATTAATCTATATTTATTATTATGATGGGTGAATTGCTAAAAATAAGAATTATTTCTTATATTGTTCTAGTTACACGGAAAGAAACCAAAACCAGTTGTAAAAAATCTGTATACAATGAAGTTGGTGAGTAAAATAAATGTTTATTTTTATTGTATAAAAAACATTATCCTGTTAGAATTAGCTATTCGGCCCGATTCGAAGAATGAGATACGATAACGATAATTTCTGGTTTAGCCCTGGTTTAGGTTTTTATAAGTTCTCATTTAGATATCGTTTATATGTCGTATAATTAACAGCAGCTCGATTCGGGCAACCAATGCCACTTTGACGTTAGGAATATCGTAGATAGATCTTATTGGTATCACAGCGAAATCGAAATAGTTAAACGTCAATTTTGACATGTCGTGTAGTTATTGATCTTTTAACGGTTTTTCCAAGATCTTAAACGTGTCTTAAGAGGCTGTTAACACCCAATGTCCTTGAAATTGATGTTACTTAAACAGTTTTTTAAGAAAGACTATTTGTTTTAGTCAAGTAAGAAAAATATAATTATATTAATTATATTTCAAAGACCGTGGTGGTACTCGATACACGATTGAACGAAATCGGCTCGATAGAAAATAGTTGCAAAGATTGGTCTTAAAATCACAATTAAACGGTTTTATGTCTTTATTGTTTTGACTTATGGGTCTGCAATTAAAATCACAATTTCAAAACATTTATATCTAAACCGTGGTTGAGTAAAATATTACACTAATAATCCACTTTTTTTTATTTAAATATTTTTCTTATTATTCCCTTGCCCAGGCCCAGTAACATGCGACAGTGCTATCACAAATAGACAGTGTGCGCGCTTTAGGTATTGACAGCCTCTTAATCATTCTTCGAATCGGGCCGATTGCATTGAATGCGCGTTTGTTACCATATTACTGTCAGGCGTTGTGGTTTCAAATCACTCCTAGTATTTGTCGATAGTATTCAAACATCAGAATGTCCATATAAATGTAACTTTTATTTTAGTATTAACTTTTTGGGTGTTCAAATCACATTTCAGCGGGTTCGAGTGAAGAATTGTTCCATTTTACACACTTGTAGGAAATGTAGGATACGGCCTGATTAGAAGAATGATTAAGACACGTTTAAGATCTTGGAAAGATCATTAAAAGATCGATAACTAAACGACATGTCAACATTGACGTTTATTTCGATTCCGCTGTGATCCCAAAAAGATCTATCTACGTCAAAAAGACATTGGTTGCCCGAATCGAGCTGCTTCTGTCAATTTTACGACACACAAACGATATCTAAATGAGAACTTATCTAAACCAGAAATTATCTTTATCGTATTTCATTATTCGAATCGGGCCCATAGAAACAAAAGTGCTCAATGGCGGACGCACCGCCTTAAACGTGTAACTAACCTAAGAACTCGCGAACGTCCTGAAACCACTTGTACATTGGTAAATACGATTTAGGACAATTATTTTTAGCTATAGCTTCGACCGATAAAACGTTTTAGTTAGATTAGGAAAATCCCGATGTCTAAGCCACCAAGAAAATGTGACATGTTGTGACAAGGGGGAGGGTGAGTCACAAACTTTGTGACGTCACTTTAAGCATTCAAGCATCAGTAACCGTAGATTTATTTAAAAAAACACAAACTTTTTTATTCGCTGCACAGTTAAATAACAAGTTATTGGAACGATAATTGTTTTTATTCGTTTAAATTTTCTTTCCTAATCAGTTTTGGGTTATAAAATTACTAATATTTCTTTAATCAAAAATATTTTGATGAAATATTAATTCTATTTGCCGATTTCGTTGAAAACAAAATTGCCAAAAATGTGACGTCACACTAGGGGGGGAGGGGTTTGCTAAATGTGACCATGTGTGACAAGGAGCGGGGAGGGGTCAAAAAACCTAGAAAAAGTTGCGATGTAATTAATGGATGCCCCTTAGTATATGATGGCGTAAATAATTTGTTTTTATATTCCATGATATTTATAATCATCCACCGTATCCTAAATATAGCTTTTCATATTTTCCAGTACGCTTATGTAGCTCAAAAAGCCAGTAACGGGCAGTAAAACTTCCCACTTTATGGCTTGCCATAGGGACGAGATTTGTTTGTATATTTATACGAATAACCCGTCAAAGCGTCCTTATGGTAAGCGACAAAGTGGGACGTTTCGCCGGCCGTGGACAAAAATGTTCTTATTTACGTGATGGCTTGCCTTTTGAACTTCAGTTAGCTTTTCTTTTCTCTTCTTCTTCTTCAGTCGGTCCCTCAATGCTGAGGAACGTGACATCATGTCCTTCTGTTGAAAACCAGATTCCTACATAGGCTTCTTTTCCAAGCGCTTGCTGGCCTCGTGCAGTTTTAATTGAATAGGTGCAGTTATTTCGGTAGACTATCTAGTAGGGGGAGGGCCCTGAGATTTTGTGCCTTCAACTTTGCCCGTCATAATAACTCTCTCTAGGATATCCGGGGAGCGGCGTGAGAGATGGACCCGGGTACGTCCTTAAACTACGTCCACAAGAGAGGTATGGGCATTGTGAATGTCTTCTCGCTTTGTGTGGTAGGGCACAGGACAGTGGATGTCATTCCAGATCTAGAGCAGAGCCCAACTGGGGAAGTACCTCCACCTTACAGAAAACCGCAGCCAAATAACACTAGACCCTACTCATAGTGTTGTGTTCCTGCCGGTGAGTAAGGTTGCCAGAGCTCAACGAGGGGCGGGAGGGGGTTAGGGTCGGCAACGCGCATGTAACTCCTCTGGAGTTGCAGGCGTACATAGGCTACGGATACTGTGTACCATCAGGCCGTTTGCTTGTTTGCCACCGACGTAGTATAAAGAAAAAAATATATGTCCGAAGTATATGAGAATTAGGTCCTAGCATATAGTTGCCAACCGGCGTTTTATGCGTAGCTCTTCCAATATGGACTTATTAGCACGCATAGCCAACGTATCCGTAAATGCCGGCGCAAACACCACATCTCAAACGCTTGCTTTTCTTTTACCGTAAACGTTATTCTAGATCTTTAAGTCTTAGCATGGTAAAAATAACTTCTTGTCTTCATTTTTGTTTATTATGTTATGGTCGAATAAAGCAACTGAGCAAAAGGAAGTGTCGAAAGATTTACGAGTTTACTAGAAGCTAGGAGCTTTCTAAGTTAGTGTATTTTGGGAAAAAAGCCATGTATTCCTTTAATTCAATTTCCATACTACACGACACTAAGAGGGTCTAGAAAGAAGTATAGGTATATGAGAAATATTTCATTCATGATTAAGGCAGGTTTGAGAAAAAACATTTTCCAGAATATCAATATCTTGGAAGGAAAATGGGGAATACGTTTGTTTACAAAAGTAGTCGTCCATTATCCTCTTAAACAAAACCCAAGTACTTCTCTCCATCCATTCATAGATTTGTATTAATTTCAATTTTTAAAATGAATATTATTATTTTGAATTAAGTAACCTCCAATACAAAAACAAATGAAAACATAATTAATATAAAGTTAACTACATAAAGTTGTTCACCTATCAAGTGTTTATGAAACTTAAAAGGACGCTTTTAATTTAAAATAATTATCATAGAAATATGCACATATTTTGTAAAACAAAGAATTTCACAACTTCATAATAGTTTATGAAATGCAAACAGCTGCAACTGGCTACAGAGGTTTTTAGTATTTTACACTTTTTTTATTTAACCGGAGAAAAAAGGAGAATATTTAATAAAATAATTTTAATGTAACGTTTTTGCATTATTCTTTTGATTATGAGAAATAAAAATATTGTACTTGAAAAAGGTTTCTTGTTGAAAACAAGTCATGTTTAATGTACCTACCTGTTATAGTCCGTGTCATCCACGATGACGTGCAGATTAGTCAAATCTAACCTTTAATAACCTGGCAATACGAGTCAAGGCACGCGTCTTCGTGAATGACACGATCTATTATTATCATCGTTGCACTCTCATACGAGAGATATGCTACTCAACTAGGAACCCTTATAGTCTGTCTGTCTGTCTGTCTGTCTGTCTGTCTGTCTGTCTATCTGTCTGTCTGTCTGTCCGTCCATCCGTCGGTCCGTCCGTCCATCCGTCCGTCCGTCCGTCCGTCCGTCCGTCCGTCCGTCTGTCTGTCTGTCTGTCTGTCTGTCCGAGGCTTTGCTCCGTGTTCGTTAGTGCTAGAAAGCTGAAATTCGGCATGGATATATAAATCAATAAAGCCGACAAAGTCGTACAATAAAATCTAAAAAAAATTGTTTTTTTAGGGTACCTACCCTACACTTAAAGTGGGGTAAACATTTTTTTTTCTTCAACCCTACAGTGTGGGATATCGTTGGAAAGGTTTTTCAAAACTAATAGCGGTCTTCAACAAACATTTCTTGATAAAGTAAATATACTCGGAGATAATTGCTCCGAAAGAAAAAAAAAATGTGTCCTTCCCCTCTAACTTTTGAACCATAGGTCCAAAAAATATGAAAAAATATCTTGAAAGTAGAGCTTAACAAAGACATTAAATGAAAACTAAAGCGGATATAATCAGGTTAGCTGTTTTTGAGTTATCGCATAAAGTTTCCCCTTCATAGTAAAACGACGTACACCCACAGTTCATCCCTTGGTTAACAATCTACCATACTTTAAGGTCCAGTTTAGCTTATTGTGACGGATGAGTAACTACGGAACCCTATTCTGAGCATGGCCCGACATGCTCTTGGCCGGTTTTTTAAGGTTCCCTTGGCCAAAATGGCAAATACGGAACCCCTATAGTTTCATCATGTTCGTCTGTCCATCCCTCCGTTCCTCTACCTGTGTACGTTTAATTCGTTCACCTACTCGAAAATGTTGTAAAACCAAATAATATGTTTGAAAAAATATACTTAACGCTTTAACGGTCAAGATTTAAAAAGAAGTACAAGATTCAACACTCAACTCCTCTTTAAGGTCCTAAATATTTTGCATAAAAAAAATACAGAAAGATGTTGTTATAGGCTGGTCATTTTACACGTATAACATCTATCCCCCTTACCTACTCATAAAACTTAACGGCCTGAAATTATGTTTTATTTCTTTCTTACAAATATATATGTCAAAATGACATATTAAAACAAACCATTCATAGCTGATTCAGGCCAGTAATGAGTTTATGAATAACGCCATAAGTTAATTTCTGTTAAGTTTTCTCAGTCAAGTGTACACGTAAGAATGTATTATAATATCTAAATATACCTATGATATTTTAGGAACGGAAATGGACACCATGATCAACGCGGCAACTATTACATCGAGTTTGGCCAAAAGTCGACATTTTAACTTATTACGAGACACAGCAGCAGGTTTGTAATAGTGTTATTTAAAAATAACGGTTAATAATAGTTATTTGAGTTTTCTGCTTTAATGGCTCAGTTTCATTGGTGCGAAATGGGCTAGAAATCATGCTCAAATTCAGCTTGAATGTGTCCCAGTGGTCTCAATCTTCGCTGCCTATCCGGTATGGTGGTCTCGGAATTCGTCGAGCGCACGATGTCGGACTGGTGGCATTCATAGCCTCCACTCAAGCTTCCATGGAACTTGTCACTCGAATCTTACCAGTAAACGGTGGCAATGTCCGAATCCCTTTTCTGGAAGAAGCCTTTTATGAGTGGAAGGCTAGGTGCCCAAATGATGCGAGACCCGAAAATCTGAAGCTTCAAAGATCCTGGGACGACATTCTCAGCAAGAAAACATACGACGACCTACTCGAAGCCGCTATGGATGTCGATGTGGCACGTTTGAAAGCAGTGGCATTGCCTGAATACGGAGCATGGTTGCACGCACTACCATCACCACACTTGGGCACACTCCGCAAAGGCGTGGTACTACGACTGGGCAGTGCTGTTTGCAAACCCCACCAGTGTGTGTGCGGGGCTGCAGTCCAAAAAAACGGTCACCACGGACTGAGCTGCGTTCGTTGCGCCGGTAGGTTGTCCAGACACCAGTGCATTAACGAAATTATTCGACGTGCACTGGTGTCTGCGAATGTGCCTTGTGTCTTGGACCCCCAAGGCATAAACAGGACCGACGGAAAAAGACCAGACGGTCTGACACTGATCCCATGGGCGCGAGGACGTAGCCTCATTTGGGACGCGACGTGCGTAAGCACATTTGCCCCTTCGCATCTCAGCCACACGATACACAAAGCTGGAGCTGCTGCCGAAAACGCCGCCAAATTGAAACGGGCTACATACTCAAATCTGGAGCCAACCTTCGATTTTGTACCAGTAGCCGTTGAGACCAGTGGCCCTTGGTGCGCGGATGCTAAAAGATTTATAAGAAAGTTGGGTCAACGCCTCCGAGAAAAAAGTGGCGACCCCAGGTCCGGCGCATATTTGGTCCAGCATATTTCGTTGGCCATCCAAAGAGGTAACGCCAGCAGCCTGCTAGGCACATTTACCCGGGTACCTGTCGACCCTAGTATATATTATAATATTGTATTTTTTTTAGATTTAGTTTTTATGTTTGTTAATTACTATACAAAAGCACATGTAAATAAAGTAGCAGAATATTTTTAAACTGTCAGTCAAAACTTCCTGCAAAGCTTAACAGCTTATGCTATGCTTATGCAGCTTGAAGATTATATTCGTCAAATAAGTGGCAAGTAGCTTATTCAGGACTTTACTTGAACATTCTGGAACAGGCCCTTAATTTGGCAAATGTATGTTCTTTCTTGGCTTCCTTCTTTCCTCCTACCACATCCCAGTTGCCTCCTTATGTGTGTTCTACCGCTTGTACAATGGGCTGTGCTCTGAAGAATTGTTTGACATGATGCCCACGGCTACTTTCTATCACCGCACCGCCCGCCGTCGGCAGGGTGTTCATCCTCACACCCTAGAACCTAAATGGTCACGCACTGTGCGGTTTAAGAGGAACTTCCTCCCGCGCACGCTCCGGTTGTGGAATGAGCTACCTGCCGAGGTTTTCCCGAGGGTCTACAGTATGAGGTTCTTCAAAAAAGGAGTGTACAGATTTTTAAAGGGTCGGCAACGCGCATGTAACACCTCTGGAGTTGCAGGCGTCCATAGGCTACGGTGACTGCTTACCATCAGGCGGGCCGTATGCTTGCTTGCCACCGTCGTGGTATAAAAAAAAAACCACATGTGGGGCAAAATAATCAGATGCAAATGTTGAGTTATATCCTTATGTTAGCTAGTAGAATTAACTTTTAAATGATAATTATTGTATTATGTTCATTTGGATTGGATTTAATTAATTTTTATTCATAGTTAGTAGTTTCCTCGTGTTGGGGTGGTGAAAAATTTTGTGTTTCACTCGAAGGCAAAACTCGCACCGCTCGTGGTTCAATTTTGGAATCTTTCGCTTGCTCGGGTATCAATATTAACACGAGGGGTTAAACAACAACTTTGCCCCCTTGTAAAACAAATAAATATGATCATAATGACGCATGGCGGTCAGAATATTCATATTATTATATAAATTATTCTGCTTTCAGCGACATCTGGTTTATCAGTTAAGAAAAGGAAGGGTCTGTGTGTTGCCACAAGTATCAGCGGTAAGTGATTACAGTGTTTGTTATTTATTACGATTTTTTTTTATTGCATCAACAATAAATAATAAATTGCTCTGATATTTAGATCAAGATGATATTTGTAAAATTTGACGATTTAAAAGTGCTTGTTGCTAGGCCTATTTGAATAAAGAATATATTGACTTGACTTGACTTCAGGTTTTAATATAATTAACTAAAAGAAATGAAAAATCCAATTCAAGAAGTATTAAATAATGTATTATCCCGTTTATACGCGCTAGCAATATTTTTGAAGTCGGTTTTTCTTCTCCTCGCGTTGTCCTGGCATTTTGCCATGGCTTATAGGAACCTGGGGTCCGCTTGACAACTATTCCCTAGATTTGGCGTAGGCACTAGTTTTTACGAAAGCATCTGCAATCTGACCTTCCAACCCAGAGTGTAAACTAGGCCTTATTGGGATTAGTCCGGTTTCCTTACGATGTTTTCCTTCACCGAAAAGCGCTTCACTTGCAGCTTTGAATATTGCCCAATATACAATATCCCGCTATTGAAAAAAGTTGTGATTGGTTAATGAAAGTTTTGATTAGCTAAAAATCAATCCTCTTGCGCCGCTTGCGCGGCATCGAAGTATTTTTACGTTGATAATCTGCGCGCAGTACAGTAAGACACCTTCTTTATACTGTGGTACAGTTGCGGCGCTCGCAGCACAGTACTGCTTCTTCTTGGCTGTATATGTAAATAAAAAAATAAATATATTAGGATATTCTTACAGAAATGTCCTTATTAATGGTCTGACTCTATGTTGCGCTAGGTAAGCCTGAACCTCTTTTTATTTGTCACACTTCTCATCATGTGGTCTCCATTTCTTCTCATGACGTGCCCATACCTTCTCAGGTGGTTTTCGCGGAGTTTGTCTTCGATTTTAGCGACTTTGAAGGTTCTTTTTATGTATATTTGTATATCTTATCGATCCAAGAAACTCTAGAAACTCGCGGCGCACGTGAGGCTACTCGTATTTTTGATATCTATGTTAACGGCACCAATCATGGAACATTTAAGAGAAAATTTTGAGTATTTTTGATATTTCACCGATATCTGTAAAATATCTACCACTTTATGCTTTAAAAGTTGAATGTCCCATTCGTCCTTTATGTTTTCTATGTATTTATGAAAGCTACTGCAATTGGTTTCAATATTATTAACCAATTACAACTATGGTTTTTTGCTCCAGTCATGGGATGTATGGCGCCATTCATTTTCAAACTAACAAATATCAATGAAAGATTAAAATTAAACAGCTCTTTGGCTCTTGTTTATGGTAAAATGCTGGAAGTGATTAAAATCTGATGGTAAATACTTGTTTTCCAGGATTTGTCTTTACCATCCCATTACTGGTGCCTGTTCCATTATAGGGGTGTCTACTATAACAGAAGGTCCGTTCCCGCCGTTCTTGAAAATACATACCTAAACTTGCCCGACTCACTAGGGTTGCTTCTGTATTAATTTTAAAAAGGAGTAGGTAATATAAGTTTACAGACATACATACATCGATTCGTTTATACATACATCTTATCATGTTTACATTCCTTAGAGACTGCATTTTGACGTGCATGACAGTAGGTACCTACGAAGCGGCGGGGACGTCAAGTGAGCAACGCGCGCACAGGGCGACTAAGCTCTGCCCGAGAGTGCCCGAGAACAACTCATTGGTACGAGTTGGGGTTTGAACCCGCGACCTCCGGATTTCAAGTCGCACGCTCTTACCGCTAGGCCACCAGCGCTCTTAACATATATATCATATTTTTGAAGTGGGTGCCAAGTCAAATCTTAAATGTGTCAACACATCGTCCAATCGGATGCCGACCCTGGTGTAAGCGTATTATTGACCCGCGGTCACTATTTGACTTGATACCATACCATGTGCCTGTAAAAATCGTCTGTGTGCGTGCGGCGAAAATGGCACTTTGTACTGAGCGGACTCTGCTCCAGCGCGCGCCGCCGCTATTTACTTTGTGACTATAGATAGACTATTACAGTTATTCTTGTTCCTTATTTGTGAATTATGGTGTCAATTTTCAGATGTGAAGCACCTACTGCCTGCACCAACGGTATATCACGCTGGGACACAGATTACGAGAAGTCCGTTTTCGAATAAAGGTACAGATATAAGTATAACTTTATATACAAAGAGAATTTGAAATTTAACACATATCAGTGAAAGAATAAGGATCAAAATCTAATGGCGTTCTAAAAATTGTAATCATGTGTCGAAAGATGACAGTAAATTTACTGTGGCTAGAAAGTTTTCTGTGACAATCCACCTCTATTTGAAATTCTCTTTGATACTTATACACCGTGTTTTTATTGAATTCCGTTGACTTCGTGGTATGGATAAGTACGTTTAAGGAAACTAAATGGTATAGTTTTTTATAAACGAAGTATTTAAATGTTGCATATAGTGTTGTTGTAACACGGGCATTACATTTAATTCTACCAAACAATTGAAATATGGTATATCAAAGTAATTTTAAACATCGATCGTCCGAGATAGTAGTTACGTTTAGTAGCAAATGTATAAACTCGCACAAAACACTCATCAATAATATGTAAACAGGCCCTAAGGCAAGTGTATATGCTTCTAAGGGCCTTATCAGATAACATTTAACTATCGATTATCTCCAAAATGGAGATAATTAGAATACCGGTCTCTTTGAGGAAGTTATTTAATTTAAGCTCATGAATTCACCCTTGAAATTAACGGAAATAAAAAACACGGTGTATAAATACAGATGCGCAAGGTGCGGAAAGTTTCTAAAAAGTTCTCGGATATTTCAGGAAAATTTCACAGGAAACAAAGGAAACTTTCATTTTGGAAATGGAGAATTTCGATCCCCATACAAAAATATAAAAAGTTTCGGAAATTTTTCCATGTGAAAACTTGGAAATTTTGGAAACTTTCCGACGGCGGCGGCGCATCAGTAGGCATAGGTATGTAACGCATATGATATATTGATCCTTTTGAAGTTTTATCAATTTGCCTGGTCGTCTAGTCATATTACAAGTAAGTTGCAGGCGTCCATGGACTGCGATTCTGCTGACCGTCAGGCGGGCTGTATGCTTATTTGCCACCGTCGTGGTATAAAAAAAAGTTATATGCTTATGCATCATTTTCGTTTCATTTCAGGTCCACTAACTAGAAGAGGAGTATCTTTTAATGGTGGATCAACTGAAGTTACAAGTTAGTGCCCTTTTAAAATTGTTTTATATTTTAATACATCTTCTTCTTCTTCCTCGCGTTGTCCCGGCATTTTGCCACGGCTCATGGGAGCCTGGGGTCCGCTTGACAACTAATCCCAAGATTTGGCGTAGACACTAGTTTTTACGAAAGCGACTGCCATCTTCATATCATATCATCATATTTTAATACAGATGCTCAAAAAGTGCTACTTTACGTATCTGTTTAGAGTTCGCGAAGTATGTTTTTGCGAACTAGTTGTTTTTACTTTTTCAACTTTTTAAAATTTAATTCTGATTGTAATCCATACGTCCACACCAAAGAGTTTGAATGTTCAAAAACTTTATTTTTTTCTCCTATAGATATTTCTTACTTACAAAAAATATTATTACAAGATATAAAACACATATTTATTTGTTATTACATAAATAAAACGTTACAGAATACAATATTTCACAAAAAAACTTATATTATTATTTGGCTGAATGGAACTATCATTGCCACGGTGTTTGTCGGAAACAGAACAAAATAAAACTTAAAACGAAAAACCGGGGCCCGCGATCACTCAAAATTTAGTTCGAGCAAAATAATTTTGCTTAAATTGCAACAGTGTGAGTGTTTTTGTATGAAATAAGTTATTAATATAATATATGATTAACTTTTGCAATGTATTTATCATCGCTGAACGTAATACAATGCTGAATAATAAGTACTACCCAAGTTCTGGGGAAATTTCGTAAGTATAAGTGTAATACCTACATATGCCACCTACCTGTACTGTAAACTACCTAACCTACATATGTAACCAACAATTGTTGTGATTTTTTTTTTTTGAAAATTTATTAAAAACCAATGATATTATACAACTATAGATAGGTTACACAGGAGCACAGAAAATACTTCCATATATATTTCTGTGTCTACGACGAAATCTGTTATTTTCGATGAATTTTGCATTCCATTCATCTTTGTCATACTCGTTGTTAAACATGAGCTTGTCTCTTTCTCTTTTGGTGAGCTAGCTCGTTAGTACGTGCACAGTTCTCGCTTGCCCAGATGCGACTAAAGGCAGCTGTGTACAATTTGTCACAAGGTAAGCGCTTCAATTTTAAAACGCCTATAACGTATCTTGTGTTATTAATCATTGTTAAAAACCGTCGTTCATGATACGTGCAAGTGTTATTACCTATGTACGAGTACTTATTATCCCATGGATTTTATTCGACTACCAACGGCTCATAATATAAAAGACATCTCGGGACTCGTGCATAAATAACACACTTTTCGCACTCGCCATAAATGTTCTATTATGTTAAGCCCCATTTCCACGGCGCGAGAACTTTCATGCCATACTCGATAGATATAATCAAAAGATTTAATTTGTGACCCATTTCGTACCTTGTCACAGTGACAATAGTATGAGGTCTCTAGCGACTTTCATGTTGTTTGTCACTGTGACAAAGTACGAAATTGGTCACAAATTAAATCTTTTGACTGTACATTGCTAACTACAGCTTCGAATGAATTGAATCGTTCGACCAAGTACCGCAATTCATGTTCATATTCCGTTATAAATAGCAAAGTTAGGTATGAACTTGCATTTAACACTAATCAATGTGTAAATCGGACCATATGGTTCCCACCATAACATTCTGACCCTTTTTTAGGGTTCCGTAGCCAAATGGCATAAAACGGAACCCTTATAGTTTCGCCATGTCCGTCTGTCTGTCTGTCTGTCTGTCTGTCTGTCTGTCTGTCTGTCTGTCTGTCTGTCTGTCTGTCTGTCCGAGGCTTTGCTCCGTGGTCGTTAGTGCTAGAAAGCTGAAATTTGGCATGGATATATAAATCAATAAAGCCGACAAAGTCGTACAATAAAATCTAAAAATTTAATTTTTTTTAGGGTACCTCCCCTACACGTAAAGTGGGGGTGAAATATTTTTTTCGCTTCAACCCTAGAGTGTGGGGTATCGTTGGAAAGGTATTTCAAAACTAATACGGGTTTTCAAGAAACATTTTTTGATAAAGTGAATATATTCGGAGATAATCGCTCCGAAAGAAAAAAAAAATGTGTCCCCCCCCCTCTAACTTTTGAACCATAGGTCCAAAAAATATGAAAAAAATCGTAGAAGTAGAGCTTAAGAAAGACATTAAATGAAAACTATAGCGGACATGATCAGTTTAGCTGTTTTTGAGTTATCGCAAAAAGTTTTCCCTTCATAGTAAAAAGACTTACTTTAATTAGGTACTGATTATGCAAATTTGCCTATTTGTTTAACTTCGGGTGAAAGGTACCGTTTCATCCCTTGGTTAACAATTTACTATACTTTAAGCTCCAGTTTAGCTTATTGTGACGGAAGAGTAACTACGGAACCCTACACTGAGCGTGGCCCGACATGCTCTTGGCCGGTTATTATTAATTTACAATACATATGGTGCTACTTTACCGCACTAGTGCGAAAATTAGCATATTACGTTACTATATCGAACATTTAAAGGGCCATATTATGGGAGTGTTTTAAATCGACACGAGTTGCGAATTTCCTATTTTTCGCACTTGTATCGTAATGTACTATTACAGTACATATGGTGCTACTTTATCGCACTAGTGCGAAAATTAGCATATTACGTTACTGTGTTGAACATTTAAAGGGCCATATGTACTGTAAAACGTTGTACGATACATGTGCGAATAGGTAATTCGCAACTCCCTTCGGTCGTGTTTTAATTTATCGCCACTCGTTTCAAATTTCCTATTTCTCGTACTTGTATCGTACTCGTGTACTATTGTCAACCAAAATTGCTTTGTCACCCAGCTTTCAGCTTAATCGGGTAATAGGAAATGGGTCTAATTTAGCTTGCAAGATTTGACCCGAACAAACATTACAGACTAACATTGCAAGTTAAATAAAAGCTTGTAAAAAAAACATTTTTCATTAATCACACCTAAGCTCAAGAAAAACTCTCAAAAATAACTCGAAGCAGATATGGCAATAGAAGTTCCGTTTCTAACGGTTATCATCAACAGAAATCCAATATTTTGTGACCAATCAAATGTTGGTTCCCAAGTAAGCGGTGTGATTTGTCAAAAATATTTACCACAAGATTTTCATTGGTCGATATTCGGTTCTGCCTCTTGGCGAGCAAGCTTTTAAGACATAGTTTAAGCGTAATTCTATGATTTATTTCCATGATTTCTATAGTTTTTATTGTGTGAAATCTAAATGCGACGATCATAAACCTATTGATTAATGATTAACACTGCACATTTCAAATCTAGATGTTAAAATATCCTCTCAATAGACTGCAAAAAGGGTTTGTTGTTTTTCGTTGGCAAGCACTCAGATTCACGCAAAATAGTTCAACAGTTTTGTTTTAAAGGGTGTCACACACGGCGAAGATACTACAATATTTTATCTTAAGATAAAACACATTACTTACAATTTGTATGAACTATCACAGAAAGCTAAGAACGAGATGAATGAGCACAGTGTCGAAAGATTTGAGGACGATAGGCGCAAGCCCCAACATGACGCAAAATAGAGAAAAATGGCGCAAAATGACACGGAGAGCCGACTTCAAACACTAGGATATGGGATGTAGGCTACGATAATGATGATAATGATGATGATTGCAGTATCTTAAGTTATCGAGCGATATGAAACTTTTATATTACGATGCCTAGCTATGCAAAGATGTCATCTTAAGATGCAAAATATATCTTAACCCTTTAACCAATGTTTTTTTCAAAGCAACAATTTAATAGTTTGGAAGTACGTTCGATCTAGGTTATTTTATTATTATTTATGGTGTATTTCCATCTGTGCTGCCCACCGGTCAGGGGGTGGACACAGATGGGAAGGATTCCTTTCCAGTTGTCCCCGCCGGCCACAGAAGGGAATGAATCGTTGGTTTATTCCAATTTTTTTATACAACCATTCATCCCCTTGTTAACCACCTTAGGGGGTTGTATTTCTCAAAATCGCTTATTATCTCTTGTATACAATATAAGTATAATCTGGTGTACACATAACAACTAGCGGTTAACATGCTTCTAACGATATCACATCTTAAGATACAAAATATATCGCTAGATAAAATATTACAGTGTCTTCACGTGTGTGACACCCTTAATATCAATAACTTCTACGATATTTTACTTAGTTTTTTTTATAAACTTGCTGAGTCCACACTGTTATTATGATGGAGACCAATTAGCTATTTTTCTTTTTTGCATTGAAATAGTTTTTTTTTTATTTGAATTCGCTTATAAATCTTTTGTTCCAGTGAAAATTGGCATAGGCTCGCGCAGCTCTGATGGAAATAAGGGTACAAATGTCATATGGCCCTTTTAAATCTGAGCTGCGTAAGGCTTGTACCCCTGGCTTTTCACATAGACACAGAAATAAGCAGGCATAGAGTGCTCACTCTTTACATCAGTTTCCTTAGGAAGGCATATTTTTTTTATGGCTCCTCTACACGATGGACCATCATAGTGGTCCACTAAGCTGCGTCAGCGTGTAGAGAGGGTAGTGGTGTCGGATGGCTTGTGGCACGGCGGGATGGCGATGAGATGGCCACAGTGTCGGTTTTTCGTCCGCACACCGTTTTTTGGACCCGGGTTTGTCCTTAAACTACGTCCAAAAGAGAGGTATGGGCAATGTGAATGTCATCTCGCCTTGTGTGGTAGGGCACAGCACAGCAGATGTCATTCCAGATCTAGAGCAGAGCCCAACTGGCTGCGGTTTTCTGTAAGGTGGAGGACCTTACAGAAAACCGCAGCCAAATAACACTTGACCCTACTCATAGTGTTGTGTTCCTGCCGGTGAGTAAAGTTGCCAGAGCTCAACGAGGGCGGTGGGGGTGGCGTGGTCGGCAACGCGCATGTAACTCCTCTGGAGTTGCAGGTGTACATAGGCTACGGAGACTGCTTACCATCAGGCAGGCCTTATGCTACTTTGCCATACTAAAAAAACATCAAACGTGGCCTAAGCATAGGTACAAATGCCAAAATCGAGCCTGTTTTATCTTATCTGTGACCCTTGTCATAGAGAAATAACTAAGCATAGAGTGCTCACTCCATACGTCAGTTTTCTTACCAAAACACTTATTATTTTCGTAGTTTTGTAGCGTCTAGTAGTGGACTTATCTACCGCTACTTGACACACGTGTCACCGTACATCATTTTGGAAAAGAGCTCATACTCTTCAACCTGCTGGATTGATTTCTATTAAACATTATAGTTAACAACCACCTTCACTCGCTTTCGTGTAAAAAATCCGTTGGAGAGCTACGATGCCAAATACAGACAGACATTGGCGTCAAATCTGACGCGTAGAAAAATAAATACTTGTTACGCAAAGTACACTGTTAAAAATTTAAAAATAAATAATCTATTATTTAGACAGTAAGATAAAAGTCAGTTAGACGTTTCTGCTCTGATTGACAAGTATCTATATAAGTTACCTAAAAAGGTTGACAAATGATTAGTTATTACGAAAATACTGATTGAAATCATACTCTATGTAGCGTGACGTCGTTTTTTCTCGTTCGTTTCGTCGAAACTGAACCGACAAAAAAAACTAACTCATCGAACCTACCAACAATTTCACGAGAATCGGTTGAGAGAAGAGGAGAACATCCGGACATAGGTACGAAAGTATTTTTGCCCAAGCTGAAACCTTCGCTAACGCTCGGTCGATAAAAAATGGTTCATATACCTACATATTTTGAACACATTACTTATAATGAAATCATCAGGATGTTAAGTCTGCAATTTGATAAATTCTTAATCATAAGAATCATAAACACGTACGTCCCAAAATGAGACTTTGCCTCCGACACAAGACAGAGTCACTTTTCTCGGTACTGTGCGATTTCTCGCCAATACCTAAGGGTCAACACAGTCATGTTGAATTTTATAACAAAATATAGTAAAATAAGAAAACTAGCAATTGATATAGACCCAAACAAACACGCACACACACACACACACACACACACACACACACACACACACACACACACACACACGCGCACACGCACACACACACACACACACACACACACACACACACACACACACACACACACACACACACACACACACACACACACACACACACACACACACACACGTCTGTTTTATATTAAGTACCCAATGCATCTCTCGTATCATAATATTCATAATAGTGTCTTGTTAAATTTTTTTGTAAATGAAAAAATGTTGTTATCTGTTATTTTTCTATAGTTTAACATACCTACTTTCTACATCTAAGTTACTGTAAATTAACCGCGTGGAAGAGCGGTGCTCTTAGCACAAGTGTTTTCTCACTTAAAAAGAGGCACCAGCGCAGATATTGTAATTTGTTTTTTAAGCTACTGAATAAAAATATTTTTATTTTTATTTTTTATTTTTTTATTATTTTTTTATCACAATAATGTGGATATTAAAATATGTGGAAATGAAAAAAAATACAGTACCTACCTAATTGAAAGCTTCAAACTTTAAGGTTTTTGTTTATTTAAAAAAAAAGTAAAGTAAGGGTACCATTCTTTTCCTTACATTTTAACCAAAAAATATTGATTTAAACTTTCACGATTTTAACACATTAACTTATACAAACAGGACTTACTCGCGTAAGTATTAAGTTTTAAATTTACCTCCGACGTTTCGAGGACGGCTGTTGTGTCCCCGTGGTCTCGGAGAAGACTCACGAAAATAAACGTCGGAGGTAAATTTAAAACTTAATACGCGATTAAGTCCCGTTTGTATTAGTTAATAATGCAAAAAATATTGTATTGCAAATGTAAACGCAATATTTCACTGACAAAATCGCAATATTCTTATTTTCCTTCCACCATGTCGCTCCAGCGATACCTGGGGCGCCCCACAGGACGTTCTCCTGCTAGGTGACCGGGTATAGTTGTTAGATTTGTAGCTAGCACTCAACGGCTTATTTTTTGTCCATGGTTAACTAAAAAGGCGCGTGCCACGACCTGCAAAAAAAAAGGGTCGTATAATTCTAATTGGCGCCTGAACGCGGGCTAGTCCAACGCTCAAAAAACCAGTGTAGGTGTGCTCTCCGATAACGAGATTGTTACGCATATCGAGGACAGATTTTAGTCTGGATCGGTAGCGTTCGACTCGCCGGCACTCAGTAACCGTATAGAGACCACACAAAAACTCGCAAATTATTTTTCCATTTGTTCATTTTGAATCTTATTTCAATTACCATAGGAGTTGTAATTAAATAAACGGTTAAATCGGCCGTTTTAGTTAACAATGGACAAAAGATAAGCCGTTGAGGGCCAGCTACAAATCTAACAAGTATACACAAGTGCCAGGTGCTGACACGTGATCGATTATTAATATAAATGTACAACGAAGGACGTATGTTACATTAAATGAATTAGCAACGGAATAACGCGTAGATAAAAATTACAACAAGTATTTTCAATACCATTAGGAAGGTAATGTATATAAGTGATGCGATTAGAATGCGTTCAATATTGTGCTGACAGAGTACACAATATGAAGCCCTTCATTATATGTAAGTATACAACGTTCTCTTTTGGATTTTATATGAATATAATAAATGTATTATTGTAATTCATAACTTAGCAAGCCTCTGTAAAATGTTGTCTCTTCCTAACAAATACAAACGTGAAAACGACGGATAGGGATAAATATATACAACGTGTTACACCAGCCACTGAAATTGGGGTGGGTACAAGTTGTGTCAGTCATGCTCAGGAACTTTTACTCGCGCGACTTTGACTTTAACCGCGATACAAAAAAAACCAGGCAAGTGCGAGTCGGACTCGCGCACGAAGGGTTCCGTACCATTATTTATAAAAACAGCAAAAAAATTATGTTAGTTGTATGGGAGCCCCCCTTCAATATTTATTTTATTCTATTTTTAGTATTTGTTGTTCTAGCGGCAACAGAAATACATTATCCGTGAAAATTTCAACTGTCTAGCTATCACGGTTCATGAGATAAAGCCTGGTGACAGACGGACGGACGGACGGACGGACAGCGAAGTCTCAGTAATAGGGTCCCGTTTGACCCTTTGGGTACGGAACCCTAAAAAATGACTTTCCCATACAAGATATCAATATCAGCCACTCAAAATGTATGAGAGAGTCCATTTTTTTTCGCGTTTTCGGTGTTGGTCTCATAGCCAATCACGTGCTTGATATTTTTCAGTGACTTCTATTATTATAATAAAATAAAAGTGACAACTGGTAACTACAGCTACCAAAATCATGTGAGTGGATAGTAAAAGTTGCTCAGTATGACCTATACAACGTGTACCCACCCCACATTCAGTGGCTGGTGTAACATGTATTTTTTAATCAAACTTTAAATAAATTAAAAATACTACATTACGATACAAGTGCGAAAAATTAAAACACGACCGAAGGGAGTGTTTTAAATCGACACGAGTTACGAATTATCTTTTTTTTTATACTACGTCGGTGGCAAACAACCATACGGCCCGCCTGATGGTAAGCAGTCTCCGTGGCCTATGTACGCCTGCAACTCCAGAGGAGTTATATCTATTCGCACATGTATCGTACAACGTTTTACAGTACATATGGCCCTTTAAATGTTTGACACAGTAACGGAATATGCTTATTTGCGCACTAGTGCGCTAAAGTAGCACCATATGTACTGTAAAATATATTATCGTTGCCCACGTCTAACGCTCATGTCGGATATCTACCCGCAACACCAAAGAGGTTGTTGCCGGTTTTTAAGATGGGAGTACGCTCTTTTCTTAAAGGTTTGAAGTTCGTATCAACATCGGCATCTCAATTTCACATTTAAACTATTAAAGCGTGCCCTCAGGGTAATTTCAAATAAACCCTATGGTTACCCAGCTCAGTCATTTAAAAAGCACAAAATCCTCACGCTACCATACTGTTTTGTTTTTTTTTTTTATACCACGACGGTGGCAAACAAGCATACGGCCCGCCTGATGGTAAGCAGTCACCGCAGCCTATGGACGCCTGCAATTCCAGAGGTGTTACATGCGCGTTGCCGACCCTTTAAAAACATGTACACTCCTTTTTTGAAGAACCCCATACTGTAGATCCTCGGGAAAACCTCGAAAGGGAGCTCATTCCACAGCCGGAGTGTCCGCGGGAGGAAATTCCTCTTGAACCGCACAGTACGCGACCATTTAGGTTCTAAGGTGTGAGGGTGAACTCCCTGCCGACGGCGAGCGGTGCGGTGATAGAAAGTGGCCGTTGGCATCATGTCAAACAATTCCTCAGAGCACAGCCCATTGTACGAGCGGTAGAACACACACAGGAGGCAAAGTCTCTCCTTAGACTTAAAGGTTCAATACCGCTTGTGAGTTTGGGATCGTCAACGATTCGCACAGCGCGCCTTTGGACTGAGTCAAAGGGTCCAAGCTGGCATGCAGGTGCTCCTGCCCAAAGGTGACAGCAATACTCCATATGGGGTCTGACTTGCGATTTATATAGCAGCAGCCTTTGCCCCGGAGTAAAGTATCGCCTCGCTTATCTTTGCCTTGTTTTTGCTGTATGTGTTATTTTTAACCGACTTCAAAAAAGGAGGAGGTTCTCAAATCGACAGATTCTTTTTTGGAAGTATGTTACTTGATATCTCCGAGAATCGTGATCCGATTTTCAAAAAATTTTTTTAATCGAACGGGTATAACCTAGAGATGGTCCCGTTGGCACCAAGTAGGGGTCTGATGATGAGATCTTGGAGAAATCGAGGGAGATCTATGGCGCTTTTGGTAATTTCTGAAGTCGGTTATATTTTTTGTTAAAACGTTTTTATTGATGTGTTGTCTGAATAAATGATTCCTATTCTATTCTATTCTAATTACATTAGCTTATTAGCTTGTTAGATATTTGCTGTCATTGAGTGAGATGTCGGTATCTTATATGGCAGAGCAATGTGCTAGCGATCCAGTGCCCTGAGTTCAAAGTCTCACCCAAGACCCGGACCCGGGTACGTCCTTAAACTACGTCCAAAAGAGAGGTATGGGCATTGTGAATGTCATCTCGCTTTGTGTGGTAGGGCACAGCACAGTGGATGTCATTCCAGATCTCGAGCAGAGCCCAACTGGGGAAGTACCTCCACCTTACAGAAAACTGCAGCCAAATAACACTAGACCCTACACATAGTGTTGTGTTCCAGCCGGTGAGTAAGGTTGCCAGAGCTCAATGAGGGGAGCGGGGTTTAGGGTCGGCAACGCGCATGTAATACCTCTGGAGTTGCAGGCGTACATAGGCTACGGAAACTGCTTGCCATGAGGCGGGCCGTAGGCTTGTTTGCCACCGACGTAGTATATTAAAAAAAAGAGTAATTTTTTTCACTTTTGAATTCATCATAAACAGTTTTTTTTTTTTTTTTCAGTGTTTCTGTTCGGGTTGTTTAGTGGAGTTCTCTCTGACATATTTATAGTGAGGACGGCACCGTCCTTGAGGCAGAGGCAGAGAATGCGTGGCGTGGCGGCAATAGAGAGTGCGAGGCATGACGTCAACTGATCGAGCTATAAAGGCCCCTATACACGATGGCCCAGCGTAAGCCAGTCTAAGGGACGCAGCTATGCGGTGGAATGAGATAGCAATATCACTTATTCCCTCTAACGCATAAATACGTCCCTTGGACTGGCCTGTGCTGGGCCATCGTGTAGAGGAGCCATAAGAGACACGCTGATCCATGTGTGACTAATAAACATCTACACTGTGTTTGTCGTTATTATTAAATTTCATTTCAAATAAATTAATAGTTTAAAAAACACTAGAAAAACACGCTTTTTAACCTTGAAACCTGATCGTGTTCAAAGTCCATTACGTGACCTTTCTCAGAAGTGCAAACACGACTATGATACGATATTCCATCATGGAATGCCAGTGCCAATCTTCCGGCTTCATCATAAGACCTTGAAACCTAATCGTGGTCAAAGTTCATTACAAGACTTTTCTAACAAATCCAAACACAGCTATGATACGATGTTCCATCATTAAGTTCCAGTTCATATCTTCCGGCTCCATCATCAGATCAGTTCGACAGTACCATATTATTGTATTGTCATCAGAACTACATACAGCTGCCAATTTTCATGACGCTACGATCCTTGAAAGATGGTTAAATTAGTTACCTTAGATTCCATTACATATATAGAGGTCAAACTAATAAAAGCGGGTTAAAAAGTATCTTTCATTTCATACATTTTGTCATATAGCGGCAGTGTCCATACAAAATAATACGGCTTAATATCGATGGAGTAGTTTTTGTATGGAGACGGCTACTATATGAAGGCACAGCTCTCCTAAGAAACCAGAAGGCCTGCCGAGAACCACTTTCGACGTGTTGCATCCCTGTCACACTTGCGTACGAATTTACGATTGCGACAGAGAGGCAACACGTCGAACGTGGTTCGCGGTAGGAGCTTAGCTGTAACCCTTTTTTAACCCTCTACGCAAAAAGACGGATGTTATATTATGTTTGACTCCAATGTCTGTCTGTCTGTGGTATCGTATCTCACAAACGGATGGGCCGATTTCGATGCGGTTTTGTTACGTGAAAGCTAGTTTTCTTGCGGCGGTTCTTAGAGTTTCATATTAATTGATCCAGCAGTTTGAAGAGTATAGTATAAGAGTAAGAGTATGGAAGGGGAAGGGACCATCTTCCCGTCCTGCCACTGTCTTCAGGGGCTGTTGGGGCTACCGGCGATACGTCTCAGCGACGCGACACGTTTTCGCATTATGGCGTGAAAGCCATCCGTGCGCGCTCCGCGAACATGCCTGCCGCACTACCATGCCTCGGGAGCCCCAACAGCATCCTAAAAGCGTTGTTATATTGGACGCGCAGGGCGGTGTACGTTTTTTGAGTATAGTTGATCCATAGACTGCAGGTGTAAACTGACTGACGGTATACCCTAAATAGAGTGATCTTTATGTTTTTGTTACACCTAGCAAATCTACGGATCAGCATATTACTCCTCACCGCCAGCTAGCTCATTTATGTTTATTAACAATCGCTGAATGTATTATTAGACCAATTCGAACGTGCACTGACAGTCTGACATCAAACCGGTATTATAATAATATTGGAATCAAACCAGTTAGAGTTAGACAAAGATAAGTCTGCAACGATTTAGATAGTACGCGCAGTGCACGTGTTATTTTGAACCTCAAACTTCTATGTAGTTATGACGTAAAAATAACACTTGCACTATGCTATCAAAATCCTTGCAGACTTGGTGTAACTCTAGCTGTCATTCGCGCGTTCATTCCGTTCAGACTTGTCCGCACAAGTATTAGTGCGAGCGAGACGCCCGAGTGAATTGGCCTGTATGTTGAGGCGACCAACTTTAGGAATCTGGTCATAACTTATCTATTCTAGCAAATGATAGTTTGCGAACCGCCCAATACTTGAGAGTGTTAGTAAATACAGTCACAAGTTAAATATGTGATTCTCAACTTCATTTACTGCCATTTTTACAGCAACTATTATTATAATAAGCCTATACGGTGTCCCACTGCTGGGCAAAGGTATTCCCCCTCGATTTCCATTCGTCTCGGTTTTGAGCAATCAACACTCAGAATACTTATTGGTACTTTTTCTGATTCGGCTTAGCATCGAATAATAACGACAAACTTAGTGTAGATGTTTATTAGTCACACATGAACTAGCGTAGCGTGTCTCTTCAGTTGACGTCATGCTCATGCCATGCACTCTCTGTTGACGTCATACTACGCATTATCTGCCTCTGCCTTAAGGACGGTGCCAGCCTCACTACCGGTGTCAACCCAGTAAACCAGAAGTCACAGAGAACTCCACTAAATAACCCGAACAGAATCACTGAAAATAAAAAAGAGTTACTGTTTATGATTTTAAAAGTGGAACGAAATGTGGGTGAGACTTGAACTCAGGGCACTGGATCGCTAGCCCATTGTTCTGCCATCTGAGCTACCAAGATCTCACATCGTATCAAGAGAGGTATGGGCAATGTGAATGTCATCTCGCCTTGTGTGGTAGGGCACAGATGTCATTCCAGATCTAGAGCAGAGCCCAACTGGGGAAGTACCTCCACCTTACAGAAAAACGCAGCCAAATAACACTTGACCCTACTCATAGTGTTGTGTTCCTGCCGGTGAGTAAGGTTGCCAGAGCTCGACGAGGGGGGTGGGGTTAGGGTCGGCAACACGCATGTAACTCCTCTGGAGTTGCAGGTATACATAGGCTACGGAGACTGCTTACCATCAGGCAGGCCGTATGCTTGTTTGCCACCGATGTAGTATAAAAAAAAACATAAGTACAGCAAATATGGGCCTATTGGAGGCACTCTAGTGACATCTACTGTCAGAGCGTTGAACTTCTGAAACAGTTACCGGAGTTCCAAGTCATATTGGAAATTGACCAGTAACGATGCGCCACGCCATACTAAATTAATTTTGTATAAAACTGAAACATCTGCGAACGATGATATTAAGCTTAGAAGTAATGACTTAAATAACGGATATAATATATAAACTAACTACCTAGCTTAGAATAAATTTAAAAGTGAATACAATTTTAAATACTGTTTATGTCGAAGACATAAACGTCAATTCTAAGTGGAGATACTTTTTGGGCGTTACCTTGGTATATTCATGCCTTGACAAAATAAATGACAACCCATGCTACAATGTCATTTATTTTGTCAAGGCATGAATTTGGAGTTACATACCTATTCACAAACGTCTGTTAAAGTTCAATTGAACAATATGTTGATAATTGATGAGATTGAGAAAGAGATTGAGATATTTCTTGATAATATTAAAATTACGTGTCACATAGTAAAAAAAAATATGCCATTAGACTAGATTGTCAGTCACAATTTAGAAGATTAGGTACATTATTTTTATCTTAAAATTAATATAATAGAATTAATAGGAACATTACTGTTCAGTTTTTTAGATTCTGAAAATTCAAATTAACAATCACTTCATTTTGACATAGTCATCCTAAACATAAATTAATTTATAGTGTAGCACGCTAACACGCTGATGTAATTAGAATAGAATAGAAGTTATTTATTCAGACAACACATCAATACAAATAACATATCCAATATCCAATACCAAAAAGTAACAATCTTCTTCTTCCTCGCGTTGTCCCGGCATTTTGCCACGGCTCATGGGAGCCTGGGGTCCGCTTGACAACTAATCCCAAGGTTTGGCGTAGGTACTAGTTTTTACGAAAGCGACTGCCATCTGACCTTCCAACCCAGAGGGTAAACTAGACCTTGTTGGGATTAGTCCGGTTTCCTCACGATGTTTTCCTTCACCGAAAAGCGACTAGTAAATATCAGCTGATATTTCGTACATTAGTTCCGAAAAACTCATTGGTACGAGCCGGGGTTTGAACCCGCGACCTCCGGATTGCAAGTCGCACGCTCTTACCGCTAGGCCACCAGCGCTTCCAAAAAGTAACAATGTATATGGTAAAAGAGTAACCGACTTTCTACCTAAGAACTTACTGTATAATCTCATTAACACTGAAGAAAACCATGTCAAATGTATGTCATTACTAAAAAAATACTACCTAAGCCCAGAGTAATGTATATTAGGTAGATAATGTTTAAAGACAAATTAAGTTTACTGATCACCTGTAAGAGCTGTCGTTGTAAATTGATTCTACTGTCTCATACATAAGGCCGATATTTAAACGATAGATACAACAACAGCTTCGACAGGAAAATATAACTAAGTATGTAATCTAATCATAGTATTAAGCAAACGCGGATCGGTCCGCGCGATCTCGCCAACTATTACATAAACCCTAGAGGTTTTCAGAAGTGGCTTTTTGTGTTAAACCTTGTTTCAAAATTAATAGTGAATAAAAAGAAAAAAAAACACATACAGCAAATACAAGGCAAAGATAAACAGAACAGTATGGTAGCGTGAGGATTTTGTGCTCTTTAAATAACGACTGAACTGAATAACCATACGGCCCGATTCAAAGAATGAGATACGATAACGATAAGTTCTGCAGGGCTATGATGGTTGGCTCTTTAACATTTGTCACTAAGCCTGTCACGTTCTAACAAGTAAGTAAGAGCGAAAGTGACGGGCATAGTGATAAGTGATAAAAATGGAACCATGCTGCCACCGCAGTAGGGCTAATATGGTCGGCTCTTTATCATTTGTCACCATGTCTGTCACGTTCTAACAAGTAAGTAAGAGCGAAAGTGACGGGCATAGTGATAAGTGATAAAAATGGAACCATGGTGCCACTGCTGGTTTAGATAAGTTCTCATTTAGATATCGTTTGTATGTCGTATAATTGACAGAAGCAGCTCGATTCAGTCAACCAATGTCACATTGACGTTATATCGTAGATAGATCTTACTGGGATCATAGCGGAATCGAAACAAACGTCAATTTTGACATGTCGTTTAGTTATCGATCTTTTAAAGATCCAAGGTCTTAAACGTGTTTAATTCACTCTTCAAATCGGGCCGATAGGGTTTTTTTGAAATTATGCTTAGGGCACGTTTTATAGTATAAATATGAAGTTGAGATGCCATACGACCTTCAAACCTTCAAGAAAAGAGCGTACTCCCATCTAAAATTCCGGCAACGCACTTACAACCTCTCTGGTGCTGCGAGTAGACAGACACCCGACATGGGCGATAGACAATTAGACATATGGGGACGATAAAATTAATACTTGGTTTATAGGCGTTAAATGATAGTGCCGCCCATGACAAACCAAATAGTAGGTCAAAAATCAACAACAAAATCCGAATGATGGACCACTTGTACTGTACGTGTACACTCTGCGACGAAGATCGTCTTATAGAAAAGTTTATTTTTCTGGTTGACATGGGTTTAGATGTAAAGCTTTGATGGGAAATAATAGGTAAAATACTAAGTTACAATTTATAATACACAACTGTATTTTTAGTAAGGTTTAACGTTTTTATAAGAATTTCCGCAAGTTAGTAAAAAAGCCGATTTTCATGATATTTTTTTACTTTCAATATTATTGAAGTAAAGGTTACAGTTAATTTTGAAACAATGTCAAGTAATGCAGAAGAATTATATAAAAAGATCTAATATAAATTATCTAGTTATAGTTTTACCCTAACTTTCATTTTCTTATTGACTGCTATTATATTGCACACAACTGTGTTTATCCCTATCCGTCGTTTTCAAGTTTGTTTTTATTATTAATTACAAATATACATATATTATATCCATATAAAATCCAAAAGAAAACGTTGTATACTTACATATAATGGAGGGCTTCATATCGTGTACTTTGTCAGCACAATACGGAACACAGTCGAATCGTATCACTTATATACGTTACCTTCCTAATGGTATTGTAAATACTTGTTGTAATTTTTATCTATTCGGTTTTCCGTAGCTAATTGATTTAATGTAACATACGTCCTTCGTTGTACATTTATATTAATAATCGATCACGTGTCAGCACTGGCACGTGTGTACCTGGGCTGGCTAGCAGGAGGATATGATATCCGGCGCGCCAGGTATCCCTGGAGCAACATGGCGAAGGCCGATCTGCGCGAACTCCGGCTGAATAATTTGACGACTGTTTTAGCCTAATAGTGACCGTGCATATGAAGCTGATGGTCCCGGCTTCAAATCCTGGTAAGGGCATTTATTTGTTTGATGAGCACGGATATTTATTACGGAGTCTTGGCTGTTTTCTATGTATTTAAGTATTGTATATAAATATATCGTTGTTGAGTACCCACAACACAAGCCTTCTTGAGCTTAATATTGGGCTTAGTCAATTTGTGTAATAAAAGTTATAATGTACTATAATAATATTTATTTATTATTTTTAAAGTAGGGAAGAATCGAGAAAAGTGACGCTGTCTTGTGTCGGAAGCCAAGTCTCATTTTAGGGTACCGTGCTAAGACAGAGATGTGACTTATTTGAAATACATTTAATAGCCTCTTTGAATGTCCCACTGCTGGGCAAAGGCCTCTCCCCTTGATTTCCACGATTCCCGATTTGGTGTTTCCTCCGGCCAGTTGTTCAGGAAGCTGTCCAGGTCATCCCGTCATCTCCGCCTGGGCCTGCCCCGTCCACGTCGCTCTACCGGCATCCACTTGGTGGCTATGCTAGCCCACCTCTCTGGGTGCATGCGGTAGACGTGACCGGCCATTTTAGCCTAGCGGTTCAAAGAAAATGCAAATACAAAATCAAAAATACCTTTTGAAGAGAACTTGTCTTTCCCCGGGACTCAAACTAACTATGCCAAATTTCATCTAAATCGGTTCGGCGGTTTAAGCATGAAGAGGTAATAACAGACAGACTCACTTTTGCATTTATAATATTAGAATGGATAGTCTGCATAGTATATATTAATAGGTATGGATATATAATATATATTGTTATTATATTGTTATTCAGATAATAATTTATTTTATTTATTATTGTTAGAACGGCGAACACGGTCATCGGCTTACGGCATTAGGAGTTGACTTCAAAGAAAAAAAACTACAGCACATATGTAGATGTTTATTAGGTACACACAAACGTTTTTTAACCTAACATGGACCGTTGTGGGTCTTGAAGAGCACGACACTGTGTCTGCTGTCACAATCCATCAGACACTTGCTGAGATAATTGCGAAAGTTGCTGGCACAGAACGGTTTGTACGGAGGCTGCGGCTTGCGGCAAAAGAAGCGGCATTCGGAATTGATGAAATCATTCAATTTGTGTTTATGCCTTAGCCGTTTCGGGCGAAGCCGAGCATCGGTCCTGATATAATCACCAATCAATCCGAATAAAATCACTGAAAACAATAAAAAAACGCTGCAGGAGTTGGTTCTCGTCAGGCCACCAGACCTTTGATATTTTTCACATCAACCTCCTAAGGCCCAGCTAAAAAACAAAAAAAAATCGAAAATTTTACAGTAAATTTTGATTCTACACTCTAGGAAACAAAGTTGGTATTGAAAATTTAACAAAATAAAACAAATCCAACTCTGTTCCAACATGATACTTAGCTAGAACATTCAAGTCTCATATTATGGTTTAGAATTAGTTTTCATCGCTAGAAGGTGTACTGTTTGCAGTGAGTAGAAGTAGTTTTTTTTGCGTAATTTAGTGTCCCACGGCTGGGTAAACTCCCCTCGCTTCTTCGACTCAACCCTGTCATAATTTGTACATTTCCGCCATCTCCTTTTTGGTCTGCGCGTACCCCGGCCAGCACCATCTATGGTAATCCACGGGTCCCACTCGGTAACCATTTTGGCCCACCGTTCAGGATGCATGTCACGGCAAACATGTCCAGCCCAGAAGTTACACATACATAATTTCTACTATAGTTCTTTTTTCTTTTAGTACATTATTGTCAATGTTAAGCAACACTACCAGATATAGATTACACGATGAAATTTAATCGGTGGTCAGAACCCCTAGTGTAAATTTATTCGATAGCGTGACGTGACATACGCGTTTGCGTTAAGTCTCATTTTGTATGGGATTTAGAAACAGCGCCAAGTGGGACATTTAGGGTTTAGGAAACTGAAAATTCCATGCAAAATTAGACTTTACGCAAACGCGATCGTCACGTCACGCTGTCGATTAAATTTACACTAGGGATACAGGAGTTGAAAAATATTAATTACCAACCTAAATGGAATTCAACACGTGAGATTTCATGCAATTTACTTCATCATCTAATTAATTACAGTCACTGATATCATTAAAATTAATAACCACTTTTATTGAAGGGAAGTAGGTGTACGTCAAAAGCCATCACTTCGGCGGGGAATTTAACAAATTAACATTGACAAATTGTCAGCTTATTACTTATGTCTTGAGTTTTTATGGCTGTTACTTTGGAAAGGTATCAGCGTTATTCGTCCCATTCGTTTTTCGTTCAATTCTTAATTTTGTCTCATTCTGTATTCATCACTGATTCTTTTTTCGTCTTGTTCGCTATATGTCCCTGTCTTCTTAAGTCCAATTCTATAATTGTCTTATTCTTAATAAGTCTTAATCGTTTTTCGTCACGGTCTTCCTAGGACTACGTCTTTGTTTATCTCTCTCGTGTTTAGAATCATTCGCACTTTATCTTTTGTCACTTTCGTTATTTTTTTTTGTCATTATTGGCAACTCGTTCTTTTTTGGGCATGTTCGCTACTCGTCCCTTACGATGTACGCCTTAGTCTCAACATCATTTTTCATCATTTTTGAACAGGGCTCGAACAATTTATACGGATGACGTATAAATGGTTTGTAGGCGGTGGGCTGTAGTAACTTTTAAATCTAAATTTAAATTGATTGAAACGTAAAACAGTAATAAAAAAAGTGTCTGTGTCAGCTCCGACGCACGACTGTAGTTTGTTCCTTATGAACGATTATAAAATACATTATAAATCAAAATACTACGAGTAAAAAGTTGGTCCAGTCCATGGTTGCCTAGATTTACAGATTTTAAAATAAAATCTAGGCAACCATGGACTGGACCAACTTTTTAATAAGGCAACCTATTACAGTAATATTACTACAAGATAATATAAATATTTGATATATCTATACGTATATCATACGATTAAACAACAAACATTTTTTTTTCTATGCAACCTATTTGCAATGTGTTGATGTAAATATTATCTATCATTTATTTCTTATCACAAATAAATAACAAATGAGGGTAGATATTCCTTATAACGTTTACGTTTATACGTATCGTACGTTTGATTTTACTTACCATAAATTTTAATATCCCAGGCTTATATATGAAAATCGATTCTTAAGGAGTAATCTCCAAAAAAAAGGTATCTATTGTATTAAAAAAATACTAAGAACCAACAAACAGATTCATTGGCACTATGCGTTGGATGATGTTTGACACGTGACGTCAAAAATATAAAAACAATAATAACAAAAACTTTGTGGTATACTTACATATAATGGCGAACTTCATGTCGTTTACTGAAAGCATAGTGAGGAACAAGACAAATCATTGCACTTATATACACAGTCACATGTGAGTAGCCTCCTAATAGGCCAATCAAATTAGATTTTTCGAAGAATTTCCGGCAATGGCCTGTGCTGGGCCATCGTGTAGAGGAGCCATAAGAGACACGCTGATCTATGTGTGACTAATAAACATCTACACTGTGTTTGTCGTTATTATTAAATTTCATTTCAAATAAATTAATAGTTTAAAAAACACTAGAAAAACACGCTTTTTAACCTTGAAACCTGATCGTGTTCAAAGTCGCAGCCAAATAACACTAGACCCTACTCATAGTGTTGTGTTCCTGCCGGTGAGTAAGGTTGCCAGAGCTCAACGAGGGTGGGAGGGGGTTAGGGTCGGCAACGCGCATGTAACTCCTCTGGAGTTGCAGGCGTACATAGGCTACGGATACTGCTTACCATCAGGCAGGCCGTATGCTTGTTTGCCACCGACGTAGTATAAAAAAAAAGTCCATTACGTGACCTTTCTCACAAGTGCAAACACGACTATGATACGATATTCCATCATGGAATGCCAGTGCCAATCTTCCGGCTTCATCATAAGACCTTGAAACCTAATCGTGGTCAAAGTTCATTACAAGACTTTTCTAACAAATCTAAACACAGCTATGATACGATGTTCCATCATTAAGTTCCAGTTCATATCTTCCGGCTCCATCATCAGATCAGTTCGACAGTACCATATTATTGTATTGTCATCAGAACTACATACAGCTGCCAATTTTCATGACGCTACGATCCTTGGAAGATGGTTAAATTAGTTACCTTAGATTCCATTACATAGTTACATAGAGGTCGAACTAATAAAAGCGTGTTAAAAAGTATCTTTTGTTTCATACATTTTGTCATATAACGGCAGTGTCCATACAAAATAATACGGCTTAATATCGATGGAGTAGTTTTTGTATGGAGACGGCTACTATATGAAGGCACAGCTCTCCTAAGAAACCAGAAGGCCTGCCGAGAACCACTTTCGACGTGTTGCATCCCTGTCACACTTGCGTACGAATTTACGATTGCGACAGAGAGGCAACACGTCGAACGTGGTTCGCGGTAGGAGCTTAGCTGTAACCCTTTTTTTACCCTCTACGCAAAAAGACGGATGTTATATTATGTTTGACTCCAATGTCTGTCTGTCTGTCTGTGGCATCGTATCTCACAAACGGATGGGCCGATTTCGTAAAAGCGAGTTTTCTTGCGGCGGTTCTTAGAGTTTTATATTAATTGATCCAGCAGTTTGAACAGTATCAGCTCTTTTCCAAAATGATGTAAGGTAAAGCAAACATTATCTTGTAATGATTCGTTTTTTCGTTAATAATTGCTCTAAAACCTTCAATTATTCCATATTCATTTATAATCTGTACACATTTTTAGACTTAAAACTAGGTGGACAGCATGTGGATCAGGTTCCAATAGTAAGTAATGGAAGGGAAAGGGACCATCTTCCCGTCCTGCCACTGTCTTCAGGAGACTGTTGGGGCTACCGGCGATACGTCTCAGCAGGGACGCGACACATTTTCGCATTATGGCGTGAAAACCATGCGTGCGCGCCTCCGCGAACATGCCTGACGCACTGCAATGCCTCGGGAGCCCCAACAGCATTCTAAAAGCGTTGTTATATTGGACATGCAGGGCGGTGCACGTTTTTTGAGTATAGTTGATCCATAGACTGCAGGTGTAAAATGACTTACAGTATGCCCTAAATAGAGTGATCTTTATGTTTTTGTTACACAGCATCTATGGATCAGCATGTTACTGCTCACCGCCAGCTAGCTCATTTATGTTTATTAAGTTACAATCGCTGAATGTATTATTAGACCAATTCGAACGTACACTGACATCAAACCGGTATTCTAATGATATTGGAATCATACCAGTTAGAATTAGACAAAGACAAGTCTGCAACGATTTAGATAGTACGCGCAGTGCACGTGTTATTTTGAACCTCAAACTTCTATGAAGTTATGACGTAAAAATAACACTTGCACTGTGCTATTAAAATCCTTGCAGACTTGGTGTAACTCTAGCTGTCATTCGCGCGTTCATTCCGTTCAGACTTGTCCGCACAAGTATTAGTGCGAGCGAGACGCCCGAGTGAATTGGCCTGTATGTTGAGGCGACCAACTTTTGGAATCTGGTCATAACTCATCTATTCTAGCAAATGATAGTTTGCGAACCGCCCAATACTTGAGAGTATTAGTAAATACAGTCACGAGTAAAATATGTGAATCTCAACTTCATTTACTACCATTTTTAGAGCAACTATTATTATAATAAGCCTATACGGTGTCCCACTGCTGTGCAAAGGTATTCCCCCTCGATTTCCATTCGTCTCGGTTTTGAGCAATCAACACTCAGAATACTATTGGTACTTTTTCTGATTCGGCTTAGCATCGAATAATAACGACAAACTTAGTGTAGATGTTTATTAGTCACACGACTAGCGTAGCCGTGTCTCTTCATTTGACGTCATGCTCATGCCATGCACTCTCTGTTGACGTCATACTACGCATTATCTGCCTCTGCCTTAAGGACGGTGCCAGCCTCACTACCGGTGTCAACCCAGTAAACCAGAAGTCACAGACAACTCCACTAAATAACCCGAACAGAATCACTGAAAATAAAAAAGAGTTACTGTTTATGATTCTAAAAGTGGAAAGAAATGTCTTGGGTGAGACTTGGACTCAGGGCACTGGATCGCTAGCCCATTGTTCTGCCATCTGAGCTACCAAGATCTCACATCGTATCAAGAGAGGTATGGGCAATGTGAATGTCATCTCGCCTTGTGTGGTAGGGCACAGCACAGCAGATGTCATTCCAGATCTAGAGCAGAGCCCAACTGGGGAAGTACCTCCACCTTACAGAAAACCGCAGCCAAATAACACTTGACCCTACTCATAGTGTTGTGTTCCTGCCGGTGAGTAAGGTTGCCAGAGCTCAACGAGGGGGGTGGGGTTAGGGTCGGCAACGCGCATGTAACTCCTCTGGAATTGCAGGTGTACATAGGCTACGGAGACTGCTTACCATCAGGCAGGCCGTATGCTTGTTTGCCACCGACGTAGTATAAAAAAAAAACATAAGTACAGCAAATATGGGCCTATTGGAGGCACTCTAGTGACATCTACTGTCAGAGCGTTGTCTTCTGAAACGGTTACCGAAGTTCCAAGTCATATTGGAAATTCACCAGTAACGATGCGGCATCTCATACTAAATTAATATTGTATCAAACTGAAATATCTGCGAACGATGATATTAAGCTTAGAAGTAATGACTTAAATAACGGATATAATATATAAACTAACTAGCTTAGAATAAATTTAAAAGTGAATACAATTTTAAATTCAGAGCCTTGAGCATCGCCGTCGAGTCGCTAGCCTATCGGTGTTCTATCGGATACATTTCGGGGAGTGCGCACAGGAACTGCACGATCTTCCCCTTTCCATCATCGGACATCCAGGCGTGGGGAGCGAATGCACCCGTTCGTGGTAAACATTCCATTTGTTCGCACTAAACGGTTTACCTCCTCTTTTTTGTTACGGACGGCTAAAGAATGGAATGCGCTCCCGCCATCTGTATTCCCTGATAAATATGACCTCGGTCTCTTTAAAGCAAGAGTGAATAGGCTACTACTGAACCGAAGAGCTCCATCTTAGGCCCTGTCTTCACTTTCCATCAGGTGTGACTAGAGCCAATCGCCGATCAGTTTTTTAATAAAAAAAAAAAAAAAACTGTTTATGTCGGAGACATAAACGTCAATTCTAAGTGGAGATACTTTTTGGGCGTTACCTTGGTATATAGACGTTGTAGCATGGGTTGTCATTTATTTTGTCAAGGCATGAATTTGGAGTTACATACCTATTCACAAACGTCTGTTAAAGTTCAATTGAACAATATGTTGATAATTGATGAGATTGAGATATTTCTTGATAAAATTAAAATTACGTGTCACATAGCAAAAAAAATATGCCACTAGACTAGATTGGCAGACACAATTTAGAAGATTAGGTACATTATTTTTATCTTAAAATTAATATAATAGAATTAATAGGAACATTACTGTTCAGTTTTTTAGATTCTGAAAATTCAAATTAACAATCACTTCATTTTGACATAGTCATCCTAAACATAAATTAATTTATAGTGTAGCACGCCAACACGCTGATGTAATTAGAATAGAATAAAAGTTATTTATTTAGACAACACATCAATACAAATAACATATCCAATATCCAATACCAAAAAGTAACAATGTATATGGTAAAAGAGTAACCGACTTACTACTCCCTCATATACTAAACACCTTACCTAAGAACTTACTGTATAATCTCATTAACACTACCTAAGCCCAGAGTAATGTATATTAGATATAAGTACAGAGATAATGTTTAAAGATAAATTAAGTTTACTGATCACCTGTAAGAGCTGTACGTTGTAAATTGATTGTACTATCTCATACATAAGGCCGATATTTAAACGATAGATACAACAACAGCTTCGACAGGAAAATATAACTAAGTATGTAATCATAGTATTAAGCAAACGCGGATCGGTCCGCGCGATCTCGGCAACTATTACATAAACCCTAGAGGTTTTCAAAAGTGGCTTTTTGTGTTAAACCTTGTTTCAAAATTAATAGTGAATAAAAAGAAAAAAAAACACATACAGCAAATACAAGGCAAAGATAAACAGAACAGTATGGTAGCGTGAGGATTTTGTGCTCTTTAAATAACGACTGAACTGAATAACCATACGGCCCGATTCAAAGAATGAGATACGATAACGATAAGTTCTGCAGGGCTATGATGGTCGGCTCTTTAACATTTGTCACTAAGCCTGTCACGTTCTAACAAGTAAGTAAGAGCGAAAGTGACGGGCATAGTGATAAGTGATAAAAATGGAACAATGCTGCCACCGCTGGTTTAGATAAGTTCTCATTTAGATATCGTTTGTATGTCGTATAATTGACAGAAGCAGCTCGATTCAGTCAACCAATGTCACATTGACTTTATATCGTAGATAGATCTTACTGGGATCATAGCGGAATCGAAATAAACGTCAATTTTGACATGTCGTTTAGTTATCGATCTTTTAAAGATCCAAGGTCTTAAACGTGTCTTATTCACTCTTCAAATCGGGCCGATAGGGTTTTTTTGAAATTATGCTTAGGGCACGTATTCATAGTATAAATATGAAGTTGAGATGCCATACGACCTTCAAACCTTCAAGAAAAGAGCGTACTCCCATTTAAAATTCCGGCAACGCACTTAAAACCTCTCTGGTGCTGCGAGTAGACAGACACCCGACATGGGCGATAGACAATTAGACATGGGGACGATAAAATTAATACTTGGTTTATAGGCGTTAAATGATAGTGCCGCCCATGACAAACCAAATAGTCGGTCAAAAATCAACAACAAAATCCGAATGTTGGACCACTTGTACTGTACGTGTACACTCTGCGACGAAGATCGTCTTATAGAAAAGTTTATTTTTCTGGTTGACATGGGTTTAGATGTAAAGCTTTGATGGGAAATAATAGGTAAGATACTAAATTACAATTTATAATACACAACTGTATTTTTAGTAGGGTTTAACGTTTTTATAAGAATTTCCTCAAGTTAGTAAAAAAGCCGAGTTTCATGATATTTTTTTACTTTCAATATTATTGAAGTAAAGGTTACAGTTAATTTTGAAACAATGTCAAGTAATGCAGAAGAATTATATAAAAAGATCTAATATAATTGATCTAAAGTTATAGTTTTACTCTAATTTTTATTTTCTTATTGGGGGGCGTCCATTAATTGCGTCATACGTTTTTGGCTTGTTTTAGACCCCCCCCCCCTCCCCCATGGTGATCTTTGGTGATATTTTCAGGACCCCCCCCCCCCCCCATCCAATATGACGTGTATTTTTTTCGATAACTAAAGAACAGTTTTCTAACAAATGAACCTAAGTACACGTGAAGGATAATAAGGGCGGAAAACTATTATTTTTATTTTATTGACTATAATACAGTATAGCACAGATGAAAAAAAAATACACGTGATACGTGTCCATACCCCCCCGTCCCCTGTGGTGATCATTGGTGATTTTTTGCTGACCCCCTCCCCCCCCTATACAATATGACGCGATTAATGGACGCCCCCTTGACTGCTACTATATTACACACAACTGTTTATCCCTATCCGTCGTTTTCACGTTTGTTTTTATTATTAATAACAAATATACATATATTATATCCATATAAAATCCAAAAGAAAACGTTGTATACTTACATATAATGGAGGGCTTCATATCGTATACTTTGTCAGCACAATACGGAACACAGTCGAATCATATCACTTATATACATTACCTTCCTAATGGTATTGTAAATACTTGTTGTAATTTTTATCTATTCGGTTTTCCGTAGCTAATTGGTTTAATGTAACATACGTCCTTCGTTGTACATTTATATTAATAATCGATCACGTGTCAGTACTGGCACGTGTGTACCTGGGCTGGCTAGCAGGAGGATATGATATCCGGCGCGCCAGGTATCCCTGGAGCAACATGGCGAAGGCCGATCTGCGCGAACTCCGGCTGAATAATTTGACGACTGTTTTAGCCTAATAGTGACCGTGCATATGAAGCTGATGGTCCCGGCTTCAAATCCTGGTAAGGGCATTTATTTGTGTGATGAGCACGGATATTTATTACGGAGTCTTGGCTGTTTTCTATGTATTTAAGTATTGTATATAAATATATCGTTGTTGAGTACCCACAACACAAGCCTTCTTGAGCTTAATGTTGGGCTTAGTCAATTTGTGTAATAAAAGTTATAATGTACTATAATAATATTTATTTATTATGTTTAAAGTAGAGAAGAACCGAGAAAAGTGACGCTGTCTTGTGTCGGAAGCCAAGTCTCATTTTAGGGTACCGTGCTAAAGACAGAGATGTGACTTATTTAAAATACATTTAATAGCCTCTTTGAATGTCCCACTGCTGGGCAAAGGCCTCTCCCCTTGATTTCCACGATTCCCGATTTGGTGTTTCCTCCGGCCAGTTGTTCAGGAAGCTGTCCAGGTCATCCCGTCATCTCCGCCTGGGCCTGCCCCGTCCACGTCGCTCTACCGGCATCCACTTGGTGGCTATGCTAGCCCACCTCTCTGGGTGCATGCGGTAGACGTGACCGGCCATTTTAGCCTAGCGGTTCAAAGAAAATGCAAATACAAAATCAAAAATACCTTTTGAAGAGAACTTGTCTTTCCCCGGGACTCAAACTAACTATGCCAAATTTCATCTAAATCGGTTCGGCGGTTTAAGCATGAAGAGGTAATAACAGACAGACTCACTTTTGCATTTATAATATTAGAATGGATAGTCTGCATAGTATATATTAATAGGTATGGATATATAATATATATTGTTATTATATTGTTATTCAGATAATAATTTATTTTATTTATTATTGTTAGAACGGCGAACACGGTCATCGGCTTACGGCATTAGGAGTTGACTTCAAAGAAAAAAAACTACAGCACATATGTAGATGTTTATTAGGTACACACAAACGTGTTTTAACCTAACATGGACCGTTGTGGGTCTTGAAGAGCACGACACTCGTGCTGTCGCAATCCATCAGACACTTGCTGAGATAATTGCGAAAGTTGCTGGCACAGAACGGTTTGTACGGAGGCTGCGGCTTGCGGCAAAAGAAACGGCATTCGGAATTGATGAAATCATTCAATTTGTGTTTATGCCTTAGCCGTTTCGGGCGAAGCCGACCATCGGTCCTGATATAATCACAGAGAATTCCACCAATCAATCCGAATAAAATCACTGAAAACAAAAAAATAACGCTGCAGGAGTTGGTTCTCATCAGGCCATCAGACCTTTGACAGAATATTTTTCACATCAACCTCCTAAGGCCCAGTTAAAAAACAAAAAAAAACCAAAATTTTACAGTAAATTTTGATTCTACACTCTAGGAAACAAAGTTGGTATTGAAAATTTAACAAAATAAAACAAATCCAACTCTGTTCCAACATGATACTTAGCCAGAACATTCAAGTCTCATATTATGGTTTGGAATTAATTTTCGACGCTAGAAGGTGTACTGTTTGCAGTGAGTAGAAGTAGTTTTTTTAGTAATTTAGTGTCCCACGGCTGGGTAAAGGTCTCCCCTCGCTTCTTCCACTCAACCCTGTCATAATTTGTACATTTCCGCCATCTCCTTTTTGGTCTGCGCGTACCCCGGCCAGCACCATCTATGGTGTTCCATGGGTCCCACTCGATAACCATTTTTGGCCCACCGTTCAGGGTGCATGCGGCAAACATGTCCAGCCCAGAAGTTACACATACATAATTTCTACTATAGTTCTTTTTTCTTTTAGTACATTATTGTCAATGTTAAGCAACACTACCAGATATAGATTACACGGTGAAATTTAATCGGTGGTCAGAACCCCTAGTGTAAATTTATTCGATAGCGTGACGTGACATACGCGTTTGCGTTAAGTCTCATTTCGTATGGGATTTAGAAACAGCGCCAAGTGGGACATTTAGGGTTTAGGAAACTGAAAATTCCATGCAAAATTAGACTTTACGCAAACGCGATCGTCACGTCACGCTGTCGATTAAATGTACACTAGGGGTACAGGAGTTGAAAAATATTAATTACCAACCTAAATGGAATTCAACACGTGAAATTTCATGCAATTTACTTCACCATCTAATTAATTACAGTCACTGATATCATTAAAATTAATAACCACTTTTATTGAAGGGAAGTAGGTGTACGTCAAATGCCATCACTTTGGCGGGAAATTTAACAAATTAACATTGACAAATTGTCAGCTTATTACTTATGTCTTGAGTTTTTATGGCTGTTACTTTGAAAAGGTATCAGCGTTATTCGTCCCATTCGTTTTTCGTTCAATTCTTAATTTCGTCTCATTCTGTATTCATCACTGATTCTTTTTTCGTCTTGCTCGCTATATGTCCCTGTCTTCTTAAGTCCAATTCTGTAATTGTCTTATTCTTAATAAGTCTTAATCGTTTTTCGTCACGGTCTTCCTAGGACTACGTCTTTGTTTATCTCTCTCGTGTTTAGAATCATTCGCACTTTATCTTTTGTCACTTTCGTTATTTATTTTTTTGTTTTTATTGGCAACTCGTTCTTTTTTGGGCATGTTCGCTACTCGTCCCTTACGATGTACGCCTTAGTCTCTATAAATCATTTTTGAACAGGGCTCGAACAATTTATACGGATGACGTAAAAATGGTTTGTAGGCGGTGGGCTCTAGTAACTTTTAAATCTAAATTTAAATTTATTGAAACGTAAAACAGTAATAAAAAAAGTGTCTGTGTCAGCTCCGACGCACGACTGTAGTTTGTTCCTTATGAACGATTATAAAATACATTATAAATCAAAATACTACGAGTAAAAAGTTGGTCCAGTCCATGGTTGCCTAGATTTACAGATTTTAAAATAAAATCTAGGCAACCATGGACTGGACCAACTTTTTAATAAGGCAACCTATTACAGTAATATTACTACAAGATAATATAAATATTTGATATATCTATACGTATATCATACGATTAAACAACAAACATATTTTTTTCTAGGCAACCTATTTGCAATGTGTTAATGCAAATATTATCTATCATTTATTTCTTATCACAAGTAAAAAACAGATGAGGGTAGATATTCCTTATAACGTTTACGCGTATCTACGTAACGTACGTTTGATTTTTAATATCCCAGGCTTATATATGAAAATCGATTCTGTAGGGCCGGTACAGACGGACTGCAACTTGTATGGGAACTGCATGCCGACTGCACTCCAACTGTCACGTCGACGTGCAGTTCCCATACAAGTTGCAGTCGAGTTGCAGTCCGTCTGTACCGGCCCTAAGAGGTAATCTCCAAAAAATAAAAAAGGTATCTATTTTATTAAAAATATGCGTTGCGTATGCGTTGGATGATGTTTGACACGTGACGTCAAAAATATAAAAACAATAACAAAAAAATCTTTGTGGTATACTTACATATAATGGCGAAATTCATGTCGTTTACTGAAAGCACAGTGAGGAACAAGACAAATCATTGCACTTATATACACAGTCACATGTGAGTACCCTCCTAATAGGCCAATCAAATTAGATTTTTCGAAGAATTTCCGGCAAGCTGGAAATTGTTTTAATACCTTCATTTGGTCTTAAACGCGTGTAATCCGAGCTTGCGCAATCCCAGAAGGTGAGCATACATTTTTGCTTTAAGTTTTTTGCTTGTAGCTCGAAAACGGGACGTCAGAAAATTTGCTCTAGTTATGATAAAAACTGATATCTGAGGATCCGAGACGTACCTTAACATGATTTCGTAGTTAAAGTTGTAAAAAGTGGCCGCCATAATGAATTTCTTTTTTTTTTTGTTGTTATGATCATGTTAAAATCCGAAAACGCCTTTTCACCAGTGTTTGATCCACCAAACCTTGCTGGTAGTGTCCTTGTGATTGATGGTGGGTTCCTTCAACATATTATCTCCTAAAGGTACAAGTTGGAACCCGGCGACGTGAGGCGACCGCAGACGACAACGTCATCATCATCATCATTTAAGAGCATGGCTCTTGTCGGTGGAATAGACGCCAGTTTTCGCGGTCCTCGGCCAAGTTCTTTAGGTCCCTGTAAGACACGACATTTGCTTTACCTTTTAGTTGTTGCGACAACGTCACCGCGTCATGATTGGTTTCTGTATATTTATATGAAAAACCATTTGAACTCAGCGACACTAAGCTAGCTACACGAAGTCGGGCTTGGCTACGCATCGCCAAGCTACGCGTCGCCGAGCCCGATCGCAGATCAATGGTGTCGCTGACGTCAGAGCGAAGTACATGGTATGCGGTCAGAGGGCTTACCGCAACCCACGTTCGACGTGTGGCCTCCCTGACACACTTACGTACGAATTTACAAGTGCGACAGAGAGGTAATACGTCGAACGTGGTTCGCGGTAGGCCCTCAGGTTTGAAACAAACACAGTCACATGTCGCGGCCACGCGTCGCCGCGACACGAAGTCTGCATTGTCGTCTGCGGTCGCGACACGTCGCCGGGTTTCATTTGTACTTTTAGGCTCCCAAAATGTATGCACGCCTCCTGGGATTGCGCATACTCTGATTACACGCATTTAGGAACAAATGAAGGTATTGAAACAATTTCCATGCACTGGGAATTAATTCCACAAAACGCTTTTCTGGATCTAATTTGATTGGCCTATGGTATTGCCGTTGCTTATAATTTCGTCGGTAGTCCGTTGCTAATTACAATTAATCAATTTAGCTAACATACGTCTTTGCTTGTATACTTCTAATTAGACGCTGAAGTCGATTAAGCAGCCTCAGTTCTTATGAATTTTTATACGTTTAGGCTACGTCTGCACAGATAGGCGGCTTGCTTAGCGTCTAGAGCCTAGCGAGGTACCTTCGCTAGAGAGAAAATGATTATTGTTTGTTTTAAACAAATACATACTTATCATGAATCCATCCAAATGTTTTCATCACAATAAGTCCCTGTCCTTACCAGTCTTTGCGCATAATTTTAATCGGCACCTAAGCGTGGGCTAGTCCAGCGCTCAAACCGTTTAAGTTCGCTCTCCGATAACGCGCCATTGTTACGCATCTCGATATTCTCGATGACACATTTTAGACTGGCACTCTAGCGTTTGACTCGCCGGCACTCAGTAAAATATTTTTCTCAAACTTGCTATGAAATGATGACATGACTTACGTCAAATTAGGTCCGGAAATACTACATATCAGGTGCGATGAGTGAAGATGATATGTAAAGTTATTTCATACTGCCTTACACACCTAGGACTGTAATGTAAAGCAACCTTCTTTTGTTTTTTAACGTCAAATTGTGACACAACATCTTGACATTCAACCATCAACAAATATAGGTACGCTACCGTTGCTTAGCAACGAATATGCACAACAAATCACCGTTGCTGTGCATATTCGTTGCTAAGCAACGGCGACGGCGCATCGCGCAGGCGCGCGGACTTACGCGCGCAGGGCACCGCTGGTAGAGTGGCGAGCCGAGTAGGTTGCCACAAAACAAATTAACTACATTTTTTGTTTTAATTGCAAGTTTGAGAAAAGCACTATACATATCTCAGCGAGAAACGGGGATGCCGGCCGCGTATCTCTATCCGGCTCTCGCTCAGCCGTCTATATCTACTTGGCCTGCAACCCTACGTTTCCCGGCCTCTATAGTAATGTACTATTCCCATTACAAAGTTTATTTGAATCTTATTGCAACTACTATAGATTCGGAATTCAGACAATTGTTGTTAGTTTGAGTGAATCCAACGCGGCAAAAATAAAGCTAATAATGTTAGTAAAAATCACAAAGATTAAGTAGGTATAGTATCACAGATCCCGAATCTGCTAAATCGAAATTCATTTGAACTGGTTGTCAAATACTTATCAGGATTTTGCTATATGAATATCCTTATGAGCTCATTCTTCTAGTTCTAATAAATATTGTAAGTATAAGTACTACGCTTTTTATTTCAAAGTGGCTGAAAAGGCATGTCACGAGGCGTCAATACCAGTCAAATTTACGGCTACGTAACATAATTTCAAGATTCAATAATCGGTTGAAGCAACCAAATTTTTTTACAGGTAAGTACACGTGCGGTTTTACTTACAATCGACAAAGGATTAGCCGTTTGGGGCCAGCTACAAAACGAAGAACTATAAAATATAATTTTCGCGACCGACCGCACTGCGCGCTTGGCGCCTAGCTAGTCGCTTAGCGTGTATCGAAGTAAACACACTTGTTTGACTGCGTCGGCTGTGTCAGCACATAATGCAAGCCACTAGACTCTAGACGCTAAGCAACCCGCCTGTCTGTGCGGACGTAGCCTTACAGAATTACACATAATTAGAGTTGATAAGAATTCGAGTCTTTTAAGTCTTCTACAGTCATGTCTGAAAATATCGATACGAAAAATTAAGTGCACCCAAAGAGAATTAAGAAGACCAAGAGTGCTCACTCCGTACAAACGTTTTGTTACCAAAAATACTATTATTTTCGTAGTCTACATCTAGCGTCAAGTAGCGGAACTCTCAGTACTGCTACTCGACAATAGATGTCGCGGCAAACAAAAAGTCAAATGCTCAACGATTTTCCGCTAATATTATAATCAGAGTAAGCGTAGGAGTTGAAAATAGAGTTCCGGTTACTCTGGTTATAATATTGGCTGAGTTCCGCTACTTGACGCTAGATGTAGACTACGAAAATAATAGTATTTTTGGTAACAAAACCGTTGTATGGAGTGAGCACTCTTGGTCTTCTTAATTCTCTTTGGTGCATCTTAAAAGGACTCGAGTCTTTGAATAAAGACTTCGTCATAATTTTATAGGTTTTACCTGCGAGTAAAACAAAGGAAAATTGACATTTATTAATGATGTGTGACCCATGAATTTAATGTGGAGACAGTGCCTTTTAGAAAACTTTTGTGCATAATTCGAAAGTTTTCTTTAAAGGGCTCAAGTCTTTACAAAAGACTTAGGTCTCGATAATGACTCATGTTTCGACTTAATGACTTAAGTCTCAAAGGACTTGAGTCTTAACAAACACTAAACGTAATTGATCCCAGCCCAGTCTTTCTTGGAAAACGTGTTGGTAGCTTACATCAATGAACTGGTGACTAAGTTCCTACAAGCCCAGCACGCTTTGGTGCAATTATTCGATGTTAAAACTGTAATCCACCATTTTGAAAATTGTACTTTTACTGTTTTGACAAAAAAAATATATAAGTTTTGTTTCTTCCTCTCAAGTGTGTTGAAAAACGTCGTATGAAACGCGTGTGCATTGTTCATTACCCACATCGGCTTTCTTATTGCGCGCTCGCTTACAGCTCGCGCGCATAATATCGCCTCGTGTGTAGTGACCAGCTTAGCACACTTGTATCATACATAATGTACTATGGTGCTACTTTTCCGCACTAGTGCATAAATTATCACATTATGTAACTAACTCGAAAATTTAAATTCGAATAGGTATTCGAATTTAAATTTATCGCCACTCGATACGAATTTCCTATTTTTCGCAAATAACTATGTTTAATAAAAACAAAGATCAAAATTAAAAACCCTAACACTAACCACAAAACAGAAAAACGCCTAATAAAATAGCCTTCTTAAAAATTATAACCTCAAATACTAAGATTCTCATTCTCATTGCTACTTCAAAATCCTCCTATCTTTCCTATACAACATTAGTAATATCAACTCTATGATTAAAAGGATAGAGTTGTTTTTACAATGACGTGGTTGATGCCAATTTTTCACTCCACACCGCATCTTTTTTACAATTTGCGAGTAATGGTTCGGAATGATGGAGATTATACGCTCGCTGTGGGTTTCAAAAGTGACTTTTCATTTATCTTACTCACGCTGTGTTCGTTTATTTTATAAGGTTTCTATGAAATGTCGCTTTCGTTTGATCCTTTAGGGCGTCCGCTAGCTGGTGCGGATGGCCCACGCTCGCGGGTGACGTAGGTAAAATACATCGCGCGCATCCGCGCCAAGGGACCTACGGCGAAAACCGAATTCACAAATTGCGGGATCTTTCTCTTTTACTCTAACTAAGACGTAATAAGAGTGACAGAGAAAAATGCCCGCAATTGACGAACTTCGATTTTCGCGGTTATACTGCCCAGTTAGCGTTGCTCATACTATTTTTTCTACTAGTTGGTTAAATTAAGATTTCGTATACTGAACTATAATTGCGTACCCTTCATGTATGGGCTCCCACTCAACCATAAGATCCCGTGGACCCGGGTATGTCCTTAAACTACGTCCACAAGAGAGGTATGGGCATTGTGAATGTCGTCTAGCTTAGTGCCACCACGTGCCACCAAACAATTGAAAACTGTGTCATATCAATGTAATTTCGAATATCGATCGTCAGAGATAATGCTTGCCATTGAGTTTCCTTAAATGTACTAAGCCATACCCCGAAATTAACGTAGCTTAAAAAACACCGCATGATTATAAAAAAATATATAATATACCCAAGTAATAGATTCAACAATCTACAAGACATTGTTGAATTTTCCAAAATATTTACTTTAATGTAAATATTTTGGAAAATTCAACAATGTCTTGTAGATTGTTGAATCTATTCAAATCTGGTAATCTCAACCACATGTTTATGGAGCCTACTAGAGTGACTGCTACTAGTGCAACCTGTATAGATAATATTTTCACTGATATTGTTCCTATTACTAAAAAAGTTATCAGTAATTTAGAATCAGACCACTTAGGTCAATTAATGGTATTTGAGACATTAAGGAAAAATACTTTGAGAAAACAAATAACTTTTGTACCAGTAACCTCGGACCGCGTAGAAAGAATGAAGCAAAGTCTAGTTCAGGCGCTACCCTTTTTGTCTTCCGATATATAATAAGTAATATGCAGATAATTCACCCTTAAACGTGTTAGAAAGGTGCTTACGTAACTTACATGACTATTAAGTGATGATATTGAATGTTAAATGCTTAATAGCGTTCATTTGTATTTGATTTGTAATGTTTTATGGTATTTGTATGGTAAATAATGTTGTTTCACTCGGTAACAAAGCTTGTGAAACCTTCGTATCTTGAAACCCTTGCAACGCTCAAGATTCCAACCACTTTCGTTTTCGAACCACTTGCTAAGCTCGCACATTGTACAATTTTATAACCTTTCGCTTGCTCGGATATCAATATTAGCACGAGGAGTTAAACCAAAGATTTCAAATGTAAAGATAGGCGGCCCGTTCATATAATTTCGAGCGAACGTTATGAACCAACTGACTTACTTCGTAGTTCATATAATTCTGAGCGAACGTATGAACCCACTGACTTACTTCGTAGTGCCCGTAGGGCCCGTTTTTAGGGTTCCATACCCAAAGGGTAAAACGGGACCCTATTACTAAGACTCCGCTGTCCGTCCGTCCGTCCATCCGTCCGTCTGTCACCAAGCTGTATTTCATGAACCGTGATAGCTAGACAGTTGAAAATTTCACAGATGATGTATTTCTGTTACCGCTATAACAACAAATACTAAAAGGTACGGAACCCTCGGTGGGCGAGTCCGACTCGCATTTGTCCGGTTTTTTCATAAATCAAATATAAGAATTAAAGAATAATTTTAGCTCTTTGTAATTTTGTAAAACAAATAACAATTAATTTGATATTCTCTCAGGTCAACGGTCGTCCAGCCTGAGGCCCAAAGTGGACTGCACAGTAATGGCTGGGACCAACACACCCGGACAACCCCCATTCCGCCCAACTCAACTTTCCCGGGGAGTCGAATCAAGTAAGCTTTAATATAACGAATATCATATAAAAAATACACTTTTTTACCTACTTTAAATGTGGGAGTAAGAGGTCTATAGCCTGAGCAGTGTCAAATTGACTTACGGCCCCATTCCAACTTTAAGATACGTCAAACATTTGCTAAAGATACAAATATGGATTATATTTCTAAGGCTATAGACCCCTTCTTCTTCAAGAGTTCTTTTGGCTACCTTCCGACTACATCAGAGGTCTCTGAACCCCTGCCCAATCCGGCCTGCAGACGCCCAATGTGACAGCCCACACGTTCCGGCCCGCGGGAGGTTGCCAAGCAGATAGGCTCCAAGACTTCAGCATTCATTGAGAGTGTAACTGTTCCTAGCAGCATCTAAACCTCATAAAACGAATAGGACGGATATATTGCGTATAATGAATTTAAAATATGAAGAAGTGTGTGTGTGTATAAACTTACGCAGCTAACTAGCTAAATACTAGTTATGTACAGAATGTAGCATTAGTTTATGAGACTGCTAGTTTAACAGTCCAGACGCGGTTTATTTATTTAGTATAAATTTTATTTTGACACTTGGAGAGACTTTACACCTCCAAATTTTATTAGTATTAGTACTCTGACATTGGGGACCTTTTACATCTCCAGATTTAATGTGTTTTTAACCATAGAGACTATACATCTCTATTGTATTGTATTAATTATTTATTTTAAGATTATTATAATGTAATGTTTACCCAGGTATTGGCTGTTGTATTTATAAAAATGTTGTTATGTATTTTTCATGTCACTATATGATGTTACTATAAATGTTGTATTGACTTGTAAAAGAGCCCTTGAGGCCTACTTGCAGAATAAATTTTTGAATTTTGAATTTGAATTTTGAATTTTGAAAGTGTGTTACTAGACATTTTGCTAGAAAAACACCCAGCGAGAATATTACCGACCGTCTGGCTATTTAACCATCTTCATCTTCATCATATCCGCCACAAGACGTCTACTGCTAGACGTAGGCCTCCCCAGGGATCTCCACGATGCGCCGCTCTCATCCATCTCTCTGCGACCTTAGCCAGGTCGTCGGACCACCTTCTTGTGGGTCTTTTCTTGCTGCGTTTCCCGGTTCACGGTCGCCACTCAAGAACCTTCTTTTTTCTACGCCATCGGCCATCGATCCTGCGAGCAATGTATCCAGCCCACTGCCATTTTAGTTTGGCCACTCTTTGAGCTATGTCAACAACCTTGGTTCTCTTCCGGATCTCCTCAAAAAAAAAAATAGGACATTATTACACAAATTGACTAAGTCCGACAGTAAGCTCAATAAGGCTTGTGTTAAGGGTACTTAGACAACGATATATATAATATATAAATATTTATAAATACTTAAATACATAGAAAACACCCATGACTCTCATTCCTTCGATCTGGCAGAGAAAACTCGAGCATAGCTTACTCCGCAGCCTTTTGAGTGACTTTTTATGAGATCCATTGTGACTTTGTGATCGACCACGTCTCTGTCCGTGGTAGAACTTTATTATAAGTTAATTATTGGTTTTCAGGGAAATCAACCCTTCACAACCGACCCTTATTTCGCCCGTCTAAATGGGCCGATATCGTCGTCAATAAGATAATCAAAAACATCCGATCGAACTCTCGAAAGAAACTGACTACCGAATCTCGTGCGACTACGATGACTCCAGGTATGCTTAAATTAAACCCATGAACGCTTTAGGGCGTCCGCAAGTTGGTGCGGTTGCACGGTGCGGGTGAGCGGGTTAACGAAAAGTTGTATGAACAACGCTAACTGGCGCGAACGCGTGCGACGGATGTTATTTACAATGGCATCCGCGTGCGGGCGCCCGCTGCGTGCTCCCGCGCCTGCTAGCGGACGGCCTTAACACAAAAGTGGAGGAATCGTGCGAAATCGGCTTTTCATACAAACTTAGTCCTCATTTCCTCTGGGTATTAACATTTTTCAAAATATTTTGACACAATTGGTTGTATATAATATATTGTATATAATATTTTTCGAATTTTTATTATTATAAGAGTTAAGAGCATTTAAAATTTTACATTAAATCTGTTTTTTGCTGCAATTTTTTACAATAATTAAAAAAACGAAAAAAGTCAAACGTAGAGGCATAGCTATGGTTAATGTACATAATATTATGTATAAATATTTTGCATAATGTCAATATTCAGAGAGGAAATGGGGACTACGTTTATATGAAGAAGCGGCCGTCGTCCCCTTTCCTCATGAGCCGTAAACAAAAACGTCACTCACAGGCCAAGGTAACGGGCGCAAGCAAGGTTACTTTGACAGCGCCGTGGGCACGACTAGTTACGACGTCCACATGTTCTTGTCGTTCATAATGTTAATAATGTCGATACGTCTACGGGAAATTTTGTACAAGAAGTTAAGTTGAAATGTACACAATACACATACATAGGTCTGTGGCTGAGACGCCAAAACAAAAGAAATGAATTTTAAACATAGGGATCACTTTTCCCAAAAAAAATACACATCTTTTTTTTATAATTTTAAGATAAACAATATTGACCACTACATCTATGAATAGATGTTTAGCAGAGCACGGGGAGCCTAGCTAAGATAGGAAACGTGCATGAACTGTAGGAGGCAGCACAGGAGCCGTCAGATTTTTGGCGCGAGGCGTAAATGTGATGTTTATTGTTCCGATGTAGCCCACAAGATGGCAGAACCTACTATGCACAAGAAAACACGTGACGTGTAAATGTACATGTATATAATTCCGATTCCGACTACAAGATGGCAGACCCTCCAACGCGCACGGTCCCTATAACAATCGTTAGAAAACAAACGAACCACTATTGTCTCTCTGTCACTCTTCCATTAATGCGATAGAGACAGGCATCTTGTCTAGGCTCTCAGGACAGCTGGTTCGCAGAGAAACACTGTTTTTGCCAGCTAGACAATATAGTGCAAGTTGTGATCTATCTACTATTTTAACCCCCTTTTTCAGTTACAACCTGTTCTTTCTCAAACGACACAAGAAGCATGCTCTCGTATTTCATGCCTAACGATGAATTAGGAATAATCTCCTCCAAGTGCAGTCGGGATTGTAATACATCTAATTTCTGTAACATGGAAACAGGTAATAACCTTTTTTAATATTAAGGAAAAATGAAAAATGCGCCTCCCTAAGGCGTGTAAACAATGAAAGGCAGGAATGAAAAGATTCGCATGCTTCTGGTAAGCTTTGTAGCTCACCAAACGAAGACCAACAACAGCTAAATGGGTAAAATAGATCGTGTAAAAACTAATTTAAGTATAGTTGTAGATAATAGTAGATTATACACCAAGAGGATAAAGTACTGTTTTATGTCACGGGCGCGATATTGAATCCTGAACGTAAGGAAGGACTCAGATTTAACGGGTTATTAGTAAATTCCCGAGCGAAGCGAGGGAATTAAGACTGAGTTCTGAGTGCTGTGAGGTATTCAAGCGCGCCCAAGAGAAAGACAACGTTTTTTATGCCGAAACCTGTCGATACCGAAACTGAAACTTCGGTTGGTCACTATCGAAATTATACAGTTTCGGCGCGGCCGAAGGATTCGGTAGTTTTTTTAGCCGAAATCAATCCTTCGGCCGAAACATGATTTTTATGGCGATACATGCCGAAACCGAAACTTCGGTCGCACACTATTGAAAAGCTTACCTCACATTTAATTTAATGAACATTTACTGTTTTGCAGATAATTACAGTTTACCATTTTGCCCTTCTGACTTGGCTGAGAAACTCGCAGAAAAAATCATTATACATATTACTAAGAAGCCCACGGGATATAAGCTTATCGGGTGGCCAACCGATGAATGTTGCGCCGATGTGGCGACCGGTAGGTCTTTTCTTTAGCTCAGGGGTTCCCAAAGTGTGCGCCGCGGCGCCCTGGTGCGCCGTAGAAAGTAAAAGGGCGCCGTGAGTTCTATCATTATCCGAAACCACAAATATTCGCGGGTACCTATTTGAGCGCTCGCATCGGTAAATAATATAGCGTCGTGTCACTCTTTTTCGACCGTGATTTTAAATTTACAAGGGCGCCGTTGCAAAATACTAAACTTGTAACTGCGCCGCATGTTGAAAAAGATTGGGAACCCCTGCTTTAGCTGTTTCTTAACCCTTTGAACACTACGTCATAAACAAAAACGTTACTCCCACGCCAAGGCCACGGGCGCAAGCGAGCTAATGTAAACCTTACTTGAAAGTGTGAAGGTTACTTTGACAGCGTACGCTAGAACACCAATAGGGGTTCTTGGTGCTGTGGTCGCGAGTCGCGACTAGTTGCGACGCCATTAGGTGTTCTTGGCGTTCAAAAGGTTAAGAAGAAAGTATACAACGCAACGTACTAGAAACCATACTTTAAAATAAAATATTTTTGCAGTACATATGGTGTTACTTTCCCGCACACGTGCGGGAATGAGCACTTTCAGTGTATATGTCGAAACTACCGGAAAGAAAAAAGCATAAGGACCCTTCTTTGATGGAAAGCCACATATATTTCTGTTACTTTCGTAGCTAGAAGAAATTGCATAATTAAAGCCCAAACCTTTTCATTATGCGGTCGTATCCAAAATACACGCTATATAATGCCGAGCGAACATGCACACCAACAGACACGCACCCCAACGAACATGCACACCAACGAACATGTGCACAAACGCGATTTGTGCACCAATGAACTGGGCGCGTAGCCAACATGCCAATCGTTAACGCTCCGTAGCGAACGAAACGCAACTGTTACTGTCGCTCTAATATGAAAGACTGATAGAGAGAGACTACGCTACGCCACAGAACGTTAAGGATTGGCACGTTGGCTAGTGCACTTCGTAGTCTCCGTAAGGTCCGTATTTACGAAGTAATATACAATGTAAAATCTATATAGCGACATTCAAGGGATCGAACGTTTTTTGACGCTACAGAAAGATTCATTATATTGAGAGAAATTAATACTAAAGTAAACCAACTTATAGCCAATAAATGTCGACGTGATAGGCAGTCAATCGTTATATCGAGTGACGTTATGTGGTTATACTGTATGTAATAATAATAAGTCAATACCCTTAAATTAAAATCTTTGCTTACCCACAGAATGTGGTATATATCAACTCGGAGCCCAGCACCCATCTCACAGCTCCGTTCGGGCGCTAAAAAGTGAGTCCCCACGCTCAAGCGAATCATTGAAGCTATACAAATGCACGATACCAGAGGAGGATACAGGTACTTTCTATACATTAAGAGCGCCCGCTAGCGTGCGCGGGTGGACGCAGCGGGTGCCATTGTAGGTAAAATACTTCGCACGCGTCCGCGCCAGTTAGCATTGTTTCCTCAAAAGTATGTAATAGATCAAAGACCATAGGTATATATCTAACCGATGCCCGGTTAGATGGCGCCACTTTTTGATATTTAACAAATTGAACACATATCAGTGGAAGAAGGATCAAAGTCAAATGGCATTCTAAAAGTTTTAATAATGTGTCGAAAGATGGCAGTAAATTTACCGTGGTTACAAAATTTTCTTTGACAATCTGCCTCTATTTCAAATTTTCTTTGGTTAACAGTGATAAATGTGTAGTGTAAATGAAAATAAACATTATAAGAAATTCAATTATATCTTTATTTCTTTTAGATTGCGAGAAACTGCAATCTGATCCTGAAACCCCGGAAAATAATTCCCACTCAACCAGCGACGATATGAACAAAAATACCGTCGTAGAGAAAGACACAGGTATTAAGGGCTACTAGAGTCAGTCTACGCTATCTCTGCAGCGTTTTTGGTGGCGCGGGGTGTGCTAATAATTAAAATTTAAATAAACAATTAACATAACACTTGCTGTCATAAAAGCTGCCGATTTAGCTAAGCCTGGCTCTAGTTAATACTAAAAGGCCCTTTTATACAGATGTGCAAGTTGCGGAAAGTTAGGAAAGTTCTGGGAAATTTTAAGAAAAATCACAGGATAGAAACGGAACATTTAATTTGAGAAATGAAAAATTTATATTCCCGCACAAAAATATGAAAAGTTTCCGATATTTTTCCATGTGGAAATTTCTCCATTTTGGAAACTTTTCGTGAGCACAGCAGGCAGCGTACGAGTAGACAAGATGCCAATAAATATAATAATATGCTAAAGGCGTCGTTAGGTCGTTACTAGTTGTGCCCACAGCGCCAAGAACACCTATAGCTGTCATGGCGGATGCTGTCAAAGTAACCTTCACACTTTCGAATAAGGTTTAATATTAGCTCCCTTGCGCCCGGGAGCTTGGCGTTTGAGTGATGTTTGTGTTTATAATATAAAGCGTTCAAAGAGTTAAACATTATTTTCTATTTCATGCAAAGAAAATATCAGATCACAATATAAGTACAATATGGTACTTCCGAGAACTAGCACTTCAATATATAAAAAAAGTACGTTCATATGTGCTATTAATGTCTTCAACCATCTGCCAAACGAAATAAAAAGCCTCGAAGGAAATACCTATAAAAGATGCTTAAAAAACTTTTTAATAGACAAAGTCTTCTATAATTTAAAAGAATTTTATAACTATGTATACCTAAATGTATATTAAAATATAGTTTAAGATAAAATATTAAAACCTACTTTAAGTTAAAAATAATTGTATACCCGAGAAGGGTAAAACTGTTGATACTCATCAAAAAATGTACCTAATAGTAATATTCTTGTACCTACACAGTTTGCACAATAAATATTTCTGATTCTGATTCTGATTCTGATTTGTTACAGAATGCCACAGTTCTCATTCATCTGAACAAGCACCAAAGAGTGCCTCTGCAGAGTTATCAGAGAATTCTAATAGCTCAAACCATTCCACCAAGCTCAATATTACCGTTTTGAAGAACGATTCAAGTACGAATTTATTAATTTATTTTTAATTTAGCTGCCTACAACTTTAATTTTGAGGACCATTGAGAACAAACGATGCAAAATGATAGGTCACTTGATAAGACACGTTTGGAAGTCGCACGATCTAAAACTCCAAACCAAGCTTTCTGTGTACAAGGCCATGGTGTCTCAAATACTTACGTACGCTTCAGAGTCTTGGCGCCTGTACAATGGAGACATCAAATAGCTTGACATGCGTTGTTTACGCAGCATACTTAGAATTAAGTGGCAAGATTGTATGACTAACACGGAGGTATTACGTTGGGCCAATATCTTCGGTATGGAGGCCATTCTATTGAAAAGCCAACTAAGATATGGACTGGCCACCTCTGTCGCATGGATGACTGTAGACTCCCTAAATCCGTTTTCTATTTGGAACTCAAGGATGGGAAACGTAGCCACGGGGGACAGTTTCTGCGATATAAAAACGTTCTGAAGCGCCATCTCAAAGCTTGCGACATCCCATCAGAGCGTTGGGAAGAGCTTGCGGTTAAGATATCAGAATGGTGCAATAAGGTACCTAATAGAAGGTGTAGCTAATTTTGAAAAAGCTCGACTTGAACACCTGCACGGCTAGCACATGACGGGCGCGACAGTCGACAGGCGAGAAAATGCCGCGACATAGAGCTTTCTCGCGAATCGGTAGCATAAGACGCGCGCGACAACGCGCTGTCTCGCGGACAAATGTCAAAGCGACATAATTTTGTCGTTTGACAGTTCCACGCGGGATACTCTCGAAACTCGTAGCACAAGTGCACTATGGGAGAGAAAATATCCCGCGTTTCAACGTCAAAAGGAGAGAAACTGTTCGAGGCTAGAGGGTCGCGAGAAGCATATTTTGTCGCAGTTTTGTTGACTTTGGTCCTAAAAGAGAGTTAATTTTCTATATTTTGTATTTATTTCATACTACAGCAATTTTCTGTGTAATTTTAATATGAATCCTGAGTTTTATGATTTGTCCGTTAGCTAGATAGGTAAGGTGTAGGTACGTGGTATTGCTTTATAACATACCTATTAAGATACCTATATCTATATCATGCCGGTAATAACAAAATGATTGTATTTTTCCACATTTACTTGTTTGTTCTCTTAAGTTAAATGAAAACCCGACAGAAAAATTAAAAGCCTAAGATTGTGCCACTACATCAACAAAGCAAACAGTTTGATGGCGAATTGACTGGAGGGTGATTAATAGAAATTACTTTGTGGAAATCCGTATTAATTGATACAAAAATACTACTTCGCTAATCCACGAAATAATTAAGTGCTAGTCAATCAGTGCTAACCCGTTACACTTACACGCGTGTTTTTACAGTCAATGCATGCAACCTACCACCTAAAAATATATACGCAAATAGTTAAATAAACCACCACCTAAGTACAAAAACTCGTCACGTGCTTCAATTGATTGTGGGATATAAACCGCGGTATTGGGGTTTAATTATAGGTATATCCGGGTACTAATGATTTATAATATGTGTACAAAAATGCACCACCTAGAGAGGATGGGAGAGGATCGTGCTGTGAGAAGAGTGTATGTGGTGCACCCGGGTGGAAAACGTCCGTCTGGGCGTCCCAGATACCGCTGGAGTGACGAAGTCCTAAAAGACCTGTTTGCCCTCGGAATACCAACTGGCGTGAAGTGGCGCAGGATAGGGCAGAGTGGCGCTCTCTTGCGTCAGAGGCCAAGATCTTGTTTGGGTCACTGAACGAGTGAAGTAGTAGTAGTAGTACAAAAACGCAATGTATTTTAAAACTTTGGAGAAAGCCTTCAGATTGGGTAAGGTAACCTACACCTACTGTACTTAGGTACCTATTACTTACCCTAAGTAGGTGTCTAAGTACACTTTTGTTACTATATGCATTATTTTATTATACGCAGATAATAAAATAATGCAAAATAATGAATCTGGCAGCCCAACTTAACCTCCACCTTACAAAAGGCCACGGCCGTAATACGAGTATTCTGTAGTTACCACCCTAATGTGCGATTCCCACCGACTGGCTGGAGTCAGGCCGCTCCGGAGCGCATTTTTAATGTGCCTATATATTATATATCGCAGAAGCGATAGAATCCGTCCGGAGGCGTCTCCGCGTCCGCGAGCAGTCGACCGGCTTGCGGCCACATAAATGTGAAATGCGATCCGACTCCGCCCGTTCGGTGGGAGTCGTAGTAGTCGTACTTAAATCTAAATATCTAAAAGAGGTCAGAGTAAATAAAATAACTTAATGTTTTTGTGTATTTGCAATATGAGAAAACTTAAAAAACTAACGCTGCATCCATAGATCGCTAAAATACAAAACACGCAAAAATAACTCATTGTTTTAAACATTCTCGTTGTATGGAGTAGGTTCCCAACTTGAGCCCTTCTATGTCCTCCGTGGCAGGATGGCTGCGCCCAGCAGCAGCATGCTTAGGTATAGGCGCCGTGTTTGATGACAGACTTGTGCATGTCATCAATCTATCTTCAAAGCCAGCGGTGCAGCAACTAGCCAGCCACAAGGAAGATATGTTGGGGATTATCATGAGATCTTCAGTCTTCTTTGTAAAGATGGTAGCTTATTTGCCAACACTTTCGGGTAATCTCAATTATCCTGAAAAAACACCAATCATTCGTAAGGAGTGGTATTTAATTATTAGGTAGGTAATTATCTTTAGATATAATAATGTACTCCAACTTGTAACGACAAAGCGAATCAAATTATGATTGACACATTGACATTTCCGACTTCAAAATAATATTTGCTATTTCTTTAATCTTAATACTGCGAGAAGGAGACAAAGTTATCGTGACTAGGGACGTTCCGTTTCTAAAGCTGACTATTCATTATTTTCCCGATTATGTTAGTACAGATTCAGTGTTGCCACGAAAGAAAAGTTTGTTCCAAGTATAAATGGCCACACTGGCTAAGTCGCGCGCGGGATGGCTCTCTCGCGTGGAATTCTTTTCTCGATCTGCCAACTTATGCTACCAAAATCGAGAAACTGACAGGTCGAGATAGAAATTTGTGACAAGCGACTGTTGTTTCTCGCGGCGCGAGTTATCCCGCGTGTAATCATGTGCTAGCCGTGCTGGACGAAAAGCGCCTTCAACTGAAGTCTCGACCTAAGCCGTCCTTCCCATACACATATAACGACCAAGGGCAGCTTTGTTGTGCACAGTGCGACCGGATATTTAAGCGAAAGATCGCTTTTGCGAGCCATACACGTCATCAGAGGATATAGTGTATCGTTGTTTAAATACAAAAGGTTAGTGCAGGCTCACCTATTGACCAAGCAGAGCGATGAGGCATTCCCTCCCTCTTAAAGATGACTCTCATAAGCGTTCACAACCCACTCACATACACATACTCACACACACTTACAGAGACACACAAGCATAATCGCGAGCAATCCTAATCACTTACTTTTTTTATATTAATTATAGTTAATAGTTACCTATCTTTGTAATGCAATACTCTAAGAAGTACAAGTATTGTTACTAAGAGTGACTAAGTTTATTGATAGCTCATAGAAACGGGACTTAATAATGTGTAAAAACCGTGAAAGTTTAATCAGTGTTAAGTTTATTGACGTAAAATTTACCATGTTTTTTTCTCTCAATCTTTTCTCTTTCTTTCATGAGCACAAAAGTAGTATTATATATTTCGATGTATAATGTCCGACCGTCCTTAGTCTGGGACCGGTCTGAAAACCAGCGCCGGGCATGTCGGCCCGGCACACGCTGAGACTGGAACCCTTTGCCCAATACAATAAATACAATACCGGTTGATTTGTATAAATTATTAATGTATCTTTTTTAACTATTATGTAACCTTATTCTCCTATGTACTTGTATGTGGCAATAAATGATTCTTATTCTTATTCTTATTCTTAGTGCTCATAGGAGGAAAATGTCGAGAACAAAACCCCCATTTCTGAGATTTTTACGCAGGAGGTTTCGCCTGAGCTGCAGTTGTCCTTATCGCACTAATTTTAGGAGCCGTTCTCGTCAGCGCAACAGAGATATTTATCTTAAAATGTCATATCTGAGAAGGGGCTCATGCAGCATATCCGCTTAACTCTTGCGTTTGTAGTGTTTGTACACATGCCCTACTTACAGAAGGTCGGTAGAACAGGAGTTTATTCTTTCTGAGTGTGTCTGAATGACGTACCTATACACCTATACAAATACGAAAGTTTTTTCCCAATAACGGTTTACCCTGCAATAAAATTAATATGTCAGTCTTCCTCACAGTGACCTTACTGCTATTAAATCAATTAAATATTATTTTTAATTCTTTAAAACCTTCGAGCAACACCGGCATGGGCATTCGCACTATTTCCCCTCTGCCGAAGCACATGCCCAACTGGGCATAGCGCGATGCGTGTGGTAACTCGTTTGTACACAATAAGAGATCGAGGTGTGCATTTGTGCAAGATTTGTCTTTGACATGTGTCATTTTCTATGTATTTGTGTCGTCATTACAGTTTGGATTTGTGCACGTTTCCCGCCGCAAGAAATGGCAGAACGATTTGTACTGTAAGACATCAATCGGGTTCTTCCCTTCCGGCATGTCGGAAGCCGGTATTGCTCGAAGTTTTATTACTGTAATAATGCCTTTAAACCTATTGTATTTCCGTCAGATTTACGTCGCAAGCCCTTCCGTCTACCCAAGCAAGCATTTCTGAGTTGCTTCACTGGCCAACCCTCGGAAGACTCCTCTATACGCTCCAAGTCCTTGCCTAAACTCAAACTGAAGTCAGAAACTGATCCAGGTGAGCAGTTATCAAAAGCCAAGAGCGACATTATTAAGGCGCGGTTTATAGTAAAATGCGCTGTTTTTAAATCGATATGTACAAGGATTTCATCGATTATTTTCTAGTATGTAGTATTCTACTTTGCTAGTATTCTTCCTTTGTTCACTATATGCCCGAAATTGACTTCTATTGCATTTTTAAGGTCAACTAAATTTTGAATAGGTATCTATATATGATTTAAAGCAGACAGTTATAACTTTTGTCTGAATTAGTAAGTACTATCTTTTCGTCACAAACTTATTTGATATCATTTTACTAGGTTCTCAGTTTGCCGCAGTATAGTGCAGTATTGTATATAATTATCTAATTTTTAAATTAATTAGAATAAATCATAATCAATAAATAAATTTCCGGAAAAGATCCCAGAACTATCAAATCAGAATACGGATGGCGTCAGAATGAGGACGTAGGTGTGCTGCGGGTACGACGCGCGGGGCGCCCGCCTGCCTGTTCTACCACTTCGTCTGCTTCACCCCCTCAAAAACCTTAAATCCGTCTATAAGAGCGCCTTAAGTTCGAAATTATATTATTGATTGAGTGCCGTGGACTCAGCCAGCCGAGTTTAAATAAATTTTCGGCAAAAAATTCATTTTAAGTACAAGCTTTTATCACTGACTGTTTTCACAGACATACACAAGACAAATCTTACAAGCTGAAACACAATTCATTTCTTTTACATTGTTTTATCACAGAATTCCCATTCCCATTGCATTGTCATCCGATTTACGGACCTATGTATGCAGCATTTCAGCTCAATCGGAAATCGGAAAATGGGTCAAATTTAGCTTCCAAGATTTGACCCACACTAATTTACTAACAGACTTACATACTAACAGGGCAAGTTAAATAAAAGCTTGTAAAAATATACGAATACGCAAACAATTATACGAATAGTTAATCAAATTTATTTTTACCTTTATTGCTAACTAAATTTATTAAATTGTAAATTGTAAATTATTTTATACACGGCGCCCCAAGATTATTGGACATCAAGGGAAAGTACCTTAAAATATCGTAGATAGGATATTTTGCTGAAAGAAGACTTAATTTTATTTTTAAAAGTAAGTAATATTGCATTCAAAGAGTTAAAAAAAAAAAAAATTGCTTACTTTTTCTGGGAATTAAACCGAATCTTGAAATTTTAATCAAAAATTTTACTCTTTTCATTTCTTTTGCGATATCATATTTCTGAGATGACTTATTTTTTATGCATTCTTTCGATTGGCATCATAATAATACAGGATGTTGTTTTTTTTCACATTCGTGTCGGTTCGATTTCCAGACAAAATAACTTATTTTTTTAAATCTTTGAATGCAGTATTACTCAGTTTTGAAAATAAAATAAAGTCTTCTTTTAGCAAAATATCCTATGTCTTATATTTAAGGTACTTTCCCTTGATGTCTCATAGTCTTGGGACGCCCTGTATACACAATTGACATGTAATATTATTGATACTCGTATTTTAAATAAAATGTGACAGGCAATAAAAATGCCATCGAGCTGCGACCGGAACTCACGGCGCCTTAAACACATTCCATTTATTTTAATACTTAATTTCTTTTTTTGTCTCAGATTTAATAAATTTTCAACCGATAAAGCTGAATTTGTGGCCGGCGTACTCTGAAGGCTCGGGGATCGCAAGATGTCGTACAATGCTCAATACCGGCTTAGCCGAAGATGGTACATAATCATTTCATTGGTTTTATCATTCCTTTGACACGAGGAACTGCACAACCTTATTCCTCCGTCCCCATTTCACCATCGGGCTACCAGACAACCGGCACTCCGGCATCGCTTCATGGTAGGTATTCTACAAATAGGCACGAAGCGATTCGCTTCAAAATTCCTTATGAGAACTGCCAAGGAGTGGAATGCCCTGCCCGAGTCTGTGTTTCCGCATGAGTACAATCTGGATCTCTTCAAGGCTAGAATAAACAGGTATCTCATAGGTACCACCGTAGACCGCATCATCACTTACCATCAGGTGAGATTGTGGTCAAACGCCTGCCTATTCTCCATTAAAATTAATTCTCCATTAAAAAAAAACACAGGGTCATCGTGTGGAAATATTTTAAAGGTTACACGATGGTCACAGCTGTATGGCTTGTAAAGCCTGACCAGTAATATATGATCACGCGCCATATTGCGGAATTTCATTGGAACTATTTTTTTCATACTAAACTGAACTGTTACCTTATACAGGAGAATAACATCGCCCTCTTGGCAATCATTATATATTTCTGGTTGGGCTATACACGGTATTTTTTCAACCTGAGATTAAATAAAGTAACTTTCTCAAAGAAACTGGATATAATCGATGGTTTATTTTTATCTGATGAAGCTACGAGCATGTACACTTGCCTTAGGGCCTGTTTATACACCGTGTTTTTTTTAGATTTGCGTTAATTTCGAGGGTGCATTCCTGAGCTTAAATTAAGATATTCTAATTAACTCCATTTCGGAGATAATCAATCATTCATTTTTATCTTATAAGGCCCTTACGAGCGTGTACACTTGCCTTAGGGCCTGTTTACTTCTTGATTAGTGTTTAGTGCGAGTTCATACATTTGCTACTAAACGTAATTACTATCTCAGACGATCGATGTTCGAAATGACATTGATATGTCACATTTTCAATTGTTTGGTTGAGTTAAATGTAATGCACGTGTTACAACAACGCTATATGCAACATTTATTTACTTTTTATAAAAATAAAAATAGTAAAAAACAAACCATTTTTTTTTTTATTAACTATGCCATTTAGTTTCCTCAAACATACTTACCGATACCCCGAAGTTAACGGGATTCAATAAAAACACGGTGTATATTGATTAGTGTTTAGTATGATTGTATACATTTGCTAGTAACACGCAAGTTGTACTGTCACGGACTATCGATATGTCATAGTTTCAATTTCTTTTGTCGAACTTATAACGATATAAATTCTTAATTTAAAATGTATTTCGTTGTATTTGGTTGATTGAGTAAGAGTATTGAGAGTTCATGCATCTAAGGTATACATTTTGTTCTAGATTTTTTTAATATAATGGAACAATTAGCGACACAAATTTCGTGCGAAGTAGAGAAGCTGAAAGCATGTTCTCAACGATACTCAGATTTGAAACGGCGTTATTATGGAAACAAATCAAGTAAGTAATTACAATTTTTGAGCTGCACGGCAAGATTCCAACTTTAAGATACATCAAATATTAGGTCTAGATACGATAACAACAATATGTCAGTGTCAAAAGTGACGTTTCTTCAAATGAAAATCTCATTATCTTAAAGTCCGAATTGGGCCGACAGTGTGAAAAAATATTTTTTCAGTAGCAGTAGAGTAATGCTAATGAACCATATTCATCCCTTTTTTTGGCATGTTAATACTAGTTGTATGAAAAAGGACCTTAGTCCGGTTTGACCGCTGTTGGTTAAGAACTCAAGTCTTTTGAGTCCTCTGCGCAGTTTTTCAGTCTCTAAGTCGAAACTTGAGTCCATATAACGACCTAAGTTGTTAAGACTTTAAAGATAATTCTCAAACTATGTACAAAAGTTTCCTAAAAGGCATTGTCTCCACATTAAATTCATGGGTTGTGCACAAATTATTAAAAAAAAAACCATTTTCCTTTGTGTTACTCATAGATAAAACCTTTAGAATTGTTGAAGAAGTCTTCATTAGAAGACTCGAGTCCTTTTCAGTTGCACTCAAAAAACTCAAATAAAAGACTCGACTTGGGACTTGAAACTCGGAAGTTATTTACGCGCAGAGTCACGTAATAACGACTTCACTGGATTTTTTTAACAAGCAGAAACGTCTGTGAACGATGCTATTAAGCTTAGAATAAATTTAAAAGTGGAAAAATTACTGTCTTGGGTGAGACTCGAACTCACGGCCTCTGGATCGATACTCCAGCGCTCTGCCATCTGAGCCACCAAAACCTCATCTCTAGACAGTAATTTTTCCACTATTAAATTTATTCTAAGTTTAATAGCATCGTTTGCAGACGTTTCTGCTTATTATACATTAATTTAGTATGGGTAAATAGAACATCGTTACTGGTGAATTTCCAATATGACTTGGAACTCCGGTAGCCGTCTAAAAAGTGTAACGTTCTTACGGTAGATGTCGCTAGGGTCCCCTAGACCCATATGGTGGAAAAATTTGCTGCCTAGGAATCAGGTTTTGGTGGCTCAGATGGCAGAGCGCTGGAGTATCTATCCAGAGGCCGTGAGTTCAAGTCTCACCCAAGACAGTAATTTTTCCATTTTTAAATTTATTCACTGGATTTCTTCAAATTTAGACTTTAAAGGCTCGAGTTCCTATCATACCAACTCTAGGTCTGACGGCGGCAACTTTGGTTTGGCGTTACATAGTACGATGGCAGTTGCGTTAAAAGCCGATATGAATTAACTTTGACATATCATACCACCGTCACGTCAATCCAAAGTACTTGATAGTAGTAAGTCGAGGTTACAATAATATGAATTATACTTTACTTGCCCTGTGAGCTATAGACCTCGCGAAAAGCTTAAAAGTATTATTATAATCCTCTTTATTTTTTTGACGACCGGTTTGACCTAGTGGGACCCTGCCTACGAAGCTGATGGTCCCGGGTTCAAATCCTATTAAGGGCATTTATTCGTGTGATGAGCATGGATATTGGTTCCTGAGTCATGGGTGTTTTCTATGTATTTAAGTATTTATAAATATTTTTATATTATATATTATCGTTGTCTAAGTACCCTCAACACAAGCCTTATTGAGTTTACTGTGGGACTTTGTCAATTTGTGTAATAATGTCCTATAATATTTATTTATTTTCCTTCTTATTTAAGGTTATTTAAAACATGAATACAAAAGTAAAATACAAAAGCACATACCAAAACAATACAAACCGTTTTTAATAAGATTATTTATCGTTATTTTCTAGGTTGGCAACCTACTAATCCTTCTAATGAATTCCTAATCACCATCACCGAGCATGAAGGAAACAATGAGATTGTTGGTCGATTCAAAAAAGAAACTTGTCAAATTGGTAAGTTACATAATAATCACAATTATTTTCCAAGCCACAAATGAACATTTTAGCTTAAATATCATGAATTCATGAATTAACATTTAAAGATTATTACTTATTATTTGCAAATAAAGTGTTATATTATTAGCAGAGCCCGGAATTTCCGAGCCAAAACAAAAGACTGTCGAAATCTTGCTAGTTTTAGAAACATTTTCTTATCGATATCAAGTAATTATTACCTGTATTAAAAAAAACATGCTGATATACTGGGTCATTAGTAATGACCTTATTCTCTATTACTCATTACCTATGAAATTGGCGTTTTTGTTCATAAGTATTAGTCATGTCATAGTTTATAATAATATTTACATTTACAGAATTAATTATATTTTTTTATATAGTCATCGCGTTTCTGTTTCGAACTGAAATTTTTACAATAGGTAGATAATCTGAGGGCCTACCGCGAACACCGAAGTTTGCAAATTGCGGGCATCTTTCTCTTTTACTCCAATTAAGGCGTAATTAGAGTGACAGAGAAAGATGCCCTCAATTTGCGAACTTTGGTGTTAACGGTAGACCCTCAGATTATCTACCTATTGTAAAAATTTCAGTTCGAAACAGAAACGCGATGACTATAAATAAGTACAAGTTTTTGGCAAAAAAATCATTTTTCTTTCCACGGGCAACTAATACTCATCGTGACAATTCGAAAAACCCCAAACACAATTAGTGTGCATTGATTTATCACAGAGTTCCCATAGCCACCTCCTGCCTCCATCATCAGATCAGCTCCATATCATCATAATATTGCAGGGCAAGTTATAAGCTTCTAAAGACGTTTGATTTTTTTCCTAGATCGCAATAGTCAGGCGGAACAAGTTACATTCAAAATCACGGCTATGAAACCGAAATATGATGTGAGACTACAGGAAATTACCAACAACATAAAAAGTACGTACATGTATTTCTTACATTACTGATTTATTTATGTATGTATATATTTATTGTACATAGAAATAAAAACACGAAAAACACAGTTACCGAACTTATCCCTGTATGGGATCTCTTCCAGTTAACCTTTGAGGAAATGAGTAAAACAGAAGTAACGGTGAATGAATGACAAACAGAAACAAAAGTGTACAATGACTGAAATTAATAAAATGCACGTTTTGAATACAAATTGATACAAATATACATAGATAGAAAAATAACCATAAAATAATGCATACATATATATATATATATATATATATAACATAAATAAAAATAAATAAATATTCAATATATAATATAAATAGATATGAATTCGAACCAGAAAAGTTAAGGAAATTAAACAAGTAGAAGTACTCAATGGAACTAGGAAGTCGTAACCAAAGTATCGGAAAGCCACAATTTTTTAGGCTTCTCCTTGAGTGATGCTACAGATTGGGATTGCCTCACGGACACCGGAATCTCAATTTTAAGGAGGGTCCGTTAATTTAAGGGCTCTATGGAACTTACAAGCTTCGCACAGCTTCCCCTCTAGATTCTGGACCGCTCTGCGGACATCCTCTTCACTTTCTCTTAGAAGGGCCAGGTCGTCGACATACCCAACAAACCGGTGTCTGCCATTCATTTCAACTCCACTTCGCCATCGGGAAAAAGACCTTAGCGAACTCAGCGCCGTCGACTGGACAGAAACAGCTTTGGACAGAGAAGCATGATCTTTGGTGTCGGAGGCCAAGATCCATTTCGGTTCGCTGCACCACAGCAGTAAGTCCGTAAGTATGGGACATGCAAGAAATCAGATGCAATTTTTTGATACATTGCCGAGATTTATGTCGATAAACTTCAAGACCGAGTAAGGAATGACGAGACAAGATCTGGCGCCGCACCAAGGTGCGAGACATGGGTGACGTCATTACCAAGCTAAAATGGAATTACGCGTGACATGTAGCCAGGCAGAGTGATGGCAGTTGGGCCAAAATGTTAACGGAATGGTAGCCACTTTCGGATGAAAAAAGCGCCTGGCGTTGGCTCGTTGGGCAGATGATATTCGAAAAATCGCGGGGCACTTCTGGATGAGACTAGCCCAGGATAAGTGGCGTACGCGAAGAAAGGCCTATACTTAGCAGTGGGCGACTGTGTATTACTTATATTCTACATTGTATCGATATAGGAAAGTACCTATATCGAAAGTCGATAAATGAGAAGTCCATAATAAGCAAAGCCCGAAATTTTCGCGGCAGAACAAAAGACTGACGCAATCTAGTGTTAGAAACTTTTTTATCGATATCGACATAATTTTGAAAGTAAAAATCATTGTTTGACATTAAACATTTGATGTTTCGTAGATGACCGTGCTCGAGAATTACCCGCAGAAGTTAAGCCGAACGACCAAACCGCCAAATGTAAAGGTAAACAAACACAAACGGAGGTTTGTAAAGCGGAGTCAAATATTCATTGCAAGTAATGTAAACAAGCCAATTTACCTTCAATACTTCGTAATCATGCGCTGTTTGACGACATTCATGATCTTATCAACAATTTATACGAGTATCCTCATATATTTTATTTATAACAATTTTTTGTTAAAATATCTCTTAGTTAAAACTGTCATATTTGTTTACATTATTTGCTTTTTCGCTGTTCTCAACCTCTCTTTCAATCAAGGAGTAGTTTGAGGACATACAGTAGTTTACAGTATTTCATTGCAGTATTCATCATATATTTGTATAAAATTACTAGTAAAATATACAATCTACAAACTAACCTATATTTTTTACTCTATACTAATGTGTTTTTTCGTATGAGCATCATACGAAAAAACACATTATTGGCCGTTACCGTAATTATGTACCCATTTGGATCCAGGAAACGGGTCTAGGGTCTTCAAAGTATGGGAAAAGTGAGAACTTTTTTATTATCTACATATTAACTCATCAACATTCTTTTGAAAAGCAATTCTTGTTTGAGCTGATAACATTGGTTTTTCCTAGTTTGCTGTGGTTGTACTGAGAAAGATGAACCAACATACGAAACGGCTGAGGTGAACCCGACCGACCAAAAAGTCAAAGGTGAACAAAAACAAACGGAGGTTTGTAAAGTCAACTCCAGAGATAACTAACCCCTGCACACAAATTTCTGTGCAGGGGTCAGCTATCTCTGCAGCGTTGCACGTACCTATTTCTTAAATTTGTTGTTTTTATCGAACGACCAAACCGCCAAATGTAAAGGTAAACAAACACAAACGGAGGTTTGTAAAGCGGGAGTCCAATATTCATTGCAAGTAATGTAAACAAGTCAATTTACCTCGTATCAATACTTCTTAATCATGCGCTGTTTGACGACAATCATGATCTTATCAACAATTTATATACTCCAATATTTTATTTATATAATTTTTTTGTTAAAATATCTGTTAGTTAAAACTGTCATATTTGTTTACATTATTTGCTTTTTCGCTGTTCTCAACCTCTCATTTAATCAAGGAGTAGTTTGAGGACATACAGTACCGGCCAGTAATTTATCACCTCCATGGTTTTATGGTAGAACTTTTTTTTTATATTTGTAAGTGATATCCACCTCACTACTTTATGTAATCTAGTAGTAGTTTTTGTGCGAGCGATGAGAAAAATTGGTGCCATGTAATGGTTTTTTCATAGAGGTTATTTTTTTTTAAATATAGTCAAATGCATTTTTATATTAGAATTTTTTTAGTAATATACTAAGTCTCCTATTGTAGTTTACAGTATTTTATTGCAGTATTCATAATATATTTGTATAAAATGACTTGTAATACTTATCAACAAATTAACCTATATTGTTTACTCTACACATGCTCATACGAAAAAACACATTATTGGCCGTTACCGTAATTATGTACCTATTTGGATCCAGGAATTCGGCTCTTCAAAGTATGGGAAAAGTGAGAACTTTTTTATTATCTATATATTAACTCATCAACATTCTTTTGAAAAGCAATCCTTGTTTGAGCTGATAACATTGTTTTTTCCTAGTTTGCTGTGGTTGTGCTGAGAAAGATGAACCAACTTACGAAACGGCTGAGGTGAACCCGACCGACCAAAAAGTCAAAGGTAAACAAAAACAAACAGAGGTTTGTAAATTCAGCTCCAAAGATAACTAACCCCTGAACACAAATTTCTGTGCAGGGGTCAGCTATCTCTGCAGTTTTTTCCTAACCTATTTCTTAAATTTGTGGTTTTTATCGAACGACCAAAACGCCAAATGCAAAGATAAACAAAAACAAACGGAGGTTTGTAAAGCGGAGTCCAATATTCATTGCAAGTAATGTAAATAAACCAATTTACGTTCAATACTTCGTAATCATGCACTGTTTGACGACAATCATGATCTTATCAACCATTTATATCCTCAAATATTTTATTTATAGGTATCAATTTTTTGTTAAAATGTCTGTTAGTTAAAACTGTCATATTTGTTAACATTATTTGCTTTTTCGCTGTTCCCAACCTCTCTTTCAATCATGAAGTAGTTTGAAGACATACAGTACCGGCTAGTAATTTATCACCTCCATGTTTTTAGGGCAGAACTTTTTTTGAATATTTGTAAGTGATTTCCACCTCACTATTTTATGTAGTCTAGTAGTAGTCCTTTATGCAAGCGATGAGAAAAATTGGTGTCGTGTAATGGTTTTTTCATAGAGGTTTTTTTAAATATATAGTCAAATTCATTTTATATTAGAACTTTTTTTAGTAATATACTAAGTCTCTTATTGTAGTTTACAGTATTTTATTGCAGTATTCATAATACATTTGTATAAAATGACTAGTAAAATATACAATCTACAAACTAACCTATATTCTTTACTCTATACACGCTCATACGAAAAAACACATATTAATGGCCGGTACTGTAATTATGTACCTATTTGGATCCAGGAATTCTGCTCTAGGGTCTTTAAAGTATGGGAAAAGAGAACTTTTTTATTATATATTAACTCATCAACATTCTTTTGAAAAGCACTCCTTGTTTGAGCTGATAACATTGGTTTTTCCTAGTTTGCTGTGGTTGTGCTGAGAATGATGAACCAACTTACGAAACGGCTGAGGTGAACCCGACCGACCAAAAAGTCAAAGGTAAACAAAAACAAACGGAGGTTTGTAAAGTCAGCTCCAGAGATAACTAACCCCTGCACACAAATTTCTGTGCAAGGGTCAGCTATCTCTGCAGCTTTGCACGTACCTATTTCTTAAATTTGTTTTTTTTATCGAACGACAAAACGCCAAATGCAAAGGTAAATAAAAACAAACGGAGGTTTGTAGAGTCCAATATTCATTGCAAGTAATGTAAACAAACCAATTTACCTTCAATACTTCGTAATCACGCGCTGTTTGACGACAATCATGAACACAACCACACAGCACTACCATTTATATACTCAAATATTTTAACTGTATTAATTTTTTGTTTTGCCAACAAAACTGTCATATTTGTTTACATTATTTGCTTTTTCGCTGTTTCCAACCTCTCTTTCAATCATGGAGTAGTTTGAAGACATACAGTACCGGCTAGTATTTTCACCTCAATGTTTTTATGGTAGAACTTTTTTTTTTAATTTGTAAGTGATTTCTACCTCAATAATTTATGTAGTCTAGTAGTAGTCCTTTATGCAAGCGATGAGAAAAATTGGTGTCATGCAATGATTTTTTTTTTTTTAATATATAGTCAAATTCATTTTATATTAGAACTTTTTTTAGTAATATACTAAGTTTCCTATTGTAGTTTACAGTATTTCATTGTAGGCCGGTTATTGCTTTCCCTAATTTGGATCCAGGAATTCGGCTCTAGGGTCTTCAATGTATGGGAAAAATGAGAACTTTTTTATTATCTATATAATTATTAACTCATCAACATACTTTTGAAAAGCAATCCTTGTTTGCGCTGCTAACATTCGTTTTTCCTAGTTTGCTGTAGTTCTGCTGAGAAAGAGAAACCAACTTACGAAACGGCTGAGGTGAAGCCGACCAACCAAAAACCCAAAGGTAAACAAAAACAAACGGAGGTTTGTAAAGTCAGCTGCAGAGATAACTAACCCCCTGCACACAAAGTTCTGTGCAGGGGTCAGCTATCTCTTTCTTAAATTTGTTGTTTCATTTATCGAACGACCAAAACGCCAAATGCAAAGGTAAATAAAAACAAACGGAGGTTTGTAAAGTGGAGTCCAATATTCATTGCAAGTTATGTAAACAAACCAATTTACCTTCAATACTTCGTAATGCGCTGTTTGACGACAATCATGATCTTATCAACATTTTATATACTCAAATATTCTATTTGTATCATTTTTTTGTACAAATATTTGTTAGTTAAATCTCCATAAAATCTTAAAAGTTACATGTCAGATGCCAACAAAAACTGACATATTTGTTTACATTATTTGCTTTTTCGCTGGTGCCAACCTCTCTTTCAATCATCGAATAGTTTGAGGACATAAGTACCGGCCAGGAATATCTCACCTCCAGGTTTTAATGGTAGAACTTTTTTTAAATATTTGTTAGTGATGTCTACCTTACTAATGTATGTAGTGATGTAGTCTAGTATTAGTAGTCCTTTGTGTGAGCGATGAGAAATATTGGTCATAAAACCGAGCATCGGCTAAAGGTTGTGGCGCCATCGCTCGGAACGATGCCGCCATACCTTTGGCCTTTGATCTATTAGTTGTCGCCACTTTTTGATATTTAACAATTTTAACACATATATTAGTGAAAGAATAAGGATCAAAGTCAAATGGCGTTCTAAACGTTTTAATCATGTGTCGAACGATGGTAATAAATTTACTGTGGCTACAAAATTTTCTTTTACAATCCTCCTCTATTTCAAATTATCTTTTCCTATGCTCAGCAGTGGGCGACTGGAGGCTAAAATGATGAGATCAAATTCCACAATGTTTCGACAATCGCATGCTATTCATTCAATTCAATTTATTTATTCATAACGCAAGTTACATGTTAATTTACATTAATTATTTACATTTACATCTTAAGTCTATTTTTATATATCAACAACAATAAATAATAATAATAAGTATCTAATCATTGCAAGTTGTAAGCTCTTTAACGTTTGGCAAATGGACTTTTTCAGGAAAAAGTGAACCTTTTTTTCAAAAACTCAAGTTCAAGCCGAGTTTTGGGTTATTTCTACTCAGAATCGCGAGGACTATCAATTTAATGGTTCCTCTTCACGATGGGCCATCACACTGGCCCACTACGATGGGCCAGCGAGTAGAGAGCGTAGTGGTGTCGGATAGCTTATGGCGCGGCGGGATGGCGGTGGGATGGCCACGGTGTCGGATTTTCGTCCGCTCATCAAAGGTAGTGGGCCAGCGATGGGGCGTACGCACGAATCTACACATGGCCCATTCCATAGTCCGTGCTCTCAACCATCGCATGGCCATTTCGCTGGTCCAGCGCTAGGCCATCGTGTAGAGGAGCCATATAGAGGATAAATGAGTGTACAAAAATAATTGTCAGTTTTGTGACGCATTTTCATATATATTTTGTATGGACCGTCAAAAATCTAATACTTAAAATTTGTATGTAAAACTGGAGACACTTCCTCTTTTATTTTTGAATAGTTTTTGTGATTTTGAGTCAAAATAACCCAACAATTGATAGTTTTCGAAAAAAGTAAATGGTACGTACATTTTTTTCTGATAAACTCCAAATTTGTAGAAATATTATCTGTTGACCCATTACAGGAGCAATGTTTGTTAATTTTAAAAAACCTTTAATTGCTTACTTAAAGGTTGCTGCAAATGCGACGAAAAACCGAAAGAGATTGTGAAAGAGCCGCCTTGCCAGAAAATTAGGGACTGTACATGTGCAAAACGTATGTATTCAAATACTTTTTTATTGTTAATATTTTTCCTTTTTATTGTGGAACGTACCACATGGTTAAGGTTATGAACCTTAAAAGTGCAGATGTCGCTAATGACGATTCGCGGTGAATGACGGATGGCCAACTAGCGTAGGTAATTGGTAACGCGTTGGTCCGGCAATCCAAAGGTTCGAGTCCCTCGTTGACCAGAGTTGATCATCGTTGATTTATTCGTAGTGATTGACATCAGTATGTCTTTTTTTGTGAAATTTTTATCTACTTTCGGAAAACAGGAATTAGGCAGCCGTCAAATTATAAATACTCGTATAGTAGGCCAGTCTTATTTTTTAGCAGCGCCTAAGTATTCTTTGCGTAAGAAACTTACCAACTAACCATTTTTTTCATCTTTTACACAACTAACCATATCGTTAGAAAAAAGTTTCTAACACTAGCTAGATTGAGACAGTTTTAAAAAACCTAAAAACTTTTAAAAACGTACAAAAAAATACTCTGACGCTCGGTGAACTTACCGTCCATTACGCCTGCTCAAAATTTGTTGACGCAATATATACGCGTGCGTCAGAAATTAAGTTCTAGGAGGGCAATGGGATTGTCGTTCGTCATTAAACTATTGTCATTTCGGGTACTCGAAGGTACGGTACCTTTAATCTTTTCGCCACCATTGACTTACATAACATTCCGTGCCCCACACGCCACGACTTCATATCAAGTCGTGGTTTTGGTCAGTTTTGCATACGTGCAATTTTTGACGTGGCGTTGATGACACTTTATTACGTAATTGACGTGGCGGTGAAAAGGTTAACGCATGTAATAGAACTCTTTAACGACTTTTATCAACATAATTTTGACAGGAACAATCATTGTTTGACATTAATATTTGATGTTTCGTAGACCGTGCTCAAGAATTACCCGCAGACTATAAGCCGATCAACCAAAAAGCCAAATGCAAAGGTAAATAAAAACAAAAGGAGGTTTGTAAAGTGGAGTCCAATATTGATTGCAAATAATGTAAACAAACCAATTTACCCTCATTACTTCGTTATCAAGCACTGTTTGACGACAATAATAATTATTTGTATATATATATATATTTTTCAGTAATTAATTAATATTTCAGTGAAAAAATAAAAAAAAATATATAAAATTTTTAGGTTACATGTCATAAATATGCCAACAAAAGCTGTCATATTTGTTTACATTATTTGCTTTTCGCTGCTTTTTAACTTAACCCTTCTGTCAATCACAGAGTAGTTTGAGGACATAATTGTGTATCTAATCGGATCCAGGGATTAATCTCTAGGGTCCTCAAAGTTTGGGAAAAATGAGAACTTTTTTATTGTCTATTGACTCATCAACATTCTTTCAACAAGAGCAATCCTTGTTTGAGCTGAAAACATTTGGTTTTTCCTAGTTTGCTGTGGTTGTGCTGAGAAAGATAAACCAACTTGCGAAACGGCTGACGTGAAGCCGATCAACCAAAAACCCAAAGGTAAACAAAAACAAACGGAGGTTTGTAAAGTCAGGTGCGGAGACAACCAGCCCCCTGCAGGTTCAGGGCGTCAGCTATCTCTGCAGCTCACTGTAAGTAGCTATTTCTTAAATTTGTTGTTTAATGCGCTAACGCAACGATAACGTTGTACCGTTTAACGCTTAGGGGCTTAGGGCGTTGCGTTGCGTCATCGCAACGCATTTAATGTGATATGTCATAAAAAAATACATGTAAGACGACACTGCGATGCTGTTTGTGACGAAACAACGCGACGCAACGCATCAATGCGGCCCCTTCTTGCCGTCCAGCCACAGCGCTACGCAAATAATGTAAACGCACCGTAAACGCAGTGACGTGATTAATATGCCAGAGTCTTTTTAGGGTTCCGTAGTCAACTAGGAACCCTTATAGTTTCGCCATGTCCGTCTGTCTGGCTGTCTGTCTGTCCGAGGCTTTGCTCCGTGGTCGTTAGTGCTAGAAAGCTGAAATTTGGCATAGATATATAAATCAATAAAGCCGACAAAGTCGTACAATAAAATATAAAAATTTAATTTTTTTAGGGTACCTCCCCTACACGTAAATTGGGGGTGAATTTTTTTTTTTGCTTCAACCCTACAGTGTGGGGTATCGTTGGAAAGGTATTTCAAAACTAATAGGGGTCTTCCACAAACATTTTTTGATAAAGTGAATATATTCGGAGATAATCGCTCCGAAAGAAGAAAAAAATGTGCCCCCCCCTCTAACTTTTGAACCATAGGTCCAAAAAATATGAAAAAAATCGTGGAAGTAGAGCTTAAGAAATACATGAAATGAAAACTATAGCGGAAATGATCAGTTTAGCTGTTTTTGAGTTATCGCAAAAAGTTTCCCCTTCATAGTAAAAAGACTTACTTTAATTAGGTACTGATTATGCAAATTTGCCTATTTGTTTAACTCGGGTGAAAGATACCATTTCATCCCTTGGTTAACAATTTACTATACTTTAAGCTCCAGTTTAGCTTATTGTGACGGAAGAGTAACTACGGAACCCTACACTGAGCGTGGCCCGACATGCTCTTGGCCGGTTTTTTTTTATTTTATTTACCGAGATGTTGGCAAACAACCGTGCGTCCCGACTGATGTTAAACAGTTACACGCGCATTGTTGGCATTTCAAGCATATCAGAATTCCTACTCAGAAGCACCGAAAACTTTACATCAGGTACAAAGCACTAGTTGTAAACCAACATATTAAATATAAACAGTGCTATGACTGTGTTCTTCTGTTTGGTATAAGTACTTCCCGAGTTAGGCTGTTCAAAATTCGAGTGAGATTCTTTTCCCAACCTCTCTTTTATTCACGGAGTAGTTTGTATTATGAACAGAATTATGTATTCGGATCCTGGCATTCTGGGTCCTAAAAGTTTGTTGTTGTCTATAGACACAGCAACATTATTTTGACAAGAACAATCCTTGTTTGAGCTGAAAACGTTTGATTTGTTCTAGTTTGCTGTGCTGAAGAAGATAAACCAACTTGCGAAACGGCTGACGTGAAGCCAGACAACCAAAAAGCCAAATGCAAAGGTAAACAAAGACAAACGAAGGTTTGGGCAGTAACCCCCAGCAAACAAGTTTGTATGCAGTGGGTTCAGTTATATCTGCAGCTTACTGTGTTTACCTATTTCTTAAATTTGTTGATTAAATTATCGGCCATGTCGTGTGCGCTAGAATGCGCTAACGCAACGATAATGTTTAAAGGCCCAATTAGCTTCGCTACTATAGTTATAGTATTCTGTGCCTTCGCTGCGGCAATTAGTGTAACTCGTAATTAACCATACTTTACATGGGGTCTTTCGACCTCCTGCCGCAGTGATGGTGTGTCATAAACAGACAGAAGATTTTATAGCAAAATAAAGTGATTGACAAAATCGAATATCGACATGTCTATTATCGATGTTACCTTAGCGTTATAGATATTCTTTAACATTGTATAAAAAGATAGCTACCGCGAAATACACAACACGTTCGTTATCTTCTTTGATACACCTATTGGTAGTTTTTTATTTTTAAATACTTAAATGTAATAAAGAAATTATATTCGGGTTTGTAATTGATTTGCATTGTTGAAATTTCCTGGTATATTACAGAAAGTAGAATTTACACCTTTTAATTATTAATCTATAACTGACTGTTTCATATTCTCATGCACTCGTTTTGCCACAAAAACTTTTATGTCTGATCATAAAAAATACATACAAGACGACGATTGCGAAGAAATAACGCAACACAACATACTAGTATCCTCAAAGTTTGTCAAAAAAGACGCCATTTTTGTTGTATAGTAAACACCCCTATCATGGACCAGGCACCAGTGATGGGATGGTATAGAACTATAGACAAATCCTATAAAACAAGTATTAACCATCAGTTTTTAATCACTGGCAACATTTTACCATAAACAAGAGGCAAAAAGCTGCTTGAGATTAATTTTTCATTGATATTTGTTAGTTTGAAAATAAATCGCCCCATACATATGGCTAGAGCAAAAAACCATAGTTTTAATTGGTTAATAAGATTGAAACTAATTGCAGTAGCTTTCATTAAATACATAGAAACCATAAAGGACGAATTGGACATTCGACTTTTAAAGCATAAAGCGGTAGAAATGTTACAAATGTTGGTGAAATATAAAAAAATACTCCAAATTTTCTCTTAATTGCCCCATGATTGGTGCCATTAACATATTATACTATATTGACTCATAAACATTCTTTTGACAAGAGTTATCCTTGTTTGAGCTGAAAACATTTGATTTCCCCTAGTTTGCTGTGGTTGCGCTGAAGAAGATAAACCAACTTGCGAAACGGCTGACGTTAAGCCGAACAACCAGGAAGTCAAAGGAAAAGGTAACTAAAGACAAACGGAGGTTTGTACAGTAAGCTGCAGAGATAACTGACTTCTCTGAAAACGAGTTTCTATACAGGGGGTCAGTTATCTCTGCAGCTAACTGTACATACCTGTCTATTAAATTGGTTGTTCCCCTTTGGTGCGTTGCATTGCGTCTAACACCTTCGCCGGGCATTTAACACCTTCGCCGCGGCAATTAGTGTAACTCGTAATTTAGCTTGAGGTTTTTCGACCTAGTATCTTCAAAGTTTGGCAAAAGAAGAGACGCCATAAAGAGCAGTTGCAATTTGTTCTTAGAAATCCACGTCATATCAAGTTATCAACAATATTTACTTAAATATTTTATTTGTATAATTTTTTTGTTAAAATATATGTTAGTTAATAATATTTCAGTGAAATTAACCTCCATGAAATTGAAAAAGGGTCCATGGATTCGGCTCTAAGGTCCTTAGTTTGGGAAAAATTAAAACTTTATTATTGTCTATTGACTTATCAACATTATTTTGACAAGAACAATCCTTGTTTGAGCTGAAAACGTTTGATTTGTTCTAGTTTGCTGTGCTGAAGAAGATAAACCAACTTGCGAAACGGCTGACGTGAAGCCGAACAACCAAAAATCCAAATGCAAAGGTAAACAAAAACTAACGGAAGGTTTGTATGTACAGTAAGCTACAGAGATAATTAGCCCCCGCAAACAAGTTTCTATGCAAATCAAATTACCATAAAAACCTAACCTAACCTAACCGTAAATCAAATCCATCAATGCCCAAATTAACTAAATGACTACACGACGTTCAGCCATCTGGTTAAAAGTGCGATCGATGACTCAGCTGGTTGTTCTTCAGCCAACTAATTAGCTAACTAATTTAACCAGTTGTCTGCGACATATTTACAAACGCCTCTATTATCAAGGCGTGTACAGATATTTTTGAACACCTCGGCCGACCGCCAATGGCCACTTGTTAATAAACAGACATCGGAGTTTTATCGCACGGTAAGACTAATAGCGAGCTATGGAGTCGACATTAGCAATGAAATTCAACTCATATTCATACTCGTACTCATTCATCCATTTAATAAGTGATTTTATAATCAAGAACTAGAACTTTGACGAGTTATATACTAACCTTTAATTTTGTCTGTATATAAATATTACAAATAAGAATATTTTAAATTTTTTGTATTGATTGAATTACGAAATTTCGTTAAACAAATAATATGTAATTAAAAGAGGTAGAAATAATATTAATAGAAATAGAAATATATTTATTACAAGAACATAGTATTTTGATACAATTGGTAGTCTTAGAATAAAAAGTCCTTATGTTCTACCCTACGAAAGGCATGCAATATAAAGCAAGCGTCAAGCAAACATGCAAACAATACAATTTAAAATATAAACATTTTGAGCATATTTATCGGATGATAGAAATTACAAATAGTACATAACTAAATAAAGCATCAGATTAGGATATAAATTAATCAATACAAAAAAAAATCTTATTTGTAATATTTATGCCCCGAAAGACAAAATTAAAGGATAGTTTACAAACATTCATGTACTTGTAAAATTAAAATCACTAATTAAATTTAATGAGTATGAGTATGAATATGAGTTGAATTTTATTACTAATATCAGTGCGACAAAAACTCCGATGCCTGATAATAAATTTCGTTTCTCATAATATAACAGCGAAACAGCCCACAGACGACTCCCAGGCCCCACCGACCACTCAGTGCCCACCGACCAAGGATAAGACGACAGAACCCGATGAAGCAGGTACTAGATAACTTAGGAGGGAAGTACGGTCACGTCTGAAAATATCGATACGAAAAAAATGCCAAAGATCTGTATACACGACTTTATTGCCCATATATTAAGGTAGTGTGTACATATTTTCGTACCGATATTTTCAGACGTGACTGTACCTATACCACGTAGTCATGATGTTTGATTGATGTTGTGTAGAAACTAGGTTTAAAGGTTTTCCTTTTTTTCGAAAGGGCTTGTGCACAAATCACGCGAGGTTTTTTGGCTACTTTTTTGACTCCCCCTCCCCCTTGGTGATATTTGGTGAGGTTTTTGGCGAAGGTGGTTTTTTTATTATTATTTTCATTCGACCTAATTTTAAGATAAACAGTATCTTATAGAGTAAATCTTATTTAGACTCCCTATTTTGAAGTGCCAAGTGAAGATTTATGTTAAACAAAACCGAGAAAAAGTATGTGGTAGATATTTTTTCTTAGTTTCGTTCACCATAGAAAAATACACGTGAGGTTTTCTTATACCCCCCCTCCCCCAACGTGATCCGTCGTGATTTTTTCGTGCCCCCCCCCCCCCCCCCCCTATTGGACCTCGCGTGATTTGTGCACAAGCCCAAATTAGCAAAACCAAAAAAAAATTTTCAAGCGAAACCTATAAACTTAGAATATATTATGCTGAAGCGATCGACATCAAAATCGAAGTGATTTGTTAAGATTTAGTTAGTGGAAAACGTATTCTCCCGAAATGGAAATTCATAGAAAAAGTACCGTTATTTCGCTAGGATCGCAAAGCTATTCTTCCCTCTTAAGCCAAAAAATACGGTTTAAGTTACCTAATTTTAGTCTCCATTTATCCTATTTTCATTTAGGAGGTACTAATTATGTTTACAGTACATATGGTGCTAATTACCGCACTAGTGCGATAATCAGCACCATATGTATCCGTGACCTTTGTAGAGGGCATACAGAAGAAAGTGTGAGCGCGCAAGAAAACATGAGGTTTTCTCTTTCCTTCAACAATTCTCCTTCTTGACTGAGAAGGGACACTCACATGCCTATAATGGGTACTTTTATTTTTATAGTGGGTACAGTCAGCAAAACTGTTAGCTTAGCACTCAGTCCTACATACAAAAAATATTTGGGGTGTTAAGCTAATAGTTTGGTTGATACTTTCATATGTGCAAGTCACGGAAAGTTTTCAAAAACTTCATCAAGTTTTCCAAAATATCCAAGAATTTCTTCAAGTTTTTGGAAACTTTTATTGCAGGTTTAACTAAGTATGTTTATCGATTACCTACCCGTATATATTTTTTCAGAAAAGCCGCGAAAATTGTCGTGTGTCCGGTACATCAGCAATTTATTTAGCAAAAAAATGAAGTGCAGTAAGTTTAAACTATAAATTTGACGAACCACAACTTTTTTTACGTCCACACCACTGTTCAAAATATGATGATGAATAGGGATTTGGGTCGGCGGCTGAGGGAGACGGGGTACGACCCTCGGTCCGGATCGTACCTGGCCCAACAGATCTCATTGGCCATTCAGCGTGGTAACACTGCCAGTGTGATGGGGACATTTGAGCCAGGTACGATTCGTGACGGTTATTTTCTTTAGTTTAAATTATTGTTTACTCGTATAAATGACGAAGCCTGTTACGGATATCATCATTGGTATGTTTGGGACGAAGCATGTTGCTGATATGCATCTGTGACCACCTGACGAAGCCTGCGTTGGTGATGAAAAGTAATTAATAACCTACGTCAAAATTGCAATATTATAACTAGAGTAACCGGAACTCAATTTTCAACTTCTACGCTTAGAGTAGTAGGTATTTTTGGTAACAAGACCGTTGTATGTTGTGAACACTCTTGGTCTTCTTAATTCTCTTTGCTATACCTGAATTTTTTTTTTTTATAATCTTTGTTTATTGAGCTAATTGTTTTCTGTAAACGCAGTGTTTGAAGAAACGCCTTTAGAAGCATTCTTAAAGGGCTTGAATGCTGATCCTGGAGGGCGTGACGACATCTGCTGTCAGACGTCAAGAATTAATGAGCCCCGGGGCCCCCAAGCTAGCCCGAAGTCCCAAGCTAGCCTGAAGCCCCCTGTTCAAGTTAATCGAGTTTTGGGTGAGTAGATATACTGCGTTTATTGTTAATATAAGCATAAACTTAAACGAGGCGTAGGTTTTAGTAATGAAATTATTCGGAAAGAAACTTAATGTACCCTTAAGGGGCTCCCCGTAGTTTTCATCTATTTTTGATTAGTTTTCGTTTCTCCTATATTTGCACTATATGTATAGATACTCGTATAATTATAAGACAAACGGCTTCTCGTATGGGTTCTTCAATCATTTATCTCCATTCTCGTCTGCCGGGTATTGAAAGAAATGAACACTTTTTTTTGTTAAACATTGTCTAAAAACACTTTTTTCGTTACTCGATTACTGTGAAGGATTTTATATGTACGTTCATCATCTTATAGAAGTCCTCCGCCGAGTCAGGCTGTCGGTATGATCGCGATAAACTAAAAAACTACTAAACGGATTTTCATGTGGTTCCCACCTATGAATAGAATGAATTTTGAGGAAGATTTAGGTGTTTAATTTGTTAACGTGTGCGAAGGTGGGTCGGCCGGGGTCGCTATTTTTTTTTATAAAACCATGGAAAGTGTGTTTATTAAAGCCTAAACTAGCAATCTTCTACCCTCTGATTATGTGGTCGTATCTCGTATTATTGATAAGCCATCTTCATCTTCGTTCAGGTTTCGAATGCACAAATGGTTATAAATGCATACGAAATCATATAGATGGCGCTGTTAACTCTGATCACGAGTTAACAAAGGGAATAATGTGTCAATTTGGTTTCAGTTTCTCTACCTGAAGCAATTACTTACAAACATCTACCCAACACCATTTCAATATGGAGCACCGCACTCTGCGCCACACACACAAGAAAAGAAAGCTACAGCAGCTGCGATTCCTCTCAAACCTTATGTGTTAGAGTAGGACAGAGCAGAGTCAACCGCGTCTTCAGCGTGACGAACATATGCAGTGGGAAGGAGATGGAGAAACTTAGATTGGCGTATTTTTTGTTAACGGCGATGGAAGGGAGAGTTAGAAGGGTCAATATTAATAGGTTGTTTTCTTGAAAATTTGCCAGAAATAAGTAGGCATAAGACCTGTGTTGTAATATATGGATTATATAAAATAATCACTACCTCGGGCGAGACTTGGTGTCGGTTATACCAGAACGCCGCTTAATATCAGTTTCGTACACTGTCACGCGATTTCCTATCTCTATCAATATATATATTGCTGTCCCGTTGAAGATGCCGGCGGTCAATGCCACTGTGCGAGCAGGACAGCAATATAATTATTCGCGTGAGAAAGAGACAGGAAATTGCGTGTCTATGTACGAAATTCTTCGTGCTTACTTTACTGAGTGAGTTCGAGTCTCACCCGAGCATTGACATATATCTAAAGGCCTTACGGGCACTAAGAATGGTGCTAGTTCAGTGGTGTCACTCACGAATTCGAGCCAATCGTGCAGTCTAACGCAACTAGTTGCGACCAATCGCGCACGTGATGCGAACTCATCAACCAATCGCGTTGTGGCGTTAGACTGCACGATTGGCTCGAATTCGTGTGCGTGACACCGCTGTACTGGCCCCATTCTTATTGCCCGTAACGTCCTTAGGTCAATGCACCCGAGTTGAATGTTTTTCTTTATTTCAAAAATTGTGATTTAGTTTATACTGATACAAAATCAACTATTTTTTTTGTCAAAAGGGTACCTATCTGCTTGTATGGAAATTCGTACCTACATAAATTGTTTAGAAGAGTGACTAATTGTGTACCCCTAAAGTTTGACTGTCTTGGTTATAATGAAATTACTGTACATTTTTTCTGTCTGTACGTAAACGTCTTATAATTTAGTGAATATATACATACTCGTAATAATTAAGGTAACGTTGTGATAATAATGAATAATTATTGAACTAGTCGTTTTTTCATGTTTTTTAACAATTAACTATAAAAGGAGCATATATCGGCTGATACTTTGTCCGATGCAAAGAGCATATAATCACTACGTGTCCGATGATAGTTTATATGCTCTTTTTAAAAAACCGTCAGCCGGTTGTATCGCGGTGGAAAGACCGTCAGCTGTAAAATGAACATGTTAACCCCCTTTTCCAGGCATAGTACGTTTTATCGACCACATACGCGCCAATAAAATTTCAACCTTAGCCATCCGATTTAAGGTTCAAATTAGATAGAGGACCCGGGTACGTCCTTAAACTACGTCCACAAGAGAGGTATGGGCATTGTGAATGTCATCTTGCTTTGTGTGGTAGGGCACAGCACAGCGGATGTCATTCCAGATTTAGAGCAGAGCCCAACTGGGGAAGTACCTCCACCTTACAGAAAACCGCAGCCAAATAACACTAGACCCTACTCATAGTGTTGTGTTCCTGCCGGTGAGTAAGGTTGCCAGAGCTCAACGAGGGGGGGAGGGGTGTTAGGATCGGCAACGCGCATGTAATTCCTATGGAGTTGCAGGTGTACAGTCAGCATCAATAGTAGCGGATGAAACAACGCGCCAAAAGTATCTGATATTCTGGATAACTTTTCCAAATATAGATAAATCTCTAAAATTTACATTCAAGAGTAAATCTTTTGCCGTCTTAATCGTTCTACACATAGAACCACCACATTTTGTTAAGCTGTTACAGAATGGTAGATACTTTTGAAACCTTGTTTGATCCGCTACTTTTGATGCTGACTGTACATAGGCTACGGAGACTGCTTACAAAGGCGGGCCGTATGCTTGTTTGCCACCGACGTAGTATAAAAAAAATGATTGCACTTTCGGAAAATGTGACTTTTCTTCAAATGGATCATCAAAGCTGGATTAATGGAAATATATTTGAATTTTTTGGGAAAACCTTGTAGATTGGTGCGGCCTGGAAAAGGAATAAAATACGCGCCTTACCACTTTGTCCGCAAGATATGCGTAATGTGTATATTGTTATTGCGTAATCCGTTTATTTGAAACGCCTGACGGAATGCTACATGCAAAGTTTTCATAATTTTGTTATACTACCATAAAAAGGTAAAGCACTTATTGTTTACATATTCATGCGACCAGCTGACGTTCTTACCTTATTTTTTTAATTAACAATAGCATCTGAACTATCATGTGGCATAGTATCAAACGGGAGGCAATGACTTTAATTTTTTACGTGTTTTGGTGATTTCTGAACCCACCAACGGAGCGGCAGCTGATGTCAACGAGGGTTACTACACTATACGGGTTTTCGCCCGATAGGCGATTGGTGACATAAATCTATTCCTGGCTTGCAGTTTATAAATAATAAAACTAGAAATCTGGCTAGAGCTCAAAAATGCACACGTGTATTGACAACACAGAATTGCCGCGAGCGACTCAACTGCCCGCGTAGCCACCATGCCAATAGCGAACGAAACACAACTGGCACTGTCGCACTAATATAGAAGAGTGATAGAAAGAGATGACTAAGCTACGCTACGGAGCGTTAACGATTGGCATGTTGGCTACGCGGGCTGTACGGTCGCGTCTGAAAATATCGATACGGACAAAGTGCCAAAAATATGTATACACTACCCTAATATATGGGCTATAAAGGCGTGCATACATATTTTTGACACTTAGATCGTGTCGATGTTTTCAGACGTGACTGTACCGCGTGCAGTTTGACAGCGCCAAATATTGTGATGTTTGACATACATGATGATTTTTTTAATGACCTACAATAATGAATAATTTACGAAGTAAATATATAGGTCATACTGAGCAACTTTTAAATAAGTATGTAAATATTCTTTATTGTGCACCATACAGTTAAAAATAGACAGGAAATGAAAAAAACACGTAAAAGTTAGGTAACAACAGGCGGTCTTATCGCTAAGAAGCGATCTCTTCCAGACAACCTTTGGGTAGCAGGAAACTATGAACTTACAACATACTACTATGGGACCAACCCCGGAATGTCAAAAATTACACAATGCTTTTTGTTATTTGATACAATTTATTAACAGTATTTTTGTGTTTACGTGATGAAGCGTAAAAAAAAAACAATATATTACCAGCCAAATACACTATACTAACATACTTATGAGTCTAAAGTTACTTGAAATAAATGATTAAAATAAAAATAAAAAACTATGGCTTTGGAATAAGTTATCATAATGTATTTACATTGCAGATTATATTTTACATCATAGAATACAACATCTCTAAATTTATGTACAAAATAATAAAAACTGCTTCTTAAAACTAAAATAACAAAACATTACTTTTCCTAAATGCCTAAAAGTTTGATATTAAAATAAATAAATCAGTCGCGCTTTATCGTCTGTCATAAATGCGAGAGTGATACCATAATAAGGAAGACGATATAGTGCAACCATCATATCCTTAACCCTTTTCCAGGCATAGTACGATTTATCGACCACATACGCGCCATTAGAATTTCAACTTTAGCATTCCGATTTAAGGTTCAAATTAGATTACACTTTCAGGAAATGTTGTCTTCAAATGAATCATCAAAGCTGGGTTCAAAGATTGGTGCGGCCTGGAAATGGGTTGAAGTGTATTCGAATAATTTCAAACACTTACGATTATTAGGTAATTCAGAAGGAATACCCGATATTGTGAAGTAATCAGAATTACTCGAATACACTTTACAGCTTTTGGCTATCCTTTTTCCACGATTTAAAGATTACAGACTTAATAACTAGAAACAAAGAGAATTTGAAATAGAGGTGGATTGTCAAAGAAAATTTTGTAGCCACAGTAAATTTACTGCCATCTTTAGACACATGATCAGAACTCTGAACGCCATTTGACTTCGATCCTTATTGGTTTACTGATATGTGTTAAATATCAAAAAGTGGCGCCATCTTACCGGGCATAACCCAAAGCTTGTGACGCCATCGCTCGAAACGATGCCGCCATATCTTTGGCCTTTGGTCTATTAGATGGCGCCACTTTATGATATTCAACAAATTAAACACATATCAGGGAAAGAATGAGGATCGAAGTCAAATGGCGTTCTAAAAGTTTTAATGATGTGTCGAAAGATGGCAGTAAATTTACTGTGGCTACAAAGTTTTCTTTGACAACTCGCCTCTATTTCAAATTCTCTTTGCTAGAAAGTTGTAACAATCACCTTACATTTCTATTAAATAATTGTGAATATTTTTTATAGTTTAACCAAGCTCTGTTTTTATACCCCAAAATCCATTTAAGTACTAAATTGGCATTTTGATTGGCCAATCTACTTCCCAATCTGTCAACTAAAATGCCATTTTGATTAGGCAGATTGGGTAATGAGACTAATGAGAGTAAAAGTATTTGGGATATGAAATCATAGCTTACACTTCAGTCAATTTATATTATAACAGTTTTTACAGTACATAATGGTGCTACTTTCCCGCACGCGTGCGGGAATGAGTACTTTCCGTGCATATGTCGAAAACTTGGCACAATGGAATGTAATTTGGAATCTGGAGCAGCATCTCCTCATATAACCCCTTTTCGAACTAAGGGGCAGCTTTCTTGCCGTTTCGTTCCCTACGGCGCAAACGATTGGCATCTTGGCTAGGCCCCCTAGGGTCCTAATCAATAAATATTGGCAACTGTTAATCGGCGGAGGAACTAGTTTTTAAGAAAGCGACTGCTCACATATTGTGTTGTAGAGCGGCGTGCAGTTTAAAAATGGTCTCTTATAATGATGTTCATTTTAAAGGACCTGCATTTATCTTAGTGAATGATTATTATATAAAGGGTTAACGACGGGCGTGTGACACCTCTGTAGTTGCAGTCATTCATAGGCTACGGTGTCTGCCTACCATCAATACCATCCATACGTTTTCAGCTACCTTGTTGGCATTGAAGCGTCCCTTCCAGCAATGTCTCTTTATATTGACTAGTCCTTCTCATCTGAAATTAAAAGAAATGCTCAAGTTATATTACTGTAACAGCAAATTATTATCACAAAGTAAAACTTTCTTTTTTTTCATTAGGTTGTATCGAGTAAGATGTACAGGTGGGCAAATAAAAAGTATATATTTTGTTTTTACATTTTAACTATAATTAAGTTCAAAGATGTTTAACCATTTGAACGCCGCGTCTAATTGTGAACCTTGTGACTACCGTACGTTACATGACGTCTTTGGCGGTCAAAAGGTTAAGTACTGTTTTATAAACCAAAATCCCCCTCTGCGTCTGTCTGTCTGTATGTTCGCGATAAACTCAAAAACTAAAGTACTTTCATGCGGTTTTTACCTGTCAATTGTGATTATTGAGGAAGGTTTAGGTGTATAATTTGCTAAGAGGCTCCCCGCGGTTTTCATCGATTTTTGGCTAGTTTTGAGTCGTTACTCCTACATTTGCACTATAGATACAATATAAGACAAACGGCTATCGGTTCTTCAATCTTTTATCTCCATTCTGGTCTGCCGGATTTTGAAAGAAATGAACACTTTTTTTTAAACAATGTCTAAAAAACACTTTTTTCGTTACTAGATTTCTGTGAAGGATTTTACATGTACAAAATCTACACATTTGGGTTCTTTGACGTCGTCTAAGAACTGGTCAGAGATTTTAATTTTAAACTTATTAACACAAAAGTAACAGTAAACTCACTTGAGGCAGCGCGGCGTGAACACGTGCACGAGAGAGTCCCAGCCGCAGTCGGCCACTTACCTCACTTGAGGCAGCGCGGCGTGAACACGTGCACGAGCGAGTCCCAGCCGCAGTCGGCCACTTACCTCACTTGAGACAGCGCGGCGTGAACACGTGCACGAGCGAGTCCCAGCCGCAGTCGGCCACTTACCTCACTTGAGGCAGCGCGGCGTGAACACGTGCACGAGCGAGTCCCAGCCGCAGTCGGCCACTTACCTCACTTGAGGCAGCGCGGCGTGAACACGTGCACGAGCGAGTCCCAGCCGCAGTCGGCCACTTACCTCACTTGAGGCAGCGCGGCGTGAACACGTGCACGAGCGAGTCCCAGCCGCAGTCGGCCACTTACCTCACTTGAGGCAGCGCGGCGTGAACACGTGCACGAGCGAGTCCCAGCCGCAGTCGGCCACTTACCTCACTTGAGACAGCGCGGCGTGAACACGTGCACGAGCGAGTCCCAGCCGCAGTCGGCCACTTACCTCACTTGAGGCAGCGCGGCGTGAACACGTGCACGAGCGAGTCCCAGCCGCAGTCGGCCACTTACCTCACTTGAGGCAGCGCGGCGTGAACACGTGCACGAGCGAGTCCCAGCCGCAGTCGGCCACTTACCTCACTTGAGGCAGCGCGGCGTGAACACGTGCACGAGCGAGTCCCAGCCGCAGTCGGCCACTTACCTCACTTGAGGCAGCGCGGCGTGAACACGTGCACGAGCGAGTCCCAGCCGCAGTCGGCCACTTACCTCACTTGAGGCAGCGCGGCGTGAACACGTGCACGAGCGAGTCCCAGCCGCAGTCGGCCACTTACCTCACTTGAGGCAGCGCGGCGTGAACACGTGCACGAGCGAGTCCCAGCCGCAGTCGGCCACTTACCTCACTTGAGGCAGCGCGGCGTGAACACGTGCACGAGCGAGTCCCAGCCGCAGTCGGCCACTTACCTCACTTGAGGCAGCGCGGCGTGAACACGTGCACGAGCGAGTCCCAGCCGCAGTCGGCCACTTACCTCACTTGAGGCAGCGCGGCGTGAACACGTGCACGAGCGAGTCCCAGCCGCAGTCGGCCACTTACCTCACTTGAGGCAGCGCGGCGTGAACACGTGCACGAGCGAGTCCCAGCCGCAGTCGGCCACTTACCACACTTGAGGCAGCGCGGCGTGAACACGTGCACAAGCGAGTCCCAGCCGCAGTCGGCCACTTACCTCACTTGAGGCAGCGTGGCGTGAACACGTGCACGAGCGAGTCCCAGCCGCAGTCGGCCACTTACCTCACTTGAGGCAGCGCGGCGTGAACACGTGCACGAGCGAGTCCCAGCCGCAGTCGGCCACTTACCTCACTTGAGGCAGCTCGGCGTGAACACGTGCACAAGCGAGTCCCAGCCGCAGTCGGCCACTTACCTCACTTGAGGCAGCGCGGCGTGAACACGTGCACGAGCGAGTCCCAGCCGCAGTCGGCCACTTACCTCACTTGAGGCAGCGCGGCGTGAACACGTGCACGAGCGAGTCCCAGCCGCAGTCGGCCACTTACCTCACTTGAGGCAGCGCGGCGTGAACACGTGCACAAGTGAGTCCCAGCCGCAGTCGGCCACTTACCTCACTTGAGGCAGCGCGGCGTGAACACGTGCACGAGCGAGTCCCAGCCGCAGTCGGCCACTTACCTCACTTGAGGCAGCGCGGCGTGAACACGTGCACGAGCGAGTCCCAGCCGCAGTCGGCCACTTACCTCACTTGAGGCAGCGCGGCGTGAACACGTGCACAAGCGAGTCCCAGCCGCAGTCGGCCACTTACCTCACTTGAGGCAGCGCGGCGTGAACACGTGCACGAGCGAGTCCCAGCCGCAGTCGGCCACTTACCTCACTTGAGGCAGCGCGGCGTGAACACGTGCACGAGCGAGTCCCAGCCGCAGTCGGCCACTTACCTCACTTGAGGCAGCGCGGCGTGAACACGTGCACGAGCGAGTCCCAGCCGCAGTCGGCCACTTACCTCACTTGAGGCAGCGCGGCGTGAACACGTGCACAAGCGAGTCCCAGCCGCAGTCGGCCACTTACCTCACTTGAGGCAGCGCGGCGTGAACACGTGCACGAGCGAGTCCCAGCCGCAGTCGGCCACTTACCTCACTTGAGGCAGCGCGGCGTGAACACGTGCACGAGCGAGTCCCAGCCGCAGTCGGCCACTTACCTCACTTGAGGCAGCGCGGCGTGAACACGTGCACGAGCGAGTCCCAGCCGCAGTCGGCCACTTACCTCACTTGAGGCAGCGCGGCGTGAACACGTGCACGAGCGAGTCCCAGCCGCAGTCGGCCACTTACCTCACTTGAGGCAGCGCGGCGTGAACACGTGCACGAGCGAGTCCCAGCCGCAGTCGGCCACTTACCTCACTTGAGGCAGCGCGGCGTGAACACGTGCACAAGCGAGTCCCAGCCGCAGTCGGCCACTTACCTCACTTGAGGCGGCGCGGCGTGAACACGTGCACGAGCGAGTCCCAGCCGCAGTCGGCCACTTACCTCACTTGAGGCAGCGTGGCGTGAACACGTGCACGAGCGAGTCCCAGCCGCAGTCGGCCACTTACCTCACTTGAGGCAGCGCGGCGTGAACACGTGCACGAGCGAGTCCCAGCCGCAGTCGGCCACTTACCTCACTTGAGGCAGCTCGGCGTGAACACGTGCACAAGCGAGTCCCAGCCGCAGTCGGCCACTTACCTCACTTGAGGCAGCGCGGCGTGAACACGTGCACGAGCGAGTCCCAGCCGCAGTCGGCCACTTACCTCACTTGAGGCAGCGCGGCGTGAACACGTGCACGAGCGAGTCCCAGCCGCAGTCGGCCACTTACCTCACTTGAGGCAGCGCGGCGTGAACACGTGCACAAGTGAGTCCCAGCCGCAGTCGGCCACTTACCTCACTTGAGGCAGCGCGGCGTGAACACGTGCACGAGCGAGTCCCAGCCGCAGTCGGCCACTTACCTCACTTGAGGCAGCGCGGCGTGAACACGTGCACGAGCGAGTCCCAGCCGCAGTCGGCCACTTACCTCACTTGAGGCAGCGCGGCGTGAACACGTGCACAAGCGAGTCCCAGCCGCAGTCGGCCACTTACCTCACTTGAGGCAGCGCGGCGTGAACACGTGCACGAGCGAGTCCCAGCCGCAGTCGGCCACTTACCTCACTTGAGGCAGCGCGGCGTGAACACGTGCACGAGCGAGTCCCAGCCGCAGTCGGCCACTTACCTCACTTGAGGCAGCGCGGCGTGAACACGTGCACGAGCGAGTCCCAGCCGCAGTCGGCCACTTACCTCACTTGAGGCAGCGCGGCGTGAACACGTGCACAAGCGAGTCCCAGCCGCAGTCGGCCACTTACCTCACTTGAGGCAGCGCGGCGTGAACACGTGCACGAGCGAGTCCCAGCCGCAGTCGGCCACTTACCTCACTTGAGGCAGCGCGGCGTGAACACGTGCACGAGCGAGTCCCAGCCGCAGTCGGCCACTTACCTCACTTGAGGCAGCGCGGCGTGAACACGTGCACGAGCGAGTCCCAGCCGCAGTCGGCCACTTACCTCACTTGAGGCAGCGCGGCGTGAACACGTGCACGAGCGAGTCCCAGCCGCAGTCGGCCACTTACCTCACTTGAGGCAGCGCGGCGTGAACACGTGCACGAGCGAGTCCCAGCCGCAGTCGGCCACTTACCTCACTTGAGGCAGCGCGGCGTGAACACGTGCACAAGCGAGTCCCAGCCGCAGTCGGCCACTTACCTCACTTGAGGCGGCGCGGCGTGAACACGTGCACGAGCGAGTCCCAGCCGCAGTCGGCCACTTACCTCACTTGAGGCAGCGCGGCGTGAACACGTGCACGAGCGAGTCCCAGCCGCAGTCGGCCACTTACCTCACTTGAGGCAGCGCGGCGTGAACACGTGCACAAGCGAGTCCCAGCCGCAGTCGGCCACTTACCTCACTTGAGGCAGCGCGGCGTGAACACGTGCACGAGCGAGTCCCAGCCGCAGTCGGCCACTTACCTCACTTGAGGCAACGCGGCGTGAACACGTGCACGAGCGAGTCCCAGCCGCAGTCGGCCACTTACCTCACTTGAGGCAGCGCGGCGTGAACACGTGCACGAGCGAGTCCCAGCCGCAGTCGGCCACCTGGTGCGGCCGCAGCGGGCTCCAGTCCAGCCCGTACGTGAACTCCGAGTGGTGCCGGATCGTTTCCAAGGGGTCACAACCTCTCTTTAAATCCCATATCCTGTAATAAACAATAATACATTACTACAGAGGCCGGGACGAAAGGGGTTGCCGGCCGAAGACATATAGACTTCATAGGTCTGAGGCGGACAACCCCATATTTCCAGCCGAGGTATGTATAGTGCTTTTCTCAAACATGCAATGGAATAATAATAAAAATAAGATAATGAAGGGCTGTATCTCGGAAACCGTGCGTCATAGCGCAAAAATAATCAAATTTTCGTTCCCCTTTAGGAAACCCTGAATTAATAATAATAAAAGACAAAAAAGAAAAATAAAAGAAAAAAAATATTGCTTGGTTTTTTATAACTGAATGTCATGATGCCTGTGCCACAAATTTATGTGGAATGGAAATTAAAAAAAAAAGTTTTGTATGAAATTCCATTAAAGACCTATTGTCCTAGCCGCACCTGAAACGTCATACTTTGCAGCTTACAAGGAACATAACATCAAAATTTCATTGCATGTTTGAGAAAATTACATTATTCAACCGCAAGATAGATTAATCAAATTTAAAAGATTGTTAGGCAATATCTGGAAATGTACCCACCTCGTGGTGAAGTCGTAGGACGCGCCCGCCACGACGGACGGCGCGTGCGGGGAGAACTGCACGCGCCGCACGGCGCACTCGCATCCTACAATATACACATCTAGTATTATGTATTGATTTAGCATAATTATGTATCTTTCAGTAGAAGTAGCAGAGAAAGCGTTATTATTGTTTCTTTGTCACATTAAAAAAAGTCCCCACCATACATTTGAGTATGGTTTATGGAGGCAACAAATAACCCGACCTAATTACGTAGGTTATTTTTCAGGTAATATAATTTTTATTTTCTCATAAGAAATTTACATTTCACTTAACGAGAACTTAGAGTAAATACATAGTTGTTTTCACCATTTTTTGGTATGTTGTTTAAACGTGTTTTTAATTTTGTCGCATTGCGTATGTTCTGTCCCGCACGGGCGCACGCGGTATAGTCCATCGGACCCGCGGTAGCAGTGACGTTTCTATCCTGCTCCAATCACCCTGTATATTAATCACCTTTTAAAGTAAACATGGGAGATGTAAGCCTCCTAAGATCCCAGCCCCTAATCAGTCCATCGGATCCCGCGGTAGCAATCGCGTGCGACTCTATCCTGCTCCAGTCGCACGATAACACCTGAAACAACAATATTACATTTAATAGTAGGCACAAAAACTGTAGGGGGCAGCACAGTACATATCCCCCTGTTTATTGGCGTCCAAAAACTCGAATTTTTGCGTTACGTAATTAATGGATGCCAAATAATAAAAGTACATACCTCAGCATCATGCGCCTTTACCACAGCTTTGGGAGAAGGGTCCGTACACGACCATAGCTTGAGGTGACCATCGCCAGACACAGAAGCGAAGGTAGCTGGCGAATGCGGCGAAAACGTGGCCGTGTACACCAGCGCAGAGTGGCCGGAGAATGTACTTATGCAAGTCTCTGATTCGGGGTCCCACTGAAATGACAATTTATTAGTGTTAGGTACAACACAAAATGGCTAAAATATGGTTGAAATTGGACAATGATTTGAACAGTTTTGTCTGTAAAATTGTGATGTTTCGGGCTCAAGGCGACTTTGTCTACAGTTCTACTTCGTCATCTTATGTTTTTCTCATTGCCATATGGTCCACGCTCTTGTTTCATCGACATTCCTATGTGATTACCTTCTTCCACAGTGCTAACTCGTCAGCATTCCTATATCGACCACAGTGCTACCATAGAAGACACACGAATGGTGACGAGTTAGCACTGTGAACTATATAAGAAATTTACGATATAAGAATGTGGACGAGTTGGGAAGGTGAGGATTTAGGAATTGTATGCTAGCGAAATGGCATTGTGGACGATTTAAAATAGTGACGAAATAGGATTGTGAACAAAGACGTCCTGAGCCTTCCCATAACACTTTGGTACCAATGGTATACACAAACAATTTAATTTTGGTAATCAAATAATAGCAACAACTCGATTTCACTAAAACATCCGGTGTTTCTTGAACTTTTTATATGAAACGAAGTTGAAGAAAATTTGGTTGGAAGTTATTATTCGAAGTTGAGCTTCAGCCTGTACAAGTTGTCATGTCAGCAACTTTAATTGGAGCAAAGGTCACACTAAGCTACTAACGAACCTACTCACCAGTTTAACAGTAGTATCCCAGCTGGCAGTGAGTAGATGCGCCCTCGGCCAGTCCACAGAGCACACTTCACTTGTATGTGCCCGTAGTACCCGTAGAGGCGCCGCACACCCCACCCTGAACACTATGACGGCCCCGTCCCCCGCCCCGCACGCTGCCGCGCCGTCTGTCGTGCCTGACCATGTCTGGAAAAAAAACACAGCCAAATTACAGATATAAAATGGGCAGAACGTTTCTTGGATGACCAGCAGACACAGCTAGAGAAGGGCCCTGACCATGTTCAAGATTACAGAAAAATTAGTTCTTGTAAAGGTCATTGGGGGAGGCCTATGTCTTTCGGCTGATATATTGTTGATGTTCATGGTAAAAGATCCGGTTAGGGAAATTTCAAGTAACACTGTTTGTCAGTCTCAAGTCCGCGAACTGAAGCTGAACTGAAACTTCCTGATACCCTTTGTACAAATGGGTGTATATATGTATTAATATTTTAAAGGGTAACTAAGAGCTCCAAATTTAAAAACAATACAAGTGCTTCCCCAGGAGCTTAAAATTTTGTGAACCTTATGGAAAATAAGTAAGGTTCACCAATAGTCAATTATGTCACGCCCTCGCCAGAAAAAGAATGAAGTACTTTGGAGCAGGCTATCTGGAACCAAAGGAATTCAAAAGGCTACCCATGAGCTCCATCATCCGATACATGGAGATGGTCAAAAAAGCTCTTGAGTAGCTGACGGATCAACTACAACTACACAAAAGATCCATATGGGTCGAAGTGTATCCGCAAAGGCCGAAAATCATAGTGAATTAACAAGTTTGCTGCCAACGTATCTCATCACCAACGCAGCACTGTACGACACATAAACATAAATACATTACACAAACCAAGACCCACCACTGCACTTACATAAACAGCAAATAATTTAAAAAACACGCCACTAAGTCTTAAGTCAATTGTCTATAAATAAACAGATCCAACTAGATATAAGCCTGTTAGTGACGTTGCGTGGTTGTGGGGCTTCGGCGCATATTTCAATGTGTAAATGCCAAGTTCTTTTAGTTCAAGGTTGAAGGTGTGGCTACAATACTTAATTACAAATTTCTTAGTAAAGTAAACCCTGTTTATATATTCCAAATATTAAAAAATAATTGGTTTAATCAAACTGTAATTTGAAAAACAATATAAGTATAAACAAATCGTCAATCCATAGTTCATTATCAGCAATGCAGGCTTTGTCAAGTGAACAAAATAAAATCAGCTACTAGCAAATGATGTAATCCGTAACAGGCTCTGTCAATCATAACCACTAAATTAAACTGGGTTAAAGAGCCACCCCGGGCAGTAGCAGGCTCAAATCACACTTGCAGCATTTCTTGGTTGAATTCCCAAGATCTTGTTGGACCAGGTACAATCCAGAGCAAGGATCGCAACCCCTATCTCTCTCCTTAGCATCTGCACTGAACTTTAACTGCAATCTTTAGTATTTGATATAAAAACAGAGCTTACACAAACACAATAAGAGAATCATTTAAATATTAAATAAATTATTGAAAAACGGAGTAGTTTGTTAGTGTTTAAACATTCATATTCCACAAAAGATAGTCGGAAACCCACGAAAATCTTCATGCTAATACCTTACTATTTATTGATTTTTAAAACTACTGCTTCAAACAGGGGCAAGTATAAAATTACGCTCATAATCTGCAACACAATGAGCCATCAATTAGGTCCCACACTACTTACAAAAGAGTGTTAATACTATAGCAGTTTATAAGCCACTTAGAGTGAGTACATTTAAATTTCGTAAAATGATTTCAAGAATTATTTTAACACATAAAACAATAGTTTTTATGTAGAGTTATTGAAATATAAGTCTTGTAATATCTAGTTTAATTCAAAGTATGCTTAGAACCTATAAAATTAAATACTTATGTATAATATTTTTTAACAAGCGAAAACGTCTGCGAACGATACTATTAAGCTTAGAATAAATTTAAAAGTGGAAAAATTACTGCCTTGGGTTAGACATGAACTCACGGCCTCAGGATCGATACTCCAGAGGCCGTGAGTTCAAGTCTCACCCAAGGCAGTAATTTTTCCACTTTTAAATTTATGGGGACCATTTTACACAGAACCTAGCCCCAAACTAAGCAGAGCTTGTACTATGCGTACTAGGCAACTATATTCATACTTATATAGATTACATACTTAGATAAATATGATAAACAGGAACAAATAAATATGATAAACAAAAATAATGTTCAAACCCGGAACAGCCTGCTTCATAGGTAGGGTCACTACCAACTAGTGTAAGGAGGCTGTTAATTAATTCTTGAGTGTATTTACTTTAAGGGCAAAATGCGGCTTATGATAATGAAATCCAATTGGTTTAGTTTAAGTCAAGAGTTACAATATGGTTTCCTAATCAGACATGGGACATGGGCATGGGTTTATTTTTATTTCTTACTCATGCTGAGAATATAGAAAACACTGTAGATTAACGCAATTACTGTGGTATAGGGTTGACCGACAAAATATGCTTAATTACAAGTTACACTAATTGCAACAGCAATGATGTTAAATGTATGTTGTTTACAAGCAACATGCATATTTGTAATTTTTTTTTGCCAAATATGAAATTAGCCTACAGAGAGAATATCACATTTATTAACTATCCCCATTGACAATATAGAATTTATTTATAATAGCAAGATTATGGGGTGATAAAAGTATATTTTTCAGGTTTTCTATACAAGTGCCAACCCTAAATGCCTCTAGTATCCCAGTCCTTATAATAGTACAAATTACCTACAATGAAATTCAAATCATTATTGAATGAAATACAGTTTTGTTTTGTTTCGTTGGATTTAAAAACAAAATTCAATTATATTTTGTAATACCATTGATTCAACTTTGACTGACATTTTTTCTTGTATGGTGGGCCCGTGAATGTGAAGAAAATAGAAATTGCAGATATCATATCTTTAAGCATTCTCTACTAGTAGGATTAAACAGAAAGATTACCTTTTGGCTGTAAAACATCAGCCATCACAAACAAATAAAGGGTCTCAAATAAAATGTCATGCCTGAATAAATAAAGATAATTACCACATCAAATAGCCCGTCGTTCCATTCCAATTTCTGTACTTCTACTATCGTAGCCCCATCGGGAGCAAGTTCCAAAAAGAAAAGGGTGCCTCCGCCAGCCAGCCCGTAATATTGACTAGTGGCCACCGCCAGCGCGTCCGGCCGCGTTCGAGAGAACCGGACGGCGTACCCGTGCCGGCCCGGCGTCAGGAACGTCGGCATACTGATTGTATAGCTAAAACAAAACAATTCTGTAAAACTACGATGCTTAAATGCGAAATGTAATGAAAATCTTAAGTATAAACTCACGTAGTTACGTATTATACGTAGACAACTTATCAGTGCATAATGTAATAAGCCTAATAAGATACTTATAAGCTAATTTCATTGTTTATCAGCATAAACAAACCCTAAAACAGCATTAATAAGAAGAATCCGATAAAGTCGGGGCCTAACCTAGTTTTTTCTGTCAAAACAAAACGTCAGTGTGACGTTTCGTTTCGCTACGACATTTTGCTCGGTTTTAAAATAGTGGTGTGACATCAAAATCGATATTGCAATGCGTCACACGATTTTAATCCTATTTGGACGCCCACCTACATAATCTTATTAGAATACGTTCCGCAAGAAACCTCACATGTTCCTATATAAAAGCAAATATCCCTGCTACTAATCATTTCTGGTCAATCCTCATTGAGACATCACAACTCCATACGGAGAGAGAATCTCATATTTAACCCTAGTCCGTTATATCCAAATACCTTAATAAGAATGGTCGTCGCTGTTAAAGTATTTAAGAAAACTACACCAAATGGCAAAGTTACGGTTTACCTCGGCAAGCGGGACTTCATTGATCATATGGATTACTGCGATCCCGTGGATGGAGTGGTGGTTGTTGACAACGATTACCTGAAAGGAAGGAAGGTCTACTGTCAGGTACATAAGTGAAGTGTTATAGTGAATACAGTGAAGTGAAGTTCCAAGGATTTATTAACTGGTCTACGCAGTGTTTCTCAAACACTTTTATGACGCGAACCCTTTGGTATGAATATCTAGCAATCCTGTGCCTTCAATGTTTTGCTCAGAATTGTTGGGTCCCCGTGACCCTCTCATAGAAGCTTGATAAATACTAAAGTACAATAATCAAATCATACAGAAATATTTTAATGCGTTCAACTTATTTTCGCGGCTAGAAGTCATCAGCTTCCAGCGTATTAGGTCAGCATTTAAACCATTAATCGTCGAAACAATCAGATCGATTTATCCCTTGTGTTTTGCACTAACCTGCGGGAAAGGGTTTTTGAATTTTGTAAATATCAATCATATTATTTTTCTTCCTTCAGCTCGTGACAACGTACCGCTATGGTAGGGAGGAAGATGAAGTGATGGGAGTAAAGTTTTCCAAGGAAATGGTGATCGGTCAGGAGCAAGTTGTGCCCATGATCAACTCGAAGATGGAGCTTACTTCGGTTCAGGAGAAACTCATTAAGAAGCTGGGCCCTAATGCCTATCCATTCACCTTCAACTTCCCTGAAATGGCTCCTAGCTCGGTAAAACTAACTAAAATTGAGTGTACGTTAACAAATACCTACTTGTGTTACCAGTATTAATAATGTAAATTGATAATTCAGATCACTCTGCAACCTGCTGAAGAAGATCAGGGCAAGCCAATGGGAGTGGATTACTGCGTTCGAACCTATGTGGCTGAGACCGAAGATCAGAAGAGCCACAAAAGGAGCTCAGTGACACTTGCTATCAAGAAGGTAAGGAAAAGTATTGAAAATCCGCTTGACAACTAATCTCCAGAATTGGCGTAGGCACTAGTTTTTACGAAAGTGACTGCCATCTGACTTTCCAACCCAGAGGGTAAACTAGGCCTTATTGGTATTAGTCCGATTACCTCACGATGTTTTCCTTCACCGAAAAGCGACTGGTAAATATCAAATGATTATTGAAAAAGGTCAACGATTTTTTTAAATATCGTCATGAATTTTGATTCCACTACTGGACGAAGACCTCAGATTTTCTCATGTAATATTTGAATCTTTATCTTCCTGGAGGACATAAAGAATTCGGTGTCACTATCTGATGATAGACTAAGGTGACACTGTTTTTACCAATATGTGTGTTTAATTCATACAATTTTGCGTCTACAGCTGCAGCACGCTCCTGCTAACCGCGGCCGTCGTCTTCCAAGCTCTCTCGTGAGCAAGGGTTTCACTTTCAGCAACGGAAAGATCAATCTGGAAGTGACCCTCGACAAGGAGATCTACTACCATGGTGAAAAACTGGCGGCCAACATCATAGTATCCAACAACTCCCGGAAGTCGGTCCGCAACATCCGCTGCATGGTCGTTCAGCATGTTGAGATTACGATGATCAACTCTCAATTCAGCCGTCATGTTGCTTCACTGGAGAGCCGTGAAGGATGCCCTATCACCCCTGGAGCTAGTCTGTCAAAGACTTTCTACCTGGTGCCTTTGGCACGTACCAACAAAGACATTCGTGGTAAGAGAACATTTTAACTTTTGTAATGGTCAAAAGTACTGACTAACAACCGTATTGTGTACTTTATACCAGGAAATTTAAAAACCTAGATACCAATTTAGTGGCTCCGTGCGCTTTAGGCCTCGAAAGCGGCTTTACTCGCGCTTCGTGCTTACTCAGTCAATATTAAAATTAAATTATATAAAATTTTATACAGGTGTGGCTTTGGACGGTCACCTGAAGGAAGACGATGTGAACCTGGCGAGTTCGACCCTGGTGGCTGATGGCAAGTGCCCGACTGAAGCCATTGGTATCGTGGTTTCCTACTCCGTGCGTGTGAAGCTGAACTGTGGAACACTGGGTGGCGAGCTGGTTACTGATGTGCCTTTCAAACTTCTGCATCCCGCTGAAGGTACGAATACTATTTAGGCTGATGAGCCAGTCGACCTCATTTTTATGCAAATTATGAAATGTATTGGGTATGTACCCAAATACATTTAGTCTTTGTTATTTAATGGCATTTTAGTCTATTATTATATAAAAAAAAATTAACTCTAACTTTAATCATCTAATATTAGACAATTAAAGTTAGAGTTTTTTTAGAGTAATATAAAAGAAGACAAAATACAAAATCCATCACGATATTGTAGTGTTAGTCTAAGATTTTATTATACAAAATATGGCAAAATCAAAAGATGCAAATTAAAAGCATAATTTCTGCTTTGCTTTTCTTACTCTGACTTAGCATAATTGTAATGCCATGGACCCAACTAGAACAGGATCAAGCTGTGTCAAATGTCTATGAAAACATGACAGTTGAAGCAAAGTTAACTAGACGGACTGTAAGATTCTACATGTATATGTTTTGACGACCGGTTTGGCCTAGTGGGTAGTGACCCTGCCTACGAAGCTGATGGTCCTGGGTTCAAATCCTGGTAAGGGCATTTATTCGTGTGATGAGCATGGATATTTGTTCCTGAGTCATGGGTGTTTTCTATGTATTTAAGTATTTATAAATATTTATATATTATATATATCGTTGTCTAAGTACCCTCAACACAAGCCATAATGAGCTTACTGTGGGACTTAGTCAATTTGTGTAATAATGTCCTATAATATTTATTATATTTATTATTATTATTTATGTATGTTCTATAGGCACTGTCGAACGCCAGCGTTTCAATGCGATGAAGAAGATGCAGAGCATCGAGAGACACCGCTACGAGAACTCTCTATACACCAACGAGGAGGAGGACAACATTGTCTTCGAAGACTTCGCTCGCCTCCGAATGAACGAGCCGGAATAAACACACTTTAAAAACTAACAAAAAAATAGAAAAATATACTAAAAATACAAAAATATTGTAACCAAGCAAGTGTCGACCATGAAACTATCCTCCTGTGTATCTACTTTATTTTTATTTTTTACCAATTTATTTATCAATATTTATTTTTTTGCTGTGTCTAAATTATGTACTAGGTTATCATCTCATTGTTAAATGTAATGTAACTACATTTTGAGATAATATTTAGTCAAATTAGTTAAAAAATACGTATCTTACAAATATATAACTATTTAATACAAGTAGGAGAAAAGATTTATTTAATATTTGTATAACTTTTGGGAAAATTATAATCACTTACCTTTCCTAAAATTATAGTTCCTTGATTTTATTTACAAATAAACATCACCAGAAACACACTGTATTTCACTTAACTGTATTTGAACATTCAAATTTATTTTGAAGTACACAGTCGAAGGACCTGTGTTGTACTGACATCAAAATAAAGATGCTCTATAAGTCATGTCGCAATTTGCATATTCTATTGTATTCGATTATAAGGGTACACAGGTAGCGAAAGGGCTCTTTCCCCGCCCTATTTGCGTTCCTTCATACGGTGGCGGCGCGCGGCGTTCCAGGCCATAATTGTTTAAAAAAAAGGTGGCGGCGTTTGATTATGAAAAGGCGTCTCATTATGCACTGACCCACAGATAAGAAAGCAGTTTTTGACGACGGGGGACAGGGATTTTTTTGAATTCTTTGAGTTAAAGTTTGTAGTTTTATATAAAGTTATTTTCCGTTGCCATGAGATATATAAATTTCCATTTTGTGGCGGTTGTTTATTCGATAAGAATCTGCTAGTAAATTCTGTTAGTCCAACGTAAGTCAAGTATGACAAAATTTCGAAACAACTTCCTTTAATCCTTTATGGAGTAAAATTGAAATATATATGAGCAACATTGAGTTAGTATAAATAATTAATAGTTCACTGATGATCAACGAAGAAGCGGGAGGGTATGCACAGTGCACTACACAATATTTGGGAGTGTTGGTTGCAAAAATGACTCCCACTATGATTCCTTGGACTTCCTTGGAAAGCCCCGCTACATTTAAGCCAGGGATACACTAGGGGACAAATATCCTGGGACCCGTGTCGCCTGCGACATCGAGTGTCGACTTCGCTAAACATGTCTAGCAACATCGCGCGACACGTGTCGCCAGTGTGTGTCAGAAATAGTTAAAATACTACGAAAACCGAAATTCGCAACTTGCGGGGATCTTTCTCTTTTACTCTCACGGGCATTTTTCTCTGTCACTCTTATTACGTCTTAATAAAAGTGACAGAGAAAAATGCCCGCAATTGACGAACTTCGATTTTCGCGGTTATAGCCCAGTATGTTAGGCAAAGTTTCGCGCAATCGCTCAACTTCGCTTGAAATATTGCCGCCAGATGTCACGGAACGTTTGTCCCCTACTGTGTCCCTGGCTTTAGCGTTAAAATTACGCCAAGGAGCTGCCCATGATGAACCAATGTGTAAAATTCTTCTATTCTTTGCCGAGAAACGGAATAAAAACCGACAAAAATCGAAGAATTAGACGAGAATACTGCGAAAAAAGTGCGGTTCTCGGGGCCTACCGCATAAAATTAAAATCTGAATTTCGTTATCGTTCTTGCATCGATAGAGAGGCTGATAAAGAATTTCGACTTTAGTTTTTCGCGGTAGACCCTCAGTTCCATACCACATGCAATTCGTGCTCTAAGTTAACGACTTCCGAGTAGTTTATCTGACTATATCTTGTAATCTATAGTGCTTCCTGTACAACAGATAAAATATCGGCAAGTACTTTAAGGGAAAGCTTACTACAAACCGTCGTTGACCTCTACGTACATGCACATACCAACGTGAATTAACCATAAAGTCCCTAAACTTAATTTGAATGAACCATATTGAACCCTTTTAAAGAATTATGCCTTAGGTAGGTGCAGTTTCCTTCTTGCAGGACACTTTATGCCATGTTTCTGCTGAGAGAGACGGGGAAATAACTTTCTCTATCACAGCAGAAAGTTTTTGATGAAAAGTAAGCCATTTAGTATCACAGTAGACTCACTAAGTCCATTAGGTAAGACTTATGTTTTGGGTACTACTGTCATAGATAGGACACTAACCAACATGCAAAAAAAACCGGCCAAGTGCGAGTCGGACTCGCGCCCCGAGGGTTCCGTACGAACCTGTAGGAATATAAGTAAAAGTTCACCCATCACGACGGGTACGTCATGAAACGTATACGCACTTTTGGTATAATTTTACTTTATAAACGTTCATAACGTATAATAACGTTAAGACAAGTACGAATTGTCTATTTTCAAAAAGTATAAGCTCATAATGATATAACATACATAAAATATATCATTGTTTCGCCTAACGATCATAAGAAATAATTCCGTTAGAAATAATCTACATTTAGTATACATATCAAAATGTCGAATAACATTTTAAACAATATTTGAATATAAAGCAGCAGAGCGTGGAGATACTGTCACGGAAGAGTATTGTTTGACAGAGTATAGATAGGTGAGACGACGAGCGAAGCGAGGAGGTGCGAGTTAGGTGAACTGCGAGCTAATTGAACTGTTTTTTTTTTTATTGATTTTCAAATAAAACTCTTTGTGCTAATATTTCAGTTTCTACTCATAACCCTACAGATTTTAAAGACAAAGTTTTGAGTTTATGAGTATGTTACTTTTTTAGATTATTATTGGTAATGTTGGTTATATATTTTTAAAGTTATATTAATTCAACATTATATTACATGAATTTTATCATAAATGATAGTATACTTAAAGGGTGTTATTGATTATGAAATTATATTTTTCATTGTTATTCGTTATAATCGTTATTCTTAGTGAATGTTATACTTATAGTTTATATGTTCTAGGAATATACCATAAGTACGTATACGTTTCATTACTTACCCCATCACGACACGATATCAATTATTAAAAATATTTTTATTATATAATGTTCCCAATCTGTGCTATAAGACGTTGCTTCGTACCAAATATCAAGATTCAGAGTTCACGGGAAGTACCTATCCTGTAGGTTTTGAATCCCTTGCGAGTGTCGAAAATTTGCGGAAATTTGAGGCATAAAGGGCTCTATCTTTTGATTGCGTTGGCTTAAAAGTTTTTTTTTTTACAGCTCCAAGAGACAGTAGACCTGAGTAGATAAATTCCAGCAACCTCCACGCGTTCCTGAAAAAAAGGGTCTTGACAGACAGACGGACGGACGGACAACAAAGTGATCCTATAAGGGTTCCGTTTTTTTCCTTTCGAGGTACGGAACCCGAAAAACTCAACAAATTTTGTGTGAACTTTGCGTCCACTTTAGAGTAGAGTAGGCCTTTAACCTAGGCTAGATTCTACTTCAATAAATCAAGCCGAGCGTGCTGCATACATCCATTTTATTCTATCATGCTTTTAAATGATCTTTATAGACGTTATGTACAGACGTAGTAGAACTTTCGGCGGTAACAAACTTCAAATAACAGTTTGCAACCGACATCTAATCTTCGTCCAAATCTTAAACCATCTATCTTAAAAAAATCAATTAAAACCAAAATTCTCATGACCCAAAACTGGTCAGACTACTTTGGACAAAGGACGCCAAAGACACTACCATTGTCCTGTCTGTGCGATTGTGAAAAGGGTTCGTCCAAAAACAGGTTTGACCACTTCCTCGTGAGAAAGGACAGTAAGGAATGACCCTTTATTTGCATGAGATTGCAAAAAGGGTGACACAATGTTGGTGCGTTCAGGGAATGATGCGATGTTTTGTAATTTTTGTAAGTAATGGACTTTAGATTTACTAGAATAAATATACGCCTAAACATAACTTCGCGTCAGCGTTTGCCCGCAGCATGCATATGCGAAAAAAATTTAAACATATATTATGTAAATATGTATGAAAACTTTGATCCCAACAAGGCCTAGTTTATCCTCTGGGTTGGAAGGTCTGATGGCAGTCGCTTTCGTAAAAACTAGTGCCTACGCCAAATCTTGGGATTAGTTGTCAAGCGGACCCCAGGCTCCCATGAGCCGTGGCAAATGCCGGGACAACGCGAGGAAGAAGAGATGTATGAAAACTTTGAATTACCTAGGGCTATACCCTAAACCCTCTTGTACATACTGAGAAAGAAAGAGAGAAAGAGGAGGCCTGTCCATAGGAGTGGGGCACATAAGTAGCTGGTGATGGTAGCATTGGTGACTACCGAATGAACTTTTGATGGTGGCTAGGCTTGGGGAAGCTTAAGCTCATTTTACTTATTTTTCCGAGATCTGTAGCATAACGTGCTCAATGGTCACATCACATACCTACCTACACATCGTGGTGGGAATTTCAAACGAGCTATGCCTTACAAACAGTGCCGGATTAACCATTAAGCAAAATAAGCACTTGCTTAGGGCACCACGTCTAGGGGGGCACCAAAATCGTGGGAAAAAACGGGTAATTTGTAAGTACATGAAACTTTGTGCGTCGTGTATAGGGCACGTAAGTGCGTCTCCAACGCAAGCCTTTGCCCCTACGAGGGCCCATTCCATCAGGCTTGCAATATGCTGATTTTTTCATCATACTTTACCTATTGGTTCGTGGTTGATTTTTGATTTCCAGCATTCTGCAAATCTGTCAGCCTTTGGGCCAAAGGGCCTTACACCCAACGTAGAGCTCAGTTTTAGAAATCTACTTGTCTTCAACCCTACGTGGAGCTTTTTCTTCAGCCTTCTCGGAGTGTCGAATTTAATAGTAGATCTACACTTTCGTCTTAATTTATAATTATGTCGTGTCCGAATTTCGCTCTCTTGCAACTCGGCCTTCGGATTCGCACCGAAGTCTTAACAAATTTTCGAGGATCGGAATTTGTCACTCATGCTGCCCGAGCTCTTGCACACCAGATTGGTTTGCGACGTATTGCACACGGCCAAGCTCGTGCGAACTAATTGTCAAAGTTTTATTATAAAAAAACTGATGACGGAATCAAAGGCTAAAGTGCAGGTTCGGGGCTTCGTTTCCCACGAAGGTCGAAAACCAAAAGCATACGGTTTTATTTGAACCAAAGGTTTCCTTTAGCAGAATTAATCTTTGGTTTCCTAAGATGTAATTAAAAAGTGATGCCACCCAGATTTTTGATTCAGGTTTATTTTAGCTTCGGCGAAGTCGGTCAGTCGGAGGTCAATAACTGTTTAAGTTTAGGTTCTAAGTTACGTTTGTTCTCATTTTCGACAAAATCTAAAATGTAGATCATACCACATTTCATTCAAATAGGTGCAGCGGTTATTGATTCCCCACATAAACTTCCACCCTTCTTTACACATCCTTAGCGATGATTTTTTTAGATTAAGTAAAACTATCCTGTCCTTTCTTGGGACTAAACTGTAAACTCTTGATTATATTTTTGGGTCTAAACTAATTATCTCTATACCAAATTTCATTTCAACTAAATTGGTTCAGCGGTTGAAGCGTGAAGAGGAATATTTAAAAAAAATGAAAATTTTACATGTTTCACTTCGGAATGGAGTCAATGTGATCGTAAATGAGTTCGGCATTCCCGATTTATACGAAAACGATACCAAACATAGCCTAGTAGCTTAACTGATGTAGATATCAAGGTAAAGTTGAGAGCCCACCCCCTCCTCTAAAAATGTACACTACAAAACTTGGTGGCTCCACTTTTTAACTAAATCAACCCTTGGGTCCTAACTCCTAGGGGCCAATCCTGCCAAAGGAAATCTTCGGTTCGAAACGCCTATTTCATCGGCTGCAACTAACTCTAATCAAGTGCCCTTTTGAGCGAGGCCAAATTCCGAGCAGCAGGAGAGCCATGATCAAATTGGTTCGATTTCGTTAGGTCTTATTCATACTCGGCTTTTTACTTTATGCAAAAGTTAGCCTTAAGCCTCACATTTTGGCCATGTGTCCAAATCCAGGCTTTCGTCTCTCGCGGCTGGGCATTATGCCTTATTTACAATTCGCCATTGGTTTTTTTTTATAGCGCGCCGCCATCAGACTCCCCAGGCGTCTAACCTTATGAGGACCTCAGCCTTCGGCCTCATTCACACAATTTGTCAATTCCAAGTTCTGCTTTCTTGCAGCGTGGCCTTTGGCCTCATACATAAAAGCGCCGATCGGACCGCGCTTTCAGCCTTATGAAGAGCTCAGCTTTCGACTTAGTTTTTTAAGACACTTGGCCATAGATTCTTGCCAGAGTTCGGCCCTGCTGAAGCTCGACCTTTGGCCTCACATGAATGCGCTTCTCAGAAAAGCTCTCTTTTCAACCCTGTGTGGAGCTCGACCTTAGTCCTCGCTTACACTGGGTATCTTTTCAGTCACAAAACCCAGCTCTCTCGCAACTCCGCCTTTAGGTCTTGCTCGGAAGCGCCAAGTGGCCACTCCGGATCTTCAACCTTATGAGTATGGCCGTTGGATTCGTTTTTTGACTATTTCCACCATTGGTTCAATTCCAAGCACTGCTATCCTACAGTTCGGCCTTCGGCCTCGCACGATTGCCCGCCACGGTAGAAACAACTGAGTGTCAACCGTGAACCACGTTCGACGTGTTGTCTCCCTGTCGCACATACGAATTTACAATTGCCTCTGGGCCTCAGTCCTTATGTAACTTTCCTACTTACTTTTGGTCATGTTACTTCTAGGGTTTATTTGTGAAGTGAACCAAAGCAGGTTTTAATCACATAGCATAGTTAGCCGGAAAGGCAAGTACACAATCATAGATATAGGTAATTTCAGTCATTTAGTTCACGCATGCTTTGATAAAGGTGACATTAGGATGGCGACTGCACCAGCATTACTGTTGCAACGTTACTGCTGCAGCACTGTTAATTTCCTTGATAAAATAAGTAATGGATTGAAAATACAAATTGCAGCAGTAATGCGACCAAGAACGTCACTTAGTTTACAAAAAAAAAATCAATGTTGTCTATGTAATCTGGATGAGCCTAGGCAGAGGGGGCACCAAGATCTAGAAATGCTTAGGGCATCAAAATTTCTTAATCCGGCACTGCTTACAAACCATAAGCTTGCCATCCCTAACTTCAGTATACCACGAACCCGGATCACATCCCATTGTATTCAAGCCCTTCCAACAAGTGCATCACCCCAAGGGGTTCAGTGGACAATGGTTCCCATGAAACTTGTCAGACAGGTTTCCAGTTGTGACCCTAGCGGCGATTGCATAATCTGCGATGTTGCGAAATGCGCGTGAGGACGGTCGTCTTGCAAGGATTATTGGTGGGAATTCGCAGTAACGGTGTAGACAAGAATGGAGTAACGGATGGTTGGTAAAAAAAGGAATAGTTCTATATTTATTTGGTAAGTAACATTTGTGTCTTACTTAGGTATTACAATTTGAAGGTAAATAGTTGGTACTTATCCTTTATCCTTAATTGTAATGTAGTTTGTGTAAATAACTTTGGTTTCTATATATTTCCCTTATTCTTTCTAAGAATAAAAAAAAAACAATATGTACTGACGTTTGATGTAGTCTTTTATTTTGTGAAGGTACTTAAATCGTCATACGAATATAATAGGGAGGTACAGTCTTGTTCATTCTTAAAGTAGATGATTAGGTAAGATGGCAGTTCGGTTGCGCCATCACCCATTTCAGTATCCTGGGATATAAAACCTCGATTATCCGAACCCCCAAATATCCGAACGCTGACTTAGTTTATCCGAACCCAATTATTGTTTTTGTTTGATTTCGTCCTAAAAACCCACATTCCGATTACCCGAAGTAGTCTCGGTCCCATTTAGGCCAGATAACCGAGGTTCTACCTACTGTAAATCAGCTCCTTGTTTGACTTATTTCTTAGATTTTACCTGTAACTTGATATCTATCTTTAGCATTTTCACGCATTCACACTTCTCTCTCAATGAGCCGATGAAAACATTAACAATGCCAGCATCTCTACCTGTTTTTACTTCGTCGCGTGCCGTTTTTGCATCTATATGGACCCCATATGGACCCCCGGGTCCTTTAAGTTCCATTGTTATCTCCCCTAATGGACCCGTATCTGTTTATTTAAAATCTGCATTTAAATGTTTTATAACTTCTAACGCAAGACTAAGTTTATATATTTTTTATGATAAACACAATTATCTAAATCAATGGGTTATTAACTTATTATTATTGTTGTAAATGAATCAATAAATGGAAGTAGTGTTGTAAGGATAAGTTTTTTTGACAAAACAATCAAACACACAATATAAGTTTAATACCGTTGAGAAACGGGCCTCTCTAATTTTGTATGACATTAATGCATTCACTGCCAGAGGGCGTGGCCTAGGAACAAACTTATATGACGGTGAACGCATATATGCGTCGGTGGCAGTGAATGCGTTAAGTACAAATAAAATTACTATGGGGCCCTTTTCTCGAACGGTATTAGACTAATATTATTCGTCCACGAATTGTCAAGTCGTATGGGTTACCATGGCAACACACTAATAATATTAGACTAATACCTTTCGTCGGGCTCTTAGTAAAATGCGAAATGCGTAAAAGTATTCTAATAAGATGTCTTGTGTGGGGCTAAATTTAACCGCCACTATCTTCCTTGAAATACTAATACCTTCTACTCTTTAAAAATGTCAATTAAATTGCCAAGATTCTCATGACCCAAAACTGGTCAGACAAGTTTGGACAAAGGGCCCGGAAGACATTGTCCTGTCCGTGTGATTGCGAAAAGGGTTCGTCCAAAAACTGGTTTGACCACCTCCTCGTGAGAAAGGACAGTAAGGAATGACCCTTTATTTGCATGTGCAGAAAGGGGACACAGAGACGGTGCGTACGGCGATTAATAATTATGTTCGGTGCTTTTCTGTAACTTATAGATACTTGGATGATAAACAAAATTAGGTTCTGTTTTCTCGTTTCTGTTGACAAAATTTAAGGACTTTTGTAAAACAGATTATACAGGCATGCAGACAGGCAGACGCATGTGAGCGAGCGTCCACAGGCGGTAACCGCTTACCATTATATTGGCTGTAAGCTGGTCAGGGTCCGACGTGTTATAAAATGACAGGATAAAATTACGACAGGGCGGTTTTTGACGATAAATGTCCGGGAAAGAAATTATGTTCCAGTACTTATATCCTAAACTTTCGAGAACAGATTCTTTTTGTGTGTTTATAACCTACCGTTAACTTAAGTTTTGTAAGATCTGTGAGTACTCGTACTCCAGTGTTCAATTCAATTACAAAAGGCTTTATTTAACAATCTTATGAACTAGTTTTACAAAATATAACAATACATTTTATTTCCTAATTTCGCTTAAAATAAACTTTAAAAACGATTATTATATTTGAATTTTTCAGCTTCAGACATCGGAATCGAGATTTTCTTGCTGTCCAGCATAGGCCTCCCCCAAGTTTCTCCAAAGTTCCCGATCATGGGCTCTCTTCCGCCAAGTGGTAACCTACTTATAAGCTTTCTATGTCACGATTGACTGCATCAATTGCGTGCAATCAAATTTCAAACCTCTAATAACTATATAGAACATCTTAAAGTTTTTCGACACCCGACTTCATATCCTGTAATAATCTCGCCTTCCACCACACCCGTATACTACGAACCCGGAACAGGACACTACACTATCCATTGTATTGAAGCCCTAACAAGTGCATTTCAACCCTTATTGGTAAGGGTGACAGTGGACAATGGTTCCCACGGGCGAACTGGTCAAACTGGTTTCTAGGGGTTATTGCAACGGTTCTCCGGGTCAGACGCTGGGGTAACTGGAATAAATAACGTAAGACAAGACTATAACCATAGGTACTTTACGGGTCTCAAGGCTGTAGTGTTGGGACTGTTATGGGTCTTGATTGTTTCGAAATTGTAGTGTTATGTCTCAGCAATCTCAAACAGCTCTAGGAGCTCGTCACATAATTAATTATTTAGAATCTTTTGGAAATTGTCTTTAATTTCATTCCTCGGCAGCTTATAGACCCATAAACTATATGTCTAAGTATTTAAAATTACAAATAAATCCGAAACTTTTGTGCCCTATTGATTGGGTTGTTTATTTCAAAAATTAGAAAAAACGGGACACCCTTGCAAACATTGTATGATATGACCCTTGTAGAGTCTGACCAAGCTAAGTTGGTAGCGATTTGGATAGCCCAGCCGTAAGTGTCATAATTTCATTGAAGTTTAAAATAACACGTGCACTGGCTGGGCTATCAAAATCGCTGCCAACTTAGCTTGGTCTGACTCTAACTATTACACTTTCTGCAAAACGTGTGGAGGGCTGCCTTGTAAGGATTTGGTAGGAAATAGCATTGATAATGGCTAACGGGACAAACTCGTAAGGGCGAACTGTGGGACAATGACATTCCCTTACTTTATTCTGTCGGTGCCTAATTACGAGTAACTTAGAAGGCCGAAGGACTCTACCTATTGTCGTTTTGGATCCAAATGATTATCAGGCTATAGATCGTCATTCACGAAGACGCATGCCTTCACATGTAATGTTATGTTATTAAAGGTTAGATTTGACAAATCTGCGTGTCATCGTGTATGACACGAACTTTATCCACAGGCTATCATTATTTATTTAAAAAAGTTTGATCATTTAACAACATATACGTCGCTGGCCGATCGCAAATCGTGAAATTCTTAGTCATATCGTGAAATGTGAAAATCTTTGTTTCTTAGTTGATGGAGCCCCGCTAGCCCGCTACGAAGAGTTTCTATTTCTGAACAGTTTGCCCTTCGGGCATCTGAAGCAACCTAACGAACCTATCCTACTTATCTATTGGTTTAAAATGTGATGACCATCAAAACATTGCACAGGAATATTACGATTTGCCTGATTTTATGATCGGCCGCCAACATCTATAACTACTCGTACCTAGGTAGGAGAATAAAACGTAACACATTACGACAAATCGTCGACAAAAGGAATAGACGCAATATATGGGTATAGTTGCATTTATTTACTTGGGTTGACCTTACATATTACAATCTAACAAATCAATGTGATACCTACCATTTCCCTCCAATGGCCACCGCGACAACGCTGCCTGTTGGCCGTGCCGCCGGCGCGCACCGTATCGCGCAATTCGCGCAGGAACTCACCGCTGCCCCGCTTCACTGCTCAAGGCGTTCCTGGCATCGACGCCTGAATGCGACCTATTTGCGTGGCGATGGGCGGCAGTGTGTAGTGAATGCTTGAGATTCTGTGAGGCGATGGATCCTAGGTGCTCAACTGTTCCAATTGAATTGTGCCGTTATTGTTTTTATTATTGTTAATTTAATACTTATAATTATTATTGCCTAAGTCTAACTTTCGTGACGCATTGGTTCAACTATTATGTCATGAAAACATTTTTATCAATAAAATAAATAAATTTCACACACACCTTTCTTTCAATGTAACCGTTCAATAACATCTTACTTACCCATACACCGATGAAAACATTTACGCTACCAGCATCTCTAGGTACCTGTTTTTTTCTTGTCGCGTGCCGTATTTGCATCTCTATGGAACCCTGGTCCATACCAGGGGTCCATTGGATTCTATTGTAAACTCCCCTTTAATTTTGAACCTGTATTTGTGTTAGTTTATTTAATTTGTTTAAAATGTTTAAATTGTCGTTAATTTTTCACACATTACCTTTTAATAATAGATCAATATAGATAAATACACTAAATGTCCGTACCAGGATACGAACCCAGGACCTCCGTAGGAAGGGTCAGTACCGAGTAGGCTAGGTTAAAAAAGAAATAAGTAAGTTAATATTCTTTATTGCACCACAAAGAAAGTAAATTTAAAAATAAGTAAGGTGTGATAGAGTAACTACACTATTCCTCTACACGATGACCCAGCACTGTACCAGCGACGTGGCCATGCGATGGTTGAGAGCACGCACTGTGGAATGGGCCACATGTAGATGCGTCCGCACCATCGCTGGCCCACTACCTTTGATGTGCGGACGAAAAACCGACACCATGACCATCCCATCGCCATCCCGGCGTGCCATTAGCCATCCGACACCACTACCCTGTCTACACGCTGGCCCATCTTAGTGGGTCAGTATGATGGCCCATCGTGTAGAGGAGCCATAAAAGGACCAGTAGCCATAAGAGGACATTGCAGAGTGTGCAGATTTTATTTCAGCAAAAGTTGCGATAAGAAAATATGCCTATGAATAATTGAATACATAATAAAAATATTGAATGAAAAAAAGACCCACCAGGGGCCCATTTTTCGAACGGTAATAGTCTAATATTATTAGTGTGTTGCCATGGCAACCCATAGGTACGACTTGACAGTTCGTGGACTAATAATATAAGTCTAATACCGTTCGAGAAATGGGCCCCTGGTGGGTCTTTTTTTCATTCAATATTTTTATTATGTATTAAATTATTCATAGTCATATTTTCTTATCGCAACTTTTGCTGAAATAAAAAGTAACCGAACTAGGGTCGGACCCTTCGGCCGCGTACGCAACCAGAGCTTCGTAACCAGATGCAATCGAAAACTATTTATGCCTTGTACGAAACCGGTTGCGATCAAAAACTAATTTCGTCTTACCCGTAACCAGTTACGATCGAACACTTCTCGTTATTATACGAAACCAATGTCTGGGCCATCTAGCTATAGGTTTTTTTTCAAATATTTTGTCATGAAACTCATGATAATTTCTTATCCTGAATGTCAGTGCTCCATGTCTCTTAAGCCAGGGTCTTTTAAGGAACAAGGTCACATTGTATTTGCCAACAAAGTATTTGAATATTATCAACTGGTACAATTTTTTTGTTCTGATTTTTGATTAGATATATAACGTGTACAGTACTTACACTGTATAACAAGGTGTATAAATATAATCTTAGCTGACTTTATCAACGGTCGAAAGGTTTCGTACAACAAAGAAAAGTGTTCGATCGTAACTGATAACTAGTAAGACGGAATTAGTTTTTGATCGCAACCGGTTTCGTACAAGGCAGAAATAGTTTTCGATCGCATCTGGTTACGAAGCTCTGGTTGCGTACGCGGCCGAAGGGGGGTCGGACGAAGCCAACTCTGCACACACTGCAATGACAGAGTGTGGCGGTGTCATTGAAAACGTTAAATTATTATAAAGAGAGGACGTAAATCCATGAAATTAGAAGGAAACCAAAGATATGGTCGGTTTTTACATGGTTTTTATCTTTTATATCAATATCTCTGAAAATATACTTCTGTTTAGCTCGTCAGATTCTTTCGGCGTTATCACTATTTTATACTAAAATTATATTAGTAGGGTTTCCAGGGTAACAATATACAATTGTAAATAAATGAAAATTAGACTTATTTTCGTGATTTTTATATAGAGCCAATTTTAACTGGTGATTGGCTGCGAGAGCGCAACGTGTTCACCGCGAGTGCTTAACGAGTTCGCGTTCGCCGAGTGCCTGCTCGTTGCGCTCTCGCGGCGAATACGTTGCGGTTTTCGGTTAGATGGATAGACGTCCTTATTTAGTCTAATTTCCGTATTAATTCTTTCATGCTATTTGCCCTTCATTCAAATGTATAAAAATTCAGCTCTTAATATAAAAATTTTACATTTATACTGGCACTTCCACACTTTCTTTGTCAAAGTCGGTGTAAAGTTACATTACATTACATTTTTTTCTCTTATAAGTATTTTTACTTTCTAGTTTGCTCTCTGTGATTAGGTATTTGTATTTTTACTATAGTAGGTATATATTATGTTTGTAGCTTCAATGACTACTTTTAGTGGTTTTATTGCCTTGCTCGGTCTAGCAACGTGACGGCATTTTAGTGAAAGTACTAGGAGAAAATTAAACTAAGCACTTACCTACGTGCCAATCCCAACAATATAATGTGATGTGATACCGAGTAATGGGGCCCATTTCTCGAACGGTATTAGTCTAATATTATTAGTGTGTTGCCATGGTAACCCATACGAAATGACAGTATGTGGACCATTATTATTATTAGTCTAATACCGTTTGAGAAATGAGCCCCTGATCTGACATAATTAATAATCAAACGAACTTACCTGTGAAGTTTGATTACAATTATGCGAGTATCCAAATCCAAGACAACAAATATAATTTACTAGCAGCAGTACACGTTATCGTGCAGTCCAAGTCACACATTTTAGAGATTATAGTATTTAAAAAACAAGTTCGCGCTGTCCCTCTCACTCGCTACGCTGCGTTCCTGCTTCGACATCGCTTCTCCAGTACTCATTATTTCAGAGTTATTTTTGTGTTATTAACAGAGACTATTTTATTTTCATTTTTGGGGATGGGGGGCGGGTCTTTGTTGTCTTGGATTTGGATACTCGCATAATTGTAATCAAACTTCACAGGTAAGTTCGTTTGATTATTAATTATACTTCGTATCCAAATCCAAGACAACAAATATAATTTACTAGCAGATGTTCAGAGCTTTGTATTTAAATTCAAATCCTGAATGCGAAAATAAAATAAAATATCGATATCAAATCAGTATGTTACGAACATACTGATATTATTGATTTTGACTAAAGAGAACAACGTACCACCTAGAAGTTATTAATTTATATCCAATTTAAATAATTATTTATGTATCCACATAGTATAAATGTAAAATGTATGTATAGCATAATAAAATTAAGGAGTGAAATTGCTCTTGGTATTTCATTTCGTTAATATTAAAAAAGTATAAAACTTTCTTTGATTTCACTGTAGTATATTGATAAAGTTGTATATATCTTAATATTCACAAGGTACAACTATTTTTATGTCATTTACAAGCCAGGACGCCATTAAGTGTAAATGTGTTTTCAAGCTTTAGTTGGCTCTAAATAAGTTTTAGATGGGCATTTTCTGTCAGTAACCATATAAACAAACCATTTTGTATAATTTAGAATTTACCAACCATTCTCTGGATGTAATTACAACGGAGACAAACAAGCATACGGCCTGCCTGATGGTAAACAATCACCGTAGCCTATGAATGCCCGCTACTGCAGAGGTATATTACATGCGCGTTACTGACCCTAAAATATAATCTAATTTTATGTTACGACACTTTAAAGTTAATTTTGAATACAGCAATCAATACTTTCCTCGGTAAATAGCCTTTGAGTGAGGTAGATAAAGGAGAATTTTCTTCATTGTAAAGCTACCATAAATATCAAGGCTATATGTAAGTACTTTAAAACTAAGTCTGGACAATTACTAGTAGAGTATCCTGTAGGTATTAAGTATTTGAAACTTATCACTTTGAAAATATAGATGGACTAATTTTAGTTATTACCACAGATCAAGAAATAGTAATATGATATTATTTATAACTAAATAGCTAATCTCATCTGCTTATGCGTATCTGAACGATGATGGCTACTACGCTAACAAGTGGCAAGGAACTTAGGTAGATTATGTGTTGAGTTATGATATATTTGTGAACAAAATATCTGGCATGACTTGTAACTTGTACTTCATTTTAAGGAGTAACATTTTTTAACGTTACCTACAATAAAACTGTACAGTGTGCATTGCGACGAAAAATGAAAACTATTTAAGCTTTCTTTTACAGCAAGACAATATGACAACCCGAGCATTTACATTTCAGACAATAATAATGTTATTGTTAAAGGATTTCAACCCTTTATTGCGATTATTAATCTAGCTACTTAGCGCAAGCGACTGCAACACGTGGCAGCATAACTCTAGTTGCATGGTTGCACAATTTACAGCACTTATTTCGCGTCGCGGGATAGTGCATCAACGGCGGTTCACCTCTTGTTTGATGCGGCGATGTTCCCCTGAAGTTTGGAGCTGAGAATTCGTAAGTAAATTGTACCGGATTTATTACATTAGGCTCGTTGATATGGTATATTCTTGACAGCATATCAAAGCTGACGTTTGAAGTTATTAGGAGTATATAACAGCGTGATATGAGTACGAATCATAAATTTGGGTTAAAGGGTTTACAGATATATTTTTTCCTATATGTTGTTTACATACAGCATTTCTTTGTCTGTAAGGGCAATGACATTGCGTACATTTTGTTTAAGGTATTTTAGGCCGCATTAACACCTATTAAATTACCTCAGCGTAACAAGAACCTCCTTTATATTTCATTATTTTTACAAGTCCTGTAAACTTTAGCTCAACCTTAAATATTTAAAGCGGTGAAAGCGGAGCCCTCGACACAATGATTGTGGAGTAATGATAGCCTCTTCACTATTAAAGTGGGGCAAATATAGTACCATGTCGACATCTCATTTATAAGAAAATATTTATTTAATATGTGTTTTAATTTTGAACTATTAATTAATGTGCATTATAAAATTACATTAAAACTTTAATCAACACAGTTAATACCGATTTTCTGTTTGATGAATATCTCGTTGCACAGTAAACCTAAGCTTCTAAGTACTCACGGAAAGGAGAATTATTATTAGACGGAGTCCACAATATTACACAAATCAAGTATATCTTTCCATAATATATTTCATTTTAAAATTATATTACATTATGTTAATCAAAGCTGTCTAATAATAACAAAGCGGGTAACTAACTGATAATCAAATTTAGGAGTCGACCACATCGATTGGACCCAAGACTCGACGATACCGCGATGTCCGATTAAAGCCTACTACCTAATCCGTCATGATCCATACGATAGATTCACTATGGCCCTCATATGGGGCATGGGGCGCACGGTATCGGTTAAACACTTTAAACTGTCAGTCAGACTAAATAGTCTTCCAATGTCTTATAGATTGTGTATTGATTGACATTACACCTGTATTATACCTATAGGTATCCTCATAAGACGCTCATTAAACTTGTTGGTACTGTGTATGTACATTTGCATAAAGACGCGTTTTGTTATCATTCATAGGCACTTATTACCAATCGGCAAGGATTACCATTGTTATCTGTTTTATTGTATGGTAGGGTAGATCGGACATGGTAAAAGCCGCTTTCGTGAAACGATTACCTAGTATATATTAACTTTATTCAGATATGGTTTGTATATTTAAATCTGTACGCGAAAGCATCTCGTAAAAAAAGAAATTGTGAGTGAACATTGCATTTTATGCTATCATAAAATGAAATCTAAATAATATTATATTAGTAAATAATACTATAATAGTACGTATTACAATTATTTAAAGTTCAAATTGTAATCTATTTGTAGCCCCATACTAATTTTTTCCGTAATTTATTTATTCAAAAAAGAAGGTAGGTAGTTGTAGTAAGTGATTTCGTATGAACGTAAAAATTACTTACTTGATTTCTTAGGTAATAAGTTTATTACGCTAAACGAATATACCTACAATTTCAAATTGAAAGTTTAACTGCCATGTAAGTATGGCAAACGAGACTAGACTTGCCGAGCTGAATAAACATCAATTTTTCGTTCGAGGGTACGGCGGTCGGCAGTTCAAATAATGTTTTGATTCTATACTTCTTGTTCAGCGCACAATAAACATTAATCGAAACACAATTAGGTACACATATTTAGAGGAACACTATTTTGGCGAAAATACGTGTGACTCGGACTAACACAAAAACATGTAATGAGTACTGGAGAAGCGATGTCGAAGCAGGAACGCAGCGTAGCGAGTGAGAGGGACAGCGCGAACTTGTTTTTTAAATACTATAATCTCTAAAATGTGTGACTTGGACTGCACGATAACGTGTACTGCTGCTAGTAAATTATATTTGTTGTCTTGGATTTGGATACGAAGTATAATTCTAATATTAGATGGTTCCAATCTCTTTACGATAACAGAAGTAGCTGCGATTCGGGCAATTATTGTCACATTGACGTTTGGATATGACTTGTTCATTCATTCTTTTAAAATGATGGCTTTTAGTCCATTGGAACTATTTCGCCAGTATCAAGGCATTAGGAGCTTTAAATACAGCTAATGTTGTACGGTGATTTTATCAGCTCTTGTAAAGCGATAGCTGGACTTTATTAGTAGCACGTGGATCACCGGCCGTTGACTCCAAAATGGTGGTTAAACGCGTTTCAAGATTAATTCTCCATTCACTGCACACTACCACATTAGTTTACTGTATAATAAATAAGCTATCGATATTACACTTTGAACAATATTAATGAAATAAAGCAAAGGAATAAATCACGAGGAGAGACTATCAAGAGTTTAAGAGCAATTTAGTGCATTCAATTGCTAAAAATAATTTAAGTTGTAAGTAAAGATGTTCGTGACTTTTTTCTATAGAACGAAGGTCAAAAAATTGTATTACAATCGCTGAAGTCCATAGAGAAAATCCTTAAGATTGCTACTTAATTAAATTATCGGCAACCGTATTGTTATCTAAAAACCTTGAAAAGCGTTAGGATTTTTCTAAAACTCCACTTTGTGAACCAGCATCTTAAGATATTTTTATTGCGGAAATTAATAATAAAGGCATTAGAACTTTAGAACCATATATTATAAAGGAACAGGAGCCTGTCATCAGCAGTAAACACTATAGTAAACCTAAGCCAGTGTCTTCCAAACTTTAGTTATTTATGAGGCGATCCGCCCTTTTAAGGTGTAGTACGTTCGTGTTCTTTTCGTGTTTCATCTAAAAAAACGGACTAGTGCGAGTCAGACTCGGCCACCGAGGATTCCGTACTTTTTAGTATTCCTTGTAGCGGCAACTGAAATACGTCATCTGTGAAAATTTCAACTGTCTTGCTATCACGGTTCATGAGATACGGCCTGATGACTGATGACAGACGGACAGACGGACGTACAGCGGAGTCTTAGTGATAAAGTCCCGTTTTCGGAACGGAACCTTAAAAAGCGCTACGACATTTTTGTATCCGTTTTCTGGATCTACCGCCCCGATCTAAAGAAAAAAATTCTCGTATTGTGTCGCAACTTATTTTTACCGCAACTGCCCTCAATTACTTACTTATATAATACTTTAAGACAAATGGTTTATTTGGCAAAATTGATTAGACTAATATCTAGTGTTATTCGATTATTAAACAGTTGATTATTTAAACATTATTATACCATTTTTTTTTTTTTTGAGAAAGAATTATTTATTGACAATAACAATATACATAATGGATATATACAGATGATTACTATAACTAGCTTATTACTTCAACGAGGAAATGCCGCCAGCATCCTTGGTACAATGCCTCAAGGGCCTATTTTAGATATAAGCTGGTTATAGTAATCATCTGTATATATCCATTATACCATTGTCTTCAGACTACTAATATTAAAATATTAGTCTAATACACTAATACACTCTAAAAATATTAGTCTAATACACTCGAGAAATAGACCACTTTCCTGTCCAAAATTGATTATTTTTTACCGTTCTTAGACATAGAATCATAACTCTAGCTACAACTAGACCTATGATAAAACACACTGCGAATATTTCAACTTAAATTCTATTCACTGTTTAAGTACCTACCTACTAATCGGGCAAAACTTCTGGTGCAATAGTAGTTACGAAGTTTTTAGAAGTAGGTATACAACGTTAGTGACCCGTTTTATATATTTAATATGTCTGAGTTCTTGGAAACACACAGTCGGTTTAGAACCTCTCAGTCGCCAGAGAGACGTTGGCTCTCTGTGGCTATTCTATACCGTCTGTACAATGGGGAATGTTCTGAAGAACTTTTTGAATTGGTGCCACCGTCGCGTTTTTATTACCCCACCTCCCGCCAAAGAAATAAAGTTCATCCTCACTTTCTCGACACGTGGCAAGCCAAGAACAAGCGGGATTCTCGCTCATTTTTGCCCAGAAAGTGCAAGTTGTGCAATGAGGTACCTTCTGAGGTGTTTCCCTCGCGCTATGACATGGTGTTCTTCAAGAAGCAATTATTTAGTGTTGTCAAAGGTTGGCAACGCATAAGTGGCTCCGCCGATGTTGCTTATATCCATGAGCGGCGATGACTGCTTCCCATCAGGCGGCTCGTCTGCTCATTTGCTGCCTATTACATAAAAAGGTAATGGGTTTAAAAGCCCCATTGCACACTTTGAGAACAGCAGGTATAAACAGACCATAAAATTTTGTGGGAATCAGAACTCGTTGCCCAACAGATCCTCCTTTCACTTCTTATGTATCTGAACCGATACATAATGCGGCTATTGGCATTGTCTTCGTTTACATAATGTACATACTGTAATTAAATACATGATGATGTTATTTGCAACTTTGTTAACGTACCGACCTTTATATATTTAGTTCAACTATAATAGTATTTTATACAATCGTAATATAATTGAGAGCTTTTCAGTCGAGGAACGTGTTTAAGCAACGAAGCTTGCTGAGTTGCCTAAGTGAGATACGAGGTTGAAAAACTTGATTATATCACTATTGCATACTTTTTCTACGTGTCATCAAATATAATATTTTTTTTTACTATAAAACATAAACAGGTAATGAAAATTGGTACGTATCTAAGTAGAAAAAAAAGCGTACGAAAGACATAAACGCGCGACCAACTACAACGAAACGCGAAACCAGCTACAGCGTATCGAAAGTATATAATTTTATAGTTGAGTTGGGAGCCCATACATGAAAAGTACGCAATTATAGTTTGGTATACGAAATCTTAATTCCACCATTCCAGACGACGAGTCGAAAAAAATATTGCTTGTTGCTTTTGGTAAAAAAAAGCCAATGAATGTTTCAAATAAATATCCTACTCACATTGCATAGAAAATCTGAGATGAGTCGTATCTCAGAGGAATGTGAGATGTGTGTGTTGACTCAAAACACAGGCCACAGGCCTCTTCTCATTATTTAACCTCTGTATTAAAAAATTATACATTTCGCGGTCAAAAGTTTTGAGTGCTGAACGTATAATTTTTAAATACCAGGGTTATTTATTCAGCAATCATTTTCACACCGCAAATGTGGGGCATCGCATCAGCATACGGTAATATTTTTTTGCATTTCATTTACTTATTTAAGTGTATGTAATGCACAGTAAGTCCGCCTGTTTTCATCGACTTTTATCTTAAATCTGTAACGGTTATTACTGATTCGGCCACAGATAGCCACCCCGTATGTCCCTCATACTTCCTTTGTTGTGTTGTAAGACAATTAGAGACAGACAAATGAAGATTTGTCGCCCTCCTGTCCAAAACCTGTGTTGACAGAATATTGAGATAACGCGTGGGAAAAGGGGTGGTGTTAACTGTTGACATTTGTGAAATCTCTAGGAAAATGAAGCCCTTAAAAATAAAAGTTTGTGACCGTCTGGTAAAGAAAGGGATGGTAATGTTTTCGAAGTATATGTGTGGGAGTGCTACTTATTTAAATACACCTGAGAATTTCTGGAGAAACATTTAACTACATTTTAAGTCTAACAGTTACATTATGTTAACGGCACCAATCATGGGACATTTAAGAGAAAATTTGGAGTATTTTTGATTTTTTGCCGACATCTGTAAAATTTCTATCGCTTTATGCTTTAAAAGTTTAATGTCCAATTCGTCATTTATGTTTTCTATGTATTTAATAAAAGCTACTGCAATTGGTATCACTATTATTAACCAATTAAAACTTAGGTTTTTTGCTCCAGTCATGGGATGTATGGCTTCATTATTAATTTTCAAACTAACAAATATCCATGAAAAATTAAACTTAAGCAGCTCATTGGCTCTTGTTTATGGTAAAATGTTGTCAGCGATTAAAAACTGATGGTAAATACTTGTTTTACAGGATTTATCTATACCATCCCATTACTGGTGCCTGTTCTATTATAGGGGTGTTTACTATATATTACGCGAAAAGTTCCGTTTTAGTTTTTAACAATTTCAGTTTATTTTTCTAACTTCACCTTAGGTCGGAATACTTTACATTTGACATGAATTAAATTGTCCGTGACACTTTAAATTTAATCGAAATTCAGATAAGTTTTTTCAAATAATTTGGACAGTGAGAACTTTTAAAGTACAAAGCTAACAGTATTACAATTTTTTATCAATAAAATCGTAGTCAGACCTAGCTAAGTTGACAGCGGTTTTTAGAGCCTAGACGGTGCAAGTTTGAACGTCATAATTTCATAAAAGTTGACGTTTAAAACAATATTTGCACAGTCTACGCTATTAAAATCCAACTCATCTTGGCAGACCAAGAGTCTAGCACTCACTTACCTACCACTGATAGGACGATTACAATTTGGTAAAATTACATATCGCCTCCGGAAAACGGAATACCTATTAGAAACTGCTGTAGACGTATTTCATGGAAAGCTAAATTATCAGCAGTGTATCAATACTTGAATACACTATTAAAATTGATTACTAAAACTAAAGGGCTCATTCTAATTTGAGTAAACCTTATGCTAATGGTATAAGGTTTAAAATTAGCAATAATATTCCAAGGCCTTTGGCTCCATCCGAGCGAAATCGGTTCAAGGAACCAAAGCGAAAAGCCAAGTGCATTGCCACTACTTGCGTTTTCATCTGGACACAGTGCGTAGGCAATTCATGAAACTTCGTTCTCCGCTTTGAAAACCAGTGTTAGAGATTATAAAATTTTTAAAATGTGGCATTATCTAGGAAAAGGGACCTTATTGTCGGTGGCGATTACGCCGCACTGCGTCGTGCAGCGATATATTTGTATCAGAGCATCGTTTATAACGGCGGAAGAGCCATCGACAATAAGGTCCCTTTTCATAGATAACGTCACAAATATAGGCCTTGAACCTTCCTATACCTCAAAAACATGTAACCTTGATTCCATGTGAGATACTAGTGCCATTGCCCCAATATGTCAAACCATTTTAGTAGTAAAACATAAAATATACATATTAGCCTACAGTGTATCTAAATGTATCATCATTCGCTTGCCATTATTCCATTACTATGTGTGAACATACTAATCGATTACCTACTAAGTGTGAACATAGTAATGGAATAATGAATAATAATTTTTTGAAAGAAATCTTTCTGTCTATTTTGTCCATAATCTCTCAATGGACAAATTTACCCTTCAAGCCAAAACTGGACGGTTTCACGATACTCATAGGTAGGGCCGATTTCTCGAACGGTATTAGTCTAATATTATTAGTGTGTTGCCATGGTAACCCATACGACTTGACAGTTAGGAACTATTAATATTAGTCTCATATCGTTCGAGAAATGGGCCCTTGATAAGTTCGTGGCATAATATTCGTCTAAATGCCGTTAGAAGCAGGCTTTAAGATTTCGGTGGTCATTTCTTGATATGTTATCATCTAGACAATTATTTTATAATAATAGTCAAAAAATAAACTAGAAGTCAAATTATAGTAGGAGTAAGCACAAATCGGTTTGTGAATAGGTTGGCTAGTTACCATAATGTAATCTAGTTAGAATAATGTTTCACAGCGAGGCACTGTGTAGGAATTTAATCCTATTTGAAATCACCCGTGTACTAACGTTAGACTGGTTTTACCAGGTGCACTTCCTTCTTATAAGGATGCAGCTATGCTAACGACCATCATTTTCTAATTCTATTACACGTTTTCTCCACATGGTGGGATGGTTTACTACAACATAATGAAGCCATAATGGGGTTGGCAACTGTCAAAGGTTTTTATAGATTGCGCTAATTTTTTTCTATGAGATTCGAGTTAAAAGGCGGGCTTGCAATTCAGATTAAAAAAATACAAATAGGTAGTTAGACTATTTGTAGGATTGACAGATAAAACCTTGCTTGCGCCATCTAAATAGTTTGACCGGCCCCATTAATATTACTGATATTAGTAACCTTTGCCGAATGATATTATATTATAACCATTGCCTTTGCCCCAAACTTCGTCGGCACGGCAAAATCGGCATAGAGTCACAAAACTCCCTAGCTCCTACTTTTAGTACATCCGTTGTAATTTTATTACCCAATTTTCATTCCAATGTGCCAAATTTCAAACCGTTGAGCTGTTATTACCCTTTTTTACCAAAATTGACAATTCGTTAATAGAAATGAAAATAAATGTAGGTACTTCTACTCTCTACTTATAAATATGGTATAAAATGGTGGTAACATGCAATTTTGTTGGTCAACACATCATGTGTATGCTAATAGTATGCAATTTCTTTATATTTACAAAATAATAGTTAAAGGAATCCCTGCTGTGTGACATATTTTAGATCAAAATAGATAGACGGTCTAATTCAGCAGTCCTTTTATTAAGAAAATAAATTACCTATTTGTAACACTAACACTAAATAATCTAATTATAATTATTGACAGCTATTGGCTGTAAAACATAGGCTTGTCCTGTGGCTCTGTCCACAACATGTCCAGTAGTGGGCTCTAAGAAGAGCCTTGGGGCTGAAGCGGCTAATGTTAGCTCAGGATGCTGATGCTGTCTCACTCCTGCACCTTGTTCGTACGGAACAAATTGGTTTTCAGTCCTTTTCACGTAATACTGTGGTTGCTGTTCTTTTGGTTCCTCATTTTTATTCTTCACGTAATATTGTGGTTGCTGTTGATTTTGTTCTTCGTTTTTATTATTTACGTAATATTGTTGTTGTTGTTGATTTTGTTCTTCGTTTTTATTCTTTACGTAATACTGCGGTTGTTGTTGATTTTGTTCTTCGTTTTTATTCTTTACGTAATACTGCGGTTGTTGTTGATTTTGTTCTTCGTTTTTATTCTTTACGTAATACTGTGGCTCCTTTTCTGATTGACGTTGTTCCTCTTTATCTTTGACGTAATACTGTGGTTCTTGTTTTTGTTCTTCCTTTTGATTATGAGTCTGTTTTGCGTCATTATCTTCCTCGTTTTCTGGTCTTCTTTGCCTTCTTTTACGTTTAGGTTGTTGATTTTGTTCAGCCTCTTTTACTGTATCTTCTTGAGGAGCTTGCCGTTGTTTGATTTTTCTATGATTCTTCTCTTTTGGCGGTTCTTCGTCGCTTTCTTCTTGCCGTACGAATTTTCTTTCATTTTTAATTCTAGGATAAGCTCGTTTAGTTCTGCCGCTTTCATCATATTTCGCTGCCTGCTCAGGGTCATATTCCTCTGTTCCATACGTGGGTAGTTGTTCACTAGGTTCATCATATGTGTCATTTTCATCATGGGCATGGTCTAATTCGTGATTATATGAACCATCATCATCTGAACCATCATATCCATCATTGCCATGGTTAGCAGCGTGACCAGCATGATTCAAATCCCAGTAATGCTCTCCGTATCCCCCATGTTTATCACCCCAACGTACCTGGGTTAAAAACAGTGTTAGACAACGAAATGGTAATGTTTGACAGTGTGGTTAAGATTTTAGTTAAACATTAATATCACATATTAGTTAAGAGAAATAGAAAGAACACTGAAGATGGCAATAGCAGTGGTTAAAGTCGCTTTCCCACAGTTAGTTATTAATGATAATTTCTTATATTAGCGTATTAGTAAAGTCACACGAAAACAATAATCATTTAAAAATATTTTCTTGAAAAGAAAACATTAAATCCATTATGCAATACATTTAACATGAGTAAACTACAAAAGCAGCTAAATTGTTCATGTCAATTACTACTTTTATAAAGCTTTCTCACGCTATATAATAAAACCGCTTGATGGATAAAATGTTTTCTATATAAGCAAGGTCATGCAGAGATTTAGGTGTTTATATGTTAGGTCACATAGTATCACATGTTCTTTGGTGTTTGACCTTTACTGAGACCAAAAGTGACTCAAACAACAAAACTTTCCGAAATTTTTCTTAAATTTTAACGCAAATGTTAAAGAGGAACATTACATCTTATACCAGGCGACCCGCATTTTACCAGCGCCTAAATCTCTCTATAACCTGTTGATGGAAGCAAAGCATACTTTAGCAGAAAACAGTCCATCAGAAGGCTTGGCGCGCTCGTGTCTCTCGGTGAAATGTCGCTCGCTGCCTGCCCTATGTCCTTGCTCGTAGTCCTCATGCGTGGGCAGATGCCTATACCTTCATGCAAGCAAGCGAATGTTAGAGATAGATAGAAGAGGTTAGCAAGAACAAGAAGTTAGAGGACAGATGGAAATAGAGAGATCGGAGGAGTTAAATGACCGCGGATCGCGAAACATATCACACTCAAGATTTTCAAGATAAAATAAAACAGTTCATTTAAAAAAAAAGGTATATCTTGTATTCATTAATAATAGCAGTATACACTTTTACTGCGAATTTGCGGCTAATATCACCTTCGTCGTTTTTTTTTCTTAGTCGTAAAATCTCAAGGTGATGAAGCACTAAGTCATCAGTCAACTGCTTGTGTCCATGTTTGTACTGGTAGTCCTCATGCGAGGAAAGATGCCTATACCTTCATGCAAGCAAGCTAAAGTTAGAGACAGAAGAACCAAGAACAAAAAGTTAGAGGACAGACGGAGAGAGATAGGGGAACGAGTTACATGACCGAGGGTCGCAAAACATATCGATTGAGCGTAAAGTAAAAAAACGATTAATTTGTATATTAAAAAAATGCTGCCACTGTGTTGTCCTACATCTTGTCACAAAGTCTCTAAAATTGTACCATCCGCGTCGAATCATGAGCTACTGAACTAGTCCTTAATTGTCACGACATGCGACAATATTCCGACGAAATGAGAACCTCCCTTTTTAAAAAGTTGGTTAAAAATGAGGTCATTGAACTCGTCCCCCTTAATGAAGGCCCAATTACTTTGCCCATATCCCTGTGGTTCTTAAAATCCTTCTTCTCATATCGCTGCTCCCACGTGTCGGGGTCCTCGCACACATGCCCGAACTCTATCTTGTACGGACTCAACTGTACTGAGAAAAAATCCCTATAAACATAAGGTTTTGTTCAACATCAATGTAACTGAATCGTTTTTATAACAGTTGTAAATAAAATTCCATATCGAATTGCCATGTCGAAACACAAAAAAAAATGTGTGTATTTCACGCACATTTAAATAAAAATCACATTCACATTTTGACGTACACAAACATATCACACATGCATTGTGCAAGGTTTTTGATAGAGAGGTAAGTTAAGTTACTTAAAGGCTACTTCAGTTAATGTATGCTCTAAGGTTGCTGGCCGCCTCAAGAACTTGAAATTAAGTATGGATATTTAGTAATTTTACCGACAGGCCAAAGCGCACATAGACTCCAGCAAGCCAGCTAATTTTTTTTATAACGTGTCGGTCGTGGCGTTGAGAGTGTTAACAAGTCTAATATAAGTTGTAGATTGGTACTTATTTGCGTAGTTGCTATATAAAATACTTACTGAAAGAATTTCGCCTGGGCCTCAATCGTGGTAGGGTTCTTAGGTGGGGTTCGGACGGACACGGCTCGACTCCAGCCCGGGCCCGCGTACACGGCAAAGAGGCACCACAGCCATTTCTGCAAATACATTTAAAACGAAGATCGTCACAGGGCAAGAACTCTCGTATTTGTGAGTTAAAATTCTTTACGCTGTCTTGTTTTTTGTCCCCAAAAAATGTAACGGAGTGTAGCTTATTTTAAGGGATGATTTTTAGGTTTTCATTTTTCTCAAGTAAAATATAGACATGCAATAGCACTCGGCTTTTTTATTTATTTGATAGAAGCCACCAAAACAAGCGTGTCAAAGTGGTCAGAAATAAGACAAAGAAAATAATTTTGACCCATGTATACGTGCATCGCTTAGACACAGTTAAAGGATGAGGTTCGGTCTTTCTACTCTACCGACCAAAAGGACGGTACTTACAAAAGTAAGTGAAGTAGAAGTAGGAGGAAGGTTAGGAGGGTAAGAGAAACACTAGGACAAGAGAAACACTTATAGACAAAATAAACAGTGAGAGATACTTAAAGATATTAAAAACGAAATTAAATGATAATACTAAAAAGAAAACTAATGCATAAATAAACTTAACTTAAAAATACTGACACAGACGGACTTTCCTCATACTGTCTCTCTTTTCCCGAGCAACAACTACCAACGCAAGAGTTAAAAGCGACGAGGACGTTTCTGTACTTGGGGCTCATTTTTAAGACGGTATTACTTTCACTAAACATTTTAGCCCACGAATAGGACCCATTTTTCGAATAATATTAGTCTAATATTATTAGTGTGTTGTCATGGCAACCCATATGATTTGACAGTTCGTGGACAAACATTTAGTCTAATATCGTTCTATAAATAGGCCCCTTACAAATTTTATGGTTCCATGACAACACTCTAATAATATTAGTCTAACATCGTTTGAGAAATGGGCCCCTTTTGATAGGGAGCGTGCATGAACTGTAGGCAGGCAGGAGCCGTTAGATTTTTGGCGCGAGGCGTAAATGTGATGTTTATTGTTCCGATGTAGCCCACAAGATGGCAGAACCTACTATGCACAAGAAAACACGTGACGTGTAAATGTAGATGTTTATAGTTCCGATTCAGGCCAAAATATGGCAGACCCTCCAACGCGCACGGTCCCTATAGCCCAGCCTGTGCAAGTGTTAAGTAAACCTCATAATTTCATAGATGTTTGACGTTTAAAATAACACTTGCACTGTGCGGGTTATCAAAATTTATCTTGGTCTGACTCTAATTAACCTCGCATTAACTTTTTATTAACACAACAAATGTAAATAATCCTTTATGTTAAAAGCACCTGTTAAAAACTTGCTTCACACAGTACATACTATGAACAATAGTGTAACTTCAAAATGACTCATTGTTGCACTAGTCTACAACATTAGCTTTAGTCAACACGGCTTAAAATTCTCACTAGAACAATACTAAAACTAATGAAGATACTTTAACAAATGAATAGTTGACGGAACACTGTCCTTGACATACTAGTTTCACAAATTGTCATTAAGGTGGCGTTTTTTAGATTTGATAGATTTCTAAAACAAAAACCACAAGATTGTCTTGTTTTAAAAACAGGCCTTGGATGAGAAAATCTAGGTTATTAGAGAATTGTCCGTTATGTTAGTCTATTTGTTTATTTGGTATTTTAAATTGACTTAAGAGTAATACGGACTCGCTGCCATAAGCCGCTCCCATACAGTCGAAGTTACGCTCTAATTTTAAAAAGAAAATAGAGCGAGAAGTTTTGTACTTAACCAATAATTTATTATAACTCAAGATAGATTATAGGCGTTCCAAGATTGAAGCGCTTACCTTGTTACAAACTGTACAAGTTGCCTTCAGTCGCACCTGGGTAAGCGAGAAATGTGCACGTGCTTACGAGCTCCCGCTCATCGAAAGAGAAAGAGACAAGCTCATGTTTAACAACGAGTATGACAAAGATGAATAGAATGCGAAACTTAATAAAAAATAACAGATTTTTTCGAAGGTAAAAAAATAAATATGGAAGTATTTTGGTGGTCCTTAATTATGAGTATAACCTATCTACATATAGTTATATAATAAATATAAATAAATATTATAGGGACATTCTTACACAAATTAAGTAAGTCGCATCTGGGTAAGCAAGAGATGTGCACGTGCTTACAAGCTCCCGTTCACCGAAAGAGAAAGAGACAAGCTCATGTTGAACAACGAGTATGACAAAGATGAATATGACGAGTATGACCTGTTTATGTGCAATAAAGTGACATATATACATACATGAATAGAAGCGAAAATTAATCAAAAATAACAGATTACTTCGAAGGTAAAAAAATAAATATGGAAGTCTTTTGTTGTGCTCCTTATTCCTTATGTATGAGTATAACCTATCTATAGTTATATAATATCATTGTACTTAAGGAGACAAATTTCATGTCATTTCAGATTCTCGATGTCGTTTCAAAATAAGAGCGTCAACTTCTATAGTATGGCGGCGGCGATGTGCCTCTTAAAAAAGAGGATGCCCTCGATTGGTCGGGGACCTTGTTTTTATGTGATTTCCGCTGAATAGAGTTCGAAATTACTTTTTTTAAAGTATTGTTTCACTGTACTGTAGAAGTGTTATTATTATTATTAACTTTGGTTTTTAGGGTTCCGTAGCCAAATGGCAAAAAACGGAACCCTTATAGATTCGTCATGTCCGTCTGTCTGTCCGATTTTGTCACAGCCACTTTTTTCCGAAACTATAAAAGCTATACTATTCAAACTTGGTAAGTAGATGCATTCTATGAACCGCATTATGATGTTTACACAAAAATAGAAAAAAAAAAAAATTTTGGGGGTTCCCCATACTTAGAACTGAAACTCAAAAAATCTTTTTTCATCAAACCCATGCGTGTGGGGTATCTATGGATAGGTCTTTAAAAATGATATTGAGGTTTCTAATATCATTTGTTTCTAAACTGAATAGTTTGCGCGAGAGACACTTCCAAAGTGGTAAAAAGTGTGCCCCCCCCCCCCCGTAACTTCTAAAATAACAGAATGAAAAATCAAAAAAATATATATGATATACATTCCCATGCAAACTTCCACCGAAAATTGGTTTGAACGAGATCTAGTAAGTAGTTTTTTTTTAATACGTCATAAAAATTTAAAAAAACATTTCTTTTTCATCAAACCCATACGTGTGGGGTATCTAGGGATATATAGGTCTTCAAAAATGATATTTAGGTTTCTAATATAATTTTTTTCTAAACTGAATAGTTTGCGCGAGAGACACTTCCAAAGTGAAAAAATGTGTCCCCCCCCCCCCCCCCTGTAACTTCTAAAATAACAGAATGAAAAATCTAAAAAAAATATATGATATACATTACCATGCAAACTTCCACCGAAAATTGGTTTGAACCAGATCTAGTAAGTAGTTTTTTTTAATACGTCATAAATGGTACGGAACCCTTCATGGGCAAGTCCGACTCGCACTTGGCCGCTTTTTGTATTGGAAATGGGGCGCTTGCCAACACTGAAAGTGTTTATATGGAAGATTCTCGGAAAGCACAATTATTTTTTATTATTACATTGTTATTGGTCCCGGGTTCAAATCCTGGTAAGGGCATTTATTCATGTGATGAACATGGATATTTGGTCCTGAGTCATGGGTGTTTTCTATGTATTTAAGTATTCATAAATATTTATATATTATATATATCATTGTCTAAGTACCCACAACACAAGCCTTATTGAGCTTACTGTGGGACTTAGTTAACTTGTGTAATAATGTCCTATTTTTTTTTTTACTTCTTACCTAAATTTTATTCCACTAACTAAATTATTTAATTTCACCACTCCCGTTATTACTTCATTTTTCTGAAATAATCACTAAATATATGTACTGACGCCATTGTATACACTCTATCTATACTTTTTTTAATTTTACGCATATACTTCAAGCTCTCATTTTTATTTTTTTGGACTCTACACATAGGAGTTAGCATATTAGCACTTTATTTACCTTAATTATTAGTTATTAGTGAATATATCTTAAAATAATAAAGGAACCAAAAATGACATTTCTCACAAACAATTGGATCCTAATATTAAATCACTTTTACAAATTACACTTTCATCACTTCCACAATCACTGGAAACTTCATTCATCACAATCACTTTAATTTTACATTTCTACAATATTTTTATTTGGTATTTAAGTTAGTTTTCAAGGATTTTTAAGGTAAAAAAGGTTATTTATGTAAATAAATGATCAGTACCGTAAAAGCCGGACGTTGTGACATCTTGAGTGATTGACAATGGGTGTCAGTGAACGGTCCGAGTAAGTTCTTTTATAGAATACACAACTTGCGGGCGTTATCAGATGCTCGGAACCGAATGGTTCGATCTACATAAATCGGCGAATTCATTGTTATTGTTGCTGATCGAAATTGGACTTTATTGTGCGAGGAGCAAAGGTGTTGAAATTTGATTCAAGTGCCATTTCTTTTACTTCGATTTCGGTAGACTTCGGGAAGTAGGGTTGCTTTACTTTTTTTTGACATAAAATGTTTCACATGACATTATTTCCTTAACGTTTACTATTACCTGGCGTTATCCTGGCCTTTGCCAGGGTCCGTTTTCCTCTACTTTTACTATATTTTATTGAAATAAGTCACAAATTATTCTAATAAAATATAGTAAAAACCATCAAATAAGATGAAAAACACAATGTCCCTTATATTAAATACATATAAAAAAAAGTTATGTGAACAATCTTACACAGATTGACTTATTCCGAATCTAAAACTGAGCTAGGCTTGTATTTAGGTAATTTAAAAGCCACGTATATGCTTCGAAATGGGTACCTATATTTTATGTAAGTACTTACTAATCATATGCAGAGGTTTTTTTTTAAAATAATGACTTAAAGTTCATAAACACTCTAATATATGTTATGAATTTATATATGGTTTAACAAAATGTTGTCTATCTATGAATAAATCGAATATGTTAATAATCTCACGTCCGATATCAATATAAATAATTTCATAAAGTCATGCATTGCATTCTTTTATTTATTATTATTTCTCATAATTACATGCTCTTACTTTCTATTGCACAAGTTTCAAGATTGAAGTATGTAAGTAGTTATTTATTTTTTCATGGGATGGTGGTGTTATGACCTGAACCCCTAGTGTGAATTTATTCGATAGCGTGACGTGACGTACGCGTTTGCGTTGTCTCATTTTGTATGGGATTTAGAAACAGCGCGCCAAGCGGGACGCTTTGGATACTCAAAATCCCATACAAAATGACACTTAACGCAAACGCGTACGTCACGTTTCGCTGTCGAATAAATTTACACTAGGGGTACTGTTGTCTGAGGGCTCACTGATGGAGTATTGAAAGTTTGGGCACATCAAAGATATAGATTTAAACACTAAAAAGAAGACCAGGTCACTAAGTCGGCTTAACGGCTTGATTCGAAGAATGATTAAGACACGTTTAAGATCTTCGAAAGGTCTTTAAAAAGATCGATAACTAAACGACATGTCAAAATTGACGTTTACTTCGATTCCGCTGTGATCCCAATAAGATTTATCTACGATATTTCTAACGTCAAAGTGACATTGGTAGTCCGAATCGAGCTGCTTCTGTCAATTATACGACATACAAACGATATCTAAATGAGAACTTATCTAAACCAGAACTTATCGTTATCGTATTTCATTCTTCAAATCGGCCCGTAAGGCTCATTTTGGTGGTGCGAGAATTTGCATGTGAGTTTAATTACATTGCGGAAGATATTTGATGGGTATTTGATAATTTGATATTTACCAGTCCTTTTCGGTGAAGGTAAACATCGTGAGGAAACCGGACTAATCCCAATAAGGCCTAGTTTACCCTCTGGGTTGGAAGGTCAGATGGCAGTCGCTTTCGTAAAAACTAAAGCCAACGTTAATTCTAGGGATTCGTTGCCAAGCGGACTCCAGGCTCCTATGAGCCGTGGCCAAAATACCGGGACAACGCGAGGAAGAAGGAAGTATTTGATGGGTCAGCTGCATTAGATATACCATACCTAGCGAGCAGCAACCGATTTCGCGCGCAGGTCTAAATGAGCTCTTAGTACAGCCAGGAGCAGAAGTTGCTAAATATTAAAAGAAGTTGTTAAATATTTGTTATTGTAGCTTTTAATTTATTATATTTACTTGAAACTTTAGCGTGTAGTTGCGCTATCTCGGAAAAGTTTCCACAAAAGACCAGCGTCGAGATCCTTAGGTGGTATCTTGACATTAAACTGACTGAGGGCCTTTTCAGTAACGCTTAATAATAAACTGGTTCTGTAGCCTCAGGTATTACCTAAATTTAAGCGTTTTCTGAAAAAAATTCTTCTATTCTATTCTATTTTAAATGAGCAAAGTGTCCAAATGACCGGAGCACAAACTAACAAACATTTATCTATTTTAATTCACATGGATAAGAGCCCGCACACACAGAGCGGTCTGGAGTTCCGTGTTTCTCTGACCGCTGATCTGGGCTATAACCGCGAAAATCGAAGTTCGTCAATTGCGGGCATTTTTCTGTTTCTCTAATTACGTCTTAGTGAGAGTAAAAGAGAAAGATCCCCGCAATTTGCGAATTTCGATTTCCGCGGTAGGCTATGCTTGGGTTGTAAGCGTTCTAACGCGCACAAAGAGGCATGTATACCGTTCTATTTTTGTTTATGCTATCGTACGTGCAACTTGTGGTTAGATAATTTATCTTCGGAAGAAGAAACATTGCTTTTGTGGAGCCTAGACTGGAGGAGGTTACCAAGAACCGAGGAGGATAATGCTAAATTAAAGAATATATTTAACGAATTACTAGGGAATGAATCTAATGAATTGAGAGGAGAGGAAAAGAGGCGGTTATTTTTGAAAGTCGGTTAATAAACCTGAGATGGTCAAATCAATCAACGCAAGTTTCGCGCGGCGCGCCTATGTTCTGTACCCCTAGTGTAAATTTATTCGATGGCGTGACGTGACGTACGCGTTTGCGTTAAGTCTCATTTTGTATGGGATTTTGAGTTTCCAAAACGTCCCGCTTGGCGCGCTGTTTCGAAATCCCATACAAAATGAGACTTAACGCAAACACGTAAGTATGTCACGTCACGCTATCGAATAAATTTACACTACAGGCTCTGTTCCTGGCTTTACTGAAGTAAAAAGTATACATAATGCAATCAGAGGGCCTACCGCGAACCACGTACGGAACCCTAAAAAGTAGTCCTGATATACAGGCTGTAACAAAACACATTAGGACAGGACGTCCAAGTCGGCCAACCATCCATACTAAGTCCAAAATATTTTTGCGTAATTTTTTTTTTCAACATTTTCCTTCAAGGCACACGATAACGAATATGCCTTTAAATGGCTCCCCACTTTTATATTACACCTTGTATTAAGCATATCTAAACATTTTCTTATTCAATGATCACGCAGCATAGTCATTACCTCATTACCGATACCTAAACATTCCAAAATCTTTTAATCCGATAAGATAACGATAACACCAATTAAGTGTTACGCGAATTTCATAACGTTCTCAATTAAAACAGAACGTAATAACAAATGGAGCATCACGGCTCACTGGGGTGCGACTTGAGAGAAAACAAGGGACGCAGACTACCACACGCAGACTACGGTTCTTGATCCGTTACGATTACCGCCAGCAGCGGGGCGACACTTCTCCTTGCTCCGAGCTCCGAGCAATTATTAGGGGTGGCACAACTTTACGTCCCCATGTGTGCACAACCACAGATATGATAATGACTTGAATTTTGACAACCCTAAATAGCCGAAAGGGATACATTAGAAAGGGACAGCATGATTCGTCCCTGAGTCGTTGTCAAACTTCGGTTTTGTAGGAAGTGTCATTTCTGTACGGTAGTACTATTATTTATTCTGTGCCCCCAGTAGGTCTACTACAACAGAGGGCCTCCGCGAATACTGAAGATCGCAAATTGCGGGCATCTTTCTTTCTTACTCCAATTAAGGTGTTATAATATGCTGATTGCTGACACCATAAAATTCCAACAATACTATACCTCGCGCGTCCATTAATGATCCCTATGATAATTCTTTTTTATACGGAGCAATTAATTTTTGGAAGTATAGCACATTAATTTATTTAGAAATGTAACATTTAAGTAATTAAAATACGGTAAAAACATATTTCGTCAATTATTTTCCAAAAGCGCCTTTGAGGAACTGTGATAGAAATCATCATTTGACGCGTTAAATATAACATACCACCTACAGACAACATGAGAACTATACTAAAACGCCCAATTTAATAAAAGCTTGTTATAAATATCATAAGTAACATAACGCAATTAACCGTGAAACCGATCACAGTGAACACGCAATTTGAAAGCCACACGATCACGGCAAGTGATCTGTGTTATCGGGGCAGATGCCGTGTAATTATCTGTTACGTAATGATTAGTAATTAAATCTCGGTACGATCACAGATTTACATAATGATGAACATTGACAGTGGCACTGTCACCCACAGATCTTAACTAGAATAGAATATCTTAAATCATTTATTGTTTAGAAATTATTTATTACTACAAGGCCTACAAAGCTACAATACAAGACTCCGTTGGCTCGGTCAGCTGGAGAGGATGAAAGAGGATCGTGCTGTGAGAAGAGCTGTGGGGCACCCGGGTGAAAACGTCCGTCTGGGCGTCCCAGATACCGCTGGAGTGACGAAACCCTAAAAGACCTCTCCGCCCTCGGAATACCCACCAGGGGCAAATTTCTCGAACGGTATTATTCTAATTTCATTAATGTTTTTCCATGGTAACTTATACGATTTGACAGTTCGTAGAGTAATAATATTAGTCTAATACCGTTTGAGAAATGGGCCCCTGGCGTGAAGTGGCGCAGAATAGGGGAGAGTGGCGCTCCGTTATGTCAGAGGCCAAGATCCTGTTTGGGTCACTGAGCAAGTGACGTAAGGTCTATAAGATGAGATGTCCCGTACAAACGCATTTTATTTCGTGTAATAGAACTTTGATGATTATTTTCATGGGCATATTTATGACCATATCACAGAAAAGGGAACTTATCGTCCTCGTTTTTCATAAAGGTATACATAAGTAACATAATATATTTACAATAACGTCAATAACATTATATACATAATGGATATATGTTTATTTAGTCAACTGCAATATAGATTAATCGCAAAAAAATGGTCTGTTTCATACTTTCTGTAAATTTATTTTTCGCGATTTCGGGGTTGGTCTCAAAGTAAAAGTTGCTCAGTGTGACCTATACATTCAGCCCGTAGACTAATACTAAATAAACACCTGTATACAGTGGCAGGTATTACTATAACTAGCTTAAATCTAGAAATTTAGAAGAAAATATATTTAAAAGTACCTATGCATATTAGATAAGTAAGTACGTACATATGCCCTATCAAAAGCAGTTTGCATAAGTAGTAAGTAGTAAGGTAATATATGGTTTTATTTTATTTTATTACTTAATTCATTCAAGTCACCAATCACCAACACACATTGTCGTATTTTCTTAGATATTCCTGTTGCATATTCCTTATCGCAAATGAAAGTTCTGCGATCATTAAACGCAAACACGAAGCAAGAAGTAAAAGAGGCGGGTGACTGAAAAGTTAATCGGTAGTTTCTCAAGCCTTTTGTTATCTAAGTTCCGATATAATTATCTAATCTCAACAGGTGGTATAGTTTTCTATTTAACGCTAAAAGTGTTGCAATGTATCGGAAGTCTAGCTCACTTTGTTTATTGAAACAATAGTATTTAGCGTAACATTGGATACGCAATTTTGATTCTTATTGCACTGGCATAGGCTTCAAAATATCTGACTACAAGGCTATTGATCACAGTGGTCCTCTCGTAACAAGTCTTGCACTTGGCCAGAGGGAGGAAACTAGAGCGTTCGGGCGTTCTCGGCTCCGTTCCGCTCAGCATTCCTCCGAGCAATTATTAGGGTTGGCATAACTTGACGTTTCTTTGCGTGAATACAGAATTTTGACAACCCTCAATAGCCGAAAGGGATAGTTCCATACGTTAGATACGGACAACATGATTCGACCCTAAATCTGCTATCAAACTTCGGTTTTGTAGGAAGTATTATTTCTGTACGGTAGTACTATTATTTATTCTGTGACTTGGCTTTAGGACGTCCGCTAGCTGGCGCGGTTGCACAGAGCGCGAAATATGAGCGTTACTAACTGGCGCGGACGCGTGTGACAGATTTTACCTACAATGGCACCCGTGTGCGTGCGCCCGCTACGTGCACCCGCGGCACCAGCGAGTGGACGCCCTTATAGCGATAAAACAATTATACGCTTAACTAATAGCTACTTCTCCTGTTGAAGTTTTAATACTTTTAGTCTAATTTTTTAGTTTAGTTTTAGTATAGTTTAAATACTTACCACGTAAGTGGGAAGTTGGTGGAAAGCAAACGAACGATATAGCCTCGGTAAGCGGCATTTTTTATAATAAGTATCCCTACTGGATACTGGAGGCAAATTATAAGTAGACGAATCGCCTGATGGTAAGTAATTGCCGTTGCCTACGGACGCCTGCAGCACCAGAGGAGTTGCACTGCCGGTTTTTAGATGGGAGTATGCTTTTTTCTTGAAGGGTTACAGATCGTATCGGTGCAGAAATACCGCGGGCGACAGTTCATTCCACAGTTTAGCTGTACGAGGCAGGAAGTTTCTGGAGAATCACACAGTTGAAGACTGCCGACCAACTAAGTGCTGCAGATGGAAATGTTATTAACCTACGGACTTGTATCTTCCGTCGAGTACTCGGACGGCTTATTGTATCTTCTGTCGAGTGCTAGCCATGTCGTTTACCTAAGGAACAGAATATAGATACTTATAGTGTGCTTTGTGCTTTTGTCTCTCGAAGAACGTCGTTAAATTGCTACACGTTTCCCAAACTGTTTCTTCTTCTTCTCTCTCGCGTTGTCCCGGCATTTTGCCACGGCTCATGGGAGCCTGGGGTCCGCTTGACAACTAATCCCAAGATTTGGCGTAGGCACTAGTTTTTACGAAAGCGACTGCCATCTGACCTTCCAACCCAGAGGATAAACTAGGCCCTGATGGGATTAGTCCGGTTACCTCACGATGTTTTCCTTCATCGAAAAGCGACTGGTAAATATCAAATATTTCGTACATAAGTTCAGAAAAACTCATTGCGGTACGGGGGATTTCCCAAACTGTCTACTGGAGAAAAAACATAGGGAATTAATGCCGCAGTCGAATCACCACAAACTAATCAAAATACGCTTTGTGTCGAGATTCCAACGTCGCGACCCTCAGGAGGAGTCCGGACGTTACTCTCACAACTTTACGATGTCATCGACCTTCATAAGGTAAACATCAAAATACGCTTTGTGTCGAAATTCCAACTTCGCGACCCTCAGGAGGAGTCCGGACGTTACTCTCACAACTTTACGATGTCATCGACCTTCAAAAGGTAAACATCAAAATACGCTCTGTGTCGAGATTCCAACTTCGCGACCCTCAGGAGGAGTCCGGACGTTACTCTCAGAACTTTACGATGTCATCGACCTTCATAAGGTAAACGGGATACATACATCAGTGTCGACGGTGTTGCAGGGCGCAGCAAATGGTATGGTGGTGGTTGAAGCTGGATTGCCTAATCTTTTCTTTCTGTCTGCATTCCTGGCATCAGAACTTCTACAGGGAAGGATAAAGTTAACCACGCTGAAGCCTTTTTACAATTAAATTTCCATGCCCTTTTTTTAAGGAAGGAATAGAAATAGTCATTATTTAAGTGAAGTATAAACAAGAGCAACTTTATACAGACACTTGATCATTATAGACACATTTATCACCTAATGATAACTCCATATTTGAGGACAATAGGCATTGCATTGGGCAACGTATTGTGTACGAGAAAGTATGTCAGTTTGGGCCTCTGAGATATAACAAACAAAGTGTAACATGTTAGGATTATGTAAATAATAGCCTCTTTTGTTGTAGATTGTTACCAGCTTGTTAGGGAAGGCACTTAATAGTACATTAAAACAGCCAAAGGCCTATTGCTCAAACGGTAGGCATTAATTAGACTAAATATTGTAAGGGAGATTTGGTTGACTAAATATGTATAATACATCGTGGCCTTAGGGCCTGTTTCACAATGTCCAAGTATTGGAAAGATAATCAACAAATAAATTAACGGTCAGATAAAACTTTCTGATAAAACTTAGCACTTTACCTACCAGTTAGCTTATTTGAAGATTGTGAAACGCCAACGATGACTTTATTCGTCAGATAAGAGGCAAGTACTTGGACATAAATTCAATCTTACAATATAAAACAAATAATCTTATTGCACACCTCAATACAGAAACAGTACCAATAATACAACACATAAAGAAGAGGTAAACAACAGGCGGTCTTATCGCTAAAAAGCGATCTCTTCCAGACAACCTTTAGGTAGCGGAATTAAAAAAAAAAATCTTTATAGTAAAATACTATTTATTCATCAACAAATTTCAAGTAAACCAAATAACATAAATATTGTATCAAAACATATAAACTAAACTAAATTATAACCATCGAAATTAATAATAATAATAATTAGAAAAAATATTGATAGTTATGAATCGATCCTTGTATATAAGACACTAAGGCTATTTAGTTAACTTCTTTTCAGTGTTAACGGTATGTCTTAGCTTCTTAAATATAAGGGTCAATTCATAACTGTTAAGATTGACTTCTAAGCTGCATTAGACTATAGATATTATAGTACCCATAGTACAAGCTCTGCTTAGTTTGGGGCTTGGACGATCTGTATAAGACTGTCCCCAAGTATATATATTTTTTAAATAAAGAAATGCGCCTAATAGGCATTGAGTCCCACGAACCAGCCGCCGAAAAACTGGACCCGGATATGGCCTTAAATTACGTCCAAAAGAGAAGTATGGGCACTGTGACTGTCATCTCGCTTTGTGTAGTAGGGCACAGCACAGCACATGTCTTTTCAGATCTAGAGCAGAGCCCAACTGGGGAAATACCTCCACCTTACAGAAAACTGCAGCCAAATAACACTACACAATCACACCCTACTCATAGTGTTGTGTTCCTGCCGGGAGTAATGTTGCCAGAGCTCAACAAGGGTGCGGAGTGTTAGGGTCGGAAACGCGCATATACTTAACTCTGGAGTTGCAGGCGTACATAGTCTACGGAGACTGCTTACCATCAGGCGGACCGGATCATTTGCCACCGACATAGTACAAAACGACGTAATATGGTATGGAGATAATTAAGGTCCGGGAAAGGACATCTGATTTTTTTTTTCATTTATCATCATTAATCATCATTATAATTTCACGCAGACGAAGTCACGGGTTTCAGCTAGTACCACGTAGAATATACCACTGTTGCCCATTTCTCGAACGGTATATATCTAATTATTAGTATGTCGCTATGGTAACCCATACGATTTGATAGTTCGTAGACTAATATTATTAGTCTAATACCGTTCGAGAAATGGGCCCCTGTATTCCAAATATCCCAATTAGGTAAGTAGCGTAACATATCAATTTTGATAATTGTCTGTCAGTCATTAAAACGTGGGTTAGGCAAGAACACGATTAGGTATCGTTTTATAACAGATCGAGTGTAAAATGCAATTACATTGCATTACATTACTAATAATTTCAGTGGAAAAAATACTATTGCATTTACAATTAGATAAAATAAACATGATTTTGTGGGCGTGTGTTTTGTTGTTACTCCTCATTTGTAATTTAACGAAAAAATCATATAATCGTTGATATATGTATGAAAGATGTTAAGGATGGCTCACGCTAGACCGGGCCGGGGCCGGGCCGGAGCTTCCGGCGCTCCGTTTTCTATGGAAAGCACCACGTGATCACCGATCAGCCAGGTTGCCAAGGGGCTCAACAAGGGTGCGGAGTGTTATAGGGTCGGCAGCGAGCATTTAACCCCTCCAGAGTTACATACACGGAAACCGCTTACCATTAGGCGGGCCGTATACTTGTTTGCCACTGAGATAGTATGAAAAGAAACCTCTGAGTTACGAAAACGTATGGTATTTTCGTAACTCAACAGAAAACTACATACTTAATTTTTTGGGATATTTTCATATTTATTCCACGGCGGAATTTCCGCTCAAATGATTGTTGTTCAAACCATTCAAATTTTATCCAAAGGTACCGAAAAGAAATTGTCAATAAAGTAAAAATCGCCCAATCTGGAATGGTATTAAAAATGCATTAGGTAGTTCCGACACTTCTTTTTCTATTAAAGGATGCTTTCTATAGAAAGTATAGAAACTGAAGTGTCGGACGCCCCGATCCGGGTCCGGACCGTTGTAGCGTGAGTCATTGGTACTTTATTCTTCCTTGGCTCCATCCATTCATTCATTCTCAGTATGTAAATGTATGCTTCGAAGCCGGAATAGATCGTAATATACCTAAATAAGTAAACTCAGATAGCATAACGATCAACAGAAGCGCAGACAAATTGCAAATGAGTAAAATGCGCCCCGAAGAGGGACAGTTGCAGTCAGTGTGGCAGTCCAAAAAAACAGTGGCGTAGCGGGAACTATACTAGCCGTAGGCGTACCCACACACGTGAGGCCCTTTTCAATGTGTATTCCCAAGATAATAAAAAGATTGGCTTTGTGGGGCCCCATAGGCGACGAGCCCATTCGCCCACGCCTAACTACGCCACTGCAAAAAAATATTCAGATCATACTTAGGTATTACAAGCGTGCGTCTGTAGTATTTGTATAGGCATATACAAGCCTTAGGCTTAGATAGCATGAAGAGCAGTTCTCGAGAAAGTCATCAGTCAAATCATATAACTCACGTCTCTTAGACATGAGGTTATAATAAAAATCATTTTAGAGGAAATAACCCATATTAATATCCCTGATACATAAAGTCACGGCCTAAAAGAAGTTATATGAAAGAGTACAAAATGTTAAAATAAGCACCGTTGACGTAAATAAAGTAGCCTACTAGCAAACACAATCAAATATCAGTTCGATAAACATTTGGACCGACATTTACTAAGCATTATATTCACTACTGACCACTATACATCGAACTTCCAAATACGCATGATTGTTATAAATTTATAGCTCATTGTATACTAGCATAAAGTTACGTACGATAACAAAATACTAGCCGAATAGATCACAGAGGCATCAGAGCATGAAACCGTCAATAGAAAGTGTTTAAATTCGTTTTCTTCCCTTATAAGAGATCGATCTATAGTTCGAACGCCATTGACACAGTGACAGTCGAACGTAGGAGCATAATTTAAAGAAATGAGCAGAACAGTTCTTGTAAGTACTTTACCTGGAAATTGGGACATAAGTAGTATTGAATGGTAGATTTTTATGCACCTATAAAGCAAAGCTTAAACGATTCACAAGTTATGAATACCTGATAAAAATAAGGTATTAATAATTTACATCACGCGGGTCAGAAACAAGCGTAAGGCGAGCTTGCTGGGAAAGCGGTTAGCATAGCTCTTAGTATGCATGATTGTAGTGCCGATGTAGGCAACAGAGGGCCTTCCGCGAACCACGTTCGACAAGTTGCCACCCTGTCATACTAACGTACGAATTTACAAGTGCGACAGAGGCAACACGTCGAACGTGGTTCGAGGTAGACCCTCAGAAGCTCTATCGAGAAAAACTAAGATCGACTTTATCTGCCTTACTATCACCCAAATATACATGACCTACTCGTATAGAGGCAGATAACGAAATTACGTGTTTCGCGGTACGCCCTCTGGACATATTAATTTGTTGTTTAAGCTTATCAAATAGCATGTAAATGTATGCCTACTAGATTTCTTTGTCATCGCTTTTAGTTATCCGCACCACGCTATTCGGATTATTTTGATAAATTAGTTAGTATGCGCTTGCAACAGTAGTCTTACCACCAGGGGCCCATTTCTCGAACGGTATTAGTCTAATATTATTAGTGTGTTATCATAGTAACCCAAACAGGGGTCCATTTCTCGAATGGTATTAGATTAATATTATTAGTCCACGAACTGTCAAGTTGTGTGGGTTACCATGGCCACACATTAATAATATTAGACTAATACCGTTCGAGAAATGGGCCCTAGTTCGTGAACTAATAATATTGTTCTAATACCGTTCGAGAAATGGGCCCCAGTTTGACACTGACGCTAACAAGTGAATTATTCTGGCTCGTACTGACATATTAGTGCGAGCGAGATGTACCTATAGAAAGAAAGGTATGCAGACGTTAGCCAACATGTCAGTTCAACACTAAGAAGGCAGTCGTGGTAAGGCTGCAGGCCCTATTCGGAAATAATTCTAATTTTGTACGTAAAAAAATCCTGGGCGGTATTTTTCATATAAACGTCAAACTTTTCGTGGGAGAGGTGCATTTTTATAAGCTTGCTTAATGCATAATTATTAAGACTTATTTAAATGAATTAGCAGCTTATCTGCTCAATTACCTTCCGTCCAATTAAACACCATTAACCTACTGTTGAATTTTAATTATAGCAATTTAAACTTAGCCGTGAGAGCATCTTCACATTATCCGACCCGATATCGGATGTAGGATCCTACATCCGATATCCGACATCCGATAACCAGCATTCGATAATGTCGATCCGACCCCTGACGGGGGTCTGACATGGCTAAAATTATCGAAAGTGCCTCTGCGTTATCCGATATCGGATGGTGCCTATGAGAAAAACAGCAAAAATTTTGCAATGTGAAAACGCTCTTATTGAAAAAACTGTTTTAATTTGGAACTTTTTTGCATAATAATACGGTAAACAATTAAATGACTTTTACTGCTTTTACAGCTGTTATGCCTATTGAGTTGAGACTAATAGCTACTATAACTTGTTACAGTTGTTACATAACAGAGATATAATGCGTTCATTTTGTGCTTCCATCAGTTACGTAACCTGTCAAATTAGAATTAAACGAGTGTAAAACTAATTCGAAGTGGTATTATGGCAGTTTATCAACATCATAATTACGCCTTTTATGTTGAGCTATTTGTAGTAAAATTCTAATTGCTTGTCGCGCTGATGACTCAAAGGAACTAGGAGGCCAATTCAGACAGACATTTTAATATCAAAATGGTAAAGTTATCAGGCGTATATAATAGTTGTGCCGTTCTGGAGAACGTTTTTCGTTTTGTATACAGAATGTTCTCGCATATGACTGATATAGTGGAAATGTTGAAAGTGAAGTCTCTGTGGCTCAGTTGGCAAAGCGATGGACTAGTAATCCAGAACCGTGAGTTCGTGTCTCGCCGGAGACAGCGATTTTTTGCATTTTTCATTATTTCTAACCTTTATCAAAATGGTGTTTATCTTTTTTTTGATGGATAACGTGTTCCATAGAACTGTAAAAAATATTTAAGCAACATAAAAAGAAGAATACTGTTTTTGTAGTTTTTGTGAAGAAACATCCAAGCTCCATTTTATTTTTTGCGTGACCCCTTATAACCTACTTTCACTTAAAAGGCTTTACCAGTTTTATGACATTAATTCGACACAAAACAGGGAAGGTCGTGAACCGTGAACCTCACTGGCGCTCAATTGTCGTGATAATTCTAGTTAGAAAAAAAGTTTGTCGTTGAAATTCAAGATGGCGAAGACGGCTCGCGAATATTTTTTTGTGTTTTGCTCATTCATGTTGTTTAAAGTGTAATATTGATAGCTTATTATGCACTGAACTATTGTGGAAGTGTGCAGCTAATGAAAAACTAATCTTGAAACGAATTTAACCATGTTTTAATCAACGCTCGGCAATCCATCGTGGTTTTTATTGTAGGTTCTGCCATCTTATGGGCTACATTGGAAGCTTAAATTTGACATTTACACTTCAAAAAGTAGGGAGCCTGCCTACATTTTATACACTGCACGCTCCCTATCACTAGCATATTCAATCCTGACGCATAAAATGTCCGAAATATTTGTATGAAAATTTTAGATTCCACTACGTCACGCACATACAAGTGAAAAAATCACGATACCAGTACCTAAAAACTTAGATTTAATATGAATTATATTTTTTTTTATTATTATGTTAAATGTTACAAATCATGTTTTGTAAATAATTAATTTTAAATAATATTGTGACATATAATATGAATTATTATGAATAAATATATGAATATGATAAAACGTGACGTAATGGAACGGACATTTAAGGACATCTTTCTTTAATGGTAAGATAGAAAATGCTGAAGATTGTGAGTAAAATGAGCCCAAGAAAGTCCAGATTTGTAAGAACCATTTTTCCAGTTTTTTTTGGAAAATGTTAATTACAACCATCATAAACCTTATATTGAACCGAATTTAAACTGTCGTGATACATCAAAAGTTCCTCTAGACTTAAAAGTAACACTTAACGGCATGGGTTTGGAGTGCGTAGAGACAGCAACACTGTTAGGGTTTGATATCGATACACATATAATTTGGAAAAAGCATATCGCGAAACTAAAAACAAAATGTTCATCATTTATTTATGCGTTAAGAGAGCTTAACAAACCAACAGATCTACAATCCGCGCTTACCGCATACCATGCCTATGCCTACTCATGGCTTAAGTATGGCATAATACTATGGGGAAATATTACAGATGTGAATGACCTATTTATACTTTTTTAAAAAATGTATAAGAATATTTAGTTAATATCTACATCCCAGAAAAGTGCTTACAGTATTTTAGGGAATATAAACTTCTTACGCTGACCTCCATATACATCTTAGAATTGGGTACATTTGTTAGGGAAACCCAAACCTATTCATCTATATTCAAGATCAGCCGCGACGATATCAATCCCGATTTCAAAATAAGTTAGGCTCTAAATTAAAGTTATACAGCTCAAGTCCGTACGCCATGGCAATAAAAGTGTATAATAAAATATATAACAGCATAAAAGCAGAAAAATGAAACAAAACAGCAATAAATAAATATGAAATATGAAACATTTTTGACCAGACTTAAAACTTTTGTGCATCAATTTTAAAGGGTGTAGCAGGATAGCCTAGGAAAAACTGCCCCCAGCGATTTTGGGCCGAAACTGTAATCAAACGATGCCTTTTGGGGAGGTTATACTCTGCACAAAGTTTCATCCCTCTGTTACCTCCTGGGGGTGAAAAACACCCGATTAACCCCAAAACTGTTTTAATTATTTTTTCCTAAACTATGAAAGTGACGAATTTAAAATTTTGTACAAATATTAATAAGACTAAAAGCTATGTGCAAAAAAAATATTAACCCCCTAACCATTTAAATTCTTGTAAAAAAAAACAAAAATAAAAAAAGAATCACCCTGTATATCAAGTTTGGCTCATGGTACCACACCATTTTTTTTTTCAAAAATGAACCAGTTTATAATCTACATGATACAAAAGTTTCATGGACCTACTCCAGAAGGAACATTGCGAAATTAATATGTATTGGCTCTTTGGTGCGTACTATTCATTGAACTCCCACTAAGAGCCTTGCATTATTAATAAACAATGGCTTGCGATCGGACCGCTGGCGCTGCTCGTGCCCGATTTGAAAAAGGTGGGGATAAAGAAGTATGAATCAAACTCATTTGTATTTATAAAAACATTTTTAGGGTTCCGTAGTCAACTAGGAACCCTTATAGTTTCGCCATGTCCGCCTGCCTGTCTGTCTGTCTGTCTGTCCGAGGCTTTGCTCCGTGATCGTTAGTGCTAGAATGCTGAAATTTGGCATGGATATATAAACCAATAAAGCCGACAAAGTCGTACAATAAAATCTAAAAATTTAATTTTTTTGAGGGTACCTCCCCTACACGTAAAGTGGGGGTGAATTTTTGTTTTTTGCTTCAATCCTACAGTGTGGGGTATCGTTGGAAAGGTATTTCAAAACTAATAGGGGTCTTCAACAAACATTTTTTGATTAAAAGAAAATATTCGGAGATAATCGCTCCGAAAGAAAAAAAAATGTGTCCCCCCCCTCTAACTTTTGAACCATAGGTCCAAAAAAAATTAAAAAAATCGTGGAAGTAGAGCTTAAGAAAGACATTAAATGAAAACTATAGCGGACATGATCAGTTTAGCTGTTTTTGAGTTATCGCAAAAAGTTTCCCCTTCATAGTAAAAAGACATACTTTAATTAGGTACTGATTATGCAAATTTGCCTATTTGTTTAACTCACGTGAAAGGTACCGTTTCATCCCTTGGTTAACAATTTACTATACTTTAAGCTCCAGTTTAGCTTATTGTGACGGAAGAGTAACTACGGAACCCTACACTGAGCGTGGCCCGACATGCTCTTGGCCGGTTTTTTTAAATTATTTTGTTTTCGGGTCCGAGACGTTGCGTATTAAGCATGATACGAGTATAATGATTAGTAGCTACGAAATAGTACGTTTATTTTAATTTCGCAATGTTCCTTCTGGAGTAGGTCCATGAAACTTTTATATAATATAGAATATAAATTGGTACATTTTTGAAAAAAAAAAATGGTGTGTGTACCATGAGCCAAACTTGAGATCCATGTACAAATGAGTTTGATTCATACTTCTTTATCCCCACCTTTTTCAAATCGGGCACGAGCAGCGGTCCGATCGCAAGCCATTGTTTATTAATAATGCAAGGCTCTTAGTGGGAGTTCAATGAATAGTACGCACCAAAGAGCCAATACATATTAATTTCGCAATGTTCCTTCTGGAGTAGGTCCATGAAACTTTTGTATCATGTAGAATATAAACTGGTTCATTTTTGAAAAAAAAAATGGTGTGGTACCATGAGCCAAACTTGATATACAGGGTGATTCTTTTTTTATTTTTGTTTTTTTTTACAAGAATTTAAATGGTTAGGGGGTTAATATTTTTTTTGCACATAGCTTTTAGTCTTATTAATATTTGTACAAAATTTTAAATTCGTCACTTTCATAGTTTAGGAAAAAATAATTAAAACAGTTTTGGGGTTAATCGGGTGTTTTTCACCCCCAGGAGGTAACAGAGGGATGAAACTTTGTGCAGAGTATAACCTCCCCAAAAGGCATCGTTTGATTACAGTTTCGGCCCAAAATCGCTGGGGGCAGTTTTTCCTAGGCTATCCTGCTACACCCTTTGCATTGAAATATTAATTCTATTTTAATACAGTAATTTTACATTCTTATTCTTATTATACTAATTAATTTGACATTACTTAATAATTAATTCTTTGCCTATTTGTATTTAATTCACTGACAATTATTTGATTCAATGCGACTTTCATATGTAAAAACTATTAAATTTACTTAATTTTATATTATACACATAGTTTTAAGATTAGATCCTATGCATGTAATATTACTATGCCCTTACAGGGTCCATATGGAACTACCCAGACTTTGTCATATCGATAATACCATGGTTGCAATAAATAAATATGAATATGAATTTTACATGCTAACATTAAACTATTTTTTCGGTTTAAACTCACGTTTTTTTTCTCTACGTGGGTTTATCTTATATTGGACGTCGAATGTACGGTTCACTATAGGCTGATCAGCAGTCCTCCACTCGCCGGTTTTTACGTAAGCAGTAGGAATATAGTAGATGGCCTGATATACTTGTCCAAAAACTTTTGATTGACGCAATGCAATCAGATTCGTATCATAGAAAGTTTATTGTTACATTAATTTTTCTAATTTAGTTATTTCGTTTTGCGAAATTATATTTTTGTATCATGTCGGTAGGAAACTGACAGCTCGCCTGATAAGTATGTTATACTTGTGTATACTTATCTATGTATCATGCTGGAAATCGTTTTAATACCTTAATTTGGTGCTAAATCCGTGGAATCTGAGTGTGCGCAATCCCAGGTGTACTAGATTTTTTGTTCTTTTACAGTTGTATGTAGCTTGAAAACGGTACGTTCAACTGAAAATTTGCTCTAATCATGATAAAAATTGATATCTGAGGATCCGAAGGTACTTAATATGAATTTGTAGTCAAAGTTGTAATAAATGGCCGCCATCTTGAATTTCTTTATTTTTGGTATGATCATATTAAAATCCGAAAACGCCTTTTCAACAGTGTCTGATCCACCAAACCTTACTGGTAATGACATTTTAACTGATAGTGAGTTCCTACTACATCGAGTGGTTTGGCAATCCAAGGTAAAATATGTATGTATGTAAACACTTTATTGTACATAAGGGACAGGTAAATATATATCCCAAGCCTCCCAAAATGTATGCACACCTCCTGGGATTGCGCAAACTCAGATTACACGCATTTTGGAGCAAGATGAAAATCGTTTCAAAATGATTTTCAGCTTGCTGGTAATTAATTCCTAAAACATTTTTTTATGTATTTTATTGGCCTACTAAGTAAATGTAAAACTTTTCCTCCAGCGATGATTTGCCCAAAACGACATTGTTTAACAAATTTGTTTATGTACCCATACCTATACATACGAGTATAAGAGTTATTGTAATGCTTCTATTTTTAGTAGAAAACATGTTGTATTTGTGACAAGACAATAAATATAACACACATGTGTTTAACTTCACTAATATCTGTCAGCATTACATCCCATTTCAAAAGCTTTCAACCTCTCTAATCTATGTTATCAGATTCTCAAGATTGTTACAGATAATAAAAATGTACCTATAGTTAATAGAAAACATATTCTTAGAAATCATTTTTAGGGTTCCGTACCTCGAAAGGAAAAAACGAACCCCTATAGGATCACTTTGTTGCCCGTCCGTCCGTCTGTCTTTCTGTCAAGACCCTTTTTCTCAGGAACGCGTGGAGGTATCAAGCTGGAATTTATATCAAATACTCAGGTCTACTATCCCTTGGAGTTGTGAAAAAAATCAAACATCTAAGCCAACGGAATCAAAAGATACAGCCGGTAATGCCGCAAATTTCCGACACTCGCAAAGGAATCAAAACCTACAGGGTACTTCCCGTGAACTCAGAATCTTGAAATTTGTTACGAAGCAAAATCTTATAGCACAGATAACGGAAAAATTGCGAAAACCGTAAATGTTTAGTTACATCATATAATAATATATCTCTACAGCTTTGTACGGTACGCTCGGTGCGCGAGTATAACTCGCACTTGGCCGGTTTTTTTTATCTCGCCCCGTTTGCACTTTTTTACTTGAAAAAAGTTCGTTATTTGTATTTGCTCCCCATTTCACTGTTACAGATTCTCCTGTCCATAGCAGTAGCATGCCACGCATGGTCCATGCCCTTCTACCCGGTGCAAAGGGCCCCAATGAGGATGAGATACACCAGATTTGCCCCTCCACCACCACCATCGCAACCTCACAGGATTCCTAGTAAGTTATCTAGAATAGAATAGAATAGAAATAATTTATTCAGACAACACATCAAATCAAATAACACATAATATAGCAAATCCAGGCAAAGATAAAAAAAATGGTGGAAATTCACTAAATTCCCCCGATGGAACGAAGGCGGTGTATTCGATTAGTTTGAGAGGCAGTTTTTGTGAATAAGAAAATGAAGGCATATAAGTGGAATCTCGATAACACGGATCTCAAAAGAAACTTCAAAAAGTTCGTGCTAACGTTTTCGTCTTATAGTCGGGGATATCAACTTAGAGAGGTTCTGATATGTTTTCGTTCGTCTTAACCAGGTTTCTTTCTAGTTAGAGTTAAACCGAATGTAAAATTGGAACTAGAGAAGTAAGGGGTCATCCATTAATTACATCAAACGCCAGAGGGGGAGGGTTTTCAAACGTGATTGTTCACGGTGTGACAAGGAGGGGGAGGGGTCAACAAACCTAGAAATTCGTGTGACGTAATTAATGGATGACCCCTAATTATACAGACGCGTACAGTATAGTCCACATTATTTTTCGTTTTTCGGGTTTTGGAGTTAAAAATCCATTCATCTTATTGAGATTAAATATTTTGAGTTATGGAGGATTCGGCCTTTGAAGGGAAGTGAATAACATTTTATTTCGTGGCAAGGAGAATTTTTTCTTATCGAGGTTTGAGTTATGGAGGTTCCACTGTAGTTAGCATAATGTAGCGACAAGTGAATTGAACGAATGTGTGGTGGTTTTAACTCAAATTATTTAGCAATCCATAGACAGCGTAGGTTTTGGCAAATGATTGCTAGATGGAGCGTAACACATTAAGTGTAAAATTAATGGATCGTATCCGGAACACACAGCTGCGCATGCGCACTAGTTTCTTTTTAAGTGTCAATATCTATTTTCTAACGTCATGTACAAAAAATCGTGCGAATAATACCGTTCCGTGTGTCTAATTTAATTTTATTGAAATCCGAGTTGAGTAGGAGTCAAATATCGAAATTATCTATACATACAAACTTTACTTGCTTTGTAGGTACTATTGTAAACTAAATGAAATGAGGCGTAAAAGTGCCATTTTATTTGAAGTTGTACACTATATTAAGTAAGTATATTACTTTTTTCGATTTGGGATTTATTATGTTATTTCTTCTCAAAATCACGAGCTCATTAAATCCTAATAGGAGAAAAAAAATCCATAAATGCCAAATCCGAAAAAAAAGTAGTGTGAGTACAAACTTTTAAATAGATAAAATGGCGCAAAAACAAACTTCAATTTCTAATAATTTTTGACGACCGGTCTGGCCTAGTGACCCCTAATTTTTCACGTTATTCCCACGCAATAAATGTCAAATTCAAACTAGTTTTTCAATGGTTGTTACCATTGTTATGAATGACCCCAATTGCCTACTTACTACCCTTATTATTATTATTTTTTTTTCGGGACAAAAAAACAGTAACACACAGGTTTAGACACAAAAATAAAATACAAAGAATAATGAAGTGTGAGACCAACAACATCGTCCACAGATTACTAGATTATCTACTGATAAATCTACAATATATAGCGCTAGGTAACAATATAAAGGATATAAAACTAAAATTAACACAGCTACGGTTACAATTATTGAACTACAATAGGCTACGCAGTTTTTATAAATTCAAAACACTCTCGATTCCAATACGTGACCATCTCAGTTCCAGTTCAAGAGACCACCGAAGAATACCAAAGGCCGAAGCGCGGTCACGACCACGACTTCTACGGTCATGACCACGATCACGACCAGACCCGGGGTGTGACCGGCCCCATCCACACGTTCGTGAAGACCGACAAAAATGCCAACTACAAATGGGGGGTCAGACACCATGTGGGGAATAAGTACGCTTCGTAATGTGGGGGAGTTTTGCTTTAGTATTTATTCAGTTTTTATGGTTAATTTAATTGTTGTTTTGGTTGTTGATTAAGAGTATTAAGTGTTTTTGTTTGTTTTATTTATCCTATTCCTAATAAATTAGGTAAATTGTCAAGTTGCTTTTCAATACTGATACGTCGTAGGTAGTCGAAATTTGCCAACTAATAATAAAGTAATTTTGAATAGAAAAAACCGGACAAGTGCGAATCGGACTCGCCCACTGAGTGTTCGGTATAAATTTAACTTTTATTTATTTATCTGGGTGCACAGTAGTGCCCCCGCCAAACTCCTCGTCATATTTTAGAACCCTCGTAACTTATTTTTTATTATACTACGTCGGTGGCAAACAAGCATATGACCCGCCTGATGGTAAGCAGTTTTCGTAGCTTATGGACGCCTGTAACTCCAAAGAAGTTACATGCGCGTTGCCGACCTAAACACTCCGCACCCTCGTTGAGCTCTGGCAACCTTACTCACCCTACTCATAGTGTTGTGTTCCTGCACACAACACTATGAGTAGGGTAACTTGGCTCGATACCTCCACGCGTTCCCGAGATAATGGGCTCCGTTTTTTCCTTGTGAGGTACGGATCCCGAAAAACTAGCTATACCTAATTAATAGACGGACCATTTTGCCCGTTTTAATTGCTTATTATTCCAATGCTGCTAGAGTGTGATTCAAAATAATGCAGACTTACATTAAGAGGTATATTATTACATTTATCAATGTTAACATTAACACCGTGCTAAAATTAAAAGTTTCGGGATCCTCAAAAGCAAATCAATTGTCATGAGGTACGATCTAGGAATAGGGTTGTTTCCATCTACAAATCTCAGGGCAGAATTGTATCCCAATAAATTCTTTTGGATTATAAGAACATGTTAAACTACTTTTAGGGGACCTGTAATGACCATATTTTTGTAAATATTGAATTTAAAATATCTTTTGGCACACGTCACGTGACCAAACTCGAAACGTCATTGAAGATTCTGATGACGTCACAACTCTCGGATTGACACTGTTGACAGTTAGGCGATAAACAACAAATGACAAATGTCAGTTGACAGTTCGTATCTTCTACGTGTGTATGTAGTTATGTGTCAAACCGTAAACTGTGACGTCACACAATTTTCAAAGAGCGTTTTGGGCGCGAAAGCATCTGTCAAAATATATTTTGTTAAATTAACATATTTAAAGCCGTTTTTAGTATAAAAGTTGAATTTTAGGGCAACTTTTAGTTAATATAGAACGTAATACAAGCGTTTCGAAAAATTGGAAACAACCCTATTAAATTTCTATAACAATATTCGTCGCATCTTTTGGCCTCACTGGATCACAAACGCTCACTTATGGAGAATTACCGGACAAGCACCCGTACACAAGGAGATCCAAACGCGCAAATTGCATTGGATTGGGCATATCCTCAGGAAGCCTGACACCCACCTATCCAAAGAGGCCCTGACCTGGAAGATGCCCGGCAAACGGAAACATGGTCGCCCTAAATTTACTTGGCGCCGTTCCGCGGAGCAAGAGTTGGATGTATTGGGGATGGGTTAGGAGTGGGAGGATGTTAGCCAAGCTGCCCTGGACCGGAGTCAGTGGAAGAAACTAGTTCGAGCCCTACACCCCAGCAGGGGTAACAGGATGGAAAGCAGAAAGAAGAACAATATTCGTACCTAGCAACAACTATTTCGCAATTACTATCTCGGACGAAGTGACAAAGTACGAAGTGGCACACAAATAAATTTAATTCTTTGACCGTACGTACTGGTGTTCTTTTTATAATGGTGGTAATTTTTATACAATGATTACTTATAAGAGTAACCCTACGTGGGCGTTGCAGAATGTAGCAAGTGTAACATGTAGGGGTGTGGTTTTCCGTGCCAATGCACGGGTGTGACAACTCAGTTGCAACACTTGAAACATGTGCTCAGTGACTCGTTGCATTACTTCGCTAATAACTAGCATGTATGATTTTTATCGTTGATAGTATAAATATTATTATAGGACATTATTACACAAATTGACTAAGTCCCACAGTAAGCGCGATAAGGCTTGTGTTGAGGGTACTTAATTAGACACCGATATATAGATTATAAAAATATTTATAAATACTTAAATATATAGGAAACACCCATGACTCAAGAACAAATATCCATTGCTCATCACACGAATACATGCCCTTACCAAGATTTGAACCCGGGACCATCAGCTTCGTAGGCAGGGTCACTACCCACTAGGCCAAACCGGTCGATAATCTGCATTTTTTTATTTGCAGGTAAAAGTAGGTACCTACATGCGGAAGCTACAAAGGTAAAAACAGTAATAGGTAAAATTTCCAAATCAAAATTTTTAAAAAATAAAAAAAAGGTCTTGTTATTCACGGAGCTATTGATTTAGGATTACTCACTCAGAGAATGCTGGTAGCTATATCTGTTAATCCTGATCTTCAAAATTTAAAAGATAATTTCAATTATGAATCTGTGCTGCCTCCGTCTCTATTTGATACAGACACTCAGTTAATGAGAAAATGTGACAAATCTACATTGGCTTGAACTTTAGATAGCATAGAAACTATAAATGACGATTCACCTGATAAAACATCTTATGTTCTTGATGGAACAGGTAAGGTGGACTTCAGTTATTGCCTTTTTCAGCCAAAATAGCTAAAGGGAATATAGTTTCACCATGTCCATCTGTCTGTAGGTATTACACAGCTATTTTACTATCTAGGGAGCTATGAGCGTGTTGTAATCAATTTTAACAGGGGCCCATTTCTCAAACGGTATTAGACTAATATTATTAGTCCAGGGGCCCATTTCTCGAACGGTATTAGTCAAATATTATTAGTGTGTTGCCATGGTAACCAACACGATTCGACAGTTCGTGGACTAATATTAGTCTAATACCATTCGAGAAATGGGCCCCTGTCAAATTGTATGGGTTTTCATGACAACACACTAATAATATTAGCCTAGATAGAAAATGCGACCCTATTGACTACTAATTATGTATATGCTCTGTTTAAAACATGTTTTTAAATCCAGAAATGCTCTACCTACTTAGTATTAGTTGAATATGTACCTATCTAAAAAGTCAAAAAGTCAAAAGCATTTATTTGTCCAACATAGGTATGTATACGATTGTACAGGTCCCATATACATCATCATCGTATCACTATGTTGTGCCGTAAAGCGTACAATTTTTTATTCATGGACTGTGACTGCATGCTGTGCACAGTTACCATTAATAATCATCTAACAAAAATTCACTTATACTATAATATGCTATGTCAAATAAAAATTAATCATGTCATCTGTATTTCTTAACTCATTCGGAATTTTATAAAAATTTTTTGGAGCCATACCAAATATACTTTTCCTAAGTAAAGCTGATTTCGAAGGCAACGAATTTATTTTGTACTGTATACTCTTAAACTGTTGGAATAACTGTGAATTGCCTTTAACAAAAAGTACAATTTCAAAAATATATAAACACGGTAAAGTAAGTATTCGTAATTTTAGGACATACCTATTGATTGACATCGAAAAATTAAAGAGGCTACCCCCAAATAAAAAAAAACTTTTTAGTTAATCTTAGGTTATGTGTTTATCAATAAAAATTACGTTTTATGTACCGGAGTGTTAAAAAAAAGGGGGAAAAAGTCAAAAAAATTTTTTTGTCCATTTTTACAAAAAGTCATAACATTTTTTGCTTCTGTTGCCATCAGGAATGCACCGTTAAAATCTCTCGCAATGCTCACGGGCACCTTGTATATATCCCCCATAACTTTTGAATCGAGAAAGTCACGTTAAGATCATTTTGAGCACCTCGCCTGTTTATCGACTTCTGCTACTGCTGTACAGTCGCGATGCGATAAGCTGTCTAGACGGTCAACATATCAGAACAAGCATTTTAACGTCTTGATACCAAAGGCTTTGTTTAGATATTTGTGAACACTTCAGCCGCTCCGATATATCTGACGGCGACTGTCCGAGGTTGCAATGAACTAGTGGCATTAGCGTGGGATCCGGCTGTTGATTAACGTGTTTTAATGTCAACAGTACGTGCACGAGTAAGTCATGCGTATTACATAATGAATGGTTTCTTGTGTGCATTGAATCAATGCAGTTGCTAACTGAACTTAAGATCTGAGACTGGTTGTCTGCTGGAAGCTTTAGGTAAGTGTAGCATAAAGCCTGAGGGTCTACCGCGAAAAACGATAGTCGAAATTTCGTTATCTGCGTATCGCTCTTGCACATTCGATCGATTTCGTTTTACGCGGGTAGGGCCTGATTTTAAAAAGCTACAAGCTGGAATTTAGTACGGATTAGTATTTTGTATGACATTGTTAAATATTATTAAAACATAAATCTTGGGGAAAATCTTACACAGATCGACCTTACTTGAATAAATAAAATTAAAATAAAAAAGCCTTATATTTCTTACTAAAACATTACAAATATAACAACACAATTTTAGGTTTATAAATAACTGACTGAATTTTAACAAAGCTTACATTAAGATTTATAATATATTTATAAACATTATTTTTAAGAAAGAACCCCTCGTTACTCGAAGGTGAAGGCCTCCTCTAGTGATTTCCAAGTTTCCCGATTTCTCGCCGTATTCATCCCCTGTTTGCCAGCCACTTGTACTATGTCGTCTATCTACCGGGCAATCGGTCTACGTCTCTTTCTCGCCTTACTTGAATAAATATATAAATATTATAGGACATTATTAAACAAATTGACTAATTGTAAGTCTCACAGTAAGCTCGATAAGGCTTGTGTTGTGGGTACTTAGACAACGATATATATAATATATAAATATTTTATAAATACTTAAATATATATGAAACACCCACGACTCAGGAGCAAATATCCGTGCTCATCACACGAATAAATGCCCTTACCAGGATTTGAACCCCGGACCCTCGGCTTCATAGGCAGGGTCGCTACCCACTAGGCCAGACCGGTCGTCAATATTGGCTAAAGCAAATCTTTTTCAAAATTCATAAAAAATTCTTAAGACCTTTCGAATTATGTAAATTCATGTCCTACACGTATAATTATGATCCCTACATTGTCCCACTGCTGGGCAAAGGCTTCCCTCCTATTCCTCCACGGATCCTCATCCCCTGAAGTCTTCCACCAGTCTTTGTGAAAGGCAAGCTCGTCACGCCATTTATGTTATAATGTCCTATTTATATTAAATTTAATAAATAAATATTATATATATTATTTGCAATATAAATAAGATGCAAATCCAGAAATGGTTCTGGATTTTTTATCGGTTTGAAGATAACAGATAACAGAAAGGTCAAAAACGATACGACAAAAAGAATTTTGACCTACTCCTAACGCCCACCCTCGTTATCTCGGTGAAAGGACATTATTTCATAAGTGCTCCCAAACCGTTAGGTCACCGAGCCTTGCTCGACATTTGTGACCGGTTACGATTTTGTCAGAATAGCCCTGTATGCATTTTTAGCAATACAGTTACGCGATTTTTATAAATTAATAATCTCCCGTTGACGTATATCTAAGGACGGGTTTTACGGGCAATAAGAGTGGGGCCAGTACAGGGGTGTCACGCACACGAATTCTAGCCAATCGTGCAGTCTAACGCCACAACGCGATTGGTTGATGAGTTCGCATCACGCGCGTAATTGGTCGCAACTAGTTAAGTTAGAGTGCACGGTTGGCTCGAATGAGTGACACCGCTGGCCTTACGGGCACCATTCTTAGTGCCCGTAAAGCCCGTCCCATATATATCAATGTAACCTCCTCCTTTTTTTAAAATCGATTGAAAATGTTTAAGATTAACAAATGCTCCTTGAAAGTATCAGTTACAATTAAGGAGAATTGGGATCACTTCAAATGCTGAGTTACTTTGAAAATGTCTATTTTCTACACTATTAAAAGAGACCTACTCACACTGCATGCAGAAAGCTCGGAGGAAATCGCATAAGACAGGGCTCACTAGCGCCAACTCATATCGGACGCGAAGATGCCAAGAAAAAAAAAACTTTGGATCGCTAAGCCAACGGAATAGTAAGTAATATATAAATGATTTATATTTCTATTTCATTAGCCATATAAAGCAGTTATCCACTATCATCTTAACACGTTCACGGACAGTCCGTCGAGAGACGTAAATGGAGAGCCTCATGATATGGCACCACGTCTGTAGCCAATGATTTCTACTTTGACAAAACCACTATCCCGTCCACAGATGGCGAGTTTTCATAGGAGTACCTATAATGGGTATCTTGTGCCGTTTTAGGCACATCAAAAGGCTTACTAGTGTCACAGCAAAATATTCTGAGAGAATTACCCAGTTCACCAGTATAAGGCCATGACGCATGCTGCGGCACGACATGACTGAGAACGTTACGGCTATAATAGACGAGATGCCGTATCACGAGCCTCTTTAATGTATGAAGATATATTATACAAACTGAGCTGTCAATATGTGGCACCACTTTTATAGATAATGCAACGTGGCAGTCCGTCCATAAACAGGAAAACATCTTGTGTGGGATTTACCTGTGCCTCAGCTGGCAATTTCGAGAATGACTCTGTGTCCGAGAACGTGTTAAGATTAGACGACCTAGGCATAATGGTGCATTGGCGGGCGACAGCTGATACCAAATAGTATAACATTTTGGATATTATTTCTGATTTCCGGACATTTTCCCCGGGCTACATACATCCCTCCCCAACCCCCCTTCCCCTCTCTTATTTATATTCTACGCACTTCACTTAACAATTTATTTAATTTGCTCAACTATTTCATAAGGAAAACGTTACTCAATACGATTGATGTTTGTTTTCCTTACGAAATAGCTATTATATATAATATGTTTTAAATTTAATACTTATATTTTTCATATTTCCGATTAAACTTATGAAATCATTAAATAATCTTCAACTACGACCCCTTTATCGTTTTGTATTAGCGGGGCAATGTTAATGCATTCGACGTCACATATATGTGTACATTTTTCGCCTTTATCACAAAGAAGTAAGATGCAAAAGTGTAAACATATTTTATACGTCGGCGTGCAGTCGCCATCAGATATATCGGAGCGGGCAAGGTGCTCACAAATTTCTGAACACGCCTTTATTATCAAGGCTTTAGAGTTCGTTAGATATTTTTAGGACCTCGGCCGCTCCGATATATCTGACGTCGACGTAGTATCGTGTGGCATTTGGCTCCAATGCGGGGTTATCTCGGGCTATCGGTGATTATTGGCACACCTGAGAATAGGCTCACGGACAACGATGCTTCACATGGTCGGGTACATAGACCATATATTGAACTAGCACTTGCACAATCTAGATGTGGCAAGCACCCGAAATACCGTAGCATGATATAGGTACATAGTAAGGAAGCTGGAAGTCTGCATGGGAAATAAGGGATTGCTGGCCATGTAATTAAGAGGTACATATCCGTCTACAGGGCCGCATCGGATTAGTGAACACACTTGTGTGACTAAGTATACAAAAGTATTTAATTCAATCGTGATATAATAGAGAGCTTTTCAGTAGAGTAACTTGTTTAGGCAACAAAGCTTGCTGAGCTGCCTAAGTAAGGTACGAAATTGAAAAGCTTGATTATATATATCACTATTGTATACAATACTTTTTCTACGTGTCATCTAAAATAATACTCGTTATTTACTATAAAACCTGAATAATTGATGATAATTCGTAAGTATTTCAGTAGACAAAATGTAGTACAAAATACATAAACGCGCAACCCCGCGCCCCGCGCCCGTTTAGTATTTTCTATAGGAGCGCAGCGGCACGTGATTGGTAATTTTTATAGATGACTACATCGTATTGAAATGAATCTTATAGTTGAGTTGGGAGCCCATACATGAAAAGTACTAATTGCGAATACCAAATTAATTCAACCATTACAGTAGACAAGTAGAAAAAGAATATTAAAATCCGTTCCGTGCGATGCGACCAATGCATGCGATGCGGCCCTGTGGACGTCTATCTAACGGATCCTAAAAGGCTTCCCATGGTATTTAAAAGCCACCCATGGTATTTAAAACTGGCCCTGGCCAGGGGGAGGAAACTAGAGCGTTCGGGCTTTCTCGACTCCGTTCGGCTCAGCATTGCTCCGAGCAATTATTAGTGTCGGCACAACTTGACGTCCCTTTACGTGCATAACCACAGATAAGATAATAACATGAATTTTAATAACCCTAAATAGCCGAAAGGGATAGTTCCATAGATTAGAAAGGGACAACATGATTCGCCCTGAATCGCTGTCAAACTTCGGTTTTGTAGGAAGTTTCCTTACGGTAGTACTATTATTTATTCTGTGCCCTGGCAGAAAATGTATCTTACTGTGTATGGAAGGTAGAGGCAAGGAATAGAATCTCCATAGGCAGAACTGTTGCAAAAGTGTCCAGCTGTCAGCTATAAATAATAGTTCCAAATCTCTCCAGTGTAGCGCTAGAGTAGCTAAAAACCTAGGCGTTATTGACGGTGTGAAGTGCGCTGTCTATGATTAGATTTCTCAAGTATTCTAGTTATTGTAGCGCCACCTATTTATGGTTTTTTTCGGACACTTTTTGGTATATGGAGATTCTATTCCTTAACTCTACTTTCCATATTACTGTGCAATTCGTTTGCAATTTCTGTCCGCAACAGAAGGGCATCTTCGCTTTCAAAGCACATAACATTATAAGTGCAAGGCCAATGCAATTGTATTCGTCGTGGTGTGCATTCGATACTGCATTGCTGTAACAGCTAATCGTTTAATATTGTGTAGCAAAACTTGGTTAGACCAAGATTTAAGTTTGTAGCGATTTTGACAGCCTAGACAGTGCAAGTGTTATTTTAAACGTCAAATTTGTATGAAATTAGTAAATTACATAGGCACTTGCATAGGCTGGGCTATCAAAATCGCTTTCAACTTATCTTACTTTGTTTCTATGTATCTTAATTTATACTATAATTATCTTTAAATCCCTTAATTTTAATTATCACTTTATAAATCTATATTATAAATGATTATGTATATTTAAGTTTAATGTGACATATTTTATTTAGAAATGTAACTTCCGTAACTACTTTTGTATTTTTACCACGGTGCAGTAAATGATTAAAAAAAAAAACATACCTATATTACACAAAAAGGAATGGGGAAATTAGACTAAAAATATTTAAAAAAATAGTTGTTATGAGATTTATCAATTAAAGTTATTCCCATTTTCATGGTTTATACTTCCATTTATATTATAGTGCATATCCAAAAAAAAGTTGAGGTTCTCCGGTCTTAATACGAAAAAAAATGGACCTAATATTTTCATAAGTATTATGGACGAGTTCACAATCATCTTTACGTTCCAATAGTTTTATTGTTTTACAAGGGGGCAAAGTTGTTGTTTAACCCCTCGTGCTAATAAATATTGATATCCGAGCAAGTGAAAGTTTTTTATTTTAAAAATTGTATAAAACACAAGAACCATTAATTGAATTAAATTAAAACATTGCTTATGCATAGCTTACCAACTTTTTTGTTGACACTGTGAACATGAAATCCGTTGAATTTTCTATTTAAAAGTTCCACTATTTATTTTCGACACTTGAATAGCTTGACAGACTTTAAAAGAAATGTTTTTCGGTTTAAAAACATTTCTTTGGTTCGGTTTTAAAAAAGCGGTAAATTTAAAAAATCTATATTAAGGGTTATCGTCCTGTAAAAAAATTGAATTTCGCGCCTTTTTCTACTAACAAAGTTTTTTGTTTTAATTTCACCATAACCAGCCAGTGTTCCCCAAAACTCCAAGCTCACACAAACTGTTCCAATTTCAAATCCCGTTCCAAAACTCATGAAACCTCTCCCGCCACAACGACTAGAAGGGGTGCCTCTATATAAGGTGAAAGAGACTGCACACGCACCATACGAGACGTGACGCGCGTGTGTTGTGGCCTTATTTTTTACTTTTTAAAAAGTGTGTGAAAATGTTGCGTAAGTGCGTGGCGTTGGCGGCATTGGGGTGTGTTTTGGCGGGACCCGCTCCTAGGGCACAGCATCAGCAGTATCAAGTTCAACAACAGGAACAGGTTGGTGTTTGTTCTTTATTTGAATATTATCAGTGTGTGTGTAATTCAGGAAGAATACAATACAAGGTGTAAAGTGCATAAATAAATCGGTACTTGAATTTATAATGTACCTATATATTTTAAAAGTTGTGTTTATTATTTAAATATAAATATTGTGTAAATATGACCAAATCAATAATGGTGCGATGACATTTGGAAATGTACATCATAATATGCTTAATCATATAAGATTAATTTACTTAGAGCCAATAATAAAATATAGCAATTTTTAGTGACTGAACTTTGAAAAAAAAAAAAGCTTCATGTTTCCTCATATTTGTAACTATTCTTTATTTGATGATGAGGATTTTTATTTTATTTACAAACAAACAGTCTCGTATTGTTATATTTGATACAATAGTAGTTACTAATACTGTAGACTTACAGTTTCCTTAATAAAATTATGAAAACCTAAACATTAAACTATACGAATTATCGATATAAATCGTTAATAACATAAACGGTGTGTTAATAAACAGTGCCAGAAAACTTGCAGTTACATAACAATATTATGGCTGTTGAATACATTTTAAAGATAATCGTGTGAAGTTAAATAGTGTTTCATGGAAAATATCTACATTTCGAAATGTTGTCGTCATAGAACCTGCAGTTTAAATTACTGAACTTTAAATTAGGTCAAAGGTCAGAATACCGTGCTTACCGAGCCGCCGGCGGCTTTTCTTGAAACAAATGAAAATGTAGACAATAAAATAGTTTGAAATCCTGGTAACTGTACCCCTAGTGTAAATTTATTCGATAGCGAAACGTGATGTACGCGTTTGTGTTAAGTTTCATTTTGTATGGGATTTTGAGTTTCCAAAACGTTCCCGCTTGGCGCGCTGCTTCTAAATCCCATACAAAATGAGACTTAACGCAAACTCGTACGTCACGTCACGCTATCGAATAAATTAACACTAGGGGTTCTGATTATTGTTTACCGATATCTAATACTTTTTAGGCAATTGGCAGGTTTCTAAACATGTATTAACACCAAAATTGGGTTGATGACATAGTGTTGACTATTATAACAAAAAAAGTTATAAAAAAAATAAAAACTGAGAATTTTCACAAAAATTTGACATTAAAAAATATATGGAAATTATAAAAATACAAAAACTAACCTTTCAATTTGTTTTTTTTTTATCATCCAAAATGAAAAAATGGTACCTGTATATGTAGATATTTCATCCTTAAAACAAACCGATTCGACTCTTCTCTAAGATTTGGAGGTGTAAAGTCTCTCCGAGTGTAAAAATAAAATGTATACTAAATAAATAAATCGCGTCTGGACTGTTAAGCTAGCAGTAAGTTGACAGGCATATTCTTAACATATACTGGTAAACATATGTGGCTTTCCATAACAAAATGATCCTTTTGCTTCAAGTACAATAAGATCCTTTTTATCTGTAATTCCAACAGAAATTTTGATAAAATAGTACATTACGATACAAGTGCGAAAAATAGGAAATTCGAAACGAGTGGCGATAAATTAAAACACGACCGAAGGGAGTGTTTTAAATCGACACGAGTTGCGAATTACCTATTCGCACATGTATCGTACAACGTTTTACAGTACATATGGCCCTTTTAATGTTCGACACAGTAACGTAATATGCTACTTCTCGCACTAGTGCTATAAAGTAGCCCCATATGTACTGTAAAATACCGTTTCCGTTCCCATACAAAAAATACCGGTTTCCGATCCCTGGTCGCGGGGAAACATTATAAGGAATTGCTTTTAGACAGATTTTATCATTGGAATTAAATATTTCAAAGTACTTTACTCCCGTTGAAAAACTTTACCCTTCCACCAGCGGTCGAATAAATACACTATAAATATGTCTGTCAACTTACAAATTACCTTAATTATTTCCTCACTACAATTGGCATGAGAAAATAGGCCGGAAAGTGTGCAACTAATTTGCACAACAACGATGTATGAAACCAGTCAAATCAGGCGAGTCCACTGTGTTACTTTTGCAAGTACGTTACGTAACGCAATTGACCGATGGTTATGCTTATATGGTCTGGTTATGGTTTAAATGAGTTTTGGAACTTGTTTCGTGCTCTTGTTTTCTGTATGTAGTGACCTAGTGTTTAAAATGTATTTTTCTACTCGTCGACTGTAATGGCTGAATTAAGATTTCGTATACTTGCGTATTATAGTTTGTATAATTGCGTACTTATCATTTCAAGATAAGATAAAGATATTTTATAAGTCAAGTAGGCATATTATAATGCGCTTATGAACGTCAAATAAAGCTATACCGGCTCTAACCCTGCACCTCTCATCCGAGATGATTTAAATCCCCCACAATTGGGGGGTGGGGAGGGGGGAGGGGCAACAAACTCGGCGGGCGGCTTTCGATACGCTGTAGTCAACTATACAGAATTTGACCAATCACGTGCCGCCGCGCTCCCATAGAAAAGACATAAACGGGTAACTATTTCATGAGCATATTCATTCAGCGCGCGTTTATGTCTTTTGTACTACATTTTTGTTTACTGAGATACTTACCAATTTTCATTAGTTATAATTAGGTTTTATAGTAAAAAAATAAATATTTTAGATGACTTGTAGAAAAAATATTGTATACAATAGTGATATAATCAAGCTTTTTAATATCGTACTAAACAAGGTACTCGTCTGAAAAGCTTTCTATTATATCACGATTGTATAAAATACTATTGTTTAATGAACATATTTAATTCGAATGACATTTTCAACAATAAGAAATACAAATAATTGATACTAAGTACCTTAATTTTGATATTGTTCTAAACAAGAATTGTATTCATGGAACTTATAGTAAAGTAAAATATATAGGTAATAAAATAATAATAAACAGTGATCGAGCTTTTTGTTGAATTTCCTATTTTTCGCACTTGTATCGTAATGTACTATTATTCAAACGATTATAAAGAAATACAAATAATAAAAAGTATAGGTATACTAAACCTAAAATATGACTAAATTAAATCCAAAATAAATCTAAAAATGGCCCTGCATAGTACCGAAGACGCTGGCAGCATTTCCTCGCTGGATCGTTAGACTGATGCGTTGAGCGAGGAAGCTGCCAGCTCTGATCTCCTGTGGCGTCTCTGAGTCTATTAGACAGGTCTTTGAGGAGATTGAGAGCGCCAGGGCCTCACGGACCAAGGGCAAAGGCATGGAATAAAATTATACTCGGCGCCGAGACCTCTTTTGTTTAATTAAATTATGGAGCATAGAAAGATTTACCAAGGTCGAACTTTGATAGTTCAGTCTAGTTAAAGTTAAAATTCTCCCAATTTTTTATTAATTCGAATGAAGTTGATTTATATTTTGATTAATTTCTATATAAACCCCACAGCAAGAAATCCCCCCACACCTCCTGAGACAGTACTTGGCACATCAAGCACCAGCGCAGACGCAGGTCCTCGCCCGCCCACAACCAGCACCCGCTAGACTGGTAAGTTTTTTTTTAGTCAAACAAAGTTAGACTGTATTACTTATATGCCTATTCATATTTTTCCATTTTGTTACCGAACTATAAAAAAATACTAATAAGAATTAGTAAAATTTAATTATTAGAAAAAGTTTCAAACCTTATTTTCGATACTGAAAGTTCTGTTAATCTTACATTTTCACAACAAAATAGTAGAATATTATATACTGTACTCTAGTGTATTTTTATACCTTTAGCATTTTTATTTATTCTAAGGTTTATTGAAGTTTATTTTTATCGTTACTTCCATCAACAGCTGTCAAGAACGAATTCTTACTCAATTCCGAAATATTTCCGCAGCCATACCAAGTACAAGCCGAGCCCCAGTACCAGCAGTACCAACCAGCACCTCAACAGTACAGACCCGCACCTCAACCTCAACCTCAACCACAGTACAGACCTCAACCTGCTCAGTACCAGCCCGCGAAACAACAGGACGCCCGCGAGCCTGAAGACTACGATGTAAGTACAATATTAGCATAGACTAGACTGTGTTTGACAACAACCTCAACAGATGAATAGCCCGCAACCTGCTCAGTACCAGCCCGCGAGACAACAGCACGCCGGCGAGCCTGAAGACTACGATGTAAGTACAATATTAGCATAGACTAGACTGTGTTTGACAACAACCTCAACAGATGAATAGCCCGCAACCTGCTCAGTACCAGCCCGCGAGACAACAGGACGCCGGCGAGCCTGAAGACTACGATGTAAGTACAATATTAGCATAGACTAGACTGTGTTTGAGAACAGCCTTAACAGATAAATAGTCCTCAACCTGCTCAGTACGAGCCCGCGATACAACAGGATGCCAGCGAGCCTGAAGACTACGATGTAAGTACAATATTAGCATAGACTAGACTGTGTTTGAGAACAGCCTCAACAGATGAACAGCCCTCAACCTGCTCAGTACCAGCCCGCGAGACAACAGCACGCCAGCGAGCCTGAAGACTACGATGTAAGTACAATATTAGCATAGACTAGACTGTGTTTGAGAACAGCCTCAACAGACGAACAGCTCGCAACCTGCTCAGTACCGGCTCGCGAGCCTGAAGACTACGATGTAAGTACTAGCACTTACTTAACAGTACAGACCTCAACCTGCAAAATACAAGCCTGGAACACAGCAGAAGCCGTGTATAGGTATAGTAGGTACCTAGACGACATCAATAGTCCTCAGTACTGCGCTTCAGACTCAATAATAGTACATTCCTATTTAAACTGCATCAAATTACTTTGCTACTCTTGTGGATAAAATGGAACTTTCTCATCAGTTTTTAAACAATCAACAGAGCCTTTACCAGTTGGTGTGGTTTACAAGCTAAGATTTTTAAATATATTTACACGCCTCAGACACTGACAATAAGGTCGTGTAAATATATGTATTTACACGCTTCAGACATTGAATTTTTTTTGATATTTCATACATCTTGCTGATCTGATGTTAAAATTTCCTATGGGAGAGTAATTTTTTTCTCGATTTCAAGGTTTGTCCAATGGTAAAAGTTGCTCAGTATTACCTAAACATTAATAGGTCTCTTTCTTTGCCTTTCGTTCTGTTACATACTTTATTTACACGCCTCAGAGACTGGCAATAAGGTCGTGTAAATATATTTATACGCCTCAGAGACTAAAGGTCGTGTGAATACATTTACACGGCTCAGACACTGACTATAAGGTTTTAGTGCTGCAAAACTATTCTGAAAGATTTTTTTAATTTAGTGTTAACTACCAGAGCATAATGAATTTTTGAAAAATTTTCAAGCGGCAATGTATTTAGTACATCATGGTCACTTGTGACAGTTGTGACGTCGCGTCATTGAATGCAACATTTTGAAATTTTTGAGTTAAAACAAATTAGTGATACATTGCTTGCTGAATTATTTACTATAAAAAAATAAAAGTCGTCCATTTTTGATAAAACCTATGAAAGTGTGTTCATTGTTGTCTAAAGTAACTGCTCTTTGATTATGTGGTGGTATCAAATATACACGTTGTATTTACACGCCTCAGATACTGACAATAAGGCCGTATAATATTTTCGGTACATTTGCTTGTAAAGATGTTTTTTACTCTACCGTATATTGCGTTACCTTATCAATGTAAACCTTTTTAACGGTAACGAAATAGGAACACTGAAATGTATAAAACTTTTTGCTTGCTGAATTATTTTATATGGTAAAATAAAAGTCGTCTGTTTTTTATAAAACCTATGAAAGTGTGTTCATTAAAGCCCACTAACTACTCTTTGGTTATGCGGTCGTATCAAAATACACTCTATATAACACACACGACACGTGTAAACCAATCAATAAGCTATTACAAAACCACTATAATATATTTCATCAGAGCGTACGTAACTACGATACTTAATTGACAACCTCCCTAAGGCCCTTCCGCTCCATTTCTAATCGCGGTCCTTCAAGTTTGTAGACGTAACGTATCATATCACGGACAACTTTCACTGGACTGGACTAAAGTGGTCGTGTATTACCAACGATTAAATAGTCAACTTGCGAAACCAGAGTAAATTGAGACATATGTTGAATTTTACAAAATTGTTTATAGTTACATGAAATAAAATTAAATGAACGAAGTGGAAAATGGAATGATAAAAATGCAAAACATCAAAGTTTTGTATAATTTTCTTTTACACCAATAAATTATGTAGGTACATGGTTAAGTTATAATTAAACACGATTTCACGATGTACAATTATTTCAAGATGAAGAACAAACAATGCTACAAACCCTTGTCCGTGGTAAAGAGGTCTTTCGAGGACTATAAAAGACACTGCAACTAAGTAGGTTAAGTAATCTTTCTGGTGTAACCCATTGGTTGACTGGTAGAGAATGCCTTAAGGCATTAAGTCCGCCATTTGTACCTTCATGTATTGTGCAATAAAGATTAAATAAATAATAAAATGTCAGTACTTTGACTCTTATTTTAACATCCATAGTACTGGACATAGGTAGGTACTTAAACCCTTGATTGACCTTTTTTTGCATATTTTATTTTCCTTACAATCGTTAAAACTATTTATCATGAGCGTCAACGAGATTTGAACTCTTCGATTGAGATTCTGATTTCGAGATTTGTGTTATCCAATAGTTATTTATTTATTTACTTTTTGCGGAGCACACGCTTTTATTTTTATAAAAGCATGTGCTCTTCACAAAAAACAGAATCGATTGTCACCATAAAAATGATCTAGGAGAGCTTGCGTATTTTGGTTATTCTGAGCGTTGCAGTCGCCTGCTCTCGGTGAACGACGTTAATAACACCAGTGGCCAAGCAACTCGATCTGAAGGCAATGACCGCGGTTGATGCGTGGAATCTGATCTGAGGTGATTTGTGTAACTCTGGATTGTATTACGTGGTGTTGCAATTGACTTCACAACTTCCTATTAAATTTCTTCCATTAACGTGAGATTAAGTATTTAGTCAAGAACATCGACAGAATAATGGTAGTGTTGAGAGAATAGTGGTAATGTAGAATTCTGAAAAAAGGAGATATTTGTAATTTTGCCTTTATTTTTCATTTTATTTTAATTGAGTACTTCTGGCTGATACTGGGATCCATGAGAAAACGACAAAGCTCCTAAACTAGCAACAATATAAAATTGCATTCAGAAACTTTATAAAATGGCTCTTGTCTCTGAAAAAAAAAAACACAAAAGCAGAATCAGATAGAATTTGTAAAAGTAGCAATTTTTTTATTGAATTGAAGAAGTTTTCCAATACTTATTATGCGTAGTGAAGCAGCAAAGGCATCGCCAGCTGATGGCCACGGGGAGGGAAAGGAGCATACATTAGCAGAAATTTTATTCTCTCGGGGGGCAGCGCCCCCCCGTCCCCCCGCCGGCGACGTCCATGTGAAGCAGTATTATAAATTTGCGTGTCAGCGTTTCAAAACAGCATGAGCTCAAATTGTTATGGCGGTGAGCCATTGTTTACTTTAAAATTGGATTTAACATGTCTTTTTTCCACAGCCTCACCCATCCTACCAGTTCGGTTTCGACGTGAACGACGACCAGTACACCAACTACCAGAACAGGAAAGAGCAGAGGGACGGTGACGTCATCAAGGGCTCTTACTCCGTCGTGGACAGCGATGGGTTCGTCAGGACCGTGACGTATACTGCTGATCCTAAGGAAGGCTTCAAGGCTGAGGTGAGAAAGAAATCGGTTTAATCCCTTTTGTTATCTACATTTTTTTCTTACTTCTTACCTCTAGACGGTAACGTCACAGAGGTATAGTACTCCGTTGAGGACAGCGGACCGTGACGTGACTGCTGATCCTATGGAAGCTTTCAAGGCTGAGGTGAGAAACAAAACAAATCGGGTCAGCAGTTACTATTAAGTTGTTACCAATGGTAACCACTGGTAACAACTAGGATTTTTTTGTCGTTATTACGTCTGGGAACAACTGAGAAAAGCGGAGGGACTGTGACGTCACCGAGGGCTCGTATTCCGTCGTGGACAGCGATAGGATCGTCGGGACCGTGACGTATACTGCTGATCCTAAGGAAGGTTTCAAGGCTGAGATGAGAAAGACATCGGGTTAATTCGTTTTACTATCTAGGATTTTATTTACTTGTTAACTTTAGGAACAACTGGGAAAGGCAGAGGGACAGTGACGTCACACAGGTATATACATATATGTATAGTAGGTTCAAAAGGTTTGCATAACATTTACATATTACTAATTACTTAAATGGGACTTGCGACCTATGCAAACCTGTTACAGAGTCGGTTTTCTGATATTGAGCAAAATGTATTTCTTTATTGCGTTTTCAATGTGTGCGGCAATTGTTTTTTTCAGTGTAGCTACTTTTGTCTACCTATTTAAATATCGCTAATGATTATGAAACGTAACTTATGTACAGTACATAAAAGATAATGTTTACATTTTGCAGCTGCGAAAAATGTAAACATCTCTTCGACGTTACAGAGGTCAGTGAGAGCAAATGCTTTCCCTAGGCAACTTTTCCTAGGTAGGAAAAGGAAAGTGTGTAATGTTGTAAGGCCTCTAACCCTCACGACCAACTTGTATTTATCGGGTAATCGCAGTTGCATCGATGGCCTATACATCGCTTTACGAGAGCCCCAAGAAAAAATGAAGACTTAAAGTGTGTGAACTGAGAACTAGCTTAGGTTTTGTTTTATCTTTGATTAACCCTTTATCAGGCTGACAGTTCAAAAATGAAAATCGAATATCAGTCTTACTCATCGAAAATAGAACACAAGTTTGAAGTGCCATATGTGGGAAATATATCTCCCTTAGCCTGGTAAAGGGTTAAAGATTTTCTCCCATTTCGTAACTTTTTCAAACATACCTACTTGTCAAAAAGTAACTGCAAGTATACGTTAGATCGTCAACTATATTAAAATCAAGTACTGCTCATGATTTTAAAATTAGCAGTAGGCACGTTTAGATCACTTAAGTACATCAGGTACTGGCGAATTATTAACTTTTAGATATATTAACAATGTAAATTATGATATGAAGCCTAGACTAGACACATGTCCTGTCCTAAATAATTGATTTGTTGGTCTACTCCCTAAACCTGAAATAAACTAAGGTCAATTTGGGGAAGACCAGTATATGCATAATATATATATACCTACCGGTAAGATCAGTATATAAATAAAATGTTATAAACCATTTTGTTATCAAGCAAACACGTCTACGAGCGATACATAGTTTTTTTTATATTAAAGGAAAAAATGTACGCTTTCGGCAGGACTTGAACCCGCGACCTCTGCAATCCGTGCATCACTCTTAACCAACTGAGCTACGGAAGCCTACCAGTAACGGGTACGGGTTCAAGTCCTGTTGGAAGCGTAATTATTTCCATTTTTTCCTTTAATATAAAAAAATTTAAAAATGGATTGCAGGGAAGATCGTCAAAGGGCTAAAACTCTCGTATTTGTCGTACATCGTTCATACGCACCTTCTCGTATCGTATGTGAACAAGTGCAAGAGTTCGAAGTTATGAAAGAGACTGTAGACGGTCTTATCTGATAGACGGTCTTCTCCACGTCTACTTTACTTCCTAAACCTAAAATAAAATCAACCCCATATCACAGGTATCCCGGCAGCCCACCGACATCGTGGTAAAGATCCCCACGCCCAAACCCCAGCTGCAGATCCAGCCGCAGCCCCAGGCCCATCCCCAGCACCAGCACCAGCAGCAGCAGCAGCCCCAGTACTACCGTTACCAACAGTAATTATAAGAAATGGCCGAATAGTAACAAAAGAAATAACCTGGAAATTGACAATTAAAAGAATATAGTAACATGAGCATTTCTAGAAAAAACAGCTTGTATCATTGATATATATCTAAGGCCTTACGGGCAATAAGAATGGGGTCAGTACAGCGGTGTCACGCACACGAATTCGAGCCAATCGTGCAGTCTAACGACACAATTCGATTGGTTGATGAGTTCGCATCACGCGCGCGATTGGTCGCAACTAGTTGCGTTAGACTGCACTATTGGCTCGAATTTGTGAGTGACACCGCTGAAATAGCACCATTCTTAGTGCCCGTAAGATAGATATGTCAATATAGTCAATGGCTAGCTAACTCAACCGCAATTAAGTTCCCATTTTGTTACCATATTTATTAAATAAAAATAAAATAAAGCATTATTATTGATTATTTTTATAGTTAAAATCTCATCGAGTATAATTGTATGTTTAATTGTTAAAAATAGATCAGTAATAATATTGTAATCAAAAATGGTTACAAAATAGGAAAGTTAAATGAGTTTAGTTGGCTATACTTAATGTATTATTATTTTTAGAAATGCTGATTAACTTTCATTTTATAAGGCGTATGCTCGCAACAATATCAAATTTAAAGATAGGCTCGTTCATATAGTGCCAAACGAACACGTGTGCACCAACAAACATGTGCAAACGCGATTTGTGCACCAACAAATTGGCACTACTTCGTAGTGCCCGTAAGCATCTTTACGAGTCAAGTCCATACATAGATAAAAAAAAGTAAATAGTTTTTAGCTGTGGCCATTCCTGTCGACCCACAATTTGGTGCTGCATATATTATCAAAGCAAAATTTCATACGTATTTGGCATTTTCAATGCTAAAGACATGTTTAACTGAAGAAGGTAGCCGAAAAAAAAAATCAATTTATGAACTTTTGATAATGTATAGCAGAGTAAAAGCTTTATACAATTAAATTTTATTAATATTTGCAGATATTATTTAAATCTAGTTATTATATAAATGTTCTGATACGAAAACCCTGATTTTCTAAGTGTGCCAAGATGTTGAAAAAAACAATGAAGGACGTTTACTTGACACTTTTTTGTAACATAGAAAGTTACTATTATAAAATGTTATTCCTCTTAGTAAACTATACATTAGTTAACTATATTTTATTTTTATACTTTAATAAACTATTATGTAAATAGTTAAGTAGAAGGTGATGATTTGTTACCTAATAAAATATTTAAAATACTTTTATTTCTTATTTATTAATCATATAATTTAGTCGGCTGCAGGAAAAAAAATCCCACTAGTTATCACCAACTTGGTTTGGTGGTAACTACTGGGATTTTTTTCCCAGTAGTTACCACAGTAAAAGGTGGGAATTTTTTCCCAGTAGTTACCACCAAAATTTGGTTAGCATTCAATACTAATAAAAACAGTATAAATATAGAGTTCCATAATCAATAATTAATTAAATGTCGAATTAATTATAAGTTAATAAGTTATTCGTTTCATTATAAGTCGATAACTGTTTCAGTAAACTGCCTTAAAAGTGATAAAAACAATTGGTCTTTGACTGATTTGTTTGTTTGTTCGTATAATTGAGACGTTATTTATTGAAAGGGACTTTATTGTCGATGGCGCTTACGCCGTTATCAACGATGCTCCTATACAAATACAACGCTGCGCTACGCAGTGTGGCGTAAGCGCCCTTGACAAAAGATCCAGGTTTCATAGATAACGTCACAATTAGCTCAATTTACAATTACTTATAATGAAACGAATACTTAAGTAATTAACTTATAATTAATTCGACGTTCAATTAATTATTGATAAAGGAACTCCATATTTATACTGTTTTTATTAGTATTGAATGCTAACCAAATTTTTGTGGTAACTACTGGGAAAAAAAATTCCCACCTTTTACCCAGTAGTTACCACCAAGCCAAGTTGGTGGTAACTAGTGGGATTTTTTTTCCCAGTAGTTACCAGTGGTAAAAGGTGGGAAAAAAATTCCCAGTAGTTACCACTGGTAACAACTTGGTGGTAACTAGTGAGAATAACCCGTAAAAACCAGCACATGCTTAAATGTTCTCAGCAAGAAACAGGTTTCTCATTATTTTGAACATGGCGCCCGCTTAGCTTAAGCTGACCATACACACTAGGGTACGCCTGCGCAGTTTTGCCAACTGCACAGTTAAAACGTAGCGTATGTGGCGTTCGACTGTGCAGTTTTCTTACCAGCTTCGACTGTGCAGTTGAACTGTACAGGCAAAACTGTGCAGTCGTACTCTAGTATGTATGGCCAGATAATTCTTGAACGTATAAAAATAAAATTTCCTCTGAATATACTTGAATCGCTTGAACATTGATGAAATATGATTTAAAAATAAGAGAATAAGTTATTTCTACAATTTATTAATCTTTGATACATTTATCATTCGTGAGTTTATTATATTACAGAAACTTTTTGACAGATTGTAACAAACCAAAAATAATTTAAAATCTTAAACATTATTCTCATAAACTACATTCAATTTCAAACACATTTGCACCAAAACAACTAAAAATAATAAATACAATTTTTATAAATTAACATTAATAAATTCAGTCTATTAAACATAAAAAGTCAATTAAACATAAAATCCAACCATTCAACCGCAAAATGGCCGAAGAATCAAATCCAGTCAAATTAATGAGACAAATTCACCGGCAATTTTACAGTATATTAGAACAATATCCCAAAGTCATTCCTAAATAAATGCAAATTCTTATTAAATGCAATATAAAACGACGAAAACAGTGTCATCATTTTAGCAACTTCGTTATACCCCATTTCATTTACCATGGCGGGATCCCACTTGAAACTGCACAAAGAAAACCATAATGTTGATCTATTGTTTAACAATTGCTTTACGAGCTCTGCTTTTCAAACGTAGCGTGTGGTCAAGTAATAACACAAAAGGATCAAGACTGGACAGTTACATGTATCTTTTGTTGTCAGTTCTCGTCTTGTTTACGCCTAATGACCGTCTCAAGTGGAATCCCGCCATGGTAAATGAAATAGGGTATACCTATGTGATAATACAAACAGTTAAACTTTATTATCCTGTCTAACAAGTTATTTGATTTAATACTCAAACAAAAATGCATACGTTAATATCAAAACAAAAGATTAACTTTTGTGTCAATTCCATCAAAGCAGCCTTGAAATTAATCTCGTATACTTTCAAATAGTTATACTGATCGCTTCAAATTTGATATCAAATAGAAAAAATACTGATAATATTTCTAGCAATATACATTTTCAAAAAACATTTTAAAATGTTTACGTATCGTTAAGCAGATTAAATAAAATTACTTCAGTATTCCGAAAGAACACAATAATAATTTCACTTATTCCGTTACTTCCATACCAGGGTAGGTAAGCTGACGTCAAGAAGTAACATAATGGAAAGTTATTAGAATACATTATTAAAAGTATCATGTAACAAAGTAACATGTCACTTAAAATTCTGAAAATAATTCTTTCACTGTACAAACGGCCCGATTCGAAGAATGATCAAGTCACGGTTAAGATCTTTAAAAGATCGATAACTAAACGACATGCTAAAATTGACGTTTATTTCGATTCCACTATGATCCCAATAAGATCTATCAACGATATTTCTAACGTCAAAGTCACATTAGTTGCCCGAATCGAGCTGCTTCTGTCAATTATACGACTTACAAACGATATCTAAATGAGAACTTATCTAAACCAGAACTTATCGTTATCGTATCTCATTCTTCGAATCGGGCCGAAAAAGGCGTTAAACAAATACTAATAAAACATATTTTAAGCTAAATTGATACGGATTAGTTCTTAATAATTTCAGTACGTATGACACATGTTGTTTGTGCTACTGAACTGACACCTACACATCAGAGGGCCTACCGCGAACCACGTTCGACGTGTTGCCTCTCTGTCGCACTTGTAAATTCGTACGTAAGCGTGACAGGGAGGTAACACGTCGAACGTGGTTCGCGGTAGGCCCTCAGATTTACTTTCCACGAACCTACATTTTCCTAAACAAAAAATCAACACGACGTGATAACGCTTTATCATTAAAGAAGCCATGTAATGGAACCACATAAACATGGCAACGAGTGACAAAAAAAGTTGGTTCACCCTTCAAACATACGTAGGTAATGCCGGAAGTTTGCAATATTTATGTTATTAGCCACGTAGATGTTTAGTGTTCAGCTTTGAAGCTGGTAGACGGAGAGATAGAACAACTGCCAGACGCTTGACATATATCTAAGGGCACTTACAGGCACTAAGTGCTAGTTCAGTGGTGTAACTCACGAATTCGAGCCAATCGTGCAGCCTAACGCAACTAGTTGCGACCAATCACGCGCGTGATGCGAACTCATCGACCAATCGCGTTGTGTTGTTAGACTGCACGATTGGTTCAAATTCGTATGCGTGACACCGCTGTACTGGCCCCACTCTTATTGCCCGTAAGGCCCGTCCTGTCATAGTGGTGTCACAAACTATTGTTATTTATTTAATACGGGTACAATTTTGCCTATCAAATAAGCTGTTATAGTACTGGAGCCACAAGGATCTAACTTTATGAAATTTACAATCGATTGACGTCCATAAAAGATTCTTAATCGCTTTCATTTTATAGTAAGTTTATCACCAAGTTTTTTTTTAAGGATCCGGCCGACAGACGCACCCGGACTCCACCAGCACGTAGTCCTGTCCGGTGAGAGTGACGGGCCCGAGCGGCAGCACTAGGAACAAGTACGGGACGTACGTTTGTGTGCACGAACCGCGGATGACTGAGCATTCGCTTGATCTGGAATGACGAGAAAGGTTATTAGTAACTTCATTTATAATAATTAGAATAATAATTTAGACATTGATAAAATGGTAACTAATATTCTTGACTAGGCTAGATTTGACACATGTCTGTCTGGCATTTTTTTTTAAAGTAGTACAAAAATTTAAATGGCGCGAAACTTTTGCCACTGACATAATATAGTTAGAATGAAATGAAACAACCAAGAAGCAATACTTTCTTCTTTATTGGTTGAAGGAGATAGCGACGATAAATAGACGGCCAAAAGTCTCGAATTACCGGTTTTTTCCCAATTGGCGTCGGTTAACGTAATATTATTTGTATTAACAAAATTTTAAAGGATTGGTTGCTAGTGTTTTGTTGAATTTCAACGTAGAATATTTGACCCCAAACGTCACGTACACTTTCACATCATACAAGTTATTCATCGTATGTAACTTTAACAATTGCATATATGTAAATAGTGAATGTTGCGTAAATGTGGTACCTAGGGTTTGCACGACCAATAGACCCGAAGTTCCGCGGATCCGGATATTCCTAATACAGATCCGGATAATTTCATACATTTCTGATCCGGATTGCAAGCCCTAGTGTTACCTTTACTTTGGCAAGCCATGCCATAAAAAAAGTAGGCATGAAGGCTTGCTCTCTCATAGAATACTAGAATTTCCCGCGTTTTTCTACCGACAAAGTGGGTTTGCCAGAGTATATTTACCAATATCTTAGTCAAGCACACTAAGAAATATCAATCTATTTTGTCCAAAAGTAAATACCTACATCAATATTTGCTTGCCTTATTGCTAATTAATGATATGAACATTAAGTAAGATCGTAAGATACTTATGTCATCTTAGGTTTCAACGGACGCGTTTCATTGATACTCGTTGGTACAGTTACCAACACAAGTAGCGTATCAAGTCAGTTGTGACCATACTCTGATAGCTGCGCTTAACAAAAAGAAAGATGTACTTCTGAACGCGAACTGTCGAGATACATCTCTACTTGAAAAAGTATGCGAGGGCAGCAAATACTTTTGGCGCGTTGTTTCATACACTATGTGGCTCAAAATTTTTTTCGTCGTCTTGTTTCTGACCACTCTGTCACGCTTGTATGTCTTCTATCAAACAAATAAATAAGTCGAGAGCTATTCTATGTTTTTCTAGCTATAGATTATATGTTACATGAAAAAAAATATTTTTTTTTTTAATTAATTAAATTATATTCATCTTATACGATGAAATTACACTTCCTAAAGTTTAACAGCCATTCAGGGTCAATAAATTATGCTATTCCTTTCTAATGTAAGGAACTGTTCCTTTCGGCTATTTAGGGTTGTCAAAATTCCAGTCATCTTCGGTCGTACACGCATAGGGACGTCAAGTTGTGCCAACCCTAATAATTGCCCCAAGCAATGCTGAGCCGAACGGAGCCGAGAAAATAGGAGTGTCGCCCCACTGGTAATACTCACTCGCAAACTTCAAACACGACTTGCTGCAACAAATCCGGGAACTTCTGCACAATAGTAACAGGTTGTCCGGATGTCAGAGAGACGCCGTACATCGGCGCGGTAGTGTTGTACCGCGTCCGGCACAGGCGGCCGCCTCCGCAGGAGTTGGTCGTGGTCGGGGACAAGCCGGGGAGATTGCTGGCGCGACCTGAAAATGGACGAAATGAACTAGAGTAATATTTCCAAGCAGATACTACAAAATATTATACATATTAAACGGAATTTAGAAATACCGGTGTTTCGAAAGGCCGCAAGTTCGTGTCTGGCCCGAAGCGGTGAATATCAAAGTTATTAATATTAAATATTATGAACATGAGTGTTGTATTTTAAAATTATTGTCATTTTTTCGCTGCATTTTCGAGACCTTAAAAGGACAAGCGCTTCGTTTATCGCCTGAATCAACTGGAAAGATAATAAAAATACCAAAATAACAATTGGTAACAATTAGCCCAGCCGTCTACGATACTTACAATAGGGAAAATGGACAAAATAATATATTCCGGCGAAGTCCTACGAAGCAGGAGGTCCCGGGTTCAAATCCTAGTATGGGCATTTATTTGTGTGTTTATCATTATCACAGATATTTGTTCCTGAGTTTTGGATGTTTTCTATGTATATAAGAATTTATATACAACTATATATTATATATATCGTCGCCTAGTACCCACAACACAAGCCTTATTGAGCTTACCGTGGGACTAGGTACCACAATATTTAATTATTAAAAAAAAAGAAAAAAAATACAACTTGGCAAGGCATACGTCAGTAACAGATAGTCAGTTAGTTTTAGGGAAAAAATGTATACCCAGCTGCAAAAGTTCATACACACTTTATAAATAAATTCCATTCATAAAATGGGTATTCACTTTTGTTCTTGCTGAACATTTGTTATGAAATGAGAAATGCTTAAATTATTTGTTGATAAAAAACTTTCCGATCTGACTGATAAATAAATAAAAAATTAAAAGTCTTTTCACTCTCCGCTAAGCAAGTTTTTGAGAAAATTACTCATCATAACCACCTTTACGACATACTTACTGAAGCTAATGACTTAATAATAGTTGATAATACTCGTAAAGTTCATTTACCGCCAACTACACTCGAAAACAATGAGAACTGTTTGCTTCGTGTGAAATTTCAACAAAGTTATCCGTTTTCATTGCTCTATAATATAAATACCCACGCCACGGTAAACTTTAACTTGAATGGACTAAAAACGCAGTCTCCTTATATGACACATGAGATGACTGTGAAGCTGTGTTTGGGAAGTGGATCGCGCGAGCGTGGGATATTTTATAATAATGGCATTTTCTCACCTAATTGTAATTCAGAAAGAATATCGGGAAGAAGTGAAATAAGTAGGCGGAACAACTATTTCTTGTTTCTGTCCGTATAGGGCTGCCATCCGACCGGGTTTTCCCGGATTTGTCCTAGTTTGGAGGCCGTCCGGGGGCCGTCCGGGGTGGGGGGGGGGGTGTCAGGAAGTGTCCGGGGAAAAACCGGACACTTCACGTAAGGAAGCACATTAAAAATATTATTTTCGGACTCGTCCGAGGAAAAAAATGCGATTTACGCCAAATGTCCGGGTTTTTTTGAATCGTTGTCCGGGTTTGGCGAAATTCGAGATGGCAGCCCTATGTCCGTAGTAAGTGCAGTTTGTTAGAAAAACTGTTGTGCTACTTATTTGTTTGTTAGATGGCCCAGATGGAAAGGGCGTACCGTCGCCATCAGATATATTAGAGCAGTCGAAGTGCTCAAAAATATCTGAACACGCACTGTAACGCCTTGATAATAGAGGCGTGTCCAGAAATTTGTGAGCACCTTGGCTGCTCTGATATATCTCATGGCGACTGTACAACTACTTAAATTTAGTTGCCTTAAAAATATAAATTAAGCAAAAATATTTCTTTAGTTAGGAGTTAGTTTCGCCTTTCGGTGTTGGTTTCGTAGAAAAATCGTTTAGTATGGTGATGTAAGTACCTTTTCTCATTCACCTCATTAAGTATGGATCAGGAATGAAAAAATATTCTACACACTAATGAGCAAGAAAGCTAGACTATTTTTATATTATAACCTAAATAGAAAACGCACAGTTCCGACATCTGGGCTATAACCGCGAAAATCGAAGTTCGTCAACTGCAGGCATTTTTCTCTGTCACTCTAATTACGTCTTAATGAGAATAAAAGGGGAACGATCCCCGCAATTTGCGAATTTCAGTTTTCGCGGTAGGCCTCCTGTCTCTCTTCTTTCAGTGAGTTTCTATATTACTAGGAGGGCATAACCACATACCCACATTCCCAGTTCTACTACCATTTTGCGTCCTCAAACTCTCGAAGTAACCCTCCTGCGTCAAGCAAATTGCGCGCTATGACCACAACATCTTCCACAGACTGACGTGAGAGTCCTAAAACTCTGAGCTATATTTATGATTACAATAGTTGCTACATACACTATGCACATTTGCGTAAGTACAGTATGATAATTAGTCTCGGATTGTGTCTATTTCCGACCAAACTAACTGTCTGGTCAGTCTGGTGCCTCAAGGCGTTAAGGCTTTTTTGTAACTTTATGCAATAAAGTTTAAATAAATAAATACATACCAGTTCTACTGCCATTCTGCGTCCTCAGTCCCTCGGAATATCCGACATGAGCGTCCAACAGCGCCCGTCGCATGATGGCCGGGTCTACCGTCCGCACGTTCCGTGCTTGACGTGAAGATTGCCCCCATGCCCCGGATTTCAATGCTCGGTTTACCAAATGCCTGGAAAAAAGAGATAATAGAGTTTAAACATAGACAAACAACATCTAACTTGGACATTCTAAGATAGAACTGATGGCGCTATACTTTAAATTCCATCCATAATTTGTGTTCATGCAATTTTCTACTTGGTTGTACATTTCTAAAATGTCTAATTCGATTTTATGGTTAGAAGTTATAAAATACATCGGTATGGTAAGGCGACAGTGTTTGTAGCTACACACCATATAGGTATACTTACTTTACTCTTTGCTATACACTAAAAATTTAACAATTGCAAGACATTAGACATTAGAGGTTAACAAAACAATGTTAACACTATTTTATTAATTTACGTCTCTCTATTACTAGAAGAAATCGGCCCATTGAATACAACGCCATCTTTCCAATTATTAGAAAACAAAAACCTAACCATAAGGACAGCCGAGAATACTTCACTCCACACACCATTAAAATATTTAAAATGCAATACGAATCTCAAGATGGCGTGAAATAAAATTAAACTCCCATATACCGTTGTGCGTTATTATAATGTAATGAGACATAATAATGATCATTTTGAAATTACATTGCAAGAGTAGAGAAAATTGCTTGCATACGTCCCGGCGCGGTGGGAAAATTCTCAAGGTGTGCCATAGATAATCGTCTTGCTTATAAGTAGAATTATTAACGGGAATCTGTTGTCTATGGTTATTTATGAGACATTAGCTATGTTTCGGGTCAACGCTCGGAGCGTAGAGGGGCAAAGGTAACAATGTATTTCTTACTATTTTGATACTTGTGACTAAAGTGAAATCTCCAGCACTTCGATGGTCCGCTACACCCAGTAGTCTGGCACTAAAATAGGGGTGCAAGTGATCAATTGATCATTCTATCTCCAAATTTACCATGTGCTTAACATAATCTTATCACTCTTGAATATCTTTATAAATGCCTAAAATCCAGATAATAATGCAATTTTCTATGAATTTAGTATATTAGTATAGAGTATTGCTTCGATATACTAAAAACCACATCAATATAATAAGCAGATTTGCTCTAACTCTCAGTAATCCGACACTCTTGGTTCAGCATTATTGCCGGATTAGTGAGATTGTACTATAATCTATAACTAAAATATTTAATTATATTAAAAATATTCTTATAAAAAACAACAAATTGATTGATTATCTTTTTATTTTGCACTTAGGTACACATCTAAAATCTGACACCCGTATTAACTAATTAAAGAAAATGCTTATCATTAAAATAAATGAAAAAGACTATCATATTTCAACTGCCGTTTATTTTTTAGAATTAACAAACTGGAATGTTTTGTAAACAATTATTTCATTACCTCGTCTTCCATAGCTTCAATCTTAATAAAATCGCACGGCAATATCAACGTTTCCTCCGACATAATTTGCTCTGTGTTTTGGTCTTCCTTCTTTTCTAAAGTTCTTTTCAAATCAGAATCAGTCGATAAAGCCTGGCATACATCCATTGGCAAAACTGATGCTATACCTTTTCTCGGATCCGCGCCGAAAACTAATTCACTAGGCGTTCTACATAATGTAGTATGAAATCTTGTATTCAACGAATGCTGAACAAATTTCAAGCCCTTTTGCCATTTTGCTTTCTTATTTTCCGACAACCACTTATTCATTTTCTTAAGAATATCTTCATTTGTCTTTCCTTCCAAATCATAAGTTTTAAAATTAGATTCGGATGTGAGAATTATAATATCGGCGCATAATACCGTTATGCGTTTGCAAATCGGGGCTGTCAAAGCGGTCCCGTTTTTAGATTGCAAGATGTTCGGTGCACCAAATACCAAAAAAATATCAAGTAGGTTATCAACCGACTCTTCGATAGAAGTCGTCTTCAATGCTCTTAGATGCGTAAATTTGCTTATAAAGTCTCTATAAACCAGCATATACTTATATTCTTCAGTTTCTTCTCCTGTCACCGCTAGTATATCTATTTGTCCTCTAGAATAAAGTTCAGGGTAAGTTTCTTCTGAAATAGGATTTGATTGTCTTTTTTGAAGTGGAACCTCCACCAATGTTTCTGAACTGCCCATTTTGAAAGGGTCAATTTCTGCCTCTTCATCAGAGGTTTGCAAAACTTCTTCTTGTAATTCCGAACTCCCATCTGATGTAATTTTTGGCAACCTTTTTCCTCTTTTAAAACTTTTATTTTTACATCCCTTGCACATAGATAGGTAAACGGACACACATTCAGCCGTGACATTTTTGTACATAGGTTTTATATATTCCATCATTCTCGTTCGGCCACCGTGGATTAATTTCAAATGGTTAACACGTACAACGTCGTATATTTCGTCCATAGTAACGAATACCTGTTGCGTAGTTTGACCGGGCTTGGTGGCCATTATGAGCCTTTCTCCTTCTGGTGTTTTGATCACATCATATCGTTTCGCACGTCGATAGTCCGCGGGTGTCTTCTTCGTTTTTATCTTTGCCGCTTTAACTTGTTGGATAAGCGTGTTATATTTGGAACGTGATAGTAAAAATGTGTTTGGAGCCTTCTTGGATATGAACATATCTTCAATTCTTCGATTAAATTCTTCTCTATTAACATCTTCATTTTCCGACATTATTTACAAGTTATAACGCACAAATTAGACACTTACTACAATAACTTGTTTACGTATTCCACAAATAAATGCTTCACACTATGCCCGGAGAGGTAATGGCGTCGAGTTCGGACCCACGATGTAACGGAAATGCCCGATGTTGCCCGAACGGGCGTTGGACAAAGCCGAATAATCGCCGCGTCTCGCTCTAGTCGCTCTACAGTCGAAGCGCAGATTGCCCGCGTCGCCCGACCGGTTGAACCGCGCTGTGGCATTTACCGATTTACCGATTCTATACATACTTAGTTGCGCACTCGATAGACAATGTACCTATTGATTGTATTTAAACCTGAAACTAACTCAACTAAGAACAAATTGAGTACTAAGGTCATCGACGCTTATCGCTAATCTCGTTACCTTTAGGTAGCTTTTAACGGTTATAATGAACAGATTGTTTAATTACTAATGTGTTATACTATACTTGAATATTTATATAGCAAGTGAAAGGAAATAATAATAATCGATAATATTGTTTGTTTGCATGCCTTTCGTGATGAATGAAAAAACTGGTACCTATAATATTTATAAGTAATTTTACTTAGAAATAAGTTAGTAGTGTTCAACTAATTCGCAAAAATGCACTTTGTTAGGCGAATATCGTACCTTGCCTATTTTCTTGACTTCGACTCAATAGTAATTCTCTATAAGTATTTTTTTAGTTAAGAAGTACGTATTTTAATAGTTTAATTCTTCGATTATTTATTGAATAATTAGATTAAATACGTAGAATAAACAGCCTGTAAGATTTTTTTTTTGGTGGCAGGTTCGAGTCCTGCTGGAGGTGTTTTTTTTTCTTTAATTAAAAAAAAAAGCGGTGGTGGCCGAGTGGATATGGCGTCCGACTTTCAATCCGGAGGTCGCGGGTTCAAATCCTGGCTCGTACCAATGAGTTTTTCGGAACTTATGTACGAAATATCATTTGATATTTACCACTAGCTTTTCGGTGAAGGAAAACATCGTGAGGAAACCTGCATACATCTGCGAAGAAATTCAAAGGTGTATGTGAAGTCCCCAATCCGCATTGGGCTAGCGTGGGGACTATAGCCCGAGCCCTCTCGCACCTGAGAGGAGGCCTGTGCCCAGCAGTGGGACGTATATAGGCTGAATTATTATTATTATTAATAATTTTAAAAATTGTAGTACTTATAGTCTAAGTTGTGTAAAGTTGTATTGATTAATAATAGCAATTTATGCAAGCGCTCCCATAGGCTGTGGTGGCTGCTTAACATCAAGCGGTCCGGATACTTGTTTGCCTCCGTTGAAGTAATAAAATGTGTTGATAAGTATGTTTTCAGTAATGTATAAAAATCACTCATGAATATAAAACATCACGCATCACATACTCAAGACATTGCATTAGATATAGGTACTCAACGCATTGAGTACCTACGCATTAGGTAGGTAGTCAAGAGGATTGTAGCAATTAACCGCTAAAATAACCTCTTGATCGCGGCACAGACATTGTTATACATTTTATCTAAAGTACCTACCTAAAGTATCTATTATGTAATTTAATTACAGTAATTGCACTAACATTCTTCCATCGCTGTAATTACACTCCATATTAAAGAAATTTAAATACCGTAAAACCACCCAACTATAGTCCAATACTGCAACTATGGTCCACAAGTTCAAAAGGAAATTAAGTATCTATACCAATGTTCCTTGTGGTTTACTCCTAGTTTTACCTTCCATTTATAAACATACTTTGCCTTAGAACTACAAAAATATAGTAATATACACACCTGAACGAGAAAAATTGAGTTTATTTGTGGACCATAGTTGGGAGCTTTGCATTATAGTTGGGTGGTTTTACGGTATCATATGTATTTTGCTATGCTATTATAAAATATAACTAAAATAAAATTCAACGAATAAAATATTCCAAGCGGCTAAGTATAACTTCATAAAATAATGAAACAATAATTAATAATAAGTCACGTAGGTACCAATTAACAGTTTTAATTCACGAAAACATACAACGTCTTTGTTTGCAAAAATGGACTCCCACGAGTCCCACGACACAAACTTACTAAAATCATCATCGTATTTTTAAACAAGTAGTTATTTATCTTCAAATCAGTTTACGTGTGATACCGAATGGTAATCGTTGACTCATTAATCGATTGCCTAGTATGGTAATAGATATTTACGAAGCCTCCAAATAATTGATCTCTTACTTTTTTACTAAGTATAGAAGATTGCATCCAATTTTAATTCCTATTCTTTATTCCTCGATTGACTTGTCCATTCTTTCAATATTCAAAAAGATTCATTTTTTGTATTTTATTTTTATTTCGTAAGTAATTATTTTATTTTATTTGAATACACGACAAAAACCATTTTTTTTTCCTTTTTTATGAAAAAACCGATAAATCGAAAATAGAATCGTCATCGAACATCCCTACCTAGGATAAGGAGAGCCGTCTGGACCCGGACATTCTGTGCCTTGTAGAGCATCGCCCCAGGCATATTTTAATCTTGGACCACAATCAGCAGACACGAACCCGGCTAACAGAGCCTGAAACAAGAGAACAAGTTTGTTGAATTATAATGCAAGAAAGTAACAAGTCAAGTATGTACCTACTTAACCCCCTTCCAGGACACACCAATCTACAAGGTTTTCCTTAAAAATCCAAATATATTCTATTTCCACTTAACCAGCTTTGATGATTCATTTGAAGACAAGCCACATTTCCCGAAAGTGCAATCTATCTGATTTGAACCTTATGAGCTCGGCCGAATTTCACCTTCTCATACAAACGGAGTTTCGTTCTCATTTTAAAACTACGCGTTGGATTGTAATGAAACTTTGCACATACAATGACATGAGGTTTATCTATGGCTGTAATTAGTTTCTATAGCTCCAGCATATAAAACAAACGAAATGGAGCAACTGAAGCTACATAAACTAATTACAGGCATATACATATATACTTTATCCTATTGTTAGTCCAAAGTTACAGAGCAATTCAGCTAGTCATTTTAAAATGAGAGCGTAACTACGTTTGTATGGAGAACCGAGATTGTTGCGAACTTTTAGATTGGAATAACGTGGAAATTCTATTGGCGTGTATGTGGTCGATAACCCATACTATGCATGGAAAAGGGTTAAGTTGTTCCAAAAATTAACCGGGCGATTCTTAGGCTCCCATAGACAAAATGACAAAGCCAAGCAAGCAAAGTTTCGTCACATCTTCGTCCATCTGCCCGTATGTTAAATTTAAACACAATCTCACAAAAAGCTATAAATTAAAATGTAGTGACATAGTAAGAAGATAGGAATCGACACATAACATAACCCCGCCTATTTAACTTCACTGCAGTCAGATAATAATCCACGCAAGCCGATTAATGAACATCATGATTGCGGGAGGTCATGATTACATTTCATATAATATAATAAAGCTTTATGTAGGACAATAAACCGACAAAAATGATCGATTGTCACTCTTCATAGAATGCGTGAGCGGTATGTGTGCCGCGTCGTGGCCGAATGACATAGTTTCCGTGGCCACTGGCACTATCTTCAACAACGAAACCTGTCCCCTTTCTTGCACGAATCTAGTACCCTTGATCCGGCATTCCCTGGTCACGAACTGGTGAATCAGTTATAGATACAGATAAGCTGGACTAGAAATATTGCAAACTTGTTTAACTTCTTCTTGGCACAAATTTTAGATAGCAAGTTTTTTTTAAAGCAACTGATAAGAAAAAAAGTAAGTTAATTTACATGTTTAACTATAATTAAATTTATTCTATTTCCGGTCTTTGTTAAAGACAAACGGAAGGCTAATTTAGTGATGTGTGGCGAATCGGAAAGATCCTCAATAAGAAAGTGTCAGTATCAACTTTCTGGGTCATTCGCGTATAACTGTCATTGAACTTTGTAGGAACCTTTAAACAGATGGGTGTCAGGTGTAATTTACTCATCTGTTTTAAAGCTTTCTATTATATTATAGGATACCCAATACGGGCTAAATAGAGGGAAAGCTACTTTCCGCTAAGCTTAAACATTTGCTTTTCCAGTTTACATTAGTTAAGACAACACAAAGAGCTACTAACGCAAGAGCTATCTAGTTTCATATACCTATTTATTAGACAGAAAATTAATTATAGTTTTTGTATCGCTTTAACAAGCAATATTTATAGGTTATTAACTTAATGAAAATACCCTAATACTAGTAATACTACGATTAATTGTAAATAAAGCATGGCTAAAGGTTTTATTACGTAAGACAATTTATCCCAGTTTTTAACCCCCTCCTATCCCTAATTTAAGAAAAAAATAAGAATAGGCTGACCCCCTCACCCCTATATTACGTAAGAATCTAAAGAAAAAAAAATACAGTTTCGTTTGTGTTAGTGTTAATTTAAAAAAAAAAAAATTTTGGAACGTTTATTTATTCCTGCAAAAGGTACTTACTGGAGCCCGTCTAAGCTAACTCTGCGCCGTGTTTGATAGCATAGAATGTGGAAGATTTTAAACGTTATAATTTCATTAAATTTTTCGCATGTTTGTGATTTTACGTAAGAACTATGAAAACCATCTCCCAACCCTTGTAAGAAAATATAAGACATGTAGGACTCCTCTCCCGCCCCCATAAATCGTCGTACGTAATAAAGAATGGCACCTTAGAGAAACTACAATACATTTAATCATTTATCAATGGTCTGTAAATCTGTAATAAATATGATTCAATCGTTATTTAACGCAATACTGTCTTAAGGGATGCATAAATTACTATACAATTACGTTGTCCATTATCGACCACAAAGGTGTATCTAGGAAATAATTAAAAAGTGAAATTGTATAAAGAAAAAGCAGCGAAAGTGTTCAGTGGTCTCAAAGGTCCATTGTATGAGTATCACGTTCTTGGACGACATTTAAATACTCGATTTCCGAGGTACAATGATCACATAGTACGTGATTTTAGGTAAACGGAGAAAACTTTTGTTGTTTACAACAACAACTGCGTAGATAAGCCACGGTCAAATACACCACGAAATTTTTTACATTAATAAATTCAGAATTAATTACAAATCGGATGAAAATGATGCCATGTCTCTATAAGTTTTTAATACCTATGATAAATAAGGTAGAAAACGTCTTAGTGACACTTTCGGCTATGTACAGAATATGGAAGGTAGAGGCAAGGAACAGAAACTCCTTAGGCAGAATTGTTGCAAAAGTGTCCAGCTGTCAGCTATAAATAATAGTTCCAAATCTCTCCAGAGTAGCGCTAGAGTAGCTAAGAACCTGAGCGTTATTGACGGAGTGAAGTGTGCTGTCTATGATTAAATTTTTTTCTCAAGTATTCTACGTATTGTAGCGCCACCTATTTATGGTTTTTTGTCGGACACTTTTTGGTATATGGAGATTTTGTTCCTTGCCTCTACCTTCCACGGTACGGAATTAATAATATCATTAAGGTCACTTATACTAAACCCTTCCATATGAGCTTTTCATCTTCCGATAAAAGAAATTGGATGGTTGTGGATAGCCTTCGTTGAAACGAAATCTCTTAACGAAGTTGACTTCACATTCAGCAAACAGGATTTTTATGAATATATAGATAGATAGAATATTCTTTATTGGCACACCTCAGTAAAAGATACATCGTAAAGAAAAACAATTGATTAATGATAGAGACAGAAAATAGGCTTAGGCGGTCTTATCGCTAAAGAGATATGTATATTTTCTAGGTCGTTTAATTAGCATCAAAACAAATTATGTACTCGTACTAGCAAAATAAAACTTTTGACGACCGGTCTAGCCTAGTGTCAGTAGTGACCCTGCCTATGAAGCCGATGGCCCTGGGTTCGAATCCCGGTAAGGGCATTTATTTGTGTGATGAGCACAGACACCTGAGACACTACAACACAAGCCTTACCACAATACTGTAGGGCTTAGTCAATTTGTGTACGAATGTCTAATATATTTTTTTTTACTGATTTTACCTCAGTAAAAAAAAATATATTTTCACGAAGGCGGGTATAAGCGGAACCGAGATCCTAACACCTTAGAATAGGGATCAAGATTGCCGACTTCGTGATATGAAACACTCCATGGTTTTTAAATGTAAATAATAAACCTACTTATATAATATTATAGAGTGTAAGAGCGATTACAGCGGCAGTTAAGCCCTAGGAGGCTTTGTTCGCTGGAATTATCTTGAAAATGTATAAATTTTTTGTGTTAATAAATAAAAAAAAAAAAAAAAAAAGACCTACTTCCGGCTGAAATATTTGTAGGATTCCTGAATTATATCACCTGCACATATCACCCTATTAAAATTATATTTATAAAAAATATCTAGCTTTTACCATTGAATGTTTTGCGCAACTGCATCTTTAGCGGGCCATTGGCAATAAAACAAAAAAAAATTCTTCTTAAACCGTAATGATGTAAATTAATTAAAGAATTATACGCAATTTATTCAAGTGGTCCATTTCTCGAAGCAACAAGCTATAACTTTACAGGCGAGTAGTTAACCACAACAACATTAAATCTGTTGACAAGCATGGCAAAACTATTAAATAATAATGAGAGAGACATTTACCAGGAACACAGTTTAGTTAGGCTGTTTGGCTACGCTTTGTAACTTGGGTATTAATTATATCTTTGACATATTTGATAGGATTCGATTTTTGATGTCCACGGTACTCTCTAACAGATTTTTTCCTGCAAGTAGGCTTCAGTCACAATCACATGTAAAAATAATTTTTACAGTTGTTATAAATAATGACATGAAAAACACATAGCAACTTTCATAGATACAACAGCCAATGCCTGAGAAAACATTACAATATATGTAATATATAAACCCAAAGCATCCCATTCGTTATCCAGTTTGAGATGGTGGGTATGGTTGCCAGCGTTAGAGCCCTACTCAGATTTGAGAATTTAGGTGAATATCGAACGTCTCACTGATGTGGGCGGCTCCTTAAGTCAGTGCGATAAGGACAATTGCAGCTTAGGCGAAAAATCATGCGTGAAAATGTCAAAAATCAAGGTTTCGTACTAGACTGTTTCCTCTTCTAAAACTTTATCCATCGTAACGAAATGTTGAAATCTAAATCTCTTGCTTTTTGGGGTAATTGGTATCAATATTGTGGCCTTGTCAATTAGGCCGTTATTACGATGTTTGAAGGGCTCTAGTGCTTTAAACAATTATATATATATATATATAAAAGAAAAACAGTCCCACACAGATATTAAGAATATTAAAAATTACCACCAGTCTTGCCTCTTAATCCTTGTTCTTAAAAGCAAGCTTTAAAGGTTTTCTTGTTTAAAAATCTCTTTTATAAAATTACGGTTATGGCAGAACGTAAGTGACGATTTTTCGGAGCTGTCTAGCATACTGCAGCAACATAACTAGTTCAAATTTCAAAAGAGAGACATTTACTTGGATTAAGTACACGATTTAATAAAATGTGATAAGCAGAAAATAGTATTGAACATTTGACATATAGGCCTCGGCTCACCCCGCCGTAACCGATCCTTAATATCTACAGACAGTTTTACTTACACTGATTTAACGTAGTTAGTTTAATTTTACTTAGTTAGAAAAAGTAAGTTATTTTAACTGTCATAATTAAGTCATACCAGCTGATTACCTACTTAGGAAACCGACTTTATTTGCATAAATTATATATCTTTTATTGTATATACTAGAAATAAACTCTGATAAATGTAGGTGCCTGCCTAGCTTTAAATTGTTTGACTGTTTGTACAAACTTCCTTACTAAATACACTTTTTGGAAACATGTCTTCTGCTGTTTTTACTCAGATAACTGGTCCCTATCATTAAAAAGTTGAAACGTAACGGTAAAAGACCCAGTGAAATTAGCAAACATTAAGGTGCTAACTGAAGCTTTGCGAATTCGTATTATGCTGTTATGTTTATAGCTTCTGCGTCTGCGTATGATCGCATGAATATGGAAGAGTCGGTCAGCAACCTTCATCTAATGACACGTTAATGCGCTTAGACGACCAACGGATGCCTTGGGTAACAGTAAAATACAGATAAAACTTTGCCCACTGTTTCATACCTTTTTTCCTGTGAACGGTCCGTTTACTCTGAATGCATAGGCAATGAGTCAGTCAACCAGTACCCTATTAAGTATAATTTTATCTTTAACGATGTTAAATTGATTATTTTCAACTTTTTCACACCACTTTCATGTCAGTAGAATGAATGTTGGAAAATGACTAATTGATCTTTATGTAGAAATTATCGGGCGTATAAGATGAAATTTGCGACTATCAGGTTAATTAATAGAATTCTTTGATATTTAATAAAGAGCAGGGGTCACCAACTGCGGGTGGCGGACTGCGGTCCGGATCCAGACCGCCGACCTATTTTATTTTTTTGCTTATTTAGTTAACTAGAAACGGACCGCGATGGTCATTTTATTTTAAGAACCGGACTCCTGAAGATACTAATTGGTTGTAACATACATGCACACCGCACGTAGTACCTACCTAATAAGATAGGTCAATAGCAAAAAAACTTGTGCATTAAGATTGAAATTTGTCGCCAGTGCTTGATATTAGGTTGCCAAGCGAACCCTAGGCTTCTTTTGCGAGCCATGGTAAAAAGTCAGAACGAACCGTAGTAAGATGAGATTTCAACTAAAATATTTAATGAGAGACAAAATTTGTTTGCAATAGCATACATTATGAAAAAAATATTTAACTACCCACATTCAACTGTCAGACAATAGGTTTGTTTACAATTTGAAGTTGTTATGTTAAACTAATGTCAAAGTTAGATGAAAAAAAATATAGGATTATAACCCTTTATTCTTTTAAAAAGCAAAACTACTTTTGTTAATATTAAAGTAAAACAGTAAACTTTGTATAAAAAAATTAAAACTTACCAATTGCAAACATATTAATATATTCTTTGAACACATTTTAAATATTAATTAATAACAAATTGCACCGGTTATAATGATAATTAAATTGAGTGGCACACTTTTTATATTCGAAATTGTTTGAATGTGGTAATGACACATTCGCGCGTATGGAAGGGCGTGCGGTCGGCGCACTGCCCGCACAAGACAACAAGTGTGGTGTTCATTATAACGGGAGTTCGGCCAGGAGTCTTCACTGCGGGCGCCTACTTCGCCTTCAAAGCGGTCGCTCTCTCTTCAGATAAATTTAATAAAAGCGCCACCTATGCACAGACACGATAACTGATACGGCTCAAATTACCGATTAAGTATTACCGGTTTTTGTTATGGCGGAAACACAACACTACTTTCGAAACAAACATGGCCGCATGGCCCGGTGACAGTAGCGCATCCGATAACCGCGCTCAAAACAACAAATTAACAAGTCTCCTAAATGCTGAATTTAATTTAAATATCGAAAATGGTAGCTACGCGTGTGAAGTGCCAGAGTTTAAATATGATAAAGTGATTCAAAACGACGTAACATCGGAAAGCGGAATAGTTTCCAAGCACGGGAAATCGGAGAAATATGAAAGATTGTTACCGTAAGTTATTTTATAAACTTTATTAAGAGCAGTTCGAATTACTTCCCATAACAAGATTGCTTTTTACCGCTTTGCCGCCTTTTGTTTGAGTATCTCATTATTCAATCAGCTGTTTGTCAATATATACTCGTCTCTCTCGCACTTGTACGTTTGCGTATGTCTGACCTTTTTCGACAATATCAATTTTGGGCATGCTATTTTGGTCCATTACCTTCCTACATGATACTAATATCCTAAAGTGTTGTATGAGTTAGATACTTATAATATTGGGTATGTTACCATCCAATTTCGCTTTGAAATTATCTAAATTTGTCATTACTTACATTATTTAATCTAAAACTTTATTTTCACATCTGAATTGAAGCTACAAATGCAGATAAAAATGTATCCCTGTGGTATAGATAAGGTGGTGAAAGGTTAGCTTTTTATTACAACGAAATAACATATTTATTCAATGTCTATGTTATATTTAGTAATGGTATGACAAAATCTAACAAAGAGCACTCATACTTTAGTCCAATTTAAACTTAATCTGCATATTAAATGTTATAGCATTATTTGTTAACAAAAATTATTCAGTGTCTATAGTTCCTGATGCTAATTCTCATCAGTACTATGATTAACCTTTTATTTATGTTTGTGGAGGTCAAAAAAAGTGGGTTCAAATCTGGGTTGTGCTGTATAGAGCTGAAACAATGATCTGATGATTATTTTGATGAAGTCTACCCTAGTGGGTAGTGACCCTGCCTATGAAGCCGATGGTCCGGGGTTTGAATCCCGGTAAGGGCATTTGTTTGTGTGATGAGCACAGATATTTGTTCCAGAGTCCTGGATGTTTTCGGTCAATAAACTAAAAATAATACAAAGTAATTTTGTATTGAAATATGTAACAGTGTCATAAAAATACCAAGTGTACTTTTATGTTTACTCAATTTACTCATAATTTATTTTTGTATTACCTTGTAAATAGTTTAGATATGCCCAACCAATTGCAGTCAGATAGGAAAGAATTTGTGTCCTTATGGCAACTAAGCGCGGTATTTTTGCATTAAAATCAAAAACCATTTTCAAAGTATCACCATTAATTGTTTTTAATAGGTTTTATAATGTGTATTATCATTGGGGATTAGGGAATTCCTAGGAAAACAAGCGAAAATCCCTAGGCACCTGGCACTGGTAAAGGGATAGCAATAAATAATACTTAAATAAGTACCTAAATCAAATTTTTTAATGTATAATTTGTACAATGTGATATTTTGTAGACAAAATGTTGTAAATGGTAGACAGTAAGTATCTCATATTATTGCCATTGTGACAATGTATGAAATGGTAATCAAAGTCCTTGTTCATACGTACTATCCGTAATAAAGTTTCCAAATTTCCATTTGGATTTCAAAGCAACACATTGATGCCAAATTGCAATTATTCTTTGATTTTATTGAAACGAGTCAGTGATATCAATTACCTTCATTCGTTTTTTTATTTAATTGAGGAACCCTGATCTTCAGTAAGTAGGTATATGATGAAAGAAGTAAGGAGATTGAAAGGCCCCAATTTTAATGAGCTTCTATGAAAAGGTCTTCCATCCCAATGTATTTAGAATAATTATTTTGACAAATCAAAATTGCATTTTTTTGGCAATTAGAGGTTAAATATTGGAAGTATCGGAAAACATATTAGATAGGTAACTGTCTCAGAATAAAAAATCGAATATTATAAAACATTATTTATCGCTTCTATATATTTAATAGCAAATAATATGTACCGTACTGTACGGTTAAAGAGGAATTTCCTCGCGGACGCCTTGGCTGTGGAATGAGCTCCCTGCAGAGATTTTCCTAAGGGGCTACAGTATGTGGTTCTTCAAAAAAGGAGTGTACAGGTTTTTAATGTAATATCTCTGGTGTTGCAGAGGTCCATAGGCTACGGTGACTGCTTACCATCAGGCGGGCCGTATGCTTGTTTGTCACCGACGTGGTATAAATAATAATAATCCATTTTGTCGTTACAGCCAAAATGAGCCGGAGAAAAAAATCGAAATGGACCCAGATAAGAAAAGGAAATCAGATGACGCCCGATACAGATGTGAATACGATGGATGCGAGCGGACTTACAGTACCGTTGGAAACCTGCGCACACACATGAAAACGCACAAAGGTGTGTATATAGTGTTTTTTTTGTCTCACGTCTCACACTCTGGGGGTGAATTTGTAGATCATACTGAACTACTTTTATTATGGGGCGAAACCCGATTAAGTACTCAAAGAAAAAATCTGCTGAATGAAACAGGTGATTTTTTTTCGCGTTAGGAGTTGGCTCTGTAGTAGAAGTTGTTCAGTATTTTTTTTTTAGTGTGGAAGGCCCTGACTTCTGAGCTAGGTAAAAACCTGTGTTACAGAAGTCAGTGTCCTCTCCCAAACATAATAGTAACTACTAAGACTTATTAAACTACATTTACAATTTTTATTTTAGACTTAAAGTAGACAATTAAGGCTTGTTTTAATACTAGAAAACAAATGCCATTCTATTAAGAATACAGTGAAATTTATTTTACATATATATTTTTTGCGTAGATGTGTGTGTGTGTCTCTCTCTCTCTCTCTCTCTGTGTGTGTGTGTGTGTGTGTGTGTGCGTGTGCGTGTGTGCGTGTGAGTGTGTGTGTGTGTTGGTGGGTGTGTGTGTCTGTGTGTGTCCCTGTCTGTCTGTGTGTGTGTGTGTGTGTGTGTGTGTGTATGTGTAGTATGACTTACATATTCACCTTCAGAGTGTGGTCTGACAGTATAACAAAGTCACCCTGAGATAGAAATCAGATCACGCTCGATACATGTGCGAATACGACAGCTATGAGAGGATTTATTAGGATTAAACCAACATAACGGTCGATGACCAACATTTGTTCACCGACCATTGAAAGTATCTTCTGTTTTGATTTTTAGGACACTTATCCAGGCCCCACATGTTCTTGAACCAATCTGTAAGTTTTAAAAGTTAAAAAAAAATTAAAGAGAAGGTAACACAAAGGTTTTTTTTGAAAATTTTTAGGGCCAGTACAGACGGACTGCAACTCGACTGCAACTTTTATGAGAACTGCATGCCGACTGCACTCCAACTGCAACGTCGACGTGCAGTTCCCATACAAGTTGCAGTCCGTCTGTACCGGCCCTTAGGGTCCCGTACCCAAAGGGTAAAAACGGGACACTATTACTAAAATCTACTGTCCGCCTGTCTGTCACCAGGCTGTAGTTTATGAACCGTGATAGTATTTCTGTTGCCGCTATAGCAACAAATACTAAAACAGAAAAAATAAATATATAAGTGGAACTCCCATACAAAAAACGTGATTTTTTTTGCCGTTTTTGCGTAATTGGTACGGAACCCTTCGTGCGCGACTCCAAATCGCACTTGCCCGTTTTCTTCTGCTTTTAAATCAATGCTTATTCGTGATTCCGAGTCGAATCAACGCAAAACTTTCTGAACGCAACTATTGCAACGCACACCACATATATGAAAACGCATAAAGGTCATTCATTCAATCAAATGTTATCAATGTTATAATTTACGAAACCGGGACTTAATCGTATATAATTAAGTTTTAAAATTACTTCTGACGTTTCGAGGACAGCATTATCCCGTGGTCTCGAAGAAAGATAACAAGTTTTAAAACTTAATTAATTATACACGATATGTCCCGTTTTCGTAAATAATCATGTGTAAAAATGGTGAAAGTGTTATCAATGTTTCATCAAATTTCATGATACCTACAAGGAAAACCCGGATCGCGGAAATCGTTTCTTATCCACCTTATCGTAATAGATAGTGAAACAATAGTTATTTACAGTAGGTACATATGGTGCTACTTTACCGCACTAGTGCGAAAATTAGCATATTACGTTACTGTGTCGAACATTTAAAGGGCCATATGTACTGTAAAACGTTGTACGATACATGTGCGCATGTGGTAATTCGCAGCTCGTGTTGATTCAAAACACTCCCTTCGGTCGTGTTTTAATTTATCGCATTATTACATAATGTGCTAATTTACGCACTACCTGTAAATATATTATTAGACTATTTTTTTATTTTGTAATTACATACTAAGCAAACTCGAAAAAAACATTGGCTGTTTCATACATTTTGGCAGAATATTTCTCGTTGTTTTCTATGGGAGAGCTAAATTTATCTAGACACGCGGTAGTGTGTCCAGCCAAGTTCAAAGAAAAAGGAACTGGCGACGCAACCGTGTGTAATAACACGAACCATATCGCGCTACTTTTGATGCCTTCACAATTTACAACTTGAAACCTATTGAACCTACACAGATGAAATTTAGCACATTTATTCAAGCTTGTCTAAAATACAAAATTTCATAAATGTAGCTCAAACTTGATAAATTAACGTTTTAAAAACCGGCATTTTGTGACTGAGTGACTTATAGATTAGAAATCTATTAAAAACCAACCCACTTCCAGGTGACCTAGAAACTTGAAATTTGGCATCAAGGCAGACTATAAGGCGTTTATTGAAGAAAAAATCTGAAAGCCGAAAATTATTGATAATTCGGTGGAAACAATCATATATTGATAATTATTAGATTAATTTAGACTTACAGATCAAAAAACTAACGGGTTTATGTATAGGCTAGTTGGTTATTTTTTACGTTTTAGGCTATTATATTTGTCTATGTTACTTTTCTAAAATTTGGCTTGTGAGTAAAAACTAGCCAAGTCAAATCCTTTATAATATCAGGATTTTCTACACAGCACAGAACTTGGCAAGTTGGCACCCATATAGATCTTGACGGCGAGTCAACAACGACTTATATTCTTAATATTGAACTTGGCTCTCATTTCACATTTGTTTTTGTTGGGATTTTACTTACGGTAAGTCTCATAGTTTTAGTTTTATTAATAGTAAAAGTTGCTCAGGTATAACCTATACCTACCATATTCATCTGATTCATCTCTCTCACCTCACTAAATTTGAGTAAGGGTTGAACCCGGTCCCGTATATTGCGCGTGACAAAAGAGAATTTATAACTAAAATTTATAAGTAAATTAACATAGTATTAATTAATTTACAGGTGAATATAGATTCAAATGTTCCATGCCGTCGTGCAACAAGGCGTTCCTCACTTCGTATAGCTTGAAAATACACGTCCGGGCGCACACGAAAGCGAAGCCGTTCGCGTGCACTATCAGTGGCTGCAGGAAGGCATTTAATACTCTCTACAGGTAATTAATAATAAATAACAATAAATATTATAGAGACATTCTTACATAAATTGACTAAATCCCACGGTAAGGCCGTAAGGAAGGACGTAACTGACCGAATCAATCAATCGAACATTTATTCAGCAATTTTTACAATCAATAAAAAAATAACAAAATACAATTACAAATATAGAATCAATGAAATATTACATACTTTTATTAGAGATGTATACAGTCTCTAAATGTTGAAATACACAATAAAACAATGATAAAACACATACAAACAACAAATACTAAAATTCTTTATATAAATAATTAAAAGACAAAAAATTAAATCAGACAAACAGACAAGAACCGAATGAAGTGTCTTACGTTAATGCCACCCAAAAGTAAAGTTACCGTTAAATACGCCAACTTTGCCACCAGGGGGAACATTGCCCAAAACACAATTTCTAAGGCAATCTACTAATATCTAAAAAAGTTACAAAATTATGGCAACATTGATGACATTGGTAGAAAGTAAACTATACCTGTGGCAACACAGAATAGCGCGTGCACTCCTGACTTCATTCAGTAACCAGTCGGGACTTGTCGAGTACGGAGTGTATTTTTGCGGGCCAATTACTGAGAAATTTTGGAAGGGAATTGTACATCATGGCGAATACACAGGTATGTTGAATCGATTGTATGTAATGTAAAACCATGAGCTGAGTATTTTGATGCTAGGTTCGTTACTGTAACTAGTATATTACAAAAGTTATGCTGATGGGCAAAATTACCCAGTAATGTACCGTCGTATGAGTGTCAACATTGCCCGCAGTAAAAAAATGCTTAGGGTTGACACTTTTTTTTACAAACTTTTTTTTTTATTAATGTGCAAATCTTGCAATATTTGTATGTACGTACATATGTTCGGATCAAATCTTGCAAGCAATTTTTCGACCAATTTTGGTATCCGATTGAGCTGAGATTATAGCATACTACTTCTACTTCTACTACCAGTGACAATACAATCTGGTAGTAACATTCTGGTTCAACCGGGATCGTCTCCACATGAGGAATTCTTTTTTTTTTCTATGGTTAATATATAATGGAGTCGAAAACTATAGTTTCATTTTTGATTACTGGCCGTTTTTCAGAAAAAAAATTGAATAACTATTTTGACATACCACACGTTTGAACGCATTTATAGCTTAGATGCCTTAGTCTTCCGTAAAAAAGTGAAAAACGTAGAGTTGACAGCTGCCAGTTGTCAAATATTGCTTCCTCATTGGTTACAACTACGACTTTGTTTGTACGCGGTTCAGCTGTGTGTGTGACATTTGGCAACTGGCAGCTGTCAACTCGACATTTTTACTTTTTTACGACAGACTAAGGCATCTAAGCTATAAATGCGTTCAAACGTGTGTTATGTCAAAATAAATATTCAAAAAAATATTTTTACAAAACCACAAGTAATTAAAAAAGTAGCTAGAGTTCTGAACTCCATTATGCGTCTATTAAAAAAAAAATATAGTAATGGCCACTTCAGAAAACTTAAGGCAACCAATTGAAATTTGGTTGGTACATATATAGATCTCAGTTGACAATACAAGTACAGTCAACAAAAAGCACAGTCAGCGAAAAAAAGCTATTAGATTCTGCTATTAGATTTTTATATAACGTTATTGAAATAAACAACTTTGCGCCTTATTAATATTTTTTGTTTCTTACCTACCCTACCAACTTTGTGCAAATTAATGTTCAGTTTTTATTATCTTCTCAATTTTGACAACCCTAGCACTTTTAAATCGCTACACGCCGTTTGTATGAAGAAGAAAAAATGTACAGGCTAACATTGCCCACTCATTTTAATAGGAAAGTATTTCGAGCATGTATTATTATGTCGAGTAAATTTTTGAACCGATCGCCTTCATTGCCAAAATACTTTCATTGGTTTTTATGGCAACCAAATAAGGTCTATAGTTGCGCTAAAAATCACGGTGGGCAATGTTGGCTAAAAGTCCAGATAACTTTACCCGACCTCAAAATCGGTCATATGATGGAGAAAACGTTGACTAAAGTTAAATTTAAATGCGCATGATCTCGGTGTTACCACAGATACATAAATATTTCCGAGGTTTCATACAAAAAACTAGATTTTTTTTAGTTTTTCCCAAAAAAGTGGGCAAAGTTGGCGTATTTAACGGTACGTATCTATCACTGCCATCGAAGCGTTAGAAGGTCTCTGACTCCGGCAATCTGCTTTCGTATGTCGGGATGTTCTCCTCTACGGGTCGTAATACAAAATGTTGTGACCAGATTCCATGATTAAAATGTATTTTTTTGTCGATCCTGATTAATGGCTCAGTTTCATTGGTCGATAGCCGCGTGCGGGGTACGCGAGGTTTCCATAAAGCATGACATAAGGCCCGCATTCGGGGAACTGTTTTCATTGGTAGGGCCAATACGCATGCGATTATGAGTTTCATTAGTCGTTATACCACCTTAACGCCTGCGGGGAGTAACCCGCATGCTGTAGGTTTTTTGTCGATGTATGGAGTGAGCATTCTAAGCTTACTTATTTCTCTATGTCCTGTAATTATCCATGTGTATCAATCAGGCCAATTTAAACGTTCACCTGACAACAAACCGATATTAGAATGATATTGAAATCATATCAGTTAGCTGTCATTCACGTGTTCCGTACTTGTATTAGTGCGAGCGAGACGCCCGCGCAAATGACAGCTAAGGCAGTGTCTTACGTGACCGAATAACTTGCGAACGCAAAGCGGCGCGGGTGAATTCAATCCTTTGATACGCTCTTACCGCTAGGCCACCAGCGCTTCTGCGTCCCGGTTTCCGATGAAGCTGAAAATTGCATGCATAATTATGTAAGTCGGTTGACAATGCAATATTATGATACCATCGCTCTGATCCGATCATGGAGGCAGGAGGTGGCCATAGGAACTCCGTGATAAAACAACGCAACCTAATTTTGTTTGAGGTTTATCCATTTGGGCACTGAAATTAAATTCGACACCGGCTAGTTCTTTAACCACCATACAACGCCGCCTGCCTCATCATAGTTATAGGTAGATGGAGGTAGTGACCATGTTTGCATTTTACCTTTTTATGTACAAGTACTTAGTTGCCATCTCTCTGCTACCTGGGACTCATTTCTCGAACGGTATCAGATTAATATTATTAGTCCACGAACTGTCAAAACGTATGTTTTCGTCAGTCGCGAAATCGTGACATCTATTGTCGAGTAGCAGTACTGATAAATCCGCTAATGTCGACTACGAAAATAATAAGAGTTCTGGTAAGAAAACTGATGTATAGAGTAAGCACTCTATGATTACATATTTATCTATACTCATGGGCACAAAACTACAAAATAACAATTAACGCTTATTACGGACATTTTAGGCATTAAGTACAATGCCATCAACCGTTCGCTTTCACCATTACACGTATTTGATGTTTTCATGTGTAATACCATTTAAAACAGAAAATCACGCATGAATCAGATACGAGTACTAACGTTTAAAATAAAAAAACATGCAACAGTAAAAATGTATCAAGAAAAAACAAAATTGATGATATCATCCACACTAAATCACGTCCTTACCCAACAAGTTTCACAACAGCATCCCAATAATGACAACACAACATTAGAACCCACAAATCACTACAATTTATACGTCCATTTGGAACTTGGCCAAGCAAACGTATCAGCATCACACTATTGACTGAAAATAAACCCTATTGTAAAGGCATAAAATCCATCGATAGTCAGTTTAAGTTTATGAGAGGCCAAAGTGCTCACAAATATCTGAACACGCATCTATTATCAACGCGCTAGAGTACATGTTCAGATATTTTTGAGCACCTTGGCTGATGCGATATATCTGATGGCGGACTGTACAGCAATAATTATGTGTACGATCGAGTTCATAACAAGAAATAAATTCACACGACCTTATTGTTAGTGTCATAGAGGCGTGTAATTTATTAGATCGTGTCATTCACGAAGACGCGTGCTCTAACTCGTATTGTCATGTTATTAAAGGTTAGATTTGACAAATCTGCGCGTCATCGTGGATGACACGAACTATTTGTAACGTTGGCTTGTTAAGTTTGTGAAAACTATACAGCAACAATTTTATTATGTGCACATTTTTTCACTTCATACTTATAGTTAAGGTTGAAAATGCAGTTGTTGATCGACAGATGCTTAATCATTTTAGGTATTATGTCTTTAAGATACTAGAACATCTGGAACATGTTTTATATTAGTTTACCGATCATTCGTATGAGACTGAATCATATTTTATTTTTGTAGACGACTCAAATGTCAAGGATTTGTTTACGTTCTTGCTGAATCTTTTGAATAATACCTAAGTTTTGTCAAAACAAACCTGTCAGGAGCGACAGTAAATGAGGTTAGAGGTAGGTCTAGGTACTTATAACTTATAAGGACTGACCACACCAAAAGGCCTTGGTCCAAAGACGTTGACGCAGCGTTTACGCATCAAAATACCAGTGGCTCGGCGAGTTGAGCGCGATACCTCGCAAAAACCCCCATGACTCCGCCATTTTGAAAAAAAAAATAACAAAAACTGAATTGGTTGAGAAATGCGACCCGTAGATAACAGCCGGACAGACATACGATAACATTGTTGCCCAAACTGAAAGAGGGACCTTCGCTTTCGGTAAACAAGTGTTTTCATTTTAAACCTGTAATTCAAACTCACGAAACCTGTCATTTGTTACCATTTCACTGCACTGCCATCAACTGCTTCAACATTGCCCATTAGGTCATAGGTACCATGCCAAACATTGCCTGGCTTGATAAAACAGTGATTCTCTATCAAATAGCAGTGTATGTCGTATTCCTCTTAAGGGTGACCCTCTTTCCATTATTAAGAATTAAATATAGACAGCGATTTGGTAGAATAACCACTGTTTTTCAAGCCAGGCAATGTTTGGCATGGTGAGGCAATTGTGAAGCTGTTGATGGTCGGTATCATTGCTGAAGATTGCTAACCTCACTTTAAATTCAGGTTGCGAGCTCACCAACGACTACACAGCGGCGACACGTTCAACTGCCAAGCGGAAGGATGCGCGAAGTTCTTCACAACACACAGCGATTTGAAGAAACACATACGGACGCACACGCAGGAGCGGCCTTACAAGTACGTATGCCTTAAATATCTTGAACAGACTAATGGCGTTGTTCACAAACGTTTGTCAAATCTAACCGTTGATAATCGTTTTGACATTTCTGTTTGCTAGAAGAGAGTAAAGGCTCAGTTTCATTGGTTGATAACTTGGAAACCCACTAGTTATGGGCGGTATAACGACTAGTGAAACTCGTCATGACATGAGTTATGGAAATATCCCGCACTCCGCATGGACACTCCTATAGACCAATTAGACTGAGCTTTGAGGTTAGCTGTTTGCTGTGTAGTTTCCAGTCGTACTTGGGGGTGGAGTGACAGAACTGCTTGAAGTTGTTTACTACGCGATTTGAAGTAACACATACAAGGTGACGTTTGGATTTCAACTGCAGCTGCATGAGTGTATCTGTCAATTTCCCTGATAAAATTAGTGATAATCGCCGTCGCAGTACTACCGCGATTATGACGTTTATTCCGTCACTCATGTTATCAGGGATATTGACAGATACAGCGGCGGCAACAACAACCCCGCAACGGTAATGTAGCTACAGATGCCACCTATCGTCACTCGGACGCATACCTACCCGCGTTAATGTCTTTTGTACTACCATTTTGTTTACTGAGATACTTGCCAATTTTCATTAATTATTTAGGTTTAATAGTAAAAAACTAGTAGAAAAAGTATTGTATACAATAGTGATATAATCAAGCTATTCAATCTCGTACCTACTAAGGTTGCCTAAACCCGATACTCGACTGAAAAGCTCTCTATTATACCATGCTTGTCTAAAATAGTATGTGATTCCAGATGCGTGCGCGAGGGCTGCGGCAAGTCGTTCACGGCGTCGCACCACCTCAAGGCGCACGCGCGCACGCACGCGCGCCCGCCAGGAGCGGCGCCCGGCCCCGCCCCGCCGCCGCACACTCAGGTATGTCAGTCGTTCACGGCGTCGCACCACCTCAAGGCGCACGCGCGCACGCACGCGCGCCCGCCAGGAGCGGCGCCCGGCCCCGCCCCGCCGCCGCACACTCAGGTATGTCAGTCGTTCACGGCGTCGCACCACCTCAAGGCGCACGCGCGCACGCACGCGCGCCCGCCAGGAGCGGCGCCCGGCCCCGCCCCGCCGCCGCACACTCAGGTATGTCAGTCGTTCACGGCGTCGCACCACCTCAAGGCGCACGCGCGCACGCACGCGCGCCCGCCAGGAGCGGCGCCCGGCCCCGCCCCGCCGCCGCACACTCAGGTATGTCAGTCGTTCACGGCGTCGCACCACCTCAAGGCGCACGCGCGCACGCACGCGCGCCCGCCAGGAGCGGCGCCCGGCCCCGCCCCGCCGCCGCACACTCAGGTATGTCAGTCGTTCACGGCGTCGCACCACCTCAAGGCGCACGCGCGCACGCACGCGCGCCCGCCAGGAGCGGCGCCCGGCCCCGCCCCGCCGCCGCACACTCAGGTATGCGCTGTTGCAACTTTATACCGACCGTTTTTTTTTTTTTTTTTAGGGGGAATCCGTTATGGATCCCACTGGCACGGGAGAAGCCGAGTGGGTATGTCCGACTCCCACGGACTAAACCCCCTGGGGTGTTCCACCGCGCGCTTTGTGGACGGGGTTTCGGGAACGCGATTGTAGACTTCCGATACCCCGTCGGCGTTGCCATTACGGGCTCGACTTTTGTGGCTGCTGCAGCAGCCTACTCCGCTGAAGACGCCTCGGAACACTTGAGGGCCTTCCAGCTCGGAACCTCTTTAGGCGAGTGATGGAACTCCCGGCCCATCACCCGCAGGTTCCCGTTAAGGCGGTATCATTCGGGCTGCGTATGCCCTTAGACGCCGACCTGGCCTCCTACGGCGCTGAGGGAGCGAATTCGCATCGTCCTCGCGCATTCTCTCTGCAGCCTCCTTTTGCGACAGGACGGTGACGCTAAAGGAGGCCACTGCCGCCCACGCTTCCTCACTGCTGAGCATGCGGCGTATTAGCGCCGGCAGCGAGAGGTCTCCTCCTATGGCCGAGGACAGGATAGCGCGAGGCTCCGCCCACGCAGGGCACTCTTCGCGCGTGTGTTGCGCCGTGTCCACGGCTCCTCCATCGCAATGATGGCACGCTGTCGTCGGCTCCCTTCCCAACCTCTCACACAGGTACCAGCCGAAACAGCCGTGCCCCGTTAAGAGCTGCGTGAGATGGAAGGAGGGTGCGCCATGCTTGCGTTCGACCCATTCTTTCAAAACGGGCCGAACAGCGGCCACCAGGTCCCGGCTAGCTCCCGGGATTTCCAGACGCTCTGACCACTGCTGGTAGAGGACGTCTCGTGCCTCTTCACGCCACTGGCGGACCTCACGAGGGGCAGGCCAGTTCTCCTCCCTCCTTGCTGCTAGCACCCGCCAATAGACCGCGGACTGAACCTTGGCTTCAAGATCCCATGGCGGGCTCCCAGCTAGCAGGCCGGCTGCTGCGTGCGAGTTGTCGCGGTACGCTCGAGCCACCCTGAGAGCTATGGCCCGCTGCGGCCGGCGCAATAGGGCCGCACTCCGAGGACTCAGGGTATCCGCCCAACTTTATACCGACCGTGACCCGAGTTCAATTAACGCGGACCAAGGAAAACAATCCGGTAGTCATAGCTACCTGGACACTAACTCGTAAAGTAAAGAAAAATGCACAATGTAACCTTGTAAACATCAGCTGCATCTCCATTAATGGATTCAGGGGCAGTATAGCACTCAAACATATAGAAAGAAATATCTTTTTAGTTCTAGCTTCCCAATTAAAACCAAAAGTATTAGTACTACATTTCTAGATTTTGGAAATAACGCTGCTTCTCTAACTATAGGTATATGGATTTCCTACATAAATAACCATATCTCTCTTTCTTTTTATTATCTTATCTATGGAACTTTACTGACCTTTTCTTATTAACAAAATTATTTTATTGTATTATTTTAACAATCTTACCGTCTCATTATTCACAGATCGAAACGGAGCCGTTTCTCAAATTCCCCGCCAAACCGCAACCGACGGACGCCATGAACTGGGAAGGCCTCCTCGAATCTTTCGGCAGAATCACCACAGAATCCAACTCCACAGACGGAAGCCTCGAAGATATCAACACAGTTGATCTTCTCACAACCACCAATGTAGACATAACTGACTTATTATTTGACAACGCCAACCCTAACGCTGTAGACTACGACCTTAACTTGCAGTTCGACAAAAAGAAGGATAACTCCTGGACTAATCTACAACCGACGCTAATTGATGACAGAATTGAAGGCAAAAGAAAAGCTATGCAACTGGCTTTAGCGAATGAGATCGAAGTACAAGCCCCGTGGGTCGATGTGAGCGCTTTAGCGGCATCCATTTCAGAGACTCCGGTTAGCATTAAAGAAAAAACCCCGGAAAGCATTTTCACTATGGCGACTTTTGTACCGACACATATGCAAAGCTATATTGATTTAAATCCTGAAACTGCCAATGTGATAACGCAAAGCGCCTTCGATTTGGCTTCACCAAACATTTTAGATGTAGCAGATAAAGTGTTTAATGATAGCGAACTGGTTTCCAATATGTCCACTAAAATTGAAGACATTGAAAATTTCCTAAAAGATGACAGATCTTTAAATACTCCACCCCCTTGCAGAGTTCACCAGAACATCGAAATTAATCCGGCCAATTCAGTACTTTTCAATTCTGATTTAGATCTAGAAGACACATTGTTATTTGACAATGAACCTTTATCGGACATGTATGTCGTAAGAACTGAGAATATATTCGGGAAAGAAATAGCAAAAAGAAATGCACTGGCACAATTAGCAGCAGACGCTGGTATTTGCAGTTGCATGACATGCGAATGTGATCCTACATTAGGAGAATGTAGGGGCGACTGTCAAAGTAAGGAACCAGAACCAGTACAACCAGAAAAAGGTAAATGCCCAGTTGATACGTGCGATTGCGACGAAGATTGCCAATGTGATCATGAAGCTATGAAATGTGCTGTTGGGTGTGGAAAAGCTACTGACACAAACCATAACACCTTCTTGGACTACCATCGGAGACATAAACTGACTAGCTTGGAAGAACTAGGAGTATACACCGTTCATGAAGATGATCTATCAACAGCGACATTTGTTGACCAATTATCTTGTTCTTGTGACGAATCTACATCCTCTAATGTTAATAAGAAATCAGAAGGCTTTTCAGAAAGTAGCAATTGGGAAACTGGTTGTCAGGGTGTTCAAACTTCTGAAGGCAAGGAAGAGTCTGTGTGCCAGGGAAAGAAAGAACCCACTTGTCAGGGTAACAAGAAAAGCGCTTGCCAGAGCAATAAAGAATCTGCTTGCATGAGTAAAACAGAATCTTGCCAGGACAAGAAAGACTCTTGTGAGAGTAAAAGTACTTCCAATTGCGAAGGCAAGAAAGAATCTACTTGCCAGGGTAAGAAAGAGCCTTGCAAAGGTAAGAAAGAGTCTACTTACAAAAGTAAAGGTTCTTGTAACAATCAATGTTCAAATGGCGGAGGTTGTTCAGATACTTCCAAAGATAAATGTTGTGTTACAATATGCATTAAGAAGTTAGAAGCATTCAAGCAGTTTTTGTCAGACCATGAACTACTGGGTGCCTTGAAAGCGCACAATTTAGATTTGACTTCTATGTGATGCATTTAATTTTACATTGTTACCAGTTCTTTTCGCTTACATTTAACAATGCAATATACATTTTAGGTGAAAAACCATGAAATAAAATTATGCTTTTAACAAATCTTGCAATTAAGGCCATACACATTCTAATTGGTATTTTCTTTGTATGTTATGGAATTGGCAGCATTAATCTAGGCCAATACTATGCTAAGAGCATTATACATACATGTCCTAAGTTTAGGCCTAAAACAGGTTTATTTTTCAATTTGTATTGGCCTTATTAGTGTTATGTGTTATATATATACTTGACAGTCACAAAACTCACAAAAAACTGCAGTTTTTATACATGAATGAATCGTGTGATATTAAGTGCAATAATACCCAAAGATGCCTTGTCAGAATACTTATTAAATATTTATATAGTATATTAGTGCCAAATATGTGTTGTCAATATCAAGTTTTATATTAGGTACATATTGTTGTAATATATTTGTAGTTTATTATGAAATGTCATTTTTGTAAGATATTTTATATCTATTTTAAAAATATATTATATTTGTACTTACTCAGTTTATGCAGAAAAGCGGTGCCTTTTAAATGTTGTTAATGTACTTAATTGTTGTGTATAAAAATATACTGTGTTGGATTTATGAGATTTTAATACTTTAAGTATAACAAGCAATAATAATGCCATAACTCTAGTCTGTGTAGTAAATAAACGCTTTTTAGAAATTTTTGTGTTTTATTTATGAATACATGAGTATACAGTTACACCTACATTATAATAAAACTTACAGATCAAATAAACAAATAAATATGAGATCCATTCAGTACTTCTAATGAGCTCTTACGAATATTACAGTACAAATCTTATGTCAAAATATGAAATTACTTTAAATTTCCAATATTATAAAGCTTATAATTAAAATATGGTTTAAAGAAATATAATTGCACGCATTTTTGAACCCGCTGGGCACATGCCGAACGTCGGCAAACTCGGCCTAATTTCACCTTCCCATACAAATGGAGTTTCGTTCCCATTTTAAAACCACATGTTAGATTGTAATTAAACTGCACATAAAATAACATGAAATATATCTATGCCTGTAATTTATAGCTCCAGCTTATAAAACAAGAGAAATAGAGTAAACACAAGTTTTGTATGAGAACCTTAAAATCACTGTATTTTTTTACTATGGTATCTGAAGCTACATAAACTAATTTCAAGCATAGATTTACCTTATCCTATTGTAAGTACAAAGTTTCAGAGCAATATAGCTAGTTGTTTTAAAATTAGAGTGTAACTACATTTGCATGGAGAACCAAGCTTGCTGCGGACTCTTATACTTATTTAAGGAAATGACTTTTTTGCTTGCTTATCTATATTTTTGCAGGCGCTCAGTCCCTCAGTCGCTTTTCGCTGCATACGAGTTTTCGCATGTTATCGCCTACGCTCGGAGCGGAACGACGCGCTGGCACTGAATATGTTGATGCCAAAAAGTGTGCTTTTTATGAAAAGTGGATGCCAAAAAGTGTGCTTATTTATTTCAGTCATGTTTTTCAATATAATAATACTTTTAAATACAACATAACAATATTTAAGAATAACCTTTTTATAGAGTAATACACCAACAAAATAATAAAAGTAATCAATTGGTGTAGTAGTCTACAGAGCATATATAAATTAATCTATATCAGATAGTAATGGTTAAACGAGTTAAATGACCCCACATAGATGTTCCTACTTTGTCCTACCATGCATAACAAGGGGCATTCCAGAATAGTGTGGTATGTGATTTTATTTTTTTAACATCATCATCATTTTAGCCTCCAGTCGCCTACTGCTGAGCATAGGCCTCTCTTCATATACACCACTTATACGAAACCCCGCCTCTGAGTGTAAGGTAGCTGCCATAACATGCGTCACATCCCCGACACAGTAAACCTTTTTATGGAATGCCCCCCCCCCCCCCCCCCCCACAAACATCAATGGTTGTTCAATTTAACATATGCATAGTAGGGCAGTATTTATTAGGTACTCTAATAGTGACTTACCCTGGAAGGCAGACTTAATAGGGGCATATTCATTCATGTTTTGAAACTATTAAACTAAACAACATCTGTGTTGCACTTATGGAATGTATAGCAGCTACATAGACACCAATATTTTACTATTGTAGCATTTACGCAAGTTGTAATGAGCGATAGCTACATACTACTAACTTTTAGGTGTTGTACCTAGCGTCGCTTCTTCTTGTCATGCTTCCGTGCACGATTACCTCGGTGTCCTGGAGATGAGTGCTCCGAGCTGTAATCATCACTGTCCGTGTATGGCTGAAAATAATAGCAAATAATTATAATAACATCTAATACTATTTGTTACTTAGCAGATAGGGTGAATGCTATAGTTATTGGCCCGTCTAAGGATGGGCCTTACAGGCACTAAGAATGGTGCTAGTTCAGTGGTATCACTCAGAAATTTGAGTCAATCATGCAGTCTAACACAACAAGTTGTGACAACTCGCGCGTGTGATGCGACTCATCAACCTGCTCGGATCAGCTTGAATATGTGTGTGTGAAATTCTTATTGCCCGTAAGCCCTAGAAAAAAAAACCCTGTCCTTAGTTATATGTCAATGTATTGGCCACTCTTAACAATAAGACTTCTATTGCTTTGTGTCAACTGAGCCAATATCTAAATAATAACACAATGATTTCTGCTCAGACCTAGCCTTTTGCTAGGGGTTCCTCAACTTTTTTATAGTCTCCCTTGTAGATGAAAATAGCTTAAGGTAGGTCTAGGATAGAGCTAGCAAAATGAATTTGGAACAACAATTCATAATTTTCTATCAATTCTATTCAACTTTTATATCCCCACTAATATTACCTCTGTCTGTCCGTTACCTCTTCCTGCTTAAACTATGGACTCAATTGAAATTTGGTATGGAGTTTGAGGCCCAGGGAAGGATGGTGTTAATATAATACCTATCACTGAATCATTTCATGAAATACCACAAATTGAATTATAAGCGAAAGTTTATTTTATTGACTTAATAAAAATAGTTTTCCGAAATTGAATTTAGCTTATAATACTAGGTACTTCTCATTATAAAACTTCCCAAAAAAAAATATTAAAATATCCACCATATTTAACTAGACTTTATCTTTAATTAAAAAGCAACTTGCACAAATAAGGAACTACATAATTTCTATGAGCTTTTTATTGGATATTTATTATTTCACTCATGAACAATATTAAAGTTTTAAAATATAGCGTAATTTGGTGGAACTGTTGAGGAAGGAGCCCTTCGGAACTCCAATAAGGGAATTCATACATTATTAAATCACCTGTTCATAAGCATCCGGGTCAGACTGTTCGTCGGTCAAAGTAACACAGGCCAGTAGACATATCAATTGAAAAGCTGCACCAAGGTATAGGCCATATTTTATCAACGTGCTCATCAAATCTTCAGTAAAAATCTCGCTCAGTATCATTATCGATTCTTAACTTGGAAACGATCAATAAAAGTCTAGTACTCGCGAAAGTGTCTTAGACACTACACTAAATACAAATGTACGGTGTTTATACATAAAAATCTTGAGTTATTTTTTTAATGACGATAATAATACGATTTACGAATATTATTATGACATTGAATGATTGACTTGACCGGGACAATGGCGGATATCCGCAGTGTTACCATTACAAACGTAAATAGTGATGTTAACCGGTAAATTAACATTTCCATTTATTAAAAAACAAAATGCAACTTTACCTAGCGTAAGTAATTCATTACATTTCCATATCAGGCCAGAAACCGGGCCCGCGCAAGAGTATTTTTCCGTTTCGCCAAATATCACACACCGTTTACAATATTTGAAATGTAAAAAAATGGTTCATATGCAAAAATATCAAACATTAAACATTTTTGGCAATTAGAGACAAAGTTTTTTTTACATTTCAAATATTGTTAATCGGGAATGATTTCGGACCCAATATCGGGTAGTGGGGATGTAAATAAATATAATTATGGAATAACTGTACAAAGACCGTCATAAAATACATTAAATTAAGTCCGACTATTTATAGGTTAGATGTCAAATGCCAACAAAAGCTGTTGTGTTTGTTTATATTATAGTTTGCTAGGCCATTTCCGTTAGTAGAAAAAGGCGGCATAGGGTCTAGCCGCAATCCTATAGTGAAACTGCCCCTGGCTGAAATGTATACCTTTCTTAGAAGCGTTAATTGGTCTTATTATAAGATATCATTTGACAACATTTCAAGCCTGGAATCCCCTTGGTTTGGATAAAAAAAAAAAAAAATATATATATATATATATATATATATATATATATATATATATATATAATCTTTTTTAATTTTTCTAAGCTAAACTAATAGTTATATTTCTTTGAAATTCGGATTATACATGGCACTAATAGCAATACATTTTCAAAAAAAAAACAAGGTTCTAACTTATTTACAAAGGCCTAAAAAATTATTATTTTTTTGTTTAATTTTTTTTTTATTTACAAGAGAGCGACAACCTCAATTTTTAGGTATTTAATGCACAATACAATATTGTATGAAATATATTTTTTTTTATAAAAATCCATTTGTGGCAACAAGGTAAAAATGTCTTACTAATGCAGGCCATTCGACTTAAGGCGTCTGTAGGTTACACATTGGGCCAACTATTATGACATACGCAATACTGCCTTAAAAAAATATTACGTATCAAAAGAAACTAAAAAAGTAAAGCACATTTTATTAAAATCCTACAATTTACACCTAAACATAACACTTATAATTACTCATCCTCGTCACTGTCTGTATTAATACTAACATCTATACCTTCGGTCTTGAACAGTGCACAGAGTTTATGGCTAGGCCGCGGAATTCTGGATAAAAATCTGCCATACGACAAGTAATATAGTATAATTGCCGCTACTTGTGAACAACAACCTACTGTTCTTAACCCAACCCAATGCACATTCACAACAATATTGATCGATTGCTTCTACTCCCGTCTTTTCGCCATCATTCTTTATGAAGCATCTATATACCTTCTTAGACATATGCCGAGAATGTATCTGTATTTTACGGTTAATAGTCGTAAGACGAATGGCCTGCATTAGTAAGACATTTTTATCTTGTTGCCACAGATGGATTTTTATGAAAAAAATATAATTTCATACAATATTGTATTGTGCATTAAATACCTAAAAATTGAGGTTGTCGCCCTCTTGTAAAGAATAAAAAAAAAATTTTTAGGCCTTTGTAAATAAGTTAGAACCTTGATTTTTTTTTTGAAAATGTATTGCTATTAGTGCCATGTATAATCCGAATTTCAAAGAAATCTAATCATTAGGTTAGCTTAGAAAAATTAAAAAAGATTTTATATATATATATTTTTTTTATCCAAACCAAGGGGATTCCAGGCTTGAAATATTGTAAAATGATATCTTATAATAAGACCAATTAACGCTTCTAAGAAAGGTATACATTTCAGCCAGGGGCAGTTTCACTATAGGATTGCGGCTAGACCCTTTATAAAATATAGGCGCGAAGACTTGACTTCCCATGGAAAATTTGAATTTCCCGCCTTTTTCTACTGACAGTTTAGGTGTGATTCAGTATACATATAACATTGTTTTACAATACAACAATTTACTATAATCTGGCAAACCTGCTTCGTCAGTAGAAAAAGGCGCGAAAAAAATTGGATGTCAACCAAATAATTATATTCTTATATTTATTATACTCATTGATGTCAACCCCTCGCGCCTACACTTTTAAATTTGCCACCTAATTTTACTGATGGGAATTAAAATCTGGGTTTACAATTGACAACATTGCATTTTTATAAAACCTGAAATTATACATATGATTTGGAACTATTTTGCTTCCTGAATACCGCAATATATTAATATAAATTTAATATGGCTTATTACAAAAAATACAAAAGAATGAAAAAAAATTGTGTTTTTACCAATTCTACGGCACTATAAATGAAATGTCATTGCCATTCATCACGAAAAAAAAATAGCTGTCATAATATTGGATTAGACATTGTCAATTAAATACGATGTATTGATTGAATTTCAAAAGAAAGAGAAATTTATTTACATAATTAAGTTACAATCTACTAATCGTTTTTAAAACGGACAAAGCCGTATATATCGATAAGGTATATACTCCTCCAAAGTATACCAAATACTGTTTCGTCCCTCACCTACTGCAAAAATAGCAAAAATGATTAATCGAAGCAAACATTTAATTACATTACATTCGTTAGTGTTTATCCGTCGATCCGTCGTATCCATATGAAAGCCTGGTATCGTATTCATGTATCAGTATCCGTTATATATCCAAATCGTCGTAGAAATCTGATATTTTATCAAAATTGTTTTAAAACAACAACGGACCAGTTTAAGACATTGACAATGCCAATAAACGTCAGATTAGTTAAGTCATGTTTTTTTTTTCTTATGAGATAAGACCTAGCTTCTAGCGTAGAACTGGAGTTACGCCATTTTAGAATAAGTACACTTAAAAAAAATGATAATAAATTAAATGCAACTCCTAGTAAAAAAAATATTAGCTTACTATTAGCGTATTCCTCGTTTCAATTAAAATGTAGAGAACCAATAAAATTATAGGGTCAGAAAATTTAAATGTTGTCAATTTGACACACTTTACTATACTCGGCCAATGATGATCCGTATGATAGATCCTCTAATTCGCTTTTGGATAACCATAACTTAAAAAAATAATTGATGAAATAGGTTTTCTTCAGTTTTTATTACTTACTTAATTGTAACATTTCTGAAATAACAAATTACCAAAAAAAGTCCAAAAACATTTGAATTTGACAGTTACTCCATACAAAAATGAACGGTCATAGGAATCATCACTAGCCGCGTGAAGTATAAACGTATAAAGGCGCCATTTTACAAATAGATTTGGTCTTAACGTAATGATCAGAACGATCATCGTCGTAAATGTCCCTATGCTTTCAGAATTAAATAAAGGCAACAATTATGAAACGTTTAAGATAAATTTTGGGGTATTTGATTTATATCTTACTGATAACTGTGATAATGAGTCTCCCGACGATTTCGGCCACAACGACTGTGTGCTCCGGAGTTAGGTTTGCCACCTTTTTATTACAAAACTAGGTATGTTATTTTTGTCAAAATATATAAAAACAAGTGCGAGTCGGACTCGCGCATGAAGGGTTCCGTACCATTTATGACGTATTAAAATAAATCTACTTACTAGATCTTGTTCAACATTTTACCACTTTGGACACACATTTTACCACTTTGGAAGTGTCTCTCGCGCAAACTATTCAGTTTAGAAAAAAATGATATTAGAAACCTCAATATCATTTTTAAAGCCCTATCCATAGATACCCCACACGTATGGGTTTGATGAAAAAAAATTTTTTGAGTTTCAGTTCTAAGTATGGGGAACCCCCAAAATTTATTGTTTTTTTTTTCTATTTTTGTGTAAACATCCTAATGCGGTTCATAGAATACATCTACTTACCAAGTTTGAACAGTATAGCTCTTATAGTTTCGGAAAAAAGTGGCGGTGACATAATCGGACAGACAGACGGACATGACGAATCTATAAGGGTTCCGTTTTTTGCCATTTGGCTACGGAACCCTAAAAACATATTTACTGGGAAAATTAAAAAAATAGGACATCGATTTGAGACAAATTGCGGCGTTAAAAAATCCAAGTCGCGTACGATGCGATATCGTTGACATTTTGTATGCCTCTTTCTTTAGTGATTAAAATATAGTATCTTTCGTACTATATTGTTTTTGTATGATATATAGTACAATTGATTAAAATATAGTACGATACCATAATAATCACAGAAAATTTTCAATAAACGATCCTGCAATTGCTTTCAACATTAAAAACGAATTATAAATATATATTTTTCTACAACTATACAATCTCCATTTTAATTTTTCAATAGCTCAAATAGTAATGCTGCATCCCATTAAGATATTAGGCCAGCAAGAACCTAATGGAAAGCAAATACCGTAGCTTAAGGAGGTTAGCTGCATAATATTATCCAGACAAAAAAAAAAACAATATCCCAATGCCTTTTATTACACCATCACTCTCAGTGAATGTTGTAAGTTAATCATTTTTATCACGCGAAATCTATAAGCAGCAAATTAATTGAATAATAAAATGGTTTTCCAATTAAATCTTTCTTGAACATGATTATATAGCACAATAAATATCTGGACAGCCCTGTATAATTGGGAAAAAACTGTCCGGCTTTTTTAATTTTTCTAAAATATTATGGACGTGCTATTGTAGTTTATAGTTTTTGACATATGAGTGGACTAAGAATAAATTAATTGTAATATAAACAAAATGAAACGCATTTTAATCAATGGTAAGTAAAATCATCGCGAGGAAACTGGATTGTTCCCAATAAGGTTTAGTTTCCTTTTCCTTTAATATTTTATACAATCGTGATATACTTAATAGCTTTTCAGTCGAGTACCGTCTTTAGGCAACGAAGCTTGCTGAGTTGCCTAAGTAAGGTACGAGATTGAAAAGCTTTATTATATCACTACTGTATACAATACTTTTTCTACGAGTCATCTAAAATAACACTTTTTTTACTATAAAACCTAAATAATTAATGTAAATTGTAAGTATCTTAGTAGACAACAATGTAGTACAAAAGACATAAACGTGCAAAGTTCCCCGCCCGCCAGTCCCCCATTTAGTCTTTTCTATGGGAGCGCGACGGCACGTGATTGGTCAATTTTCTTATAGTTGATTACAGCTTGTCGAAAAGAACATTATAGTTAAGTTGAGAGCCTAGAAATGAAAAGCACGCAATTATGGTTTGGTATAAGGTATCTTAATTCAACCATTACAGTCAACGTGTGGAAAAAAATTCTACCTTCTAAAGGTAGTTCAATGACAAATAACTGGACCACGACAAATGTTACAGGTATATTGCTGGTACTCATAAGTAGAGTAATATGCGATGATGATGATGATTATTATCTTGGAAGTACCTCCTCGGAGGATGAAGTCACTTATCAGGATACCTTATATGACTCAAGAGATTATCCTCTTAATTTGGAGGGATCTTTAAGACAACGCATGGCTTTGGTGAGTAAATTCGACTTAAATAATATGAATTTAAGTCTTATTTTCAGCTCTATCTTACAAACGAATCATTCTTAGAACAAATTCGTAGACCGCATCATCACTTACCATCAGGTGAGATCGTGGTCAAACGCCTGCCTATCTTTATATAAAAAAAATAGTAATTTTTATCAACCATTTTTTTTATGCCGTGTTCTAGTTTCATTTTCAAACAGCAGCAATTTAAAGGTAATATTAATTGCTGTTCTAATTCTATATTGTCAAAATAGGGTAATTAAAAGGATAAACGTCATTTGCACAATGACCAAGGCTCAGTAGAACACCCGTCCTTTTTTTAAATATAACCCTGTATCAGACAACAGAGACTTCCTTATGTGTACCAATCTCAACGATTAAACGAATTTTCGAGATTCAATCTCGTTGTCGGGAAATCTCGATTCTCGGTCTCGGTCGGTAATATGTTTGAGATCTCGATCGAGACTGAAAAACTGATCTGTGTGAATTATTTTGTTTAGAGCTTCTTTTTGACCTTGCATTCGATCATGTTGTTTAGGCAGTGCGATTGTGTGCGGCCGGCTTTAGCTGACGATAAAATCTGTGGCGCGCTTTATGCGGAAAAATCAGGCGAAGTCTGTCAAAAATATAAACTAAGCATGTTAGAATCAGACGAAGATTTTATTTGGGAGCAATTTTGGCAGCGATTTAGATTTTTTTAATTAAAGTTTCAATAAAATTTAAAAAAAACGCAGAGTTCCATGTTTACTTATGGCTAAATTCTTGAATGGCTTAATTATACCAAGGATTCGGACTTATTAAACTAATTTATATAACAAAGCAAATATATGTTTAAAAAATATAGTCGTAATTATTTGATATGTAATAATTTTTACCTTTTTTAATTTGTTTAGAGTTGGATAGGTATAAATCTTGTATGTGTTTCGGAAGGCTATTTATTATTTTCGTAAGTATGAAATTATTAGTTCTCGTTCTGTAGACATTATTATATGATGGTAATATGAATCTAGGTACATTAGGGATACTTTTTAATCTATTGTTTCTGTGATATTCATTTAATTATCTATGTGTAGGTGTTCTTCTTTAAGAATGGACAATTTAACTATATTTTGTACGGGAAGCACCTTACAGTGTTCAAAGAGGTTCGAGTAGTTATTGTTACATGCTACTTTTATATTTTTCGGTATACGTCAGAATGTGAACGTAGTGTTAAGTATACGTCAGAATTTCAAAGACATTTGACGTTTAAAATAACACTTGCACTGTCTAGGCTGTCAAAATCGCTGCCAACTTATATTCGTCTGACAGTAGTGCTTCTGCTTAAATTTTAATTAAAAATAATTATAAACACATTTTTTTTATTTACATGCATATTAGAGCTATATGTATGTTATTTTTTTTTTAAATTAAAAACGATTTTTTATTGATTGTTATTTGAAAATTATTAGAGATTTTGAATCAAGATAACACATTTTTAATTAGTTTGTCAAATCTCAATCTCGTCGAGATTAATCTCGATCTCGAAAGTCTGACGGCGCCGAAGTCTCGAAACACCCAATCTCGATTCGGATTTTTCTTACGAGATCTTGAATCGCCAATCTTTATCCGTGATTGCCTATCAATGACGTCCGTAGACTGCGAACTAACATTTTCGACTCGTAAATGAGTCCTAAAATAATGTTTTTGTTTTCAAACTGACGGGCGTTTTTCCGAGCCTTGACAATGACACAGGCACATCGGCGTTTACGCATTTTTAGATTTTTGGACGATGCAGCAGTGTAAATAAATTGTCAACTAACTCAAAGCTGCCTTCTACATGGCTGTTATAATATATGTAACATATTATATATAACTAACTTCGGGGTATGGCTAAACTGAATGGCATAGTTATTTTTTTCATAAAATTTAATTAATAAAGTTGTTGTAACACGGACATATTATTTAAATTCACCAAAGAATTGAAAACTATGATTTATATCAATGACATTTCGAATAACGATCGTCCTAGATAGTACTTGAGTTTAGTAACAAATGTATAAACTCATACTAAACAATAATAAATATGTAAACAGGCCCTAAGGCATGTGTACACGCTCGTAGGGGCCTTATCTGATAAAAAGCAATCATTCATTATCTCCAAATGGAGATTTCTAATGCCGGTTTCTTCGAGAAAGTTACTTAATTTAAACTCAGGAATGTACCCTTGAATTTTACGGACTTAATAAAAAAAAACATGCATTATACCTATTTCTAAAATTTTTGCAGAATGGCGCCATTGCTGACCCAGGCAAGAGTTTTGTCTGTTCACCCATTTCGGCCCTAATGCCACTAGGGAAGCTAGCTTTAGGGGCAACAGGCACTTGTAAAAAGCAGTTGGAGGAAGCTGTTGGTGTAAGATCGAGGCCAGAGGTAATATGATTGACTCTTTAGGAAAGGGATCTCACAACTACCGTAAGTTTCTACTTTTGGCTTGCGAAATGGAAACGGGAGAGCCAAAGTTTATGCAATCCGGCCCATAAGATGTAAATGCCTCCACTGTCTTGTTCGGATGCTAGGAGCGGGTGAACGCTTATAGAAAAATATATCTTTTGTGTAACATATTAGCGGTTTGAACTCAAAAAATCACCTCAAAAAATTCCAACTATATCCGCAACGCTAACTGGGGCAGAGGAACTGACATATGTATATAGTACGGGCCTTACGGGCATTAAGAATTGTGCTAGTTCGATAGTGTCACTCACGAATTCGAGCCAATCATGCAGTCTAACGCAACTAAGTAGTTGCGACCAGTCGCGCACGTGATGCGAACTCACGCACGCTAGGCTGCACGATTGGCTCGAATACGTGTACGTAACACCGCTGTACTGGCCCCAATCTTATTGCCCGTAAGGCCCGTCCTAGATATATACGTATGTCGATGGGCGGAGGAGTGCCACGAAGGTCGCGGACCTGTCTGTAATCACTGTTATAGGATAGGTGATGAGTAAGATAAGTGTAATGGAAGCCCTGGGCCCTTATTCGACATGCTAAAAGTGACGTTTCGTGTTGATTTCCATTTGATGTGAGAAATATTGTGACTTGTCGAATTGCTATTATCACCACCTGTCAGTGAGCAATATCCACACTAGAGGCGGGGCGTTGTACCGGAATAGTTTTTGGAACAGGTTATTTGTAATAGACTACTTTTAGCTTGTCGAGTATTTAAAAGTACGGACTTTGATTTCTGAAATAAAACAAATATGAAACTTTTATCACCTCGTACCTCCATTCTTACCGTTACTTTAGGTAAAATAAAATTTTGTTAACAGATGGTCGTCTGGGTGTCTGTTGTATCTAAAAATAATGTAATAATATATAACAAAAATATGACAATAGATTCATAGCCTTCACTCAAAACGTCACCATATTTCCGACCCTTACCGAAATAATAAGTCGATATTTGTATAAATAATCCTTATTTGTAAGACGCCTAAGCACGGCAAATACGTAAACTGCCTATTGGGGGTCATACTCGTAAAACTGGTATTTTAGACGTACTTTTGGTACGAGTAACAGAGACGTACTTTTGGTACGCAGTCCCAGCTCTAGTCAGGATTCTAGTTGTCAAATATAAGCGTGTCGAATACGTATTAGTTAACTGTCAAATGAAATTAGATCAACGGTAGACTTTTTTGTCGATGGGTATGGCTGCCATGTTTGGATTTATGACATTTAAAAGGGGATCCTAAGGCAGAGAGTAGTTTTACCTGTACGATTTTGATTCTTCTACTGGACGCAAGATGGAGTTAGCTGCCAAATTCCGATCAGGCTGACGCAACTAGGAAGAGAAAAGTTTTGTATGGAATTTGTTTCGCAAATCATTGCCAACGAAGAAAAAGAAAACGTCAGTGCTATTTATTCTGTCAAGTTTACATCAAGTCTACTGTCAGCCTAATTGCTTTGTTTGTTTTGAAGGCTTCAATGTTTTGTTCGGGTATTTCGTGTAATTTCTTTATTATTTAGTGCAAAAATCGAAAATAGTCAACCGTGATCAGAGCAAAGAGCGAGTTTGTTACAATGCCAGCGAGAAAACGGTTTACTAAGTGTGAAATATGTGGCAAGCGAGCCACTCGAGAAAATCACGAAAAAAGGGATTTTATGGCGAATTTTCCCTTGGATGAAGACTGGTAAGTATTGCTTTAGATACGATGACCTTATTTTGGGTCAGCAGGCTATAAACACATTGAAAATTAGATATTTTACATTATTTTTCGTTGTGAACTAGGGATGTACTATAACTATCGATAACTGTAGTTTTATTTGTATATCAGTGTAAATAATTAAATTAAATATGTGAAATTTCCTTAGAACTAGCATGCAATATGACCATAATTAATTCGTCGAAGCTTAATAATGCATAAATTATCTATTACTTATGCATTAATGGTCATTAGTTAACATTTTTTTTATCTAGTGATTATTTAATATATTAACCTAAAATGTAACAAAATTAATCTCTGTTTTTATGATAAATAAAGAAATATTATAGGACATTATTACACAAACTGACTTAGTACTAAAGTATGAATGGCATGTGTTGTGGGTACTTAGACAACGATATATATATATATATATACCCACAACACATGCCATTCATACTTTAGTACTAAGTCAGTTTGTGCAATAATGTATATATATATGTACATAGACCTAATTTATAAGTATTTATAAATACATAGAAAATACCCATGTCTCATCACACTAATAAATGCCCGTTCCAGGATTTGAACCTGGGACCATCGGCTTCATAGGCAGGGTCGCTGCCAACAAGGCCAGACCCGTTCTCATGATTAACAGACATATAAATACATAAAAAGTTAAAGCATTGATAAAGGGTTGTTGATAACTGGATGCCGAAAAACATGATTTATAGATGCATATTAGCGCGAAATAATCAGTTGATCATCTCATTAGCAAACACATGGAATATAAACTGTAGATAAAGTCATGTTTTTCCAAGGCTGTATGTTTTCAGATGCAGGCAGTGGGCCAAATTTGTTGAGAACCTGATACATCTTCCCATAGAAAAGTTACATTTATTCAAACATGTATGTGCACATCATTATGAAAATCAAGCATTTAATAAAATAAAAAAACACGACTTAAAAACTGTATTAAAATAATTCGGGTCCACATTAAGCCCGACCAGATAGTAGTCCAATTAAGAACTATCCACTTTATAACATACAACTTAAATGTGGACTCGATGCTAACCTGATTTCGAGTACAAAATTTGTAGACAGGAGCCTATGTTTCAACCCTCCCCATTTTATCGATATCGATAAGAATCGTAAGCGTGTAGCGTACTACACTATTTAAATCGCTTATGTTGGTACTATGGTTCTTTGACAGTTCTTTGTCGTACATTTTGGTAATGATTTGCGAAACAAACTGATTCCACTCGCTAGTATGGAAGTCCCGTCTCTTAAAACGTAGTGATTATATGCTCTTTGACAATGACATGCAGTTGCGTCGATGTAGATCTATCATAAAAACGTACATGTGACGCATGTGACAATTGTCCAGGATGAAAGAAATATCTTGACAATTAACATAAAGCAATACAATACCACAAAATGTCAACAAGAAAACAGATTTATTATAAAAATACAAATTATATACAAAGCTTCATTTTAAAACCAATGGTCGTGGGTTCTAACCCCGGCTCTTAACAATGTGCATCTTGTATCATGTACCGATTGCTTTTCAGTAAAGTAAAATATATTATCATGAGGAAGATGGAGTAGCCCCAATAAGGTATATTTTCCCCTCTGGGTTAGAAGGTCAGATAGTAGTGAGACAGGGAGATATAGTGAAGAATGCGGAAAAACAAGCATTTATTGTGTTGTTAGGCTAGTTCTTTTTTTCAAAATTTGAAAACGAACGCAACAGCATGCTCAAAGCCCCCTGTGAGTCAGAATCTGTTAAATTCAGGCTTAAGACGAAACAGGAGCTGAGCCCGTACACAAATTTGAGATTTTTAGGTAAAAGGTAAAAAATATCGCCGTCGCGCTGACGAGTGTGGCACCCCGTACCTAGCTAGAGACTATCCCTTGTGTGTGTACCAACAAACCAAATTTTAGACAAATATGATACGTCTTCTTCTTCTTTGTCGTTGTACTCTTTGCAGAGCGTCGTGGTCAATTGCTGATATCAGGCGCAGATGTTGCTTGCCGTACGATTTCTCGCCATTTTTCGCGGTTGGGGGCCATTCTGGCAAATGCGTTCAGGGGACCCTTCATGGCAGATTTGATCAGTCCATCGCATAGGTGGCCTTTTGCGCGGTCTTTTTCCGTTTGCTCTACCCTGCACCACTAGACGCTCTATGGAGTCGTTGTTCCTCCTCGAGACGTGACCGAAAAAACTGAGTATGCGGGTCTTTACGAGAGTCGAAAGGCGCTGCTTGATACGGAGTTCTTTAAGGATGGAGACATTAGTCCGAAACTCGGTCCAGGATATCCCCAGCATTTTCCTCCAGCACCATATTTCTAGGGCGTCTATCGTCTTCTCCTCTGTCTTTCGGATAGTCCAGGTCTCCGCAGCGTATAAGAATATAGGAAAAACGAGGGCCCGTACAAGCCGAACCTTCGTGGTGTTTGTGACGTTTCGGTGATACGTAGCCTATACGTAAAAACTAGCCAAGACAAATCCTTTATAATTTCAGGATTTTCTACACAGCACAGAACATGGCACCCATATAGATCTCAATTCCGTTGTCGGCGAGTCAACAACGACACATATTCTTAATATTGAACTTAATTGGCTCTCATTTCACATTTATGTTTTAAATTAATTATAGGCATAGACATACCATATCCTATTGTAAGTACAAAGTTTCAGAGCAATCTAGCAAGTCATTTTAAAATGAGAGCGTAACTACATTTGTATGGAGAACCGAATTTGCTGCGGATTAGGACAAACCTCGAAATCTCTGTAACAGTCATGAAAATTATTATGTATATAAATTAAAGGCCCCTTTTTCATGCCCAAACCATTTAACATTTGGGGACCTCGAGGAATCCGAACCATCTTGGAAAATGTGTACCATCAACACAACAGTCAACATTAAAACTTATTAAATTCTACACAAAAAAGTCCTCGATATCTTTGCAGAACAATACATCTTGTTACATACATACTTGAACAATACATACTTGCTGAATCTAAGTTTAACGCTTATACACTTCCAGAAAACATTCTCTTAAAAGGAAACTCGGAGGAATATGAATTCTATTTTTAACTATACATTTCTACGTGGTCTACCCCAATATTAACATTTTACTCTACTGTGACTAAACCAGAAAGAAGGGTTATGGGTGTAAGTACTGATGATTCAGTACACCCAGTAGCTAGGTATTAGGATACTGGACGGATTTTTTTAAATGACGTATCGTTAGATTCCTCTTGCCATTCACAACCTACTTTTACTTGTTCTATTAAAGAAAAATCAATACAGCCGCCTTGAGAGGACTCCGAATATTAAATCATATTTTTTCTTCTAGCGCCTAAACTATTGAGCGGAGTACAGTAAAACAGACATCAGTAGATCCACAGTTAGTATACAAGTGCTATGCAATACAAAGTTACTAAAATTAACGGAAGAAAAAGGTTTAGGGCTAAATAATACGTCATTTAAAAAATCCGTCCAGTATCCTAAGCTACAGGGTGTCCTGAATCCTCAGTACTTATACCCATAACCCTACTTTCTGGTTAAGTTGCAGTCAAGTAAAATATTGATATTGGGGTAGATTATGTACAAATGTATAGTTAAAAGTGGAATTTTTATTCTTACAAGTTTCCTATTAAGAGAATATCCCATGAAAAGGTATAAGGGCTAAATCTGGGTTTAGCAAGTATTTTTTAAAGCAAGATCATTTTTTTTTCGCAAAGATGTCTAAAACTATTTTATGTAGAATTTTATAAGCTTGAATGTTGCCTTACACGATTATTGAATAAAGAACGTAGATTTAGAGTAAAACGCGAATTTCTCCTGGATGGTCCACATTTTCCAAGATGGCTGCGGTTCCTCGAGGTCCCCAAATGTCAAATGAAAAAGGGGCCTTTAAGGGGCGTATATACATACCAAATTTCATGAATGTTCAGACATTTCGAGTTTGGTCCTAATCCGACTGTGCTAATGCCACTATGTATGTAAACTGTAACTGTACTGCGGACTCAACCTTCACGTTATAATTTTTTAAGTATTAACGTTGACATAGTAACGAAAATAATAAACACGTCAATTGAAGTAAACAGTATTATTATATGCAAGAAAATTTTGCAAAATAGGTACATTAATGATTAATACGTAAAACACCATTAATTATTGAATTATAATTATGATTTTGTGTTAAAAAATATGAGACCAATTATACAGCCCGATTACACGGGCTACATATTAAAAATGATTATCATGGAAACAGTAAATATACACAGGTGAACAAAGTTATAGTAAAATAGGTGCATAATTTCAGAGCTTGCCTGGCCCACCTGTACCACCTACCATGACCACGGCCGTCTCCTACTATTATTTTTTTCTAATACCTATGGCCTTACTAGCGAATAGTATTCCATGTTCTTGATCCAGAATTTAAACCCTTAACTACATATTTGTGGCACTTGGGGTTGAATTTGAAACTCTAGGGCACTAGCGTGGCTCTATGAGAGCGCCTTATATAGGCTTCTGGTGACCAGAGGATCAGCATTGTTAACCAGCGCGGAAATGCACCCAGCCTTCTGGGCACCCTACCGAGCGACCAGAATATAGGGCAAATATTTTATGTATACGTTTTTGACTTAAGTGTTTTTATCATGTTTTTGAAGAGGTGTAGTTTTTATATTTCCTGGTACCAAACTGATACAGGAAATTGGAACATCAGTAAATAATCTACACCGAAGACAATGAAATATAGTCACATAATACTTTAATGTTTTATTTTATTAAAGAAATCGGACGTAGCCACGAATTGGCACAAACTTTACATAGACGTAATATAAATATATGTTGTATTCAAGAACTCAAATGGAAAGGTTCAAAGTCTAGAAATATTGGTTACAACTACCAACTGTATTACCATGGCTCGTCCACTAGGAACGGGGTGGGCATTATACTCGACGAACACCTTAAACAAAGAGTTATTAAAGTAGACCGAATCAACGATAGAATTATGTACGTCAAACTAGCGCTCGACAATCAGCCGTGTCTTAACATTATTTCTACATATGCACCACAGACAGGCCGCAAAAAAGAAGAAAAGCAAGCCTTTTGGGAGGAACTACAAGAGCTACTTCAAAGTATGCCAAGTACGGAAAGGAAAATCATTGCAGGTGATCTAAATGGACACGTAGGCCAAAAGGCTCCAAGGGACGGCAATGCTCATGGTAACTTTGGGTATGGCATCCTCAACGATCAAGGAAAGGACATATTGGAATTAGCATCAAACTTCGATATGCGCATAGTCAATACCTTTTTTAAGAAAAAGGTTTAACACCTAATCACTTACAAAAGCGGAGGTGTCTCCACACAGATTGACTTTTTTCTTTGTGATGCGGCCATGCGCAGACTCTTTCGAGACTGCAAGGTTATCCCAGGTGAACCTTTAACCACCCAACATCGTCTTCTTGTAGCCTGTCTAACATTGCCAAATTGGAACAAAAACCGCAAAATTAAATCGCTCCCTAGAATCAAGTGGTATAATTTGAATAAACCCGAAGGTTTCACAACCATGAAACAAGTAGAAGAATATCTCGTAGACTCTATAGATGATTGCAATAAAAAAGACGCCAACGCAGCCTGGAATGATTTACACGCCCATGCTATAACGATTGCCAAGAAGACCCTGGGGATATCCAAAGGCAGTAAACTAAATACCGGTAAGGATGCTAGTTGGTGGTCCAATGAAGTAAAGCAAGCGATCGCTGAAAAGAAAAGTAGCTTTAAAATATGGCAAAAATCTAAAGCGGATTTAGATAAAAATGAGTATCTTGTTGCAAAAAGAGCAGCAAAACGAGCCGCAGCCATCGCTAAAGCTTCATCAGAGGATGCGCTAATATCTCGACTTCAAAATGCTGAAACCGAAAAGGAACTTTTTAAAATAGCCAAACAACGTAATAAACAATCACAAGATTTCAAACAAAACAAATACATCAATGATAACTCAGGAAAATTATTAACAACAGATAAAGAGATAAATAGCAGGTGGCACGAATATTATCAAAAGCTGCTGAATGAAGAATTTCCACATCAGCCAATGAAACTACTCTCTCCTATTCATGGCCCCATAGAAGTCATTACACCTACTGAAGTTAAAACCGCTATAACAGCAATGAAAAATGGCAAAGCTTCAGGCCCTGACGAAATACCTGCAGAACTATGGAAAAAAGCTGGTGCTTACGGTGTAAAATGGCTAACAAATCTATTTAACCTTATCTTATCTAAAGGAACTATGCCTGATATGTGGAGACTGAGCAACATGGTACCATTCTATAAGAATAAGGGAAATATAGCGGAGTGTGGAAATTACAGAGCGATTAAGCTGACGTCACATACCCTTAAGATTTGGGAAAGAGTAATGGTCAAAAGACTTTATAAACTCACAACCATCTCATCAAACCAGTGTGGCTTTACTGCGGGAGTAGGCACTACGGATGCGATACACACTTTACGGATACTAATGGACAAATACAAAGCCCTTAAAAAGGATCTCCACTTGGTCTTTATAGATCTTGAAAAAGCTTTTGACCGAATACCGCGTCAACTCATATGGCAAGCACTCAGGGCCCAACAAGTACCGGAACAGTACATAAGTATCGTTCAAGACATGTACAACAATGTTACCACCCGAGTTATTTCACCTGCCGGCATGAGTAACACCTTCGAAGTGAAAGTCGGCGTTCACCAAGGATCTACTCTGAGTCCCCTGCTTTTTAACATCGTCATGGACTACATCACCAATGACTTGCAAAAACCGGCCCCATGGACACTGCTATATGCGGATGATGTAGTCCTAGTAGAGGAATCACTGCCGGAACTTCAAAGGAACCTCGAAGCATGGCGGGCATCATTGGAAGGCAATGGACTGAGAGTGAGCCGGCAGAAAACTGAGTATATGCACTGCAATTTCTCTAACAGCGACATATGCACGCAGTCACTACCCACAATCGATGGAAACCCTTTGAATAAGGTCGAGGAATTCAAGTACCTAGGGTCCGTTATTAATGTTAAAGCCGATACCGTAAGTGACATTGAAAATAGAATAAAAACAGGATGGCTCAAGTGGAGATCTCTTACTGGAGTTCTCTGTGACGCAAGAATGCCAATTAAAACCAAGGGCATCGTGTACAAACGAGCTGTGAGACCCGCTTTACTTTACGGATCTGAATGTTGGGGAATGAGAAAGTGTGACCAACAGAAAATACATGTCACTGAAATGAAAATGCTGCGCTGGTCTGGAGGTGTTACTCGGTTAGATAAAATTCGGAATGAGTATATCCGAGGTACTTTTAAAGTTGCAGATATACACCATAAGATGCAGGAAGGCCGATTACGCTGGTATGGTCATGTAATGCGCAGAAACGAACACCACATGACGAGACGAGTGATGGATATAGACGAGGGCAAGAGAGGCAGAGGTCACCCGCCAACCAACTGGACTAGAACCATCTCCAAGGACATGACGGAGCTAGGCCTAACGCCAGCAATGACTAAAGATCGCAACAAGTGGCGATCATGTATCAGGAGGGCCGACCCCAAATAGGGAATGCGCCAGGAGAATGATGATGATTTATTAAAGAAATCGGTAAAAAAATGTGTTAACTGAAAAAGATAAATTTTATTTTATTTGTAGTTGAATAACAAAATATGTATTTAATCTCCTTTTAACATAGGAATTCTCTTTGTGTAGGTACATATAAATAATAGGTACTTAGGTCTTGGTAAGTAATATAGACAGTACAGTAGGTCTTATCTTAATAATTTGAGATCTCATACATGCGTTCCGATATATCTGATGGCGACTGTACATACAATGGGGTCGCGTATACGAGTACAAAGAGCATTAAAATAGTTGTTGATAGACCAAGTGAGCGAGCTACTATGGTACCTATCTTTATATCAATTTTATGCATTATGTAATAGCGCAATACAGAATTTTTTTTTTGACAAATGTAGTATTATTTTTATAGTAATAAAGGTTATTCATGAACCATCTCGTAATTTAAAAAAAAACGGACTTTATCTCCTAATCATATGCCTTATATTTACAGATGTGTTAGGTTACAACTTGGTTCGTGAATGTGGTTTAGAAGCAACTTGAGACTGGGTGCGGAGTAAATTGCATCAATTTTTTTTACAATTTTGAGCGTTTATAGGAGAATATGTGGAGCGAGCATTATTCGACGTGTAGGTGTGGGTTCAACAAAAAGATCGCATGTCAATAGTTCTTTATTGTCGTTAAAATTCAATTAATAATCGCCTTTATCGACCATCAACTGTGTGGTCACTTTTTAATTGATTGACGTTGTCAGGTACAGTTTCACTACTCGCCACCGCATTGTTCATAACGCATTACTTATCCTATCGAATACAAGATGTCGCTGATTCCTGTAAACTTATGTTTAAAAAAAAGACGCTTTACTCTATGCCATATATTGTAGGAAAGGAAGGGTATTCCCTGTCGTACGTCAAAAAATCCAAGATGGTGCCCAAGCCCATGGACAATAAAGTCTAGCAATAAAATCAACACTTGTCAAAATTTGACATTAGCAATCCACAGTCAGGTGACAATCAAATCAAACCGAACCACTTCGAGTTCAGAGCCATTTCAAACTATATAGTAGTAATAAACAAAGTTGATTTTTGTTTGATTATTTTTTCTATGAATGAGTTTTGATTGTTCCAAATGATAATATCCACAGTTGATAGAATCAACACTTGATACAATCAACATGCGATAGAATCAAGTGTTGATTTGATGTGGACGCGAAATTTGACAGTTGTGCATCTCGAATAAGGCCCCTGCTCGCTGGACTATTACTTCTAAATATTAATTGTTTATAATTTCCCACAGCTGAAAAAGAGCTTCCAATCGTTACTGGTTGGACTAAGATCACTGTTTGGTGTGAAATTAACAGTTTGCAGTAGAATATATATCTCCACAGACCACACGCTAAGATCTCAATTCAGAAGCGATGCAAAGGAAGTTTTCAAATCTACCTTCAAAAGAATTAACATGCATCAACCCGAGAAAGTGGCCCGTAAAATTAATAACTGGGTAAATAAAATAGTCCCAATTTTATTAAAATAGTTATGAGGATACGGGAGCTGAGATTTAAATATTTTATGTGAATATCTGTCTCGCTAATGGAAGCGGCTCGTAAAACTAGTGCGATAAGGACAACGCCAAATTCAACGATATTATACCTGTTATGTACCATCATTAATATGCAATAAAAAATTAAAAATAAATCAATGAATGAACGTATTAATAATAATAACCTGTCTTGAAAAAAAATCATTGCTCTAGCTTCAAAGACCACGGAGGAAACAGTCGTGTACGTTTGTATGGAGAAATGACTACTCCTGTTGCCTCTTAAATGCCATTAAATATTGCTGATTTTACGTTTAAGAGGATCCGTCTCGCTAATGGAAGCGGCTCCTAAAACTAGTGCGATAAGGACGACGCCAGGTTAGGCGAAAAATCTCAAAAAAAGTTCATATTCATTGTATCCATTTGTCGATATAAATCATTTTCCCAATTTTCCGGGGTCGTATTGAGCGTTTGTGAAATTCGTCTAGAAAAAAAACTACAAGTTATCAGAAAAAAATTTAACTTGTTTCGGGGAGGCCTATTCGATTTTGTGATAAACTGAACCATGTCACTTTTTCGGGTCCCAAAATCCACTGTGCACTCCTGTTGCCTCTTAAGGGCGTCCGCTAGCTAGCGCGGTTGCACGGAGCGGGTGAACGGGTCATCCAAAATAGTACAGTGTGTAGTATGAGCAATGGAAACTGGCGTGGACGTGTGCGATGCGACGGATTTGAGTAATTTTACCTACAATGGCACCCGTGTGTGTACCCGCTCTCCGTGCACCCTCGCCAGCTAGCGGACATCCTAAAGGGTAGGTGTACGGTGTATTGTAGGTGTACGGTCGCACATTTATGATTCAGATCTATAACCATCTTGTCGATTCTACGTATTATGGTTTTAATGTGCATTTCACTTACAGGTAAGAGAAAAAACAAAAAACCTGATACCGGAAATAATAACGCCAAATAGTATTTCTCCACACGCTTCGGTGATACTAGTCAACGCGGTGTATTTTTCGGTATGTATATAATTGGATAATCATATAATAATATAGCACTACATACAGCATATTAGTTTGTAGATTGTTGACCATTTCTTTGTCAAAATAAATATTGATAAAAACACGTGATTCATATTACTCATTTCAGGGTAACTGGATGAATAAATTCCACGACATCGAAATGCGAGACTTTTATACAGCTACTGACATTCGCAAGGTTCCTATGATGACGAGGGAAGGCAAATACAAATATACTAAAAACGATGCGCTGGATTGTCAGGTGAGAATAGTAGAACTATAGGAACGCAATCTCTAAAGGCAGAACTTATGCAAAAGTGTCGAGTGGTCGGCTATAAAAAATAGTTCCAAATCTCTCCAGAGTAGCGCTAGAGTAGCTAAGAACCTAGGCGTTAGTAGTAGTGGAGTGAAGTGCGCGGTATATGATTTTTTTTTCAAGTATTCTAGGTATTGTAGCGCCACCTATTTAAGGTTTTTTGATGTCACTTTTTGGTATATGGAGATTCCATTCCTTATCCCACCTTCCGTAAGTAGAACTGTCAAACAACTTTGTCAGTAGAAAAAGGCGCCTCTTTCTACTGACAAATTTTTTTTGACCGACTATATGGCCGCCTGCCCTCCTTATTCATAAATGCCTGTCAAGTCTAGCAAACGCTTGATAATCGTCTGTCCTTTATTGTAATTTTGACATTGTTAGAAAGGAACAAAGTTTAACAAAGGTTTGCTAAGATTTATGAATAAGGGGGATATACTCCGGTAAGTCAGAATTTGTCAATAGAAAATGTGCACAAACTCGAAAAACGACAAAAACGTAGGCGCAAAGTATCGATCATCGTACGTCTTTTAAATTCTTCACCTTTTCTACTGACAAAGTTGGCTTGTTAGACTATAATACTGTAAATACTAATTTTCATTAGCAATTCTCAGATTCTCTCTCAATTGAAAAATTGAAATACCCACTATAAAAATCACAACAGCGCCTCGAAGTGAACTAAAACTTAACTAAGAACCATCTCTGTTTATTGTAAATCTTTTATAGAAATCCACACACAAATCGGTTCATACGGTTGGAAATTTCAATGCCTCAGACGGCCACACAAATGTCATAGATACACGTGTTAGAACTTTTTGTTTGATGTCGGGAGTTAAACAAATACTTTAATTATTAGCAAGAATTTACCGAAATAGTATCCTCATAAATCTCTCATCTGTTTTGGTAAAAAATATTAATTATAGTGGCAAACCCACCTTGTCAGTAGAAAAGGTGCGGAATTAAAATTTTATATCAGAAGACAACCCTTCACGCGTGTATTTTTAAATTTACCGCCTTTTTCTAATGACGGCAGTGACTAGCCAAACTATAAGGTGCGTTCGGGTAAGTTTCGGACAATTTTAGGTGTTTTTTGTTGATGCTGATAGAATTTTATTTACTCAGCTTGTGTATACGCTACGAGCCTGATTCATATATCAAAATAAAGAGAAAGAACTAATCTACTGCGTGTAATTTTATTAAATCCCTACACGTGCAGGTAAATGTGTAATGAGTGTTTAAAAATGAAAAAAAAATTTTTCGGCCTCTGTGAATTTTTACGTGGTGGTGTAAGAACGGACGGGTCTGTAAAATCGATTCTATTACTGCTAGTAGAGAGTTCATTATAGAGAATAATCCGACTTTATCCGCTGACAAACATATATAGTAGATTTGTACAAAAGTATAGGAAACAAAAGTTTCCGGAGCTATTATATTTTTTTCGACTTTTTCCGTCCGATCTTACCCAAACCACCCAAAAACACAGAAATTGTGGATCTCAAACTTTTTATCGTGGGGTCAACGACCTACAAGTGTTGGGTCAATAGCCGTATCTACAAGCGCTAAGAAAATCAGGAAAGTGTTTTTTACTAAAACTAAAATAAATACAACCATTGTAAATCAGTCTCGAGTTTTACTCAACATTCATTATATACTTTTAATACAAATGTCAGAAAACTCAAAATGTGTGTACCTAAGTAATTAGAATTAGATATACCTAATATCTTACTTACAGATCAATCTTATTTGGTACACGCAGTTTTTTTGGCTTCTTTAAGTTTACTTGTTTAATTTCAGTCGAAATAATTGAACACGATTGGAGTTTTACTTATTTATAATAATAAACATTCTAAATCGAAATAATTAGGTAAAATATACCATTTTGTCAACAATAAACCAAGCGTAACCGAACCATAATTTATACCTTGAGTGCAGGATAAGCTTGGATTGACAAATAGAAACAACTTGAAATTGCACTAAGTATGTACCTACACGTATTAATAAATCTTCTCTCTTATTAACATCAATCATCAAAATAACTAGCTGTAAAGATCAAGCTAGGAGAACGTTTAAGAGACTAGTAGAAGTTGTCAGAAGTATCAGACTCTACTACTACCACGTCTCAGGCGGTATACTTGTTGGTCGACCAAGGCTATCACTTATTTGGCCCGTCCTTTGTTTCACCCTGTCATTGAGTGTGGAAGTAGGTATTCCATATAATCGAGATGCTTCGGCATTAGTGAGCTCTTTCCTTCTCACTCTTTCAACAGCCGTCTTCAAATCTTGTTCAGAATATGAAGCTCGCTGTGAACTTCTAATGTATTTCGTAGGCATGATGAATCTGTAACACAATTATAAAAAATATTTCTGAAATCCAAGTTTAATGTTTATGGTTTATATAAATGGTTTTGCTTTCTTTATTTTTATAGTGAATCTTTAAGAATAAAGTGTAGAAGGAATTATGCATAACGCAGTTATACTCTTGTTTAGTGTTGGTGGAATCTTGTACCTAGAGAAAGACGCTCATGTTAGGGCAGTCGGGTGAACTGCCCGTACCAACATTAATTTTCACGGATAGGCTTTCAAACTCCGAAACGCAAAATGAAATCTCATAAAACCAAAATCATATCGGCCAAATAATGACAGCGCCATCTATTCTTATAATTTGGAACTAAATCTTTTCTTTATTTAAAAATGTACATTTTTAAGCTTAAGAACAAAAAGCAATAAAATTCCAAGCCCACACTCAAAAAAAACCATTGAGAAGTTCCACTATCCTGATCCTGACTCCATGATCAGACTATAACACAATAATCAACATCATAATTGAGCTTCCTTATAATCCGTGTAGATTCAAAGTTTGGGAATACCTGACAGTTTCAGATCAAATAATTTTCATCCGATCTTTCACTACCTCGGGTAAGACCGGATCTCAGCCTACAGTAGCCGTAGCCCAATTTCAATTATACAGATATATCACAAATTTAATAAAACTAATACGTACTATGTAAAAGAAACAATAAACGCAACTACTTACCAAATAATGCCAAAACACTAGCGGAGTGTATTTTCGGACACACGATTTCTTCTAGCATTTTACTTCGCGGCACATAACACGCGACTCGTCGGTCGGAGCGACCAGTGCGGACTGAAGAGGGGAGCAGAATAAAATGGCGCATCACGTGGGGTTGCCAGCATTTAAAAAAGTCCACAAAATAAGGGTACAATCAAATAATACGATCATACCCGATGTCCGGGATTACCCGAACGCACCTTATTTCGTATTTTATTATAGCTTTTTCAACAATAAGACAATAATGAGAGGAGTTCTTACTCATGTTTTGCGATTCTTTTCGGTTTAGTACAACACTAGTCCATACCAAAAACAGGCAACACCCGACATGACATTTTAATTTTTTTTGGTAACCAGGCTATGGAAGGTAAGGAATGGAATCTCCATGTACCAAAAAGTGTCATCAAAAAACCTTAAATAGGTGGCGCTACAATACCTAAAATACTTGAAAAAAAATTAAATCATAGACAGTGCACTTCACTCCGTCAATAACGCCTAGGTTCTAAGCTACTCTAGCGCTACTCTGGAGAGATTTGGAACTATTATTTATAGCTGTCAGCTGGACACTTTTGCAACAGTTCTACTACCTATAAGAGATTTCACTCCTTTTAAGAGTCCACAATCGCAAGCCGGCTAGAGCGATTTCGCACCCCGCGCCCCGCTCCCCTCTACAATACACCGCGAGGCTCAACTCGCAAGCGCGGCCGGGCCATAGACCATATTCCGAGAAACGCGCCCGCTCGCTTTAGTTTTAGAACAATGAAACTCGTAGAGTCTAACTATGGTATAATCGTAATATCGCAATCATAATGTGTTTTGTAGTTTTTAGTTTTAAAATATATATTTTTGTAACATGTATGCTCGTTTTAAGGTATATAGGTAGGTAGGTAGGGTTTTTTCTATGGGCCACTAGTTGCCCGAAATAAAGTTTAGACTCAGATATGCCCAGTTCTAAATATGTAATATGCATAATGTGTATGCATTTAATATGCGTTAAAAACGCGAAAGCGTTTAAATGATATATTGTGTAAGAGCGTCCCCCGATATTTCTTTCATTATTTTTATATTTTCTAGAAAATGGAAATTTGACATGGATAAACATATAAATCACGCCAAGAAAATGGTAAAATGAAATAATTAAAACACAATTTAAATAATTCATTCATTTATTTAATTTTTGTTCTTGCTTCCAGTAGATTTGCAACAAATTTCTCTTACTTGCTACAGTTGCTTTGCAGGACTGTTTTTTTTTTCTCGTTCCTCATCTGTTTTATCCAATTTTTTTAGAAAAGATTATTTTAGCTTATCTAAATCTTCTTGCAGCAAATCGGGCTTTAAGCAATTTTCGCCGTAATTTTTATCTTTATTTGGATATTTTTCAATGATAACATTTCTTCGCGGCTAACTTTTACGTCTGGAATTACTTGCTCTGTACCTCTGCATCTTAGTATTTATAAAAAATAGTTAGGTGAAATAATTTATAAGGTGTTTTAAGCCAAATACGTTATCTAAATTCCAAAATAATGGCGGCGTCTCTGCCCGCCACTCGTTAGGTGAAGTATTGGAAGTTTTTTCTGTAAGATAAAACAATATAAAATAAAGTTTGTAAACTAGTACTCACTCTTATTTTACGTAATTTAAAACTTTAATATAGATAGAACGTAATAATTAACATTACCCATCATCTCTATTTTGCATAAATAACAGCGACTCCATTCTGTTCGATGCGCTCTTGTTCGCCGAATCGGCAGCCGTATGTTACGGTCAAATTTATATAGAAAGTACTTAATGTTATTATGTACCTAAATGTGTTTAATTATGTACCACACAAAACACAAATAACGAAAATATTTACAACTAGCTTAACAATTTTTCTATGTATTTACAAACGCAATAATTAATGATCAGCGAAAATTTGACACACGTCCGTCGCGCAATGAGTTTGGCGCAGTCTGTTCTAAAAATAGAAAGCGAGATAGATCTAATTGCCAGAACACGCAAAACATGAGAAGGCGACAGTAGGCGGGTGCCTCAAACTACATGGCGTAAGCGCCGAATCAGATAATTGCTGTATACAACTAAACTATAAAATTTATAAGAAAAAGCTTTTACCAGATTAAAGAACTGGTAATTACTCAACTATTAAACTAAGAATCATTTTTAAACACTCAAGGGTTTCGACGTCCCGACCAAAAACATGTAAAAAAGGGGCAATGTTTGAAAAATAAAAGTATCGAGGCTTTTTTTACTAATCGTGTTTTCAAGTTTACCAGTTTGAAGGATATATGTTGAAGTTTAATGTATATGAATATCAGGCATGTAGTTGTTTTCAATATTGAGATCTAGACGCCTGAATACTAACAACTTTGGCACTTGTGGCCTCTTAATTCCACACTCCATAAACCAGGCCATAAAATACTAGGTATTATTAAATAATATATAAATCTGGCACACCTACTAGACAGTAGAAAACGGCACGAAATTCAATTTTTCTATGAGAAGTTTTTAAAATTTGCAGCTTTTTTCTACTGACAATGTGGTTGTGCCAGGTTACCTATTATCTTTCATTATTACAAGGTTTTTGTCTGGGATCCCGCAGGAAATTACCTATACAAAATTCAGCATTTACCTGTGATTTCGTCCACATAAAACTAAAATTGCACCTTAAGTATATTACCATAAAACGTTCTGTACTTTTATACATTTTATGGCAAAACACTTACGGACTAATTTTACAGATGATAGAAATCCCCTACGTTGGAGGCCAAGCATCATTTATTATATTCCTGCCAAATACAAGGGACGGGTTGCCATTGCTGCTATACAAATTAAAACTAGCCCCAGATTTGATGCAGACTGCTATTAATAAAATGCGAGTGGAGAATGTAATATTGTCTATGCCGAAGTTTAAAACTACTACGGAATTAGATCTGAAGGTTTCATATGAAAAGGTAAAAGATTTTAATGGCCTTGGAATAATAATGTCTAGAATAGGGTTGTCATACGTCCCTCTATACAAATCTCTCTTTATTGCACACCTCAATACAGAAACAGTACAAATAATACAACACATAAAGATGAGGTAAACAACAGGCGGTCTTATCGCTAAAAAGCGATCTCTTTCAGACAACCTTTAGGTAGCGGAAAAAAAAGTTATGTCAGTAGGTGTTCCACATGCAATAAAAGAAGTCACACCGGGATATAAGAATACAATTTTCACCACACCAACTGGTAAAGGCCCTCTTGATTGTTCAAAAACTGATGAGATAGTTTCATTTTATCCACATGTGGGGTAAAGTAATCAAATGAAGATTTTGAGTTGTTTCCTTATGTTGCCTCGTGGAATTGACTTTTAAATGATAATTTTGAATCATCTATATTTAATAACATTCATTTTGAATCGATTTGCTTTTATTTTGTTTGATATTTTACAGTTAGTATTTACCTTGTGTTGGTGTGGTGAAAAATGTTGTGTTTCACTCGGTGGCAAAATTTGTTTAACCCTCGAGCCTTGAAACCCTCGCAACGCTCAAGATTCCATTTATCGAACCACTCGCTACGCTTGTGGTTCAATTTCGGAATCTTTCGCATGCTTATGTATCAATATTAGCACGAGAGGTTAAACAACAACTTTGCCCTCTTGTTAAACAAATAACTATTATCCCCTTGTAATGTCACGGAACAGGGCTATAACCTTGAAAATAGAAGTTCACAAATAGCGGGCATTTTTCTCTGTCACTCTGAGTATCTTTTCATTAGAGTAAAAGAGAAAGATACCCGCAATTTGCGAATTTCGGTTCTCAGGTCCTAGGATTCTTTTAAGAAATGGGTTATGAATTCTTGTTATGACTCGACTTTACATTCTTACACTGTTCGAGCGACGAATAAAAGGTAACAGAATGGACCAAAAACATGGGGATATTTTTTGTTAGTGAAGGGGCCCACTGATTAACAGTCCGCCGGACGGTATCGGCCTGTCAGTTAGGACAAAAAGTTGACAGTTCCGAACAACTGACCGGCCGATGCCGTCCGGGCCGTCCGGCGGAATGTAAATCAGGGCCCCTTAAGGATTCTTAAGAAAATGTAAATGATAAAAGAAAATTTTTCATTTACATTTTCTTTTTTCATTTTCTTTTGAGCGTCGGCGTCTAGTCAGCGCTATGGAAAGCGCGTCGCTGCGCAGTTAGACCCACGTTGCGTCGTGTCGTGCAGCAGCCATAGAGTTCTGAGTAGAAATAATATGAAAATTCCGAATCCTATCACAAAAGTTGGGGGAACAACTTTAAATACCTATAAGTGCCCAAATAAAGTTGTTCAATTCGTTAAAAAAAAATAGTAATGTTTTTACGTTCTTTTCTATCAAGCTACTTTATGTCCTGATTACAGGTTTTCGTTTTTTTAATCCGTTAACCTTACGTTTTGGTACATCATGAAGTAAGAACGGCTGAACGGCGTCACGTTTTTTTTTTATTTGTCATCTGCCCCTTTCGCACTCATGAAATATTTATAAGTGTGATGGCTTCCCTTTTGCACACTTTAATCATCTTTAACCGAAAGCTTCATCCTAGATTTGGTCTCGGAGTTAGCTTAGACAAACTCTGAAGAATATATTCATTTCTGAAGATTTGACTTAAATAATAATTGATTTCAGTTGGGATTAAATGAAATGTTAAAAACCCAAAAATCCGGTTTAAATGAAATAGTGTCAGGAGACCATCATTTATACGTATCTAAAGCCATACAAAAGGCAGTTATAGACGTAAATGAAAATGGCACAGAAGCCGCTGCTGCTTCTGGTGAGTACTTTATGTTATACCACAATATAAGGAAACGAAGGTGTCTTTTAGACCCAGTAGTCTATCTTTGAACAATTTCTGATACTCGAAATTCAAAACTCGAACGCATTTGCTCGCCGCCGGCGACGGGGCTCCCGGACCCACTGATTACCATTTCGCCGGACGATATCGGCCTGTCAGTCGCGAATGTTAGCTTTTGCGAAGAACTGCCAGGCCGATATCGTCCGGCGAACAGGGACCGGACCCGCTTACCCTAACCCGTTCAAAAACCCGGGTTATTGTAAAGCTGTGTTCCAAAAACCGCTTCATTTCGGTAAGCTTTTGATTGGCTTACCGGTTAAGAAACTAATCCTTTTATTTGAATTAATTCAGGTTAGCGCTTACCGATATTAAAAACCCGGGAAAGGGTTACCGCTTCAAGCGCTGATTAAATACGAACAAGCTGTTTTAACTTTTACGTGAACTGCATATGGTCTATTAACGTAGCGCCCGACGCGAAACACGGCGGTTCCATTCCCTACGTGCACGTGCGAGTGCGCGGCGCGGCGCGGCGGCAGTCGGTATTTGTCAAAGGCTTTGTAATTTGCCGACCTAATATTGCTAATTCAAACAAAAGTGTACGTTAAGTCAAGTAGCGTACAACGTAGATTTCAAAACACATGCTAAAGTTTAAGGCAAATTACCTAATATGGTAAGGCGTTGCATTGATTTTGGTATATTTTTGTTTAGTACCTATTACTCCTATTATAGTCACTTTCTTTATCGTTAGCTGTCTGAGCACATCTCCTGTATCAGTGGAACTCATCAATGGCTTCTAATAATTTTATCGAGTTCGGGCTCATTTTAAAGGTCTTGACGAGTTCTTTACGATTCACATGGTGGAGAGGGTCTGATGGTGGAATCGGAAGGTGTCGATGGAACTCATCGATAACTACTAATAATGCTATCGAGTTAGGACTCATTTTAAAGGTCTTGACGAGTTCTTTACGATACACATGGGGGAGAGGGTCTGATGGTGGAATCGGAAGGTGTAGATGGAACTCATCGATAACTACTAGTAATGCTATCGAGTTTGGGCTCATTTTAAATATCTTGACGAGTTCTTTACAATACACATGGTGGCGAGGGTCTGATGGTGGAATCGGAAGGTGTCAGTGGAACTCATCGATAACTACTAGTAATGCTATCGAGTTTGGGCTCATTTTAAAGGTCTTGACGAGTTCTTTACGATACACATGGTGGTGAGGGTCTGATGGTGGAATCGGAAGGTGTTGATGGAACTCATCGATAACTACTAGTAATGCTATTGAGTTTGGGCTCATTTAAAATGTCTTGAAGAGTTCTTTAGGATACACATGGTCACGAAGGTCTGATAGTGAAATCGGAAGTTGTCAATGGAACTCATCGATGACTTCCCATAATGCTATCGAGTTTAAGCTCATTTAAAATGTCATGACGAGTTTTTTACGATACACATGGTTGAGGTTCATCATTTTTGAAAACCACATTCCCTAAAACCTATAAAACGACATCCATGACAACTTTTATGACAAGTTGCATGGCCGCCATCTTGGATTCCAAAATAGTCATGACTTTCGAAATCCGCACTCCCTAAAACCTATAAAACGACATCGATGACGACTTTTATGACAAATTGCATGGTCGCCATCTTGAATTCCAAAATAGTCATGATTTTCGAAATCCGCACTCCGTAAAACCTATACAACGACATCCATGACTATTTTTCTGACATATTTCATGGTCGGCATCATGAATTCCAAAATGATCATCTTTTTCGAAATCCGCACTCTCTAAAACCTATAAAACGACATCCATGATGACTTTTATTAAATAGTACGTGGCCGTCATCTTGGAATTCCAAAATAGTCATCATTTTCAAAACCCGCACTCCCTAAAACCTATAAAACGATATCCATGACGACTATTATGACAAAAAACAAGGCCGCCATCTCGGATTCCAAAATAGTCATGATTTTCGAAATCGGCACTCCCTAAAACCTAAAAAATGACTTCCATGATGACTTTTATGACAAAATGTGCGGCCGCCACCTTTGATTTCAAAATGGTCATCATTTTCGAAATCCGCACTCCCTAAAACCTATTAAACGATATCTATGACGACTTTTATGACAAATTGCATGGCCTCCACCTTGGATTCGAAAATAGTCATCATTTTCGAAATCTGCACTCCCTAAAACCTATATAATGACATCCATGACGATTTTTATGACATTGTACATGGTCACCATCTTGGACTCCAAAATGGTAATCTTTTTCGAAATCTGCACTTCCTAAAACGTATAAAACGACATCCATGACAACTTTTATGACAAATTGCATGGCCGCCATCTTGGATTCCAAAATAGTCATGATTTTCGAAATCCGCACTCCCTAAAACCTATAAAACGACATCAATGAAGACTTTTATGACAAATTGCATGGCCGCCATCTTGGATTCCAAAATAGTCATGATTTTCGAAATCCGCATTCCCTAAAACCTATAAAACGACATCAATAAAGACTTTTATGACAAATTGCATGGCCGCCATCTTGGATTCCAAAATAGTCATGATTTTCGAAATCCGCATTCCCTAAAACCTATAAAACGACATCAATAAAGACTTTTATGACAAATTGCATGGCCGCCATCTTGGATTCCAAAATAGTCATGATTTTCGAAATCCGCACTCCCTAAAACCTATAAAACGACATCAATAAAGACTTTTATGACAAATTGCATGGCCGCCATCTTGGACTTCGAAATGGTCATCATTTTCGAAATCCGCACTCCCTAAAACGTATAAAACGACATCCATGACGACTTTTATGACAAATTGCATGGCCGCCATCTTGGATTCCAAAATAGTCATGATTTTCGAAATCCGCACTCCCTAAAACCTATAAAACGACATCCATGACGATTTTTATGACGTAGTACATGGTCACCATCTTGGACTCCATCTATGACGACTTTTATGACAAATTGCATGGCCGCCATCTTGGATTCCAAAATAGTCATGATTTTTGAAATCCGCATTCCCTAAAACCTATAAAACGACATCAATAAAGACTTTTATGACAAATTGCATGGCCGCCATCTTGGACTTCGAAATGGTCATCATTTTCGAAATCCGCACTCCCTAAAACCTATTAAACGATATCTATGACGACTTTTATGACAAATTGCATGGCCTCCACCTTGGATTCGAAAATAGTCATCATTTTCGAAATCTGCACTCCCTAAAACCTATATAATGACATCCATGACGATTTTTATGACATTGTACATGGTCACCATCTTGGACTCCAAAATGGTAATCTTTTTCGAAATCTGCACTTCCTAAAACGTATAAAACGACATCCATGACAACTTTTATGACAAATTGCATGGCCGCCATCTTGGATTCCAAAATAATCATGATATTCGAAATCCGCAATCCCTAAAACCTTTAAAACGACATCAATAAAGACTTTTATGACAAATTGCATGGCCGCCATCTTGGATTCCAAAATAGTCATGATTTTCGAAATCCGCATTCCCTAAAACCTATAAAACGACATCAATAAAGACTTTTATGACAAATTGCATAGCCGCCATCTTGGACTTCGAAATGGTCATCATTTTCGAAATCCGCACTCCCTAAAACGTATAAAACGACATCCATGACGACTTTTATGACAAATTGCATGGCCGCCATCTTGGATTCCTAAATAGTCATGATTTTCGAAATCCGCACTCCCTGAAACCTATAAAACGACATCCATGACGATTTTTATGACGTAGTACATGGTCACCATCTTGGACTCCATCCATGACGACTTTTATGACAAATTGCATGGCCGCCATCTTGGATTCCAAAATAGTCATGATTTTCGAAATCTGCACTCCCTAAAACCTATATAACGACATCCATGACGATTTTTATGACATAGTACATGGTCACCATCTTGGACTCCAAAATGGTCATCTTTTTCTAAATCTGCACTCCCATAAACCTAAAAACCGATTTACATGACGACTTTTATGACTTACTGCATGGCCGCCATCTTGGATTCCAAAATCGTCATCATTTTCGAAATCGGAACTCCCTAAAACCTAAAAATGATGATTTTTATGACAAAGTGTGTGGCCGCCATCTTACTAAAACCGGATACAAATAAGCATCTATATAGTAAGTCAACATTAACGAAAAGTACTTTTACGTCGGTAGTTACAATATAACTATCGTCAATCAATTACGTAATGCCCATCTCTGCCGCGGTGCCGCAGCGGTGGGGGAAAGGCGCGGGAGAGGGGTAAGGCTTACCCTAAACCGAAAGGTTACCGGTTAGTACATGCAAAACACAAACCGAATCAGCTCCTGTAAGCGGTAACCACTTGTTACGATTAGGTTAATCTGAATAATACGGGTTAATCATTATTGTTGGGTAACCGGTTGAACGGGTTACCCAAACGATTAGCTTATCATATGAAGGGGTTACCCATTCGAACGGGTAAGCCAAATGAACGGGTTTTCCGGTCCCTGCCGGCGAAATGGTAATCAGTGAGCCCTTTTAGTCCGCAAATGCAATTAGACTATCATAGAAATGATCAATATATATGAGATACTATTTGAAAGCAATCCTACAATTATGATCATATACGCCTAATTTGTTGAAATCACTTGTATACAGGATGTATCTCAATAGCTCGATCAATTTTAACTATAGGTACATTTGTTATATAAAATGACTATGTTTAAATGATAGAATTGGTGCTGTACTTGTTTAACTAGTTAAGAGTTACACGAACCCGCCGCTTAAAAGCCGCTCCCATACAATCAAAATTATGCTCTCATTTTAAAACGACATGCTTAAATGACATGAAACTATGCATAAAAAATATTTTACATAATATATACTACTACTACTACTACTAGATTCGCCGCTTAAAATTGCTGTACTTACAAAGTAGAGCGAGTAGAGGTTTTGTAAGCATAACTATACTCGTTCTAATTTCTCCAGTTAGATTCGTGTGACTTAATACGTTAATCCATTTTTGCCAAAGGAAAATAGATTAAAAAATAAATTATATGTATAAAAATAAAAAATAAATAAAAGAATAATCAATATAAGAACAAACAACTAATTTGACTGAGAAAAAAATGGACAAGGATAGTTGTATGTTGTTATTCTGTCTCGTAACGCAGGAGTCAATAGAGAAATCTACAAAATCTTATAAGGTGTGATTAGCATAGTCCGCAAAAAAATAGTGGTTAATTTGTTAAAACCTTACTGTTGAGAGTAACGCAGGAGACATTACCACAAACGAGTATTACCGTAAAATTAATTGATTTGATTTGAAACATTACGTGATTCTTCACGAACAATTTAATTTTTCATGACGTCATCGTCATTATTATATTTTTTTCATCTCAATCGCACTTACACTGTAGGGGGGTGGTCAAGGTATAAATATGGCGGACCATTGGAGATAGCTCATTCCGTTGCCGGACGCTAGACCGTCAACGTCTTCAGCATATTTTGATAATGTCTCGTAGAGAGGCAAGACACATGTCGACTTTTGGTGGTTGTTTGTTATATATTTATCTTCGCGGTAGAAGGCTGGGAGCACTAATTGCATGTAAAAATACGCAAGTAAGTATAACGGGTTAGCATTAGGTCTAATTGCCTAGCACGTTTTTATTTTGCGGATTAGCAAAGTATTTTTTTTTGTTTTTATCCATATTTACGCGAAGTAATGCCTGATTCTGTTAACTATTACCCATTAAGTTCCTTATTTCAAAACCTTTCGTGGGCCGCTAGCCCATTAAGTCGCCATCATTATGATAAGATAAGATACGATAAGAAGAATTTACTTATGCTGTACCTAGTTACCGCATTAACCTTCCTTTTCCTCTATCCAATTCCGACTCTTTAGCTTACTAGTGGTTAGTTGGGGCTTCATGAAAAACCCTGACGCTCGCCAAGTTTCCTTGGAACACTGACAAGGGACTAAGGACTGAATATCTTGGAATGTCAGGGGAAATCATGTCATTAGGGTAAACATGTCACTGCCGCAGTTTGGGCAGGCTGGAACTGTCCTTTGGACTTGTTTTTATTTGTAAATTATACTCCTTAATAATTATTGTCTAGGTTGAGTTTAGTTTATACACTATTCTAAAACCTAGATGTAATTTAAGTTTTTGGCTCTGTGTGTGTGTTTAGGTACAGGTACTGATATACTTATTTGAATAATTTACTAATAACTTTAAATCTATTTAGCTAATAGATCCCGGTTTAATGTTGTCGTTGCAATTGTGTTTTTTATTGTAGTTAATAGTTTTAAAACGGTAAGTGCATGATTTTGTTCAACATGTTTTCTTATTTTACGTGCCATTTATCTATTAAATTTAGCCTAAGTTAAATAATGCAATCACAATAATCGTGTCAAGTTATGTAGCTAAAATACGTGTTTCCTTATCCGTTGCATTGTCATTTGGGTGGAACAAAGTTTTGGGTAGTTATTCGGTTCAGTTGTCTAAGAGACAATAGTAGTATAGTTAGCTGCAGATATAAACTAAAAGGAGCAGGAGGGTATGCCTTTCAGGGGTCGTGGGGTTGGGTAACGATCGGTAGCGAAGAGTGACGAAGAGTTCGCCTTCACCAGCACCACACACGTCCACACAATGACGTGGAATGACCTCCCCACATCGGTTGGGAGCGACCCGCTACAGCCGTCGCAGCCTAACGGTTTTTCTTTGCAGCTGACCGTACAGTTCTAGACGTTCTAGTACGAGTAAGCGAAGTAAGATGTCGATGGCCCATTAATAAAAGGGCGTATGAAGTCAGGGTTGATAATGTTGTCCAGGAGAACGTAACCATGGTAACGTGTGACATTAAAAAGTTCCAGTAATTCTACATATGTCTCTTTTTTTTTAATATATACAATTTTATTCCTAAATTAAAAATAGGCTATAAATAAACTTAAAACTAATGATAAAAAGTAAATTTAAAATAAGAGTCTATTTACTATGCAAGATAGGACTCTTTGAAAAAGTTCCATCCATTTATATTTATTAACAATATCTCTCTGGGCATAAAAAGGGATAAATAGGTACATTATTTGTTTGTTTGAGTAAATTCAATTTTTCCCGGCTTCTAGTAATTCTACTCTTTATATTAGTACAGATTAGTAAAGCACTTACCTAAATGTAATAAGTAATATTTAAATATACAATTTGTTTGAAAGGAGAAAGTTTATATCCAAGCTTTTCCTGTCTCCTGCGTTACTCTTGGCACACTTTCAAATGCCGCATTTTCTGGTTTTATTTTATTTCTTTTTATGGAAAACCGATTAATTAATTAATATTAATTATCGTCATTTTATTTCAGGGATGGAAATTTCGTCTGTGATGAAGATTTTAAATACGAAAATATTTAACGCGAATAAACCATTTTATTATTTTATCAAAGTTAGGAAGGAGAAAATTTTCACTGGTATTTTCGTAGGTAGATAAGGTAGTAGGCAGTAAGTAAGGTAAGATACGAAAATAAACTTCAATAATTTACTGTTTACTCATTCACTGCCAGCGCGAGCCACGCGCTACGGTTGTAGCTGATAACACGTTTTTTCCGTTTTGTAGATAAAAAGCGCTTACGAGAGAACCCGCCTAGCGGGTCGCTGGCAGTAAATCTCGTCTATTTATTTACATTGTTTTGTTAAATACATCTATCCAACTTTAATGAAGGTATACGATGAATATAAAATGAAGTGCGTCCAAAATAGAAATGAGGTGCCGTAAGTACATACTCGTACTTCAAAAACTGTTCAAAATGCATATGGTAGGTATATTTATAAAACTTGACGAGACTGAATTAGCTAAATTATGTTTTATCCCTTTCTTACAAGTGCATAAGTCAAAATGACAGATAAAGATAAACGATTTATAGCTAATACATGCTTGTAATGTGTTTATGAATAACGCCACTAATTGTTATTGTATTCTTAGGACACATTAAGTCTTTTGTGCAAAATGTATTTACTATAATTTATAATACAGATTTCTGTTTCAAATATTTCAATTGTTTTATTGAACACATCTTTTTTCTATAGAAACACCGCATGACTGGCCTGTGTTTGATTAAACATAGTAAAGTCCGACCAGAAATATATGATCATTGTCAAGAGGGCGCTGTTATTCTCATGTATAGGGTGACAGTTCAGTGTAGTATGAAAAATTTAGTTCCAATGAAATTCCGCAATATGGCGCGTGATCATATATTACTGGTCAGGCTTGACATATAAACATTACAATAATAATATAAAGAGCTTTATTTTCTTCCATTCATATTTTAAAAAAACAAGATAAATATAGAAATTAAAATAAAAGAATTTGACTCAATATTTAACTTAAAAAATATGTGGGCCCCTTTCGGGTAAAAGCCTCCCCCAAGGTATTCCACTTCTCTCTATCTTGGGCTGTCTCTAGCCATTTTGGACCCGCCGTTGCTACTAATTCGTCTGACAATCTGCCACATGGTCGACCTTTGCCTCTTCACCCCTGCAGCCCAGACCACTTTACTGTTCGTATGGTCCATCTGTCGTCTCTATATCTGGCAACCTGTCCTGCCCATTTCCACTTTCTCTCGAGTGAGAATGTTAAGGCGTCTGTAATTTTAGTTTTTCTTCGGATATCATCATTCCTTACTCTATCCTTTAATTTTACGTGTTTAATGTTACATATACATTATAACTGTGTAATGTTTTCTTAGAGATTCTGAATTTGAATTAAAGCTTCATATTAAAACAAGGGTGAAAAAAGGATGCATTGTGAACTTGCATACGAGTCCGATTCAGATCAAATAATGTATTAAGGGTTTGAATTGGTTTTGATATGGCCTTGACGATCGTCTAGGTGATCGACGTGCATTTCATGCATGACTTTCACTTCATTTCGCATGAACCAAACAGCGTGAGCGATCTTAAACCGTAATAAGTTGTTAAGTAAAAATTGGGCTATATGATATTAATTGGGCTATATGTAATACTATGTGTACATTATAGTATCACCTTATGCCAAATAAATGTTGTACTATGTGTATTTTTTTAATTCGTATAATAAAAATTTATGGAGGTTTTGTTATTAAGATGGATATTTTTCTTGTCATTATTAGTTTTATGGTTATGCCTGACTGACATAGCAAAACGATAACAAGACGAAGTTGATCCATTTATTATTTTTCTGTAATTAATGACCATCTTCTATTCGTATAATTCGTATAATGTGCAGTTAAACTCCGCTGAAATTACTTTTAAAAGACTCCAATTCTGAATCAACTTTTTCTAGTCACTCGTTGCCATGGTACTGATTTTATAGATTTTTTTTATTTTACAACCATTCATTTTTGTGGTAACTAGTTATAAGGCATTTTCATAATGGGCCACTAATCATGTTAGTAGAACGTGATAGAATAATTAGAATATTCATTTTTATGAACTCTACTAATATTGATCCCTGCGGTGGCAGCATGGTTCCATTTTTATAACTTGTCACTCTGTTCGTCACTTTCGCGCTTACATACTTGTTAGAATATGACAGACATGGTGACAAATGATAAAGAGCCGACCGTCTTAGCCCTGCTGGACATCAGGAATCGGCAATGATATTGCGACGTCTATTCGTTTGCCTCCTACATTATAAAATATATAAAAAAAGAAGTTTGTATGAATGACCAACTTCTGATGTTGTTTGTCGGTCAACGTTTCATGGTGTTTATCTTTTTTTATAACTATACTTAATAAAACAAAGGCCTGAAAATTCGCAAAAATCATTTTATACTTTAACTTTGAAATGTTCCAAGTTAATTGAAAGAACTTCGCTTCGCTTGGTTTTTCCATAAATATTTAAAATGCAATTTTTATTCAGTAGAATGTTACCTTATGAGTAGGTAAGTCATAAAATCAAGTTTTTTGAAGTGTAAATGAAACTGATTCTTTAATTTAGGTATTGCCCTGATTCGCGAGATGATACTGAAATGAAATTTGGTGGGAGTCATTTATTCAAATAATTATATGTATATGAAATGTTGTAAACACGTAAGATTTTAAAATTACATTTATCAATGAAAAATATAGATTTACCAACATTTTCCTGTCTCCTGCGTTACTCTTAGTGTTCTTCCAAATAATTACAGCATTTTTTATATCAATTATGTTTTATGAAAAACATAATTGATATAAAACATTGATAATTTAAGAAATAATTGTATTTAACATCTTGTTTCAGCGGTGGAAATTTCATTATTGTCATTTATTTTAACCAAAATAAAGTTCGAGGCCAACAGACCTTTTTACTATTTCATCAAAGTGAGGAAAGAGAAGATTTTTACGGGTGTTTACAATTAAAATCATATCTGTTGTGTTTCTGTAATTTGTAATAAAAAATAGGACGCTTTCCATTCGTTTCCTTTTATGTCCCTAAAGTTGGCAAAACAGTTGGTAGAACAAAACTGTAACCAAAAAAAAATGTGCTTTATTAGATACACTGCCAAGTTAGTCAAAGATTTGTCATGTAAAAACATATTATAATCAGCCTTTTTCTGTCTCCTGCGTCCTGCGTTACAAATTGTTTGAAAAATACAATTTAAATATAATTTTACGGAATACTTTGTTTCAGTTGTGGAACATGTAGGAAAGTCTGCAATTTTTTTACGAAATAAAACTCGCCAACCGACCCTTTTACTATTTTATCAAAATAAGGAAGGAGAAGCTTTTTACGGGTGTATACAATTAAAATAATCAATTTTATGAAGATCTACAACTTAAAACACTTTAAACAACACATGACTTACAATTACCTAATTTGTGTATCATAGATATCTTAGTATGTAATACTATGTGTACATTATATTATCACCTTATGCCAAATAGATGTTGTACTATGTGTATTTTTTTAATTCGTATAATATAAATTTATGGAGGTTTTGTTATTAAGATGGATATTTTTCTTGTCATTATTAGTTTTATGGTTATGCCTGACTGACATAGCAAAACGATAACAAGACGAAGTTGATTCATTTTGTTATTTTTCTGTAATTAATGACCATTTTCTATTCGTTTCATGTTTCAAGTTAGACAAGAATAAGTATTTAAAGAGCGATTGTAAAAGTTACGAGTAGAATATGTTGCCTTGTGTGTAGTAGGTGAGTCACAGATTTGTCACTGAAAATAATATTTTAACTAACTTTTTCCTGTCTCCTGCGTTACCCTTGGTTTTCTTTGAAAATCATAACTGAAAATTAAACAATGATTTTATGGAGTATCTTTTCTTTCAGCGGGGGAAGCTGCATTAATGTCTAATAATTTATTCGAAATAATATTCGAAGCTAACAGACCTTTTTATTATTTTGTTAAAGTAAGGAAGGAGAAGATTTTTACGGGTGTTTACAATTAAATAATCGATGGGTGTAATAATCTACAACTTATTTTCTTACTTATTGATGTGGCGCGACCGCGCGACCATCCGAAGTGGCTCTTGGCCTACGATAACAAAGACCGTCATGCTTCTCTGCACTCTGTTCAAACCCGTTACTGTCCAGTCATCGGCGCCAAGGTTTTTCTGCACTTCGTCTCTTCAGCGGTATCAAGGACGTGCAGAAGGTCCTCGGGCCATTTGATACTGGCGTATACTTTGACAAGTTAGCCCTCCAAACTGTACGATCGTCACATTGGTCAGTGTCACCCACCCGGACTACGTCCCCGAGCCATCGGAGTCTGGCTTTCGTTCCCATAATGATGTTCCGAAATTCCGAACCAAACATCATCTAGAACTTACCACTTTAAACAGAGCTTAATTTACATTGGCAAAATTTATGTATTCTATTCTAAGAATAACGAAGCAACTTAAACCAAATAAATTTTGAAATATATGTAATGTTTTTTTTTTTTGAGACCAGGTCAAACTTTACAAATTTGTGGAGGTTATAATTTACTTACTTCTTGTCTTTCTTAGCCAGGGTTATGTCCCCTGGGTTTGTCTTTAAAATCATAATATCTTTATTTTACAGTCAGAGTAGCTTTTAATTTATACGAACTGTAACTGCTGTGTATGTCCTGGCTGACAAACAAACAACCAGAAACAAATAGAAGTATTTTTAATTGCGTGTTCACCATTTAGGTTTTTTAATGTACATATGTAAAGCTGTTGCTACTACCAGGCCTATGGAACTCTCCGCGCGAGCTCGGATTTATACCTACGAATCTCGTCCCGTTCACGGTACAAAAGCAAGCCAGTTGGTTGTCACACGCGGTCACGCACACACGCAGGGGTATGCGAAAGAAATATCTTCGTCACGAACAAATAACACAGCTTGTAGTGTGGATGGATGCAAAAACAACAAAACTAATTAAAAATAGCGTATTTGCTCTTCTGATAGATAGGAGAAGTAGGTAAGTAGACATTCTCAATGTAAGTACACCTGTACACCTATTGCTATTATTTTTAATTACGATATGCGATGTATGTCTATTTATGTTTTCTATAATGTTTTTCTTTATTGTGTAACATGAATTTCTATCAAGTTTTAAACTTTAAACGAAGTTTTACAATTAATTTTTGCTGGGTTCATTGTGCGGTTTATAAAACGGCGTAAACACTGCGGTTACTACACGGAGATATAACCTTTTAAAATGTTTCGCAGTCACTCGTTGGAATGAAACGCCTTTAATTATAGTGAAAATAAATTACCATGACTGAGTCTGACTCGTGACTCTAAACAACTTATATATTCCTCTTACGGGAATAGAAAGGGAGATTATTATCCCTTCAGTTGGCACTTTTTGTTTTTTAAGGACGAATCAACTTTTTGTGGCACACGGCCCGATTCGAAGAATGAAATACGATAACGATAAGTTCTGGTTTAGATACGTTCTCATTTAGATATAACATAACCATGTCATTTTGACGTTAGAAATATGGTAGATACTTACTTAGATCTTATTGGGATCACAGCGGAATCGAAATAAACGTCAATTTTGACAAGTCGTTCTTAAACGTGTCTTAATCATTCTTCGAATCAGGCTGACTCGCTGCCAAGGGTCCGTTCTCCTGGATCACTTTTTACACCATGATTTTATGGCATTTGAATTAACCACATATGCATTTTTGTGGTAGTTATAAGGCCTTTCCTTAATGTCTCGTTTACCAAGTAAGGTAGTACCTAAGCAGTTTTGCAAATAATGAATACCATGGTCCCCTGTTATACAGGACAGAATAACAACAAGAAATAGTGGGTAAAATATTGATTGGAGTACATCTTTTCAGTTGTAACGAATTTAGGCGCACGACCAGCGTTTAAAATAGAAACAACAATAATATATAACGCCAACCGCCCTTTCCTGTTTTATATCAAAATTATGAAAGAGGTGTTCTTTAGTGGTTCCTATGTTGACTGAAAAATAAATGTGACATTTTATAATGGAATTATTCGTGGACAATTTTTGGAGAAGGTACAGTACCGCAATAAATATGTCCCGTAATTTCAGCTGCCAATTCAAGTTGAAGATTAAACGGATTTAAATAATTATTTAAAATACGAGTTTTACAAGTATATATATATTTCTATTATTTTATCATAGTGAGGAAGGAGAAGATTTTCACTTATGTTTACAATTAATTGTGGATTAAAGTCTACCAAGAATATTGGGTCATCTACTAAGCATGTTAGTAGATCGTGATACAACATGTTGTCTAAAAACCTGCTACCATTTTCCCTTGGACAACGGGACAGAATAACAACACAAAAAAGTTTATCCACCCACTATAAAGTCAGCCTTTTAAGAGTTGTCCAGGGGAACGTACCCATGGCAACAAGTGACTGTGAGTGCAAAGAATGCAGTGTTGCCAGGGCTCTGGAGTCATAAGTTACGTTTCGTTTCCCTAAAAGTCACATTTTTGCTGCTTAAGTCACATTTTTAGGATTCCGTACCCAAAGGGTAAAAACGTACCGTAAACGTAAAAACTATTACTAATACTCCACTGTCCGTCTATCTGTCTGTCACCAGGCTGCCCACCCTTCGTGGGCGAGTCTGACTTGCACTTAAGCGCCAATTACATTCCTGTTCCCGATTTCGGGTCCGAAATCAGTCCCGATTTCGGGCATGATAATCGTTTTCGGGCCCGAAAAAGAATATTTTTCCGTTTCACTAAATATCAGCACATCATTTACAATATTTGAAATGTAAAAAAATGGTTCATATGCAAAAATATCAAACGTTGAACATTTTTGGCAATTAGAGACAAATTATTTTTAACATTTCAAATATTGTTAACGATGTGCTGATATTCCGTGAAACGGAAAAATATTCTTTTTCGGGCCCGAAATCGGGTCCTGATAAAGTTTGGATGTAATTGGCACTTTAACCGGTTTTTATAGTATAGTAAACACCCATATAATGGAGGCACCCAGACGGGATGATCAAATCGACCGATTCGATCAGAAAATAACCTGGCATCATACTCCAATGTTAGTTTTATGGTGATATTTGAACGCTGTAAAACGATACGTGGTGATATTTGAAAAAAAAGCGGCCAAGTGCGAGTCGGACTCGTCCATGAAGGGTTCCCTACCATTTATGATGTATTAAAAAAAAACTACTTACTAGATCTCATTCAAACCAATTTGCGGTGGAAGTTTGCATGGTAATGTACATCATATATTTTTTTTAGTTTTATCATTCTGTTATTTTAGAAGTTACAGGGGGGAGACACACATTTTACCAGTTTGGAAGTCTCTCGCGCAAACTATTCAGTTTAGAAAAAAAATGATATTTGAAACTTCAATATCATTTTTGAAGACCTATCCATAGATATCCCCCCCCCCCATGTTTGTTTTGTTTAAATTTTATGACGTTTTTGCCATTTGGCTACGGAACCCTAAAAAGCGCTGGTGGCCTAGCGGTAAGAGCGTGTGACTTGCAATCCGGAGGTCGCGGGTTCAAACCCCGGCTCGTACCAATGAGTTTTTCGGAACTTATGTACGAAATATCATTTAATATTTACCAGTCGCTTTTCGGTGACGGAAAACATCGTGAGGAAACCGGACTAATCCTACCAAGGCCTAGTTTACCTTCTGGGTTGAAAGATCAGATGGCAGTCGCTTTCGTAAAAACTAGTGCCTACGCCAAACCTTGAGATTAGTTGTCCCCAGCTCCCCAAGCGGGCCCCAGGCTCCCATGAGCCGTGGCAAAATGCCGGGACAATGCGAGGAAGATTTGAGCGTTGTAAAATAAAAAAAACAACAACAACAACAAGTGCCGGCAGAAGTGAAAACTTGAATAATAACGTTGTGCATTTTTGATATTTTGGAATGGTTAGGGAATAATTTTGCACGAATTGCTTTAATTATCAGTATAAAAGTACAATCATTTATGTGGTAAAAAACAATATTCATTTATTGCGCTGTCGTACACAAACATGACAATTTATATTACATTAAAAATTTAACACTTCAGAACTATTACAATTATTTAACTTAAAAATGCACAACGTTAATATTTAAGTTGCGCCAGCGGTCTACTGGCTTCAATGACATTGTAACAGTTTTTCGATCAGGTCACGAATCTGTCGGTCACGTGACCTGTCGCGAGTTTAACATTTTTTCCCCATCACAAATAGTGCACAGCGCCGCTAAAGAAGTTTTCACTTCAAAAATGCTCAAAAACTAGCGTCACCAATTTGTATTCTTGCGTCCACACCTCCATATTATCGGTAATAATCGGTGGTTGAATTTGGCAGCCAAATTGGCATTTGCGTCCGCACGGCCTGGGGCCTGCCGCGACAACCAAAATCATTAAGACTTAATTAGAGTGACAGAGAAAAATGGCTGCAATTAACGAACTTCGATTTTCGCGGTTATAGCCCTGATTAGATCGGACAATTTCATCAGATTGGCGAAAAATTGTCTTGTCTGGACACGGGTTCAAGGGCTAGTAAACTTGGGTGCGATCTTAAATAATACGAATTGCAAAACTAAACTTATCCAAAAATCGGCTAGCTTAAAAAGTCACAAAAATTGCCTCAAAATCGTAAGTCACGCACATGTCACACAAGAAGGCGAAAAGTCACGAAAAATGTGACTTTTGTGACCATCTGGCAACGCTGAAAGAATGTTTAAAATTAAATAAATATATACTAAACATATAAATAGTAACTTCACCTAAGTACTTATTTAGATGATGCCATGGTGGTTAGGAATTTGTCAATTAACTCCCCCCGGAGGGCTTAGCGCGAATCAATTCGTTTTTCATTCGTCTATCTTCCACAATTCTGCCTCTCTATCGCTCGAATATGCAAGTGCGATGGAGACGCACATAACGACATTTCTGTTTTAGATGTTCGCGGTAGGCTATTTTGCTTCAGTAGTACGGTTAAGGAATTTAATTACAGTATCATTTCGGAACTTGTCATAGTATAAGGTCTCTAGCGACTTTTATATTGATTTTCACTGTGACAAGGGACTTACCTACGAAGGGGTACTAAAATTAAATTCCAACTGTACATTTAATATCGACGGTTCAAACAAAATAATGGTTTTCAAATGCAACTCAGCCCAAGTGAAGGTTGAAAAACTTGCGCAGCTAAAATTGATGTCAATTTTATAGTTTTTTCTTCGGAACCACACTATATCCTAGTCAAAATGAGGTAATTTTAAGCTCATTAAAAATATTAAAATGGGTCACTCACGTATTTTATGTCGAAGATTGTCCGATACGTTTTACTCTATTACGCGTGCTCACGTTGAAGCTCCTCGTTATGGAGCGAAACATGTCAAGTGATCTTCAACTAAAAATACGTGAGTGTTCTGTTTTATTAGCTTTCGGCCCGATTCGAAAATGATTATGACACGTTTAAGATCTTTAAAAGATCAATAACTAAACGACATGTCAAAATTGACGTTTATTTCGATTCCGCTGTGATTCCAATAAGGTCTATCTACGATAAGTATTTCTAAAGTCAAAGTGACATTGGTTGCCCGAATCGAGCTGCTTCTGTATGTACCATATGCCTACTTAAATTAACATATTAACAGTTACTTTACGTTACTGCCTGCAACATAAATATGCGACGCACGTAATTGTATAAATAGCATGTAAGCAATATTAGCCTATAAATAAGTTATGTTTAGTTTTACCCGCTCTTATATATACTTGTAAACCAAGAATACAACACATCTTCGGCAATGTATGAGTTTACTTAATCTCCTTTCGACCCTCCAATTATCAACTTATTCGATGTAAATTATTCGACATACAAACGATATCTAAATAAGAACTTATCTAAACCAGAACTTATCGTTTCCGTATCTCATTCTTCGAATCGGGCCGTTTGTCTGTCTCGCGGAAGTTTTGTTTTTATTATTTTTAAGCCTATTAAGTCCCGTTTTAGTAAATAAAAATTATAAATATTATAATTAAATAGTCGAAAATCGTGACAGGTTAAAATCAGTATGACTTATTGGTGCCGTAGTAACCTTTTCCCGTAGGTTCGCCTCCATTTTATTTTTTAAATGTCTTTTCAGTTGTGGCTAGTGAGAAAAGCGCTAGTCTGGGCAATTTTAAAGAAACAATAATATTCAACGCTAACCGTCCATTCCAATATATTCTTAAAATAAGGAAGGAAATTATCTTTACTGGTTCATTCGTCGACTAAAAAAGGGGTAATGAAATAAACTGTTTAACTTTTTACTTATTTTTCATAATTATTAAAATATTCATGATCATCGTATCACTTTATAAAAACATAATTTTGGTGATTATGATTCTTGGAGTATTGCAATACTGTTTTCAAGTGAAGCTGTTTTTCTTCTGAAGATGACCTTAACACTTCATTGATTTCTTTCGTTCTGATCGGCCTGGTCAAGTTCAAATACCTATTTTACGCAACTTGTAAAAATAATAACAGCGACATTTTTGTGAAATGACTATGACTAAGATGGAAGCACGATGAGTTGCAAGACTTGCAAGAGCTTACAAGGACATCGTAGTTTAGCTTTATAAGATTCATACAGTTGCCAGCGGGTACGCCTAGATGGCATTAAAGATAATTATAACAGCGCCATCTTTGTAAAATGATTAAAACTACGTTGCAAGCACGATGTTACCAGAGCTTGCAAGGAACGTCGTAGCTTAGCTTTGTAAGGGTCTCTCAGTTGCCACGGTTTCAGTCTAGATGGCGTTGATTTAAGAATTTAAGACTACATCGTGAATGGTGGTACCTACTTAACTTCCGTCCATTCATAAGTCCGTCAGCGGGCTGTATCTGAACAGTATCTACATTCTGAAAAGTATGCAGAGGCACGACCGGTCGGATTAGTTATGGCACGGCGAGATGGCGATGGAATGGCCACGGGGTTGGTTTCTCGTCCGCACATCAAAGGTAATGGAGTGGGCCAGCGATATTGCGTGCCCTAAACCATCGCATGGTCATTAGAGATGCAACGAATATTGGCTTGGCCGAATACCGAATATCCGGCGGAGCCATCAGCCGAATATTCGATTAGAAGTTATGCTTAAAATAAAGTAAATTCGAACGCGCGCGTGTGTGCGTTATGCAAGTTATTTACAACTTGTTTCTCGCTGTAGGCAGTCTTTGATAGAAATTGCGCTTATTCTGCACGCAGTGCATATTTAATTGCAGACATTGCGATTATTAGTTTGCGTAGTGTGTATAAAAAAAATAGTTTGTATTATTTTTTCTCATGTGTCACATATCTATGAATAGTATGAATATAAAGGTAGTCTGAAAGATTATACTTACTGATCTTAATAATTGATTATTTGTAGTTTTTTTTACCCCTCGTTTACCGTTATCTACGTGTTAACGTACTATTCGGTATCCGGCCGAATACTATGCCACTATTCGATATTCAGCCGAATACTGAAATTGTGGCCGAATAGCTAGCCGATTACCGAATAGTGGCCGAATAATAGGGTTGTTTCCATCTACAAATCTTAGGGCAGAATTGTATCCCAATAAATTCTTTTGGATTATAAGAACATGTTAAACTACTTTTAGGGGACCTGTAATGACCATATTTTTGTAAATATTGAATTTAAAATATCTTTTGGCACACGTCACGTGACCAACCTGGAAACGTCATTGAAGATTCTGATGACGTCACAACTCTCGGATTGACACTGTTGACAGTTAGGCGATAAACAACAAATGACAAATGTCAGTTGACAGTTCGTATCTTCTACGTGCGTATGTAGTTATGTGTCAAACCGTAAACTGTGACGTCACACAATTTTCAAAGAGCGTTTTGGGCGCGAAAGCATCTGTTAAAATATATTTTGTTAATTTAACATATTTAAAGCCGTTTTTAGTATAAAAGTTGAATTTTAGGGCAACTTTTAGTTAATATAGAACGTAATACAAGCGTTTCAAAAAATTGGAAACATTGTACTATATATTTTGTTAATTTAACATATTTAAAGCCGTTTTTAGTATAAAAATTGAATTTTAGGGCAACTTTTAGTTAATATAGAACGTAATACAAGCGTTTCAAAAAATTGAAAACAACCCTACTCGTTGCATCTCTAATGGTCATCTCGCTAGTCCAGCGCTAGGCCCTCGTGTATGTTTCGCTCCGACTCCGACGTCGATGACGCAGTCAAGAACAATACGTGACTATGTGAGTGACTCGTTTTAATATATTTAATAAGATTGCTTGATATTTTTGATTCTCTGCCAAGTGCAAAATAAAGTTATTATTCGCCATTGACATATACATATCTAAGGATGGGCCTTACAGGCAATGAGAATGGGGCCAGTGCAGCGGTGTCACGCACACGAATTCGAGCCAATCGTGCAGTTTAACGTCACAACGCGATTGGTTGATGAGTTCGCATCACGCGCGCGATTGGTCGCAACTAGTTCCGTTAGATTGCACGATTGGCTCGAATTCGTGAATGACGTTACTGAACTAGCACCATTCTTAGTGCCCGTAAGGCCTGTCCTTAGATATATATTTCAAATGATATTCGCTTAACTGACAGAGATAGAAAATGCATAATGACTAAGAGGTATTACTTGATCTTCAAAGTCATTCATCAATCCGCCCGCGCATTACAAACATGAAATTGCAATATGTGGTAGAGGTATCTCGTGTCACAGTATATAAACATAGTTTATGTCCAGTAGGTCAACTAAGATAAGACAAACTTGTAAGTGCGTCGCGTCGGGTAGTCGGAGAGAAACTAAGAGTGATGACAAGGAAAATCCCTACAAAGTACATATTATGCTTTATTATTTACGAAAACGGGACTTCGAGGTCGGCAACGTGGTCTTGAAGAAAGACCTTCGAAGAAGACAATGCCGTTCACGAAACGTCGAAGGTAATTTTAAAGTTGAATGATAGGTACGCGATTTAGTCCCATTTTAGTTTTTTTTTATACTACGTCGGTGGCAAACAAGCATACGGCCCGCCTGATGGTAAGCAGTATTCGTAGCCTATGTACGCCTGCAATTCCAGAGTACTTACATGCGCGTTGCCGACCCTAATCCTTTATATTTTGAATTCAGAACACGCTTGCAGCGGTACTGGGTATATTCGACCCAGTACATTTGTCTGGGTAATTGACGAGTTAAGGTGGCTCCAGCCAACTATTTTTGATAAATTGTAGCGCTTTTTTAGATCTTTATACGGTTGCCTTATGCTCTTATTATTATTTATATATATATAGCAAAATTGAGAATTTTCTCTAGTAATTTCATCGATTCGAACCTTGATGAAACAACTTTAGCTCGTTAGAAATTAAATACGATTGTAGTCCCAAAATTAAACATTTGTAACAATTTTAGCACAAAACTACTTAAAAATTGCTTCTAAAAATAAGTAATGTTATTTTTAGCGAACACATCAATTACTTTTTTTTAATAAAATTAACTAGAAACAATGATATCCGCGATAACAATGATAGCTGCCGTGCGTTCGGAAAAGGACCAGTACCCCTAGTGTAACTTTGATCGACATCATAACGTGACGAACGCGTTTGCGTTAAGTCTCATTTTGTATAGGATTTTGAGGTTCCAAAACGTCCCGCTTGGCGCGCTCTTCCTAAATCCAATACAAAATGAGACTAAACGCAAATGCGTACGTCAAGTTTCAAAATCGAATTTAGTTACACTAGGGGTACTGTACCCCTAGTGTAAATTTGATCGACATCATAACGCGACGAACGCGTTTGCGTTAAGTCTCATTTTGTATAGGATTTTGAGTTTCCAAAACGTCCCGCTTGGCGCGCTCTTTTTAAATCCAATACAAAATGAGACTAAACGCAAACGCGTACGTCACGTTTCGAAATCGAATTTATTTACACTAGGGGTACTGAACTCACCGCACCTTAAATTAATTGCCTCAACAAACGTATTAAAAATAGCAAAATTAACAATTTGCAGTATCTGACATCTGACAAGTTATTTGTGCAACAAGAGAGGAAAGTTGGTTTTTCTTGCGAGTGTTGATTTTGAATCCTGAGTAAGCGAAAGATTCTATGATTCTAAGTTAGAATCTTAAGCGTAGCGAGGGACTCAAAAACACGAGATGTAAAATAACTTTGCTCTCGTGTGACACATACAAGTTTTCACCTCAGCAGTGAGAACATATAAAAGGTTAAAAAAATTCAACATCAAGTAAAGTTATCCACATTTTTTTACATTCATGATTGAAAGGCATCATCATTATGACGAAAGCTCGTCTCACTCCCTGAAGTGAGGAAAGTCGCACTTTCATCACTCCCCGGAGTGAGGAAAGTAGGCTGGCTCGAGCTGCTGAGGTGAAAAAAAATAATGCTACTGTAGTACTGTGTAAACTGTGGTATAAGTCCTAGGGTCTGAGCCCCCGTCATCGCGCGCATCAATCAAAATGCACCAAATGAGGGGAACATTCATCGAAATGAGATCGCTTTGGGGTTAGGGTCTTTGCTCGATTTGAAGTTGGTTTGATTTGGCTTGATTATAAAGCCTAGATAGAAACATGTCACTAAATTATAGGTCTGCCACTGAAGTCAGACAATTGGTAACTAACTAACAAACTGCTTTGGCTCAGCGATCCAAAAAGAATCTTGGCCTCCGAAACGAGAGAACGCCACCTGTCCCGATCCAGCGCGGTTTCCTGCCATGAATTGGCATTCAGCCGACGCAGGTCCGCCTCCAAGACATCACACCAGCGGTACCTGGGGCGCCCGATCGGTCGACGGCCGGTTGGTCGCCCCAAGTACGCTTCCTTGACTACGCGACAACAACACAACACAACAACAAGACAATTGGTAAGGTGGGTATTATTTACTTTAACACATTGAGTACCGGGAACCCTCTCGGCGAGTTTTCGGTTCGTAGGCACTTTCCTCTACAAAGCGGGAAAATGCTGGGATCGGCTAGCGTAGCGCTACGAAAACGTTGGTACCGAATGTGTTATCGGGACTTTTAAGTTTTCTCTAAAGCAAAAATGCAGTTTTTATATTTAATTAAATTTTTACGCGTTTTAATCTTAGGCAAATCTCATGAAAAAATCACTCAAAAAGTAGACTATGTTTTCGATGGCAGGGCTACAACCGCGAAAATCGAAGTTCGTCAATTGCGGGCATTTTTTCTATTTACGTCTTAGTGAGAGTAAAAGAAAAAGATCCCCGCAATTTGCGAAATTAGGTTTTCGCGGTAGGCCCCAGATCTTTAAAAAGATTTATTGGGCGAGCCTATATTTGTTTCCAAATTCCTCAAAATGTGTTCCGATATATTTGACCACTTCGGCAGTCATTATCTATTTGACGCTAACTTTACATTCCTATAGCAACAGATAGGCAGACAGATAGGTCCGTTCACATAAAATGCCAAATGCACCTCGCGCCACTATTTCGGACAACATTGATTTAGTAAAATGCTCCCAAGGGGTCCATATATTGTATTGTGCACGGAACCCTTGCGAAGTGATTGTCAATTTACGGAACCGTGGAAGATGAATCAGTATTGTATTGTTGTGGGCTATTCAATAACAATATTTTATGTTCGGGATAGATTGAAACGTTAAAGATGTTTCCTCTTTATGAAATACAATGGGAGTTAGTAGTATATGAAAGATAAAATAGTGGTGAAAGGCTCCGAAAATAATGTGGTTTTCGTATCTTTATTATCTAGTTTTTAGCTGAACAGCGTTATAGTTGGGGAGCCGCCGATGCTTAAGACGCTAAGAGACGAAAGATGCTAAGAGACTATTCGTCTCTGTAATATTGTATAAAATACTTGACTTATTTGATACCTACTAGTTATGCATAGCATTAGTTAATGAGACTGCTAGCTTAGTTAGCTTAACAGTCTAGACGCCATTTATTTATTTAGTATAAATTTAATTTTGACACTTCTAGAGACTTAACACCTCTAAATCTTATTAGTATTGGTACCCTGACATTGGGGACCTTTTACATCACATAAGGGGCTCCCCGCGGTTTTCATAGATTTTAGACAAGTTTTGAGTCGTTACTCACACATTTGCACTATAAATAGAATTATAAGATAAACGGCTATCAGTTCTTCAATCTTTTATCTCCATTCTGGTCTGAAGGATTTTAAAGAAATGAACACTTATTTTTTGCAAACATTGTCTAAGTAAATACTTTTTTCGTTACTCGATTGTTGTGGAGGATTTTACATATACGAAATCTACACGTTGGGTTCGTCTTTGACGTCTCTAAAAACTGGTAAGAGATTTTAATTTTAAACGAATTAACACAAAAGTTATGGCCAGAAAATTAGTTTTTTGGCATAAAATTGTTCAACTATGATGCCAAATATCTCGAAGACAATGAACTTAAAAGTAAATATTGGATACTATATTGCCTAAAGCTGTTACTGTTAATATGATAAGCTACAAAAATATTAGAAAACTAAGGGATTCAGATCGAAGGTCATTGGCGCTAGGGAGCCCCTTAATGTATTATTAAATTGCCTAACCATAGAGACTTTACATCTCTGTTGTATTGTAGTAATTATTTATTTTTAAGATTATTATAATGTAATGTTTACCCAGGTAGCGCATTCAGCCAGAAGGCATGCAAATCATAGCATATAGAACATATTTACAAAATATTTACAAATTTACAAAGAAACTTAAAACTAAAATTAAAACATGTCAAAACAAAACTAAAACGAAAATACGGCTATCTCTGGTTATTTTTGGTAGATTTAAAAAGCTAGCAAGAAAAAAAAAAAATACACTATCGAAATACATTAAATGTCAAAAAGAAATAATTTATTTTAAAGATGAAATTGTTAAATATGTCAATTGAGATTTTTATACAAGTCAATGCTTAATATTATAGAATTCAGTCATTGAGTAAAAACAGTGCTCATTCAAAAACTTCACCAAAAGATTCTTAAAAACTACCTCGTCATCTACCAACCTCAGTGATTTTGGCAACCCGTTATAGATTTTCGGCGCCATTGCAAAAATACTCTTCTGGAAAAGAGCTGATTTGCCAGGAACTGGGTAAAGTTTATCACAATGTCGTACACTAGCAACATTTTTAAAAAGATGTGGATTTCTTTTGACGAACATTGTAGTCTCCAAAATGTACAAATCGGACACGGTTAGTAAGTGAAGTTGCTTAAAATATGGTCTGCAGCTGTCATTATACCGCAACTTACAGATCGATCTTACGCACCGTTTTTGTGCTTTGAAAACATCGTTGGCTTGGCTAGAGTTCCCCCAGAAAATAATTCCATATCTTAAAGCAGAAGATACGTAGCCGTGATAAGCAGACATAACAGCAGTGCGATTTACGACTTTACTTAGCATATATAAGGTATACGAATATTGCATAAGTTTTTTACAGAGATTGTCAGTGTGAGTCGTCCAATTCATTTTGTCGTCTATGTATAGTCCTAGGAATTTTGTGACATGTGTGCTAGCAATGTTGGTATCGTTAAATGCTACAGCAGTGCTATCCTCAGTTTTTCTTTGGCTAAAACTCATTATTGTAGTTTTTTGTAAATTTATTTTCAGGTTATTTTTATCTAGCCACTGTACTATTGATTCTAGACTGCTAGTTATTTGATTTTTGTGTGTAAGCACAACCGTACAATCATCTGCATACAAAACTGTAGGATGTATGATAGCTCCTGGGAGGTCATTTATGTACACAAGGAAAAGTAGGGGACCTAAAATACTACCTTGTGGCACTCCATAAGTAACTATTCTTTTATCAGAAAGAAAATCTGATTCAGTTTTAGTCTGAGGTGATATTCTTGTTATATTTGTCCTTTGAGTTCGACCAGTAAGGTACGATTTTATCAAATTGTACACATTGCCTCTAACACCGTATAAATATAATTTGTCCAGTAGTATCTTGTGGTCAACATAATCAAATGCCTTAGTCATATCTATGAAGACAGCATAGACTGGGAGACTATCATCCATTCTAGTATATATTTTATGTAAAAAGTCATATATGGCCATGTTTATTGATAAGTTTTTCCTGAATCCCTTTTGTTCATCACATAAAATATTATTCAATTCTATATATAATAGTGTCAGTCGCGAGTTCCGAAACATATCTCTGAAAACAAGGGTATGTTAATCTGACGGATGGTCGGGGTGGTCGTACAGAAGGGTAGAATATTAAGAAAATAAAATTTATTCGACCACGTCAGATATTAAAAGGGGACTAAGTGGACCCCACAAAAGTGTATATTTAAATAATTTGACGATTTCAGCAATCCTTGTGTAAATGGCAGGGCCACTAAGTTGCAAGAGTTGTTCTGACTGATTTCGTTATTTTTGCATTATTCCCTTTTGCCAATTTGAGACCCTGCCACTCGCTTACGGATCTTTAAAATCATCAGATTATTGAAATGGGCACTATTTAGTAAGTAATTAATTCATTCCATCCATTTATCTGACGCGCTCGAGTACTTCAAGGTGGTGATTTTTTTTACTATTCTGACGGGCAATTCTACACTCAACAAATCCACCTTACTCCAAAAATCGCCTCTTTGGCTCCCCAACCATTAAGAGCCGGTCAATACCCAATGTCCTTGAAATTGATGTTACTTAAACAGTTTTTTAAGAAAGACTATATGTTCATATTAATTATATTTCAAAGACCGTGGTTGTACTCGATACATGATTGAACGAAATCGGCTCGATAGAAAATAATTGCAAAGATTGGTCTTAAAATCACAATTAAACGGTTCTATGTCTTTATTGTTTTGACTTATGGGTCTGCAATTAAAATCACAATTTCAAAACATTTATATCTAAACCGCTAACGTGTAAAATATTACACTAATAATCCACTTTTTTTTATTTAAATAATTTTCTTATTATTCCCTTGCCCAGGCCCAGTAACATGCGACAGTGCTATCTCATTCACTCCGATACAAATAGACAGTGTGCGCGCTTTAGGTATTGACAGCCTCTTAAGTTCGAAAAACTGATGAGTGAGTTGTATTTTATCCATAAGATTGGCAAAGTAATTCGATGCAAACTTTTATATCTTTCCTCATGTTGCCTGTTAGAATTGACTTTTAAGTGAAGATAGTGAGTGATAAATATTGAATAGCGTTGAAAATAATTTGTGTTTCACTTGCAACCAAAGTTTGTTTATGTTTCACCTCTGTGCCTTGAAACCCTTGCAACACTCAAGATTCCACTTTCTCATCTCGCTTCTCTCATGGTTCAATTTTGGAATCTTCCGCTTGCTCGCGGATTTCAATATCAGCACGAAGAATTAAACAACAACTTCCCCTTCATAAAGCCTCATTTACACGGCGCGAGAACTTGCATGTATTATTAAATAGGTGGGTACTTTACAAAATATATACAACAATGTACATATGACAGACTTAATGTCAAATGGCATTCTCTACCAGTCAACCATAGGGCCAAACAGAGATACTTAGAGTTGGTGCAGAGAAAACAAAATTGAATGAATAAAAAAGCAAACCATCCTTATAAACTACGTAAATAAATAATAACAATATATAAACTACCCCATAGAATACATATTATAAATATAATAATGATGGAAATCTTTTCTTGGCGAACTGGGGCGGCGCTTGCAGGAAAGGGGTCTCGACCCCCGCTCCGGGTCGTTCCTAGCGCAAATGTTGTCCATCGCGGTTCAACGCGGAAACGCAGCAAGCGTGATGGGCACCTTTCCGTTGGGAGCGACGCGGGGTGGGTTGTTTGACTAGTTTTTTTTTTTAGAGGTTAGTTTAGGTTTAGTTTTATTTATAGTTAAGTTTATTTGTTAGGCCTTAAGTATTTTAATGATTGTATTATTTTTTTTATAATGATGGATATTATTCGAACTCTTGTTTTAGCAAATGCTTACGTAGCATCCGCTATTAGTCGATTAACCAAATACAGCAATCTAACAAAAGTCGCATGCAAGTCTTGATCCATCTAAATGGGACTTAATACAAATATTCATATTCCTTTATTGATAAAATTACAAATTTTACATGTCAAAAGGTAATACAATATATAATTAGGTCGATGTCAATTTAAGTACAATTAAGATAATAATAATCAAATTCAATTACAGTAAAATAAAACAGTATAAAAATAATCAAAACAATTCAAATATCCAATAAATTAAATTAAATCATTATTATAATATTCAGACATGTCATCATTATCAAATCAAATAATATAAAATATAACAATATAAAATAGTAATAATCAACACAATTCATACAGCCAATAAATTAAATTAAATTAAAATTCAAATCATTATTATAATATTCTGACATTTCATAAAAGGCATTTGTAGTCAGCCATTTTTTTAATCGAGTGTAGAATATCAGATCATTTTCAATATTCTTTGTGTTGTTGTTCTTGGTGGTGTTGTTGTTGTTGTTGTTGTAATAATTAACTATTTTCGAGTCCTCTCTTGCTACAAAAAGGCTAAGAACCACTGATATAAAGATCTAAAGTAATTAGAAGTGTAGAAGTGAAGCTGATTATCCCCATTTATCTCTAAATGCAATCCACGGATCCATATCGGGCACGAGGTAAGTGGGCCTGGCTGCACTACTCGATTCACTCTGGTTTGCATTTCCAATTCATTTTTATATCATCGGCCCGATTCGAAGAATTATTAAGACACGTTTAAGATCTTGGAAAGATCTTTAAAAGATCCATAACTAAGCGACATGTCGAAATTGACGTTTATTCCGATTCCGATGTGATCCCAATAAGATCTATCTACGATATTTCTAACGTCAAAGTGACATTGGTTGCCCAAATCGAGCTGCTTCCAGATCTAAACCAGAACTTATCGTTATCTTCGAATCGGGCCGTATGTACCTACATACTTCATAGAGTTAGACCAAACTATCTCTGCGTAGAATTTGGCAGTGCCAATGAGTAGTGCCTCCTGAATTGTTAAGTTTCTACGAACAAAGCTCGGAAACCGGTTCAATTTCCAAACCGTTATTACGTACTTGGCGGAAAACTTGTTAATTCCGTTTCGTCCATAAAACCATTATTCTAAAGCCGGTTTTTAGGATAATATTTTGATACAGTTCTTGTCAGATAAACCGGTTTAGAACAATATTACCCGGTTTCTGCCTACGCCGCTCATCGAATACACATGTTTATTTAGGTTACAATAAAGTACTTAAAACGTTCGCATTCTTATGAAAGTGCGGAGTAAAATTAAAATAAACCGGTATTTTTAAAACCGGTTCCAAGCCTTAGAGTTGAGAAGAGCCAAAGTTAGACTAGCTTAGACTGACTAAAAGCTGTTTCGAATTCCTAGGCCTCGGAGTTTTTTAGCAGTCTCGTTAAAGCACAGCATAGATAAAATATAATTTTACAAAAAAATTAATTTTTTTTACAACGGTTTGAAATGTCATAAGAATCATTAATGATCCCATAATCATTAAAATTACGATTAGCTTAACACTGCAAAATCGGATAGAAAACATCATTTTAGTTAAGAGTTCTGCTGTTCATTGTATAGGTTCTCGATACAAACGTAGTTACGCTCTCATTTAAAACGACTAGCTATATTGCTCTGAAACTTTGTACTTACAATAGGATAAGGGATATCTAGTTCTCTAATTAGTTTATGTAGTTCCAGAGAATATACTTAAAAAAACAGCGAATTTAAATTTTCCATGCAAAACTTGTTTTTGCTCTATATCGTTTGTTTTATAAAATGGAGCTATATAAACTAATTATAGGCATATATATACCTCCTGTCATTGTATGTGTAAAGTTTCGTTACAATCCAACACACAGTTTTAAAATGAGAACGAAACTCCGTTTAGTATGGTAAGGTGAAATTCGACTGAGCTTGCCGCGAACTCTTTATTCGAAAAGTTCCTCTTTTTAGTTAAGCTCAAGTTTCGGAAACCGGTTAAATTTCCAAACCGTTATCATGTACTTGGCACTAAACCTTTTAATTTCGGTTTTGCTCGAATAACCGTTACTATTAAACCGGTTTTTAAGAGAACAGTTCTTGTCAAATTAGCCGGTTAAAAGCAATAGAAAACGGGTTCTTTCTGTGTCAGTGTCTATGTTTACGTGGCACACCACCAGGCCGGCCGGCCGTTTCGTAACGTTCTCGTCAAATAAACCGTTTTTTAGGTTACCATAAAGTTATTACAACGTTAGCGTTCTTATAAAAGTTCAGAGCAAAACCGAAATAAACCGGTATTTACCGGTAAACCGGTTCCGAGTCTTGGTTAAACTCATACTAGGAGCCCGATTCACATTTAGCAACATGTTACGGTTTTGATCTTATTTTTATACGACCTTGAAGATCGCTCGCATGTGAAATAATGTTAAAGTCGTGCGAGAAATGCACGCCAATGGCCAAGATTTTCTTTTTTACAAGCGTTTATTTAACTTGCAATGTAACTATGTTTGTACGGGTCAAATCTTATCAACCACCAATCTTATCAATCAAATCAACCACCCTCACGATTAAAACTTCATTCGTCTGGCCCTTTATCAATGTCCATAAAGATATATAATAAACTATCACAAAATATAAAGGAAGAAAAAAAAGAACACCTATTTGTACGAAAATTAAAAGAAACCCTAATAAACAAAAGCTATTACACTGTCAACGAATATTTAAATAATAAGTTTTAAGATGTAATAAGATTACAATAACGATTATATTTGTATTAGGAATAAGTTAGTTTAAGTAATATTGCTACGCCCTTGCAGGGCTCATGTTTGAAACAACTCATTTGTTATTTAATACCTATTTGTACAACATGAATGCAAATAAAGGACTTACTTACTTACTTACTTATCTTGCAAGTTAAATTTGACGCTTTTCCCGGTTTCCGATTAAGCTAAAAATTTGGATACATAATGTAAGTCAGGTGACAATGCAATGAGCTGATCTGATGATGGAGACAGGAGGTGGCCATAGGAATTCTGTAATAAAACAACGCAACCTATTTGTTTTTGAAGTTTTAGAATTGCCTCGATGAGTATTAGTTGCCTGTGTGAAGAAAAGTACAGTCAGCGATAAAAGCTTGTGCCAAAAATGTAAATTTTGCCAAAACTTACATTGTATTACGTGACAATATTTCAGTTTATAATCAGGTTAAGGTTTTTTGAAGGTTGTTTGAATTGAAGTAAAACCAAGAAGTTCAGACGAGCGGATTTCTTTCAGTATGCGTACGATTAGCGGTAAGTAAGTGCCTCTTTTATATCGAGGAGTTCTTGGAGCACCATGTCACAGTAGAAGGCACCACACAGTAGATTAGAATGGAACCAGGACCTATTTTTTCTTGCATATTAATTATGTACACTTTGCAGTACGCTCCTGGCCTTAGTCTATTTCAGGTGAACAATTAAATAACAACACTTATGTTAATATAAATACTCTTTATTGTTTAACTTAAAAAATATAGAAACACAGTAGAAGTTATAAATCTTACAATAATAGGAAAGGGTACCTCAATGCAGTACTTAAAAGGAAATGTCAGCTGATCGCCTTCTGAGATTTGAAAATTTAGGTAAATACCTCCATCGCGCTGACGGGGCCGGCTTCCAAAATGTGTGCGATAAGGATAACTGCAGTTTAGCTGATAAATTTTGCTTAAAAATTTCAGAAATCGATATTTCCGTCTCGACATTTTCCTCCTCCAAAACTTCCAATCGTAACGTAATTTCGGGAACGGAATGAAAAACAAATTATCTGTTTCTGACCTTTTTAATTATTGTATGGTAGGCGTCTGTTTACAGCGCTTTTTAACGTAACCTAGTTCTTATAAAAACAAGAATACCGATCAAGAGTACTGACATAGGTACCGGTGATATTAAGTTTATAAAAAAAAATCATCACATTAGGTCCAAAATCCAGAGAGGAATATGTCGAGAACTTTTATATGGAAAAATTACCTTTAATGTTTGCTCTTAATTTGTAAATAATATTTTTAGGTTAAATTATTTATTACTCGTGTATTCTCTCAGTTTTACCCGGTTGATGGAAATCGGATGAACTGGCGGGCTTTAGAACAGGGCGGGACTGTACGGACCAGGTACTAGCTCTAACAACTCACTTGGAAGACGGTTTCCAGAAAGGGCTAAAGTCTGGAGCTGTTTTTGTCGATCTCACTGCTGCTTATGACACCGTCTGCAGGGAAGGGTTACTCTATAAGTTACTGCTGGCTGTCCGTAACCTAACCATCTTCAAGCTAATTTCCAACATGCTTTCTCAGATGCGGTTCACTGTGCATCTAGTTTCGGAGGCTAGCGACACCAGAGTGCTAAGCAACGGCCTGCCCCAGGGACGGTGCTGACGCCTGTTCTGTTCAACTTACATTCATGATCTCTCAAATATCACTGCCCGGAAGTTTATTTACGCCGATGACATTTGCCTTGTGAAGCAGGACCAGAACCTCAAAAACTTAGAGGCCTCACTGTCTGCAATATGGAGGTACTAGCTAAATAATTCAGGATATGGCGACTAACACCAAGCACAAGCAAAACAGAGGTATCCTGTTTCCATCTGCACAATCAATGTGCCACGCTGGAGCTTAAGGTGAAGTTCGAAGGATCCACGCTAAAGCACAATTTATCTCCTAAATACCTGGCCATCACACTCGATCATTCTTTGATGTATAAACACCTAACCTACACAGCTCGCAAACTCCAGACCCGAAACAACATCCTCCAGAAATTGAGCGGGATGTCTTGGGGTGCAAGTACTGACGTCCTGAGAACCTCCGCTCGGTCCTTAGTATACTCCACGCCACTAGAGTAGGACCATGCGACTTGTCTCCGGTACGCTACTGTCTACCCCCACCCACTGGCTGCCAGTACTTTCTTGGATCGCTCCGCCAGACTTGCGAAGAAAAGAAGCCCACGCGAAGTTTCTGGAACCAGCCAACTGTCGTTTAAGATCTAGCAATACTTTCTACAGTATCTCCAAAGGTCTCTTCGATAGTTGCTTCATCCTGAAGCGTGAGTGGACACATTCGTGGAACTCATTGATGGCTTCCCACCATATTCCTGCCAGTTAGGCTCTGGGATCATTCCAGGTACCATTATTAAAGGGTCTGCATGACCTCCCAAGACGGCACCGGTGTAACAGACTTTATACTGGCCATGGCCGCTGTGCTCATTACAAACACCGGTGTGGATGTGTGGAATTCGCGGTATGTAATTGTGGAGAGGCTGCCCTAACAACCCAGCACATTATCCAGGAGTGTTCCATAACGCGCTATGCCAATTGACCTCCTGAAGACCTGATCACCTTTAGCGACGAGGCCATCAAGTGGCTGACTGCTATTAATCTACATTTATAGCTCTGTATTCTGTTTAAAATATGCCATAAGATTAAATAAAAAATCATAAAATAACCATAACATTGTGAACACTGTAAATATCTGTATACTGTCGCAGACCAGTGCAGAGTGCGCTGTTGATTGCCAATAGAAACTAATTTTATCCTCGTTTAGCCCGCCCGGGAAATTGTACAATTATTTCTAGTAGTCAACGCCTAGACTTTTATTAGTTCGATAAGTTATTAGGAATATTGCTAGAAAAAGTCAAGAAAAACTAGAATAATAAAAGAATCGATTGATTTTAGTTATTTCAACATAGCTTTAGATAGTAGTAGGAATACTAAACATATAATAATTTCAAAATGATTTTACCCAATTTCGTTTAAATTCCTGCGTGAGTGCATTGTATTTCAAAATAATTCTCAAAAGCAGAACAAAGACCTCTATTGCCTAAAGTTTACTGCAGATTGCTTGTCCCGAGCGACAGCCACTGATTACTTTCTTAATAGATGAAGCATAATGCAATTCGTGCTCACTAACATAATTATCTTAGTACACTATAGTATGAGAGCGCAACCGATAAAATTCATTGTATCAGGCGCAGCTCCAATTTCAGCTCAGGTTTTTTTTTTATTGATATAGGAGGCCTGGTGGTAAATAATTACCGTCGCCCATGGACACCTGTAAGTGTGAGGGGTTGCAGGTACGTAGCCGGGTTTAAGATGGGAGTATGCTCTTGTTTTGAAGGTTTGAAGATTGTATCGGTCTGGAAATACCGCGGCGATATTTCATTCCACAGTTTAGCTGTGCGAGGCAGGAAGTATAGCCACAATGGAAGTAGATGTACCACTTAACTAAGTATGTAGTTCAGTCCAAATGTGAACTATTTCTTCAGCTGACTGCACCTAAACAAATTCAGAGCAGTAACGACCAGCTAGAGTAAGTCAGAGTAGCAATTGTCATCTGGTGTGATCTATAATTTTACAGACAACAATTAACAAACGTTCTGAAGTAACATGAAATTTGACATGAACATTCAAGTACGTATATCTGTTTCTGGTAGTTTTGGTACTGGTTTTCATTGCTAGAAATAGTAATACAAAGGCATTCGGGAGAGTAGAATTTTTACATGCATAACTTTTACTCGCTATATAGTTCGTGTCATCCACGATGACGCGCAAATTTGTCAAATCTAACCTTTAATAAAATGACAATACGATTCAAGGCACACATCGTCGTGAATGACATGTTCTATATTCTTTGACCAACGATTTTTAGCAATGAGAACTAGCACCAAACAAATGTTACGTAATTAAGGCGGGTTCTTGTGACTATTAAGTACTTGTGTGCCTGTCTGCTGACCGTGAATTTTCGTGAATGTTTGGTAGTGTAGAGTCGCTGGTAAATAGTCTGTGATCTTTTGCTACAGGAAGAAACCTAGTTGGTTATTTTATTATAGCCCCAGATATGGAAACAGAAAAATGTGGAGGATTTGGCAATGCATTTTGGAAAACGCACTATGTTTAGTATAGAATATACTATGAGATGTGATCTGAAAGCAGGTAGATAAAATTCTTAACTAGATAAAATCGACCGCCTCTTCTTCCGAGTGTTTATATTGAATTCCGTTAACTTCGGCATATGGGTGAGTACGTTTAATGAAACTAAATTGCATAGTTCAATTCCATTGTTATTGTTTATAAAAAGTAATTAAATGTTGCATATAACGTTGTATTTAAATCACAATAAACACGGACATTATATTTAAATCAACCAAACAATTGAAAACTGTGACATATCAATGTCAGTTCGAACATCGATCATCCGAAATAGTCCTTATGTTTAGTAGCAAATGTTATAAACTCGTACTAAACACTCTTCAATATATAACCAGGCCATAAAGAGGCCAACTGGTACCGGCCTGTCAGAACAAAAAGTTGACAGTTCAGAACAACTGACAACCCGATACCGTCCGGCGGACTGTTAACTGCCATCTGACCTTCCAACCCAGAGGGTAATCTAGGCCTTATTGGGATTAGTCCGGTTTCCTCACGATGCTTTCCTTCACCGAAACCTCACGATGTTTTCCATCACCGAAACACGTCAGGATTTAAGATTTTTGCTCCTTTGTCAGGTTTTTAGAAACCTCAACTAACCAGGCCAGCTAAAAAAATGAGTTAGAGCAAAGGGAAGGTTATGCTATATCTACAGCTTGTGGTGGCAAGTTATAGGGCTAGTGGCGCACGAACATTTTAAGTAAGGTTAGGGATTTATTTCGCGTCCGTCAAGGACCGTCCACGAAATGTCAGGATTTTTAGGGTGATGACAGAACCTTTGTCAGGATATTCAATTTTTTCTTATGGCAAGTTGGCAACCCTAATTGAGGTGCACTTCGGCCCGCCCCTCCGTGGTTGGGTCGGTGTGAGTCGTACGTAACAATTATTGTTAATATTTAAGTTACGAGATACAGCGGTTTCATAATCCATATTTTAACTATAAAATAATAATAAGGATTTTCAGTTGATGTAACTAGATTTGTGCCGTTCTCGAGAATGTTCTCCGTTTTGTATGGATAATGTTCTCGCTCGAGAATATTTCCTATAAGCAAATAAAGGCTGTCCGCAACCGATTTTGTGACACGCAATTTTGTTCGCAAGGACTTTTTGTGTAAGCAGTAACGAAATGTTAGCAATAACCTATCAAAACTGGTATTCGTAAGTTTACGTGTCATAAATGAAAGACAACTTTGGCAAAAATCAAATTGTGTTATTTATTTCATATTTTGGTCACACATATAATCACTAATCCTTATAAAACAAAGTCCCCCGCTGCGTCTGTCTGTCTGTATGTTGGCGATGAACTCAAAAACTACTAAACGGATTTTCATCCGGTTACCACGCATCATTGGATTGATTCTTGAGGAAGGTTTAAGTGTATAATTTATTAAGGTTCTACCCGTGCGAATCCCGGGCGAAAAATTTAATGACAAACCGCTGGAAAACGCTACGAATCTGTAGCTTACAGCCTCCCCGTTAAAGATGTCCCGCTCCTTCTAATTGCATTTATTTGCGCATCGGAGGCGACATGTATGTGTGGGTTGAGTTAGGAACTGCTCTGGTAGGGTTCCGTGCCGTTACACCGGCGAGAAACTTTTGTTAATAGATTTTTGGCAAAAATAATAATTTTTGGTACAAGCTTTTATCGCTGGCTGTACTTTTCTTTCCCCAGCAAGCCCAACACAATTAGTTTGCGTTGTTTAATCACAGAAATCCCATGGCCACCTTCTGTCTCCATCATCAGATCAGCTTCATGACATAATATTGCATTGTCATCCAATTTAGATATCTCCTCAAACAAAATTTCAGATAAATTGGAAATCGGGAAATGGGTCAAACTTAGCTTTCAAGATTTGACCCACACAAACTAACACACATACATACGAACAGGGCAAGTTGAATTAAATTAAACCTTGTAAAAACGAATTCCTGAGGAAAACTTTATGATAGAGGGGGCAAACGAGCAGACGGATCACCTGATGGTAAGCGGTTACTCTCCAGTAACCTTACTTAACTTTTGGGTGTCGGTTACAAACTTATCCAATATCGGCCAAAATGTCTCCGCGTGACGTACGAGTCAGAAACAAGAAGGTAACAACACTACACTTTTTTTATAAACTGATTGGCGATTGGCCCAAGTCACACCTGATGGAAAGTGAAGACAGGGCCTAAGATGGAGCTCACCAGTTCAGTAGTAGCCTATTCACTCTTGCTTTAAAGAGGCCGAGGTCATAATTATCAGTGAGTACAGATGGCGGGAGCGCATTCCATTCTTTAGCCATCCGCACCAAAATAAAGGAAGCAAACTTCATCGGTAATTATTAAACTTTAACTACGGAACCCTTTAAAACTATATCTAGCTGTTGTGAGCAACACTACGAGGCCTAATTCGATCCCGCACTACGTGAACTCGTTAATGTGAGCCGACAAACGTTATTTTGACTACTTTTTACTGGAAATGTCTTTTTTTTACTGAAAATGCCTTTTTGTAGTGGCGGACTTGGAATACTGAGTATTGGACGAAACTAATTTGCATAAAGAGGCGAGGACAGACTCGGAGTGCAATTGGAGTTTTTTTATGTCTATTTACTGATTCAGGGCGACAAATCAAAACCACATTTGCCTTGGCAAGTTTTGATACCTGGATGGCTAGAAGTTAGGAATACCAATAGCTTCTATTTCTATTAGTCTTCGAGAAATTGTATTTTTAAAGTCATTCTATGAAACTTTGAAACTCAATATTTTATTAACACGTACCTTGTTCAACTTTACAAAATGTGTCTTTCGGTCCGATTCGAATAATGCGATACGATAACGATAAGTTCTGGTTTAGATACATTCTCATTTAAATATCGTTTGTGTGTTGTATAATTGACAGAAGCAGCTCGATTCGGGCAACCAATGTCATATCGTAGATCTGGGGGCACGGCAGTGCCCCCACCAAGTCGTGCAAAAAAGTCACGGCCGTAACATCCTTTTCTCGAAGCAATTCAGACCATTTTCGACCCCCTGTAACTTCGTTGTGGATAAAACTAGAAGACTGAAATTTTCAGTAACCATGCAGGCATTGTAAAGACACGGTATATTTCAAATTTCATTCAATTTGAACCAGTATTTTAAGAATTATAACGGGTCAAATTTCTTAATTTTGTCACTCACTGACTCACCGATCATCAAAATTCTAAGGCACTTCTAGCAGACCTAGAAGCTTCAAATTTGGAATATAAGTAGTGTTTGGTGTATGAATCAAGGAAAAACTAAAAAAACTAGAAAAGACCGCAAAGAAAATTAAGCCCATACAGCCAAGTCTTCAGTTTTATTATGTTTTACGGCAGTTATTATTATTGCGTGCGAAGCCGCGGGTTTAAGCTAGTCCTATATAAATATAGGCGCATGGTAGTGCCCCTGCCAAATCGAGCAAAAAATGGGTATTCCCGTCATGAAAACACGTGTAAATTAAATTATTTTATGCGAAAAACGTACCTACGTGCGTATTCGTACTTATTACGAGTGCGTAAGGTTGTAAATAGTTCATAAGTCAGAGAGAGGGCTTTAAGAAAATTCGTTGCTGGTAGATATACATATATACAATAAGTAGAAGGTACCGAAAAGGAAAAAAGTAGAACTGTCTACAAAATACAAAAAGAAATGAGATCCCATCAAAAACAATACTTGTCAAAAAAACCAAGTCTCGCAACTCAGTTGTTCTGCGGTAAAAAGTTGTGAGATCCATGTAATACCAAGTCGGTTATTAATTTATTCAGTCTCTACTTAAGCGACTTTCTGTCTTAATACGTCCAGTCTCTAAGACCACGATCGTGGTCCATAACAATTGAAAATCAATTGTGTCTGGAATCTCCGTACTCGAAGCATTAAGTTGTTACGTAATAATTAACAGCATCTTATAGTGACGCATATCAATATTAAAATTCTTTAATGTTTTATATAAATATATTGAGACTTGGCCATCGCCTGAAAACACGTGTAAATTCAATCGCCTGAAAACACATGTAAATTCAATTATTTAGTGCGATGGCCAAGTCTCAATATATTTATATAAAACATTAAAGAATTTTAATATTGATATGCGTCACTATAAGATGCTGTTAATTATTACGTAACAACTTAATGCTTCGAGTACGGAGATTCCAGACACAATTGATTTTCAATTGTTATGGACCACGATCGTGGTCTTAGAGACTGGACGTATTAAGACAGAAAGTCGCTTAAGTAGAGACTGAATAAATTAATAACCGACTTGGTATTACATGGATCTCACAACTTTTTACCGCAGAACAACTGAGTTGCGAGACTTGGTTTTTTTGACAAGTATTCTTTTTGATATGGGATATATCATATTGGGATCACAGTGGAATCGAAATAAACGTCAATGTCGTTTAGTTATCGATCTTTCCAAGATCTTAAACGTGTCTAATAATTGTTCGAATCGGGCCGTGTATTACGAAAATGAAATACTTTTTTTTTACCCCTGAATCAAAACTTTTGGTAGCATCAAGCCATTACCTGGAGATACTAGTCACAAAAAGTTCTATTACCTTCTAATATAATTATACTGTGTTAACTACTAGTCTACCTTCCAACACAAAATAAACACAGCTATACTTTAAGCCTTTATAAACTAAATTATATTTCAAATTGTTAAAATTAAATATGTAACAAACTACCTAAAAAAAAGAAATGTATTGTATATTGCTATTATAAGTTAAGAAGTAAATATACCTAAATGTAATCTGAGTGTTAGCATGTAAGGTTTATCTGTTAGTGCTAATATTAAATAAATAAATAATAATAATAAATAAGACTTTATGTAGTTTGTATATTTTTGTTACATTTACATTGTATTAATATGACATTGCACGAGCCAGCGGCCAGCTAGCTGCACAAATATTGTGACTCCCTGCATCGCCGGTAGTGCAAATATTTGTGTGACGAGCTATTTGCCCCCAAGTCTGTATTAAACTGTTATACCTATGTATAGTGTATCGCAGTACATACATAGAAAAATAAATGAAATTCCTCGTTTTACGTGGGTAATACTGAAAGTTTCTATAATTATCCAGTTAACCTTGAAAGAATACGTTTACGTGAATATGTTTGACGACCGGTCAGTACCCCTAGTGTAAATTTGATCGACATCATAACGTGACGAACGCGTTTGCGTTAAGTCTCATTTTGTATAGGATTTTGAGTTTCCAAAACGTCCCGCTTGGCGCGCTCTTTCTAAATCCAATACAAAATGAGACTAAACGCAAACGCGTACGTCACGTTTCGAAATCGAATTTATTTACACTAGGGGTACTGGTTATAATTGCTATATTTCGTCAAGTTGGAGCTATTTTGGACACATACCTATACATAAATGACAAATTTAATCAAATGACCACTCTGGCCTAGTGGGTGGTGACCCTGCCTATGAAGCCGATGGTCCTGGGTTTGAATCCCGCTAAAGGCATGTATTTCTGTGATGAGCAGATATTTGTTCTAAGTCAACGGTGTTTTCTATATATTTAAGTATTTGTATAAATCGTTGTCTGAGTACCTACAACACAAGCCTTCTTGGGCTTACACTGGGACTTAGTCAATCCGTGTAAGAATTTCATATTATAATTATTATTTTATTTATTTATCTAATGTTTGAAAAAACGAGTTGCGAATTACCTATTCGCACATGTATCGTACAACGTTTTACAGCACATATGGCCCTTTAAATGTTCGCCACAGTAACGTAATATGCTGATTTTCGCACTAATGCGGTAAAGTAGCACCATATGTACTGTAAGGATTATGCTAATAAAACAAAAATCTACTACAGTTTTTGAAATTATAGAAACTTTCAGTATGACCTAAGTAGCATATGAAAACAATTTTTGAAATCGGTTCATTTGATAGAGAATTATCGTCGAAAAACCAACATAGATACGTGCATTACAGTGCGCGAATTAGTTACACAATTTGCCGATAGATGGCGCTGTACACAATTATAATTAGTATAGGTACTAGTATTATATGATCTGTGGTATAGGTACTTCTGACCAAAAGTCTTTCGCCTGTATGGTTACACGAGATAATTCAAAGTTCGTACGGAACCCTCGGTGCGCGAGTAAAACGATCTCTCGCTTGACCGTTTTTTTTTTACTTTACGTCATACGTATACATATTGCCATATGTAAGCTGTTTGTAGCGACACTACAGGGCCAAATAAAATCTTGAAAGTTTTTTATACATTGAATATATTCATATACTTATAAACTTTTCTTATAATACGAATCGCAAAAACATCATCAAACATACGAGTAAGCTAACATAATTCATACTCCAATATGTTCCAAGTTAATCCGAGCATAAGTAGCTTACATTATTAGCCCGTAAATGCGAAGATCGAACTAATACTATAAGCTCTATTAGAAATATGAACTTTAATACTTTAATTATAAAGTTCAATTCATGAATACAATTTGAAAATATGGGAGGTAATTCTTGAAATGTATTGCAAATCAAGGACATGTTGAAATAGGAATTAGGAAAGTTGTTTTAAAGTTACTTATTCATATCTATAAGTAGATTATCCTTATTAACTTAGCGCCACTTGCACCATCCCACTAACCCGGGGTTAACCGGTTAAACCTGGAGTAACCATGGTTACAAGTACAATTTGACACTGGGTTAACCGGTTAAACCTGGAGTAACCATGGTTACCAGTACAATTTGACACTGGGTTAACCGGTTAAATCTGGAGTAACCATGGTTACCAGTACAATTTGACAGTGGGTTAGCAGGTTAACCGGTTAACCCCGGGTTAGTGGGATGGTGCAAGTGGCGCTTAGTGGACTGCATCTACGTCACGGACTTTAATTGTTGAGCCTTTTAGGGTTTTCTTTAGATTGGAGAAGTCATAGCAAACAAACAAGAAAGGAACAGGGCCACTTTCACATGTAATTATTTTACAAACATAAAAATAACAAAATACTGTTACAAGTATGGAATCAATTAAATATTAGATACTTTAATAAAGATTGGACCCGGGTACGTCCTTAAACTACGTCCACGTCCCCAAACGTTGACGAATGACCTAATATTACGCTTTAAATGTAATAATTAATTAATTAAGTATTCAAAATTATTTATATATTATATATATCGTTGTCTAAGTACCCTCAACACAAGCCTTATTGAGCTTACTGTGGGACTTGGTCAATGTGTGTAATAATGTCCTATAATATTTATTTATTTATTTATTTAATTAATTAAATCTCTTTTATTCGACGCATTATTATGATTTATCAATGGAAATGACACTGTGCGAGCAGGATAGCAATATATTTATGCGCTCACGCACGTAACGTTATTTTGGTGTTACATTGGTAAAAAAATAACGATATTTTGCATGATTGTATATAACAAAGTTTTTCTATCAATTTAGCGCAAACGAATATTCGAAAGTAGATAGTTGTGTAAAATGCGTACATATTTATGCAGTAGGTAATAATAAATAATAATAAAATAAATAAATAAATATTATATGACATTATTACACAAATTGACTAAGTCCCACAGTAAGCTCAATAAGGCTTGTGTTGAGGGTACTTAGACAACGATATATATAATATATAAATATTTATAAATACTTAAATACATAGAAAACACCCATGACTCAGGAACAAATATCCATGCTCATCACACGAATAAATGTCCTTACCAGGATTTGAACCCGGGACCATCAGCTTCGTAGGCAGGGTCACTACCCACTAGGCCAAACCGGTCGTCTACAATAATGTGTAATGACTTAATAAAATGGAATTGTTTTTGTATGAAAATCGAACCACCATGTTAAATTAATATCAAAGTTGATCCTTTTGAATACATAATTTAATTTTCTACGAAACAGGTACGCCCCTCAATATTTAACTTGCTCCAATACAATTTCAAATCACCCCAAAATCAAATTAAGACAGAATCGATTCCAACTGATTGGTTTCTTAACTTTATAGCAATTGATTACATTTCACAAGATACATTTTTTTTCTTTCGGAGCGGTTATTTCCGAAAATATTTAATTTATCAAAAAATTACTATTGGAGACCCGTATTGAGAGACCTATCCAACGATACCCCATACCCCACACAATTGGGTTAGTACTAAATTAAAAAATAAAAACATTTCATATGGCAAGTACCCCATTTTTTGTAGTTTTTATTAACCCGTTCTGTCGCCATTCATGATTTATGCATCCATGCCAAATTGCAGCACTAACGATCACGGAGCAAAGCCGCGGACGGACAGACAGACGGACAGTGTAGGGGTTCCTAGTTGACTACGGAACCCTAAAAACGGGGGAGGGTGTTTATTCCCACCAAATGAAAGCTAAGTGAAAATACTATACCAAAATATATGTAAGCAGGCTGGTTTTTGCTGATTTAGTAAGGCACTCCGTTACCAAATCCTCCAAGATTATATTGTATCATGAAATATGTATGTGTTGTATGGAAGGCCACTACCTTTATATTATTACTTTGTAATACACTGCCAGACAATATTAATAAATCAAATGACATAGGATTATTCAGAAAGAGTAGTGTTTTCGTTTTCTTTCTGTGAAATAACCATACTAGCGTCCAGTAGAACTGACACAAGAGAACATCATGTTCTCGTTTGATTGTATTATTTTAGTTTTGGACACTTAGAGACCTTATACACCTCTAAGATTTTATTTTATTTTAAATTTTATTTTATTTTATATTTCATTTTATTTTAATACCTATTTTAATGATTTGGACACTTAGAGACCTGTACATCTCTAAGTCAATTTAAATTTATAATTTAGTTTTATAGGTAGGCACTCCTTATGAATAATATGTAGTCGCGTTTATGTGGCGCTATGCCGTTTTTAATGTAACTTACAAGCACAAATGTTGTATCTCACAATTTTTTTATTATATTTATATTAATACAACCCGGCAGCTTGAACATGTCATGCTCGCTTAAAAGTCTTAACTTACGGTGGCGTCGTTGATCGGGTCGCCACTTTCCCGAATGAAGGTTGAGGGAGGCGATGGCTGAGATACACGTCATACTCGTGAACGGGTGCTGTTTGTGGAGACCGGTCTATTTAAGCTTACACGGGGTACAGGTTATGTTAAAGTATGTACTTAACTTTACTTTTGAGTGACATTAACGTGAGACACTTCATTCGGTTTTTGTCTGTTTTAATTTTTTTGTCTTTTAATTATTTATATAAGAATTCAAGCCTTGGCGACCCTCTACATCTCTAAGGATAATTTAATATATTTTTTATATTTTATCTCTGACACTTAGAGACTTATACATCTCTAAAGAATTTTAGTATTTTATGGTTTTATTTTTTTATCAGTTTTTTTTTTGTGTAATTTGACATTTAGAGACAGTATACATCTCTAATAAAGTATTTATTATTTCATAGATTCGATATTTGTAATTGTTTTTTTTTTTTAATTTATTGTTTGTAAAAATGGACATGTAAAAGTGCCCCTGTGGCCTATTTGCTGAATAAATGTTTGATATTTGATTTGATATTTAGTCTGTTTAATTTTTTTGTTAGGAGAGCGTAACACTACCATAGTTTACCCTTTGAAGCGTACTACTCGATCGGAGAATACCTGTCTGATTCAGAGTATTAATTAAGTAGGTATATGTACGAATGTCAATTATTAAATTATATTATTAAAGTTCTCATTTAGATATCGATTGTATGTCGTGTAATTGACAGAAGCAGCTCGATTCGGGCAACCAATGTCACTTTGACGTTAGAAATATCGTAGATAGATCTTATTGGGATCACAGCGGAATCGAAATACACGTCAATTTTGACATGTCGTTTAGCTATCGATCTTTTAAAGATCTTTCCAAGATCTTAAACGTGTCTTTATCATTCTTTGAATCGGGCCGCAAGCTCCACTAAATTATATTTATTTTGATTGTGCTGTTTCTGTGATACTGTTGGTGTTTGTACGTGGAGTCAAATATTAGTCTCACTATTTTATAAATAAGTTAATTAAGATTATAATAGTTAAGCTTAAATTTAAAGTTCTAGTAAGTATGTATGGCATGAATACTCCATAGGGGAACACATCCCTTGAGTACTATCAGTACATATAATAATAAAATTCTTTATTGTGCACTACTAAAGAAAAACTCATTTTACAAACAAAGACAGGACTTAAATTATTAGGTAACAACAGGCGGACTTATCGCTATAAAGCGATCTCTTCCAGACAACCTTCAGATAGCGAACCAGTGGCAAGAAATAGGCTATTGGGCAGTGCAAAACAACAATAAAACAAGTATACTTACTTACATTTAGTGTACAGTCACGTCTGAAAATATCGATACGAAAAAAGTGCCCAAAATATGTATACACTACCTTAATATATGGGCAATAAAGGCGTGTATACATATTTTTGGCACTTTTTTCGTATCAATATTTTCAGACGTGACCGTACAGCCACGGACTTTAATTGCTGAGCCATTTAGGGTATACTTTATCACGTTATGTGACAGCGTTACTAATGAGAACCAGCTTGAACCTTAAATGGGACATCAATGGGTTTGACGACCGGTCTGGCCTAGTGGGTGACCTTGCCTATGAAGCCGATGGTGCTGGGTTCGAATCCCGGTAAGGGCATTTATTTTTGTGATGAGCACAGATATTGTTCCTGATGGGTGTTTTCTATGTATTTAAGTATTTATGTTGGATAGGTGGGCCGAATTGGCTACCGAATGGACACCGCAGATTAGCCGGGGCAGAGGCAGACCGGGGCAAAAGAGATGGCGGAATGACCTCAACGCTTTTTGCAGCGACTGGCGGGAACATGCACCAAACCGTGATGAGTGGCGGAAGAAAGAGGAGGCCTTTGCCTTTGCCCAGCAGTGGGACACAAGATAGGCTATTAAATATATATCGTTGTCAGAGTACCCACAACACAAGCCTTCTTGAGCTTACTGTGGGACTTAGTCGATTTATGTAAGAATGTCCAACGTTTATTGCATGAATGAATGACAATTGCATATAACAAAAAAAAAAAATTGAAGTCCGTTGGCCGGTACAAACAAAAACTTACTCGCTGTAAACAAGCATAATTCTAACCAAGACATCGTACGTGTTAAGACACACGTTATAGTGACTAATGCTCGGCCAATGTTTGTCAAACTTTGGCCCGACACGCCAACGTCGTCCGAGGGGTTGGCAGACCGCCAATCGCCATGAATCATCACGACACAGGGGTTTTATTACTCGTCCCTTACAGAGAAACTCACTCACATACCTGCAATAACTACATACACAGACACAGCATTATAAAACGTTTATAGAGAGCTCAAGGACACATACATACATATAATCACGCCTATTTTCTGGAAGGGTAGGCAGAGACCACGGATTTCCACTTGCTACGATCCTGACATACCTCTTTCGCTTCCTTCACTTTCATAACATTCTTTACGCTCGCCGGTTTAGGGTGCTCTTCACCTGGTCTTTCTTCAGGATTTCCCCGATTTGATCAGAGGTCTTCCAGCTCCCTCTTCTACTTCTCCCATATACCCTCTTTTTGTTAGCCTTCTTTCACTCATTCTTTCCACGTGTCCATATCAACATACCTTTCTCAATTTTTATCACTAAATCTTCGTTCAGTCCACACTTTTTCCTTATCACAATGTTCCTAATTCTATTTTGTTATCTCACACCATACTTACACACTTTTCAACGCTCTCATTTTCAATGCATTCATTTGGCTCTGATGCCTCTTTTCGGCTGAAACTATACTTTTTATCTCTTCCTTAAGTTGCCATTTTATGTATTGTACATATGTTAGTACAAATATATATATATATATATATGTATTATATGAAAAAAATATTAAATACGCTTCCGGCAGGACTTCAATCCGCAAACTGCAATCCGTGCATTGCTCTTAACCAATTGAACTACGGAAGTCTACCAGAACCTCGCAAATCTTTCCATTCCATCGCTTTCGGTACATATCGCTTTACGCTACCTCAGAAAGTGTGTATACATAATGCTTGACGACCACTCTGGCCTAGTGGGTAGTGACCCTGCCTATGAAGCCGATGGTCCCGGGTTCAAATCCTGGTAAGGGCATTTATTCGTGTGATGAGCATGGATATTTGTTCCTGAGTCATGGGTGTTTTCTATGTATTTAAGTATTTATATATTATATATATCGTTGTCTAAGTACCCTCAACACAAGCCTTATTGAGCTTACTGTGGGACTAAGTCAATTTGTGTAATAATGGCCTATAATATTTATTTATTTATTATAATGGTAGGAATGGAAGGATTTGCGAGGTTCTGGTAGGCTTCCGTAGCTTCATTGGTTAAGAGCAACGCACGGATTGTAAAGGTTGCAAGACCTGCCAGGAGCGTAAAATTTCCCATTTATTATTATTATTTATTTATACTTTGTGGTGAAATTAATGCCTTAAGGCATTCTCTGCCTGTCAACCACTGGGTCAAAAATAGACGTAACGATTTTCCTTGAATATAAAAATTTTGCTGGTTTTACCGCGACTCGACAAGCGTCACCAACACTACGGCCAACCACGGCCGATTTGTCAGCATTACAAGTCCGCGGACGATGCCTTGCACTGCTGGACAAAAAACGGGGCACGTATTAATACAATTTTAGATTTACTTGAAATATGCCTTTTCATCACACTTGCTCGTAAAAGGTAGTAAATACACTACTACACTAGACCCTACTCATAGTGTTGCTTCCGGTGAGTAAGGTTGCCTAAGCTCAACGAGGGTGCGGGGTGTTACTCGTAGGGTCGCCAACGTGCACCACCTCTGGATTTGCAGGCCTCCATAGGCTTGACTAAACCGTGAAATGAACTGTCGCCCGCGGCATTTCCGTACCGTTACGACCTTCAACGGCTTCAACCCTACAAGAAAAGAGCATACTCCCATGCTAAATGCCGGTAAAGTACTTGTAACCCCTCAGATTACCAAGGGTGACGAAAATCGTTTACCATCAGGCTATTCGTCTGCTTGTTTCGTTTTATATCGTAAAAAAAAACGATAGTTTCTTCTCGCCAACCTTACAAGTTTATTGATTCTGGTATATATAGGGGAGACCTTTCAATTCAGTACCCCTAGTGTAACTTTGATCGACATCATAACGTGACGAACGCGTTTGCGTTAAGTCTCATTTTGTATAGGATTTTGAGGTTCCAAAACGTCCCGCTTGGCGCGCTCTTTCGAAATCCAATACAAAATGAGACTAAACGCAAACGCGTACGTCACGTTTGGAAATCGAATTTATTTACACTAGGGGTACAGTTATGTCTACGGTTGAGATTTGTGCAATGGGTAGACAGGTTAGGAATAGGTATCAACAACAACTTGGTGCCCCTCATCACATCCTACGTCGAATATTGAACCAATAAAAAAATTATCTAACCCACCCTGGGTTTTGCTCGCACCGTAGTTTTTTTTTTTTTTTTTTTTTTTTATGATAAAGGAGACAAAAAGGAGACGAATCGCCGACGAACTAACAAGTTGAAGAAATGAAATCCGAGAACGAAGGTGTTCATTAAATTTTGAAAAGATGTGTCCCGCCGAGTTTCTTGCCGGTCCATATTGGGATACCCTCCTCCAATTGAGGGGGGGATTTAAATCTTCTCGGGTCAGAGGTGTAGGGTTAGAGCCGGTGTAGCTTTATTTGACGTTCATAAACGCATTGTAATATGCCTACTTGAATAATAAATATCTTTATCTTTATCTTTAACACTTCGCTCATACTACGTTACACAAAATTTCGAGTTTTTGCCTTGTCACGCTTTTTCCTATCTCTTTAACATGTACATGTCACATTTGGTATGGAAGAAACCGGTTTTAATTGTTCTAAACCGGTTAATCTGACAAGAACTTTATGGAAATATTTTCATAAAAACCGGTTTAAAAAAACCGTTTCAAAGCCGAAATAAAAAGGTAAATTAATAAAAAAGGATGATTATAAAGATAAATTAATATTATTACTTCTCCGCTACCTAAAGGTCGTCTGGTAGAGATCTCTCTTTAGCGATAAGACCGCTTGTTGTCACCTCTGTCTTCATGTATTGTGTATGTGTATCTGTAAATGTTATTTTGAGGTTGAGCAATAAAGAGGATTTGTATTGTATTGTATTGTTGTGCGCCAAGTAGGTGCGTAACATGATAACGGTTTGGAAATTTAACCGCTTTCCGAGCCTTGCTAATTAGTAAGACCTACATTAGATTGGTAAGCTTAAAAAATAAACAAACTGGCTGTGAGGCAGATAGAAGTTTATTTCAATGCAATTTATAAAATGTGTAAAATTAAAGGAAACAATAAATCTACAGCTGCATTCAAAGTATACGAACTTCATTTTACTTCATAGTACTTATAAATAATAAATAAATAAATTTACTGAATGTGTGGGCTTGGTCTTGCTCACGTCTCATGAATCACCCTGTATATAAAAAATATTTATAAATACTTAAATACATAGAAAACACCCATGACTCGGGAACAAATATCCGTGCTCATCACACGAATAAATGCCCTTACCAGGATTTGAACCCGGGACCATCGGCTTCATAGGCAGGGTCACTACCCACTAGGCCAGACCGGTCGTCAAACAACTTATACAACTTGATCTCTTCAAGTCTACTGTAGCGGTATTCTGATTTTTCAATTTGTTAAAGTTTTTATATTATTATTATGTGGCAAATTTGTGTGAGCGAGATATGTAATGAAACGACTCAACGATAATACGACAGATCAATAATATAAATATCAAAACTTTATCATATTTTATAAGAATACCTCTCTTTATATATCATATTTATCTGTCTCGTCGTGTGTGCCTGTGTCGTCGGAGGTCGCGGGTTCAAATCCTGGCTCGTATTATACTAATGAGTTTCTCGGAACTTATGTACGAAATATCATTTGATATTTACCACTAGCTTTTCGGTGTAAGAAAACATCGTGAGGAAACCTGCATACATCTGCGAAGATATTCAAAGGTGTATGTGAAGTCCCCAATCCGCATTGGGCTAGCGTGGGGACTATAGCCCGAGCCCTTTCGCACATGAGAGGAGGCCTGTGCCCAGCAGTGGGACTTATATAGGCTGAATTATATTGTGAGTATATCTGTCTCGTATAATTATAGTAAACACCCCTATAATGGAACAGGCACCAGTAATGGAATGGTATAGACAAATCCCGTAAAACAAGTATTTACCATCAGTTTTTAATCGCTGGCAACATTTTACCATAAACAAGAGCCAAAGAGCTGCTTAAGTTTAATTTTTCTTTGATATTTGTTATTTTGAAAATGAATGGCGTCATACATTCCATGACTGGAACAAAAACACAAAGTTTTAATTGGTTGATAATATTGAAACCAATTGCATTAGCTTTCATTAAATACATAGATAATATAAAGGACGCATTGGACATTCAACTTTTAAAGCGTAAAGTGGTAGAAATTTACAGGTGTCGGTGAAAAATCAAAAACTCTCCAAATTTTCTCTTAAATGTCCCATGATTGGTGCCGTTAACATATGTAGGTGATATGACTCATATGTCCTTCCCATTACGGAACAATGGTGTTCCGGACATTTTGGAGGCGTGCGCGGAGGCAAACACGTAGAGGTCCTGCGTGCCTGGGCTCGGGACCGCGGATATAATGATTTTGAATTTTTATTTGTTGTAAGTTTTAATAAAAAAAAGTAAGTAATCTAACAAACCAAGATAAGTTATTTTAAACGTCAAACTTCTATAAAATTATGACGTTTACTTTGACACTTGCACCGTCAGGTCAGGGCTATCAAAATCGCTGCCAACTTATCTTGGTCTGACTCTATGAACTCCCTCAAAAATAAAATTGCACATTTTTATAAGCAATTTTCATATTAGCTTTTGTGCATGAATTGTAACAACATTTTAAAGTGCGTGTTAGGCCTATGTTCATGTTTTTTTTTATCGAGCGAAAGTAAAAAAACAATTCGAATAAATGAAGTCACGAGAGACAATCCTGAAGATTGCTAATTAAATTTTTGGCAACCGTATATAAATAAAAAAGTGGTACGGTTTTTCAAAAAAACTTCGCGCCCTGAACCTACGGCGTTTTAAAAACTTTATTAACGCTCCTTTGTTTTGGCGTCAGGGGTTCAAAACCCTCCGGCTGTGGAATGAACTCCTCGCCAAAGTTGGTAAGTAGGTTATTTCATAAAATTCTGCTGTATGTTAATTTTTCAAGAATGTAGTGGTGAGCAACGCGTATGTGACACCCACCGTGTATAAATCACGGTAACATTCGGTCGAGCTGTATGCTTGTTTTGCCAAAAAACGGTAGGACGGCACTTTACGTACATACTTTCGTCTTCAGAATTCGTAAGAAAGCGTAAAAAACAAACGATAAACAATTCCAAATTCCCGTCACCTGTCATAAATCAAACTCAATCAAATCCCTCCTAATTCCAAATTCAAAACATCTGGATCGCGGGAGGGTTCCCGTCCGTCAGTTGACTCCCGGCGTCCGGGCGGAACGCGCGTGTTTCGCGGCTTGTCGAGCGAACTTCGGTATTACGAAAATAGTACGCGGTGACAGTGAAATAAATGGTTTGAGTGGCACAGAGTTTGTGAAGCTTTTCACTCGGATTTTTGCTATATTGGTGAGTTTTCCTTAATTGGAGTGGCTGTGTCAGAATTTTTAGGGGTTTATTTAATCGTTAATTTGGTATTGGCGCTCGTTATTTGCCGGATAAAGATGATCAAAGGTTTCCGAGGTTGTCCGTGGCAAATATTAATTAAAAACAAATTTGATCGAATTAGATTGACCATTTTCCACGATCAAATTACCTTCTTATTAAATATACTGCAAAGTATTTTTTTATTTTGTGATTCAACCGTAAAATGTTTAGCTCAGCTGGGGATAAAATATTCATTGGTGCGTATTTTTATTTAATGAAAAATCAACCGTTGGTTTTAGTTAAAAATAGGTACTTACTACTAACATAGGTTTAAATAGAAATGCAAAAATAGAAAATATAGTAAACATATAAATGGTTTTATCTGTGTATTTAGTCTTAAAAATTAAGTAATCATCTGAAAAATATGTACTTACGCTGAAAAATACATGACACAAAAAAAAAAAAACTTTTTGTTTTTAACTTACACCGAGTTAAAAACTAACTCTTATTTTTAAAATGTTTTCGATACAGGTAACCTATATTTTACTTTTTTTAATGGTAGATATACTTACTTATTACGTTTAGGTAATAATATTGCATACACACGTACCTATACAATTATACATATTTTTAATTTGTTCCTGTAATAATTTGTGTTCTTTATGATGATTTAAACTTTATATTGTGTGTTTTTGCAGCTGCCAAATAAATGATTTATCTATCTATCTATATACGTGTACAAGGGAGGCACTGTGGGTTCGTAATACTCATATAATTGTGGTTTTCGTACCTGCCTAGGTAAATACCTATTAACCTGAACCTTGGAAATCGAGAGTATAGATAGGTATACCGGGTGTGGACTGTAACACGAGCAAAAAAATAAACTGTAGGCCATACTCCTCAAACTAAACAACATTTAGCTCAGTAACTTTTAAAAATAACTTGTAGGTTGATTTTTAGAATGTTTAAGTTTATTATAAGACGCAATGTATTGCGAATTTTGTTATGTTTAAAGCGTGACAAGCAACGTTAAGTCAACTACACCGATGACAGTGTACGTTGAAGATAATATTTATTTTGTATGAAAAATAAGAATTCATCATTTTAAGTCGCTGAACAAATGTTGGTAAGGAGTACAGCCTACATTAACATTTTTTGCTCGTGTTATGGCCACATCCGGTATAACTAACACCAGCATACTTCTTATTTTTATTTTGCGTAATCTATTCGTCAAATCTTAACACATACAGTGTGTCCCTAGCCATTGGACAAAGCCGAAATGTACTAGCATTAGGGTATTTAGAACCAGTGTACAAAGTATCATAACAACCGGTGTAGCGGTTTCGAAGAAATTAACAAATTACCATTTTTTACTTTATAGCAGCCTGTATGTGTTAGTAGCTCCTAAGGTAATATCCTCAAAGCATAGTATGGAACCTTCTTCGACCTTTTTGATTATCTTTTTTATTTATGACACTAATAAGCTTCTGACTTTTGAAAAATGTCATCATTATCAAATATTTCGAACAAATTGTCAAAAACACTGCCAAAGATTAACACAGTGTGTTTCTTTTTGTTGTCGATTATTGCAAATAACTTTTGTTCGAAAAATGTATATTTTTATCTTTTGTTCTAATAAAAAAATATTAACGTCAGAGCATTCCTGAGAAGTAACCCTACGTGGGATTTCAGATTTCATTTTTTTCATTTCAGCAAGTTCGATTTTGAACAGGAATTTCTAGTGATTTAATTGTGCTGTACCTATCATAATGTGTCCATACAATGTATGATTGTTATGGTCCAAATATAGTCAACACCCCTATAATGGACGTAGCACCAGTAATGGGATGGTATAGAAAAATAATTTAAAGTAAATACCTATTTATCATCAACTGGCAACATTTTACCATAAATATGCCGTAGAGATGCATAAGTTTTATTTTTCATTGATTTTTGTTGGTTTTAAAATTAATGGCGCCATACATCCCAGGACCCAGGACTGCAGCAAAAATACATAGTTTTCAGTTTTAAGGCCAGTTTCGCGTAGCAGCACGAGATCGGGTAGTTATTAACCTCGGTGCCATTTTCGTATTTAATCACACTAACGGCCCGATTCGAAGAATGATTAAGACACGTATAAGATCTTTGAAAGATCGATACCTAAACGACATGTCAAAATTGACGTTTATTTCGATTCCGCAGTGATCCCAATAAGATCTATCTACGATATTTCTAACGTCAAAGTGACATTGGTTTCCCGAATCGAGCTGCTTCTGTCAATTATATGACATACAAACGATGTCTATATGAGGACTTATCTAAACCAGAACTTATCGTTATCGTATCTCGTTCTTCGAATCGGGCCGTAACTTTTGTAATAAAGAAATATGCCCTGAGAAGAGGTCTCATTTTTTCAGATCAGCAAGAGAAAAGTGTTTCTTACTTCAATTTGTTTTTTTATTGTCGTAGTTTATCGTCTCTGTGTGGACTTGGACTTGCGTCTAATTTCAAATGGTAACAATAATGAAACCAAATGTTCTGAAGCCACGGGTAGTTTAAATCAGCAAAATTCTATCCATAGAGTTAGGCGTTGATTTGAAATCTGTTGACACATTACTTTGTAATCAAAGGCATGATTTCCTAGGAAGGATCTCTATAGGAAGTATGACTCATAATTTAGGATTTTTATACAAATCCATTGATTTAATGCTTTTTATGCATATGGTTACGGTGGATTAGGAATTTAAGAGTTAGGACATTATTGATTGCTATAGATGATTTCTATAGTAATCTAAATTGTATTTTTTTTCTTATTTAATGCATGTTAATTATAAGATATGGAATGTTATTTAATTTTTTATGTTTTATTTACTATTATAATGTTATTATTATTATTCGAAGTTTATATACACGAGACATATTATGTAGAAATGTTTTAATAGGTATTAGATATTTAGTTAAATTTAATATTGTGTGCCCTAACATGGTGTCATGAACTGACTAAATTAATTGTAACACCTTATTATGTAACTTCATGACTGCAATAAATAAATGATGATAAGATGTAATGTTTTGAAAAGATGTGTCCCCCGAGTTTCTTGCCGGTCCATATTGGGATACCCTCCTCCAATTGAGGGGGGATTTAAATCTTCTCGGGTCAGCGGTGTAGGGTTAGAGCCGGTGTAGCTTTATTTGACGTTCATAAGCGCATTGTAATATGCCTACTTGAATAATAAACTATCTTTATCTTTATATTAAAGACATTATATATTTTATGTGTTTCTGTTTATTTTATTTTCTTGATTGGGGACAAAAACAGACATGCGCAGATAATACAAAAAAGAGGATATTGGTTTTAACATCATAAGTGCAACCTACATCTTGAGACAATTCCCACTAAGATTTATAAACTAATAATATTTAAGTCCGAACCTAAATGCGATGATTTCTGATTTCTGAACCTATGTACTACTTGCGAAAAGGACCATCGGCTGTCCACGTAGCGAAGACTAATTGACCTAACAACACTCAAGGCGTTCTCCAAACAAAACCAAATGGTTAACAATTTGCTAGTTTAAACAAACCCTAGCTTCTGATTGTCGGGTCAGTGACCGGGGTCGGCTCAGAGTCGAACCTCCCATTCATCTGGATAGAGTTGGAGCAAGGACATTTTCTTTCATATATTCAATGAAAATCAGTTGACCCACCCGTGTTTAAATTTTTTTACACCACGTCGGCAAACAAGCTAGGGTCGCTTGATGGTAGGCGACAAATGTAGCTTATGGATGCCTGTAACTCTAAGTTATATGTGCTTTACCAACCCTTTAAAAACCTGAACAATTTTTAAAGAACCCTATACCGTATTTTCAAATATTTGTAACGTTTTCAACCAAAAGGTACCACACTGTCGGTTGTCGTTGTCGATAAGGTTGATTTCAAATTGAAGCTATATGGAAATAGCGCCTTATTGACAACCCACAATAAGTACCTTTTTAGTTGTAAATGGCACATTTATATTCTGAAAAACTTCTTTGACGACCGATTTGGCTTAGTCCGTAGTGACCTTGCCATCAGGCATCCGGGATTCGAACCCAGGACCATCGGTTTCATCAGAAAATATTTATTTTGTTCTCGAGTCATGGGTGTTTTCTATGTACCTATTTAAGTATTTATATATTCTATCTTTGTTTGAGTACCCACAACACAAACCTTCTTGAGCTTACTGTGGCGCTTAGTCAATTTCTGTAATAATGTCGTTTAATATATACAGCGTGTATTTTTGACATGGTCGCATAATATCAAAGTGTAGTTAGTTTAGATTTTAATTAGCACATTTTCATAAGTGTTGTAAAAAATCGCCAATGTGCGAGTCGGACTCGCGCACCGAGGGTTCCATACAAACCTGTAAGTATATAAGTTCACCCATCACGGCAATCGAGTCATATCAATTATTTAAAATATTTTTATTATATGATGTAACTAAAAATTTAAGGTTTTCGCAATTTTTCCTTTATCTGTGCTATAAGACGTTGCTTCGTACAAATTTCAAGATTCTGAGTTCACGGGAAGTACCCTGTAGGTTTTGATTCCCTTGCGAGTGTCAAAAAGTTGCGGAAATTTGGGCATAAACGGCTGTATCTTTTGATTGCGTTGGCTTAGAAGTCTGATTTTTTCACAGCTCCAAGGGACAGTAGATCGAAGTATTTGATATAAATTCCAGCTTAATACCTCCACGCGTTCCTGAGAAAAAGGGTCTTGACAGACAGACAGACAGACGGTGGACGGACAACAAAGTGATCCTATAAGGGTTCCGTTTCTTCCTTTCGAGGTACGGAACCCTAAAAATGAGATGACTTTTATTATTCCATGTAAAATGGTCAATGGTCAGCATCAAAAGTAGCGGATCAAATAACGCTTCATAAGTATCTACCATTCTGTAACAGATTAGTAAAAAAAGTCATGTCTTTAATATAGGACAACTGGGACTATAAAATATATATTATACTTTTGAACGCGAATTTTAGAAATGTATCTATTTTTTGAAAAGTTATCCGGAATATCAGATACTTTTGGCGCGTTGTTTCATCCGCTACTTTTGATGCTGACTGTACCACTAATTAGTTATATTATAACTCAAAACGTCGCATTTAACGACGCGACGTCACGATTGTCACAAGTGACCATGATGTACGAAATTCATTACCGCTCTAAAACAATTAAAAATTAATTATGCTCTAGTAGTTAAGACTAAATATTTATATTTTTTTAAAGCCAAACGGTTGTACATTTGCTAATTCAAGCAACCCCTGGCCCCAGGTCAGTGACCGGGGTCGGCCCAGGGTCGAAAGTCCCATCTGTCTGGCCAGAGTTAGAACGGGCCATTTTCTTTCAATCCGAATGTCCTCACTTGCATTTATAGAACTTGCAGTTCCATCCATGTTCATCACACGTATAAATGCCCTTACCAGGATTTGAACCCGGGACCATCAGCTTCGTAGGCAGGGTCACTATCCACTAGGCCAAACCGGTCGTCGAATAATATTTCGTCGAGTAATATTTTGGCTACAAAAAATGGTGAACAAAATTAACTAAATATATAAATAATAATAATTATAATAATAATTAATATATATAGCAAGATATCTTTCATAACAGTATTTCCTCGTAATACCCTCAAAAATTTATAGTTCAGTGCAGTTAAGTAAAAGAAAGAGACATCAACTCATTTCGTTTCTTTCCTTTTAGGTAAAAAATAAATTCACTGCACCAATCTGCCAAAGAACTCCCACGTGTCCAGAAAAGCACAGAGTCACAGACTAACTGCAATGGCTCTGCGATATTTATAAACTGTTCTTTCTAAAGCCAAAGGCAACAGTTTTTTTTACGTTTTTGTCGAACGGCGCCGGATGCTTTCAAAATAGACGGCGCGAGTCCCCAGAGAGTTGCAAAAAGAAACGCTACGGGCGGTTTACGATAAAACAAAAGAATATCGAGCAATATGTTTTTGAGGTTTAACTGTTCATTTTATACACAACTTTACGTACGTAATATCACTAATCCTTATAAAACAAAGTCCCCCGCCGCGTCTGTCTGTATGTTCGCGATATAACTACATAAACAACTGAACGGATTTTCATGCGGTTTTTACCTATCAATAGAGTGATTCTTGAGGAAGGTTTAGGTGTATAATTTTCGGGTCACTAGATAAATTATAACACAGAATAAGTAATAATGTAATATTGCATATAGAATGGTTGTGACCGCCTTGCTCCGAATGGAATTACCTCACACCGCGGCGGCAGATTAACTACAGATTGACGGAATCTCAGTTTCAAGTTTCGGAACCGGTTTTAAAAATAAGTAACGTTTTAAGAACTTTATTGTAAACTAGATAAACCGGTTTATTCGACGAGCAACGAAACGGCCGGCCCGCCTGGTGGTGTGTCGCGTAAACAAAGACATGAACATAGAAAAAACGGTTTTTATTGTTCTAAACTGGATAATCTCACAAGAAGTTTATGGAAATATTCTCCTAAATATCGGTTTTACGAACGAAACCGAAATTAAAAGGTTTTAAGCCAAGTACATGATAACGGTTTGGAAATTTAACCGGTTTCCAAGCCTTGCTCAGTTTGGGCATGCGACTCCCTGTGTGATTTCGTATCGTTGCTACAAGTATATCCAGATACAAAAGTGCATACCGGCTTTAAAAATGAATCCCCTATATACAGTGGATACTCGTATTAAATTTTGCAGCTCGCTGTACATCCCGTAATATAAATACACCGCAACACTGTTACGTTATGACACGGGTAAAATTATTATGTTCAGAAACACATATCGGAATAGAAAAAATAAAGTAAGTAAACGGTGCACTTAATACCAGTTCCCAGTCCAGTCACCGTTGCAAAAAGAAACTCAAAGAGCGGCTAACGCTGGAAAGCAAAAGCACATCGAGGAATATGAATATGTTTTGAACAAACACCGTAATGAAAGATGCAGTTCATTGAAACTAAGGCTTGGTGAAAATACGTACCCTAAATTCGCCTTTATGCATAATTTCGCCTTAACTAGCATTAAATCATAATCACACAATAACTTGTACCATGGGCGTTTAAATATTTAGAAATTCAAAATTTTGGATTTAGAATCAGTTTCAGTACTTATTATTTTCACATTGAAAAAGAATTATAAGATTTATGGGTGAATCAACTTTTAATGTTCAACATCAAACGTACAGAGTCCCTGATCGATATTACAAATTTATATAAAGGTAATGAGCTTTATTTGCATTCCATTCTGTTCCCAGTAATATTACGTAACATTTCATCACCAAACATTGAATTGTTTTTTACAATTTACCCGGTTTTTAATGGTTGTCCGAAAGACCAAAAGGTGGTTTTCATAGTACGTCAAATTGTCCCTTTGCGATGGTGCACCATAAAACTTCGAATCATGAAAAAAAATACTATTGTGGGATTGATATACATACACATAATAATTTTTATGGATAAGTATCATCAATAAAACACCCATTTCTTATATTTGTACTAAACCGTTTATGAATTTCTTGCGTTTTAATTTTGTCCCTTGAAATTATCCGCGTCATGCAGGTCCATCGGGCAACCATAAATTAGTTACGGAATCTAAATGTAGATGGCACAGTAAGGCACTTGACAACAAGTTTAATTTCCTGGTAATCTGATAGGTCTAGCCACCATTTTGAATACACAACACTCGCGGCGTCAGTCGGTCGGGTACTGTTGGTGAGTGCGGGGTGGTTTTAATGTCTGTCCATCGGACCACCGGCACAAATTCGTAAGTACTTAATATATTTGAATAAATTATGTCGTACTAGATTCTGTTATATGTATATGTTACGGTAAGGGTGAAATAAAACACAACAAATCATTAATTTTTATTGTACGGTTCAAAGTTTTAGAAAAGTCCCTCGGACAACTAGTCACTCGGACAACTGATTTGGTTGTCCTTGGGACATTTTGGTTGTCCGTTAGACAAAAACGATGTGATAAGATTTTTAATAGGGTAAATACATGTGATAAGATGTTAAATAGGGTAAATACCCAGTCTTTGACCTTTCGCTTTGACATAAAGTTAATTTTAAAATATCAACAATTACATTTTTTTTCAATCACGGGGATCCTTACCTTAATTAAATAACTTGCTTACACGTATTTGATGTAAATAAAACTGTCTGTATAAAACGATTTTTATTTTAGGGGTTTAACAACAACTGTTGGTCTCCATTAGTCTAAGATTTTTTAAAGATTAGTCTCTGAATGACTCGTATTGTGATCTTTAATTATAAGAAAGAGACTGTCAAAGACTGCACTAAGTATAAAAAAATGTTAACTAGTTGATTTATGAAGCAAATCTTATATTTTGTATAAAGTTGTTGATTATTAAGAATTGTGATAATATTTCTGTTGTTCGGTGTGCTGAAATATCCTTTGGACTCTCCTTTGCGCTCTAAAATGTCCTTTGGACAACCAGATATGTCCTTGGGACAACTACGTTGTCCCTGAATTGAAAACCACTTATTGATATTTTTTTCGTTTTAACATCCAGAATAATTCATATTGTTTTAAAAATACAATAGCACAATACAAAACCAAGTAGCAGGAGGAATTTTGTTACATTACTATTACTATATAGCGTTTTAATTGAAAAGTTCCGATCCTGTGAAGCCACAGTTGTCCTGGGGACATGATAAGGGGAAATATTGTGAAATTCAGGGCGATATTGCCATATTTATAGATAAAACATGAAACTATATTGTTTAATCAATGTAGGTAAAATAACTGTTTTCACAATAATCGATGTCTAGTTTGTTAAAAAAATAATTTTAAATAGTTGTCCAGGGGACAGCAGATTTAAGGTGGTGAACTTTTTTTAGTAAAATTCACTAAATTCGCAAAAAAAGTGCTCTGCTCTATACATAATCATAAATTATAGAAAATTATCTTTTAAATAAAATAATGAAATATGGAATATAAGAAAAAAAAATATAAGTCCATAATTTCATCATGTGGATATTTAAAAGTTGATTCACCCTTATAAGGCGAAGCTGGGGACGGATGGCGAAGATTATTTTTTTGCTTTGAAACTATTGGTAAATACCGAAATTTTACGTGAGACACGGACATATTAAAACGGGTTGAAACTCACGTATTTTAAGTCGAGTGTATGTTTCACTTGACTCATATATTTCTAGTTGAGCAAATATCGACTTAAAATTCGTGAGTGATCTGATTTAATATCGGTGTAGAGGCCTTTGCCCAGTAGTGGGACACTATAATATAAGAATCTCAAGTATAGTATATAGTTTGCTATAATTATATACTAACATTAGCGTTAAGACAAAAATTGTCACTAACACAAAATGATCCAAGTTGGTCGTGAATAAATAATTTATTATTATTATATTATAACCGGCTAGCAAAAAATGTGTAAGTGTATTTTAGTAGCTTCCGGAGTTTTTGGGGCTTTTTGGACGATTACTATGAGACTCTGGATGCCAGCAAAACACACATATAAATAAATATTATAGGACAATATTACAAAAATTGACTAAGTCCCACGGTAAGCTCAATAAGGCTTGTGTTGTGGGTACAACGATATATATAATATCTTATACCTTTAAACGAGCAATTCTTGTATATATATTTCTGTGATCTCGGAAACGGCTCTAACGATTTCGCTGAAATTTGGTACATGGGGGTTTTTGGGGGTATACAATCTATCTAGATTAGTCTTATGTTTGGGAAAACGCGTGTTTTCGAGTTTTCATGCGTTTTTCTTTCGACGCAGAATATGGTCGCTAATTTCGTGCTGCCGGCCACTGCCAGTCTGGTCCAGCGGGTTAAGACGCGGACTGCTAAACGAGGGTTACGGGTTCGAATCTCGCCCGGTGACTAATTTTTGTTTTTTTTTTATATGTTCAAGTTTATATATAATATTTTAATTTTTATTGTTTTAGACAAGTTTAATTTAGTAAAAAAATGTAGCTAAGATTATCACCTATAGACCACCATATTACAATAAATAGTTATAACCGAGCAAAGTTCGGTCGCCCAGGTACTATTTATAAATACTTAAATACATAGAAAACACCCATGACTCAGGAACAAATATTAGTGCTCATCACACAAATAAATTGCCTTACCAGCATTTGAACCCGGGACCATCTGCTTCATAGGCAGGGTCACTACCCACTAGGCCAGATAGGTCATCAAACACCAACATATATACATGTACACATATTTTCTACTAAATATAACCTACTCAATCCATTCCCGCCAGCTTTTGTAACCTCCGTTTTGACGGCGATTTACTCGATGAAACGCAGTCAAATCATGGATCACAAAAACGATCCGAGAGCTGTTTCTATATCCCCTCCAAAGGGATAGCTTTTTGATTCCCAATGGCATTTGTAGACTATCTCCGACAGACGCCGCATTTACCTCTTAATACGAGTGATAAAGAGCCTGGTCGAATTTTTAGTCATCTATGTAGTCTAAATCTATATACGTAAACAAATGCTTAAGGCAAATTCTACGCATCTTTTGGCCTTACTGGATCACAAACGCTCACTTATGGAGAATTACCGGACAAGCACCCGTACACAAGGAGATCCAAACTCCCAAATGGCATTGGATTGGGCATATCCTCAGGAAGCCTGACACCCACCTATCCAAAGTGGCTCTGACCTGGGAAATGCCCGGAAAACGGAAAAATGGTCGCCCTAAATTTACTTGGCGCAGTTCCGTAGAGCAAGAGTTGGGTGTATTGGGGATGGGGTTGGGAGGAGGTTACCCAAGCTGCCCAGGACCGGAGTCAGTGGAAGAAAATGGTTCGAGCCCTACACCCCAGCAGGGGGTAACAGGATGGAAGGAAGAAGAAGAAGATATAGTTTAAATACCTATCTATAGCGCTGATGGAGCTCCCTCGCTGCAGCAGCGTAGCGTATCAACAATGTTTGCGGAGGCGCGCGTGAATAATTTTGCTGCTATTATGCTGTGCTTAGTAAATGAGCCGCTTCGTTATTATACAGGGTAGCGATTACCTTGGCTAGGCCAGCTGTATCGAACGAAACAGTCGTAAGCAACGCGTGCCCAAGAAAAAAATAGTGAAATGCGTGTTATCAGTCTTCTAATATGCGGCATCTATAGACGAGTGATCTGTGCCAGCTTACCGAGTTAAAAGAGCATTGTATCCAGTTCTTTGATTCGAGGGCTTCGAGAGTTCAATCAAAAATGTAAAGAAATGGGAATAAAACGGAATAACGACTTCTTTAGTGCTTTAAGTGGTTGGTATGGATAAAAAAAACCCTCTTCAAAAAACCCTCTATAAAAAAATCCTCTATAAAAACCAGCCGAGAACAAGTCACGTCATTTAAGATTTCAAATACTGTACAATCTCACTAATCCGGCACTAATGTTGACGCAAGAGAGCCGGACTACTGGAAAATTCGGATTACTGGAAATTAGAGCAAATCTGTTTATTATATTGATGTGTTTAGTATGGATGTGTATCTCGAAGCAATACACTATACTCATATACCGGGTGTTTCCTGTAACACGAGCAAATAATTAAACCATATATTGTACTCCTATATATAACTTTTATAAAATTATGAAATCTTTAGATTTTATTTATTTATTTATTTCAAACTTTATTGCACAAATACAAAAATAACGTACAATAGGCGGACTTAAACTACCAACCAACGGGCCAAACTGAAATTTGCTAAGGTGAGTGCAGTGTGAAAAGAAATTTAATATTATTTTCGATGTACGCTGACATCAGTGTGTTTGACGTTGCTTGTCAAGTTGTCACGCTTTAAACATAACAAAATTCGCAATACATTGCGTGTTAGAATGAACTTCAATGTGTAATAAAAATCAAAACATAAGTTAATTTTCAAAGTCGTTGCAAAAATGTTGGTCAGTTTGAGGAGTACAGCCTACAGTTTAATTTATTGCTCCTGTAACTAGAAACACCCGGTATAGGGTTGCCGTACGTCCCGTATATATGACACTGTCACCGTATTTAAGTAACGCGTCCCGTATTTTTACCCGTCCCGTATTTTCACCCGTCCCGTTTTTGTCCCGTAAATCAATAACGCTGTGGAATACGTATTTAAACAATAACATTAAAACAGAAATAAATATTTGTCACAATCATTCCTGTTTAACCACATTATTTCTATATCTATGTGACATATCCGTTCCGAATAATTATGGCAACTCTACTCATTGCAGATAATCATAATATATTTTTTGGAAGAAACCTCAGTGATATGTCAAAGTTTATCGATATCGACTTATGAAACTTTCATTTGCCCTCGCACTATTAAACGTCAAACAAAATTGCCCCCGTCAGACCGACGTATGACTCAGGTATGACAACTAATCATAATTCCCTATCTATGGAAGGTAGAGGCAAGGAACAGAATCTCCTTAGGCAGAACTGTTGCAAAAGTGTCCAGCTGTCACCTATAAATAATAGTTCCAAATCTCTCCAGAGTAGCGCTAGAGTAGTTAAGAACCTAGGCGTTATTGACGGAGTGAAGTGCGCTGTCTATGATTAGATTTTTTTCTCAAGTATTCTAGGTATTGTAGCGCCACCTATTTATGGTTTTTTGTCGGACACTTTTTGGTATATGGAGATTATGTTCCTTGCCTCTACCTTCCATAACCCTATCCATAATAGAGTGAAAGTTAAAATTTGTTTCAAGAACCTCCACCGGTCATCAGAGATAAACATCTTAAATTACAACGAGCACCCTCCAGGACCAGAAGAGCTAGTTTACCCGTTTTTACCATCAAATGAGAAGAGTCAGATTCTGTCACCGCTAACCACTAAGTTATTACTTACTGACCTTTTGTCACCCTTCCCGGGTTTCACGGGTTTTTGTTTCGAACGCGTGGGGTCAGTTAGTGCTTGACCCGAGCTTGCAAGTTATAGGCGGAAGCGTTTTTATCGTTTTTAATTTGACTCAAGTATACTAAGCGGTGGTGGCCGAGTGGATATGACGTCCGACTTTCAATTCAGAGGTCGCGGGTTCAAATCCTGGCTCGTACCAATGAGTTTTTCGGAACGTATGTACGAAATGTCATTTGATATTTACTACCATTGACATATATAAGGACGGGCCTTACGGACACTAAGAATCGTGCTAGTTTAGTGGTGTCACTCACGAATTCGAGCCGATCGTGCAGTCTAACGGAACTAGTTGCGACAAATCGCACTCGTGGTGCGAACTCATCAACCAATCGCGTTGCGGCGTTAGACTACACGATTGGCTCGAATTTGTGTGCGTGACACCGCTGTACTGGCCTCATTCTTATTGTCCGTAAGTAAGGGCTTAGATATATATGTCAATGTTTACCACTAGTTTTTCGGTGAAGGAAAACATCGTGAGGAAACCTGCATACATCTGCGAAGCAATTCAAAGGTGTATGTGAAGTTCCCAATCCGCATTGGGCTAGCGTGAGGGCTATATCCGGAGCCCTCTCGCGCATGAGCGGAGGCCTGTGCCCAGCAGTGGGACGTAGTCATTTCAGTTCTAAGTATGGGATTTTTTCTATTTCTGTGTGAAAATCTTAATGCGGTCCACAGAATACGTCTACTTACGAAGTTTCAACAGTATAGTTCTTATAGTTTCGGAAAAAAGTGGCTGTGACATACGGACGGACAGACAGACAGACATGACGAATCCATAAGAGTTCCGTTTTTTTCCATTTGGCTACGGAACCCTAATAAGTGCCTTACCAACCGTAGGTTCGATGAATAATAATATTAGGCCAAGCGTGAGTGTTTTCAATGGAATATTGGGGAATAACTAAAACATTAATTTATATAATCCCCTTCGGCGAAGTTGTAACAAAATCTTCCTAGAATTTAATCGCAACCACATATAGTATGTTCGTCATGTTTATTTTATGTTTCTTTCCTTTTTTCTGTTACCTTCCGTGATTATTTCGCACTCGATGGTCTCATCGGAAGATCAGCGCTGGAAGTCGCCAGCAACATGCTGAGATGAGGCCATTTCGTGACACTTTACTCTCACTATGTTCTCTTTTATGTCTATCTATTACTTTTTGTGTGTTTATGAATAAAACAAATTCTATTCTATTCTATTTAGATTTTATTCTAGAAAGTTTCTAGACTAGTTTTTTCATACAATTTTGGTGTTTGACGATCATTTTGTGAAATTCTTATTATTAAGTTTGACATATCTATACTAATTCAATGTTTTTTTAAGGAAAATAATAACTGAATCAATAAATTGCTCTGATAATCGCAGCCAAATAACACTAGACCCTACTCGTAGTGTTGTGTTCCTGCCGGTGAGTAAGGTTGCCAGAGCTCAACGAGGGGTGGGAGGGGGTTAGAGTCGGCAACGCGCATGTAACTCCTCTGGAGTTGCAGGCGTACATAGGCTACGGATACTGCTTAACATCAGGCGGGCCGTATGCTTGTTTGCCACCGACGTAGTATACAAAAAAAAATGTAGATTAAGATGATATTTGTAATATTAGACAATTTAAAAGTGCAATTTAAAAGTGAAATGCATATACTTGCAAAATTCGACCAATGCTGCCGTGACCCCGGTGGCCTAGTGGCTCAGGCACCTGCCGCGATAGCAGAGGACGCTGGTTCGTTTCCAGCCTGGGGCACTGGAGGCCTTGGTCACTTTTTCTTAGTATATGACATTAATTTCAGATTATAATTTAAAAGTGCTTGTTGCTAGTGTTAGCGCCTCCTTGGTGCTACCTTTCTACGTGGCTGGCCGCTGATCGCCGTATTCATTTTGAATTCAGTTTTTTTGACTTTGACGATAGATATGCCAATTAATTTTCTTATGGTGTGATAGATTTTATTTTTACAAAGAAGAAATGTATGAATTTATTTACTAAAACTTAAATATATAATAATAAAGTTTATATGTTTGAACGATTGTTTGTTCTTAACAGCTAGGCCTTTTGAATAAAGAGTATATTGACTTGACTATAAGTTTGTAATAGTTTGTATGTTGTATGCAAAGGTGCTAAGCGAATATTTTTGCTGACTGTATCTACGTACTAGCCAAAAACGCAATGATCTAACCGCTGACATAAAAACCCTTCTAAAAATAAATTGATTCCGCGCACTGGTAACCGACGTGTTGAAAATCCACATAACTCGTTTTTAATCCTTCGTATGCACATTTTTCAGTTTAACTGACTGCCATAACCGTTTCACAGCTGACCGCAGCACTTTTCCACGTTAAATAAAATAACCTTTATTCTATTAAGAGGATAGTGGGCGACCGCTTCTCCATACAATCCCCATTTTCCTCCCAAGTTAATATTTATATGGTTAATATTTTTAAGTAATTCGATGTATATTATTTATGTATTAATCATTTACTTCAAATAACAAGGATTCATAATATATATTAGATATGCCCGTTCGTTTCATTTTGATCGATTTTTTTCATTACACTTGCTCGAAAAAGATCTTATTTCATGCAGGTGTGCTAAAGGACAAAGTACTACTGTATTGTCCGCGGGAACCATAAGTTATGGATTGTGAAAAAAAGCAATAACTCCCGAAGGAGTTACAGTTTTATTTTATTGTGTCACTAATCCATACAATGATATCAACCAAATAGGTTATAAATGAGGTTTAATTTTAAAACACTGACTTTTATTATTTATCTTTAATGTTTATGTAAAAATATATTTAATTTGATTTTTGCATAATTTTCAATCATGGCTGAATGCCAGATCGGTCTGTGTCTTCGATGCCTAACCTGTCAACCAATGACAATATGTCGGACACATGTTGGAAATGTCACCATATTTAAGAGCTATTCCGCTTAAAATTATTTTTTCCTTCTCAAGTGTGATGAAAAACATTGTGTGTGACTCCGGGGGTAAAAATATCGCAAACTCGAGTCTTTAATGCACTCCACTGCGTTGCAATTTTTTCAAAAATCTAAAAATTAATTGAAGAAGCTATGGTTATTTAATTAATATACAATAAATTGTATAAAAATATTTTCCAAAATATTAATATCCAGGAAGGAAAATGGGGACTACGTTTGTATGGAGAAGCGGTCATCCACTATCCTCTAAATATCTGCAACGTTTTACGAAATAATCAAAATACGTGTATTTTGTGTATTGTAAACAAGACCTCGCCGCTCTCGTCCTTTATTTGCCCCTCATTTTGAGAAGGGTCCGACGCGGAGCGCTGGGACCCCACTATGTTAAAGTATCTTGTTTTCGTATCGTAATAAAACATATTTTAGAACATAGCCTGTAAATATTGGGATAGACTTGCTTCTGATGTTTACAAGGTTTCAACGCTCTATATCTTTGTTTTAAGCTTGAAAACAAATACTGTCGGTATCATCGACATATATCTAAGGACGTTAAGGGCATCAAGAGTGGGGCCAGTACAGCGGTGTCACACACACGAATTCGAGTCAATCGTGCAGTCTAACGCCACAACGCGATTGCTTGATGAGTTCGTATCACGCGCGCAATTGGTCCCAACTAGTGATAGACGTGCTTTTGATATATCACTGGGGGCCTACCGCGAAAATCATAATTCGCAAATTGCGGGGATCTTTCTCTTTTACTCTCACTAAAATATAATTAGAGTGACAGAAAAAATGCCCGGAATTGACGAACTTCGATTTTTGCGGTTAAATATAACCCTGTTTTACACAGCTTGAAAGCAAATATAACTGTTGGTATGGTATCAACTCTTTGTGATTGAATTAAAAACCGGACAAGTGCAAGTCGGACTCGCCTACCGAAGGCTTTGTACTTCTTACAAGGAAAGGTACCCAACTGTCCGGTTCCGATTTGATTTATATTTATATATGTTATAGAGTAGTCTAAAATAATAGACACGTATTTTTTTTAGCTGCCCAAACTCAACTTATTGGGAGAAATTGTCCTCCAAAGTACTAAAAAATTACTAAATCTTCTGACTCCTATAGAAAGTGATGCTCAAGCAACTTGCTAGTTAATGGCTGGTTTGAGTATATGTTTGAGAGCAGGAAAAAATAATGAGCACGTGTTTTGTTATATCGACTGAAACTATTTTTTCCTAAAATCCGGGGTTAACTGGTTAAACCATTTTGTTTTATTATGTGCTGTATGTTTCCCATTAAATGTAATTTATTATTAGAATGTCGCAATAAAACGAGTAAAAGTAAAAAAAAAAAAAAAGTTAAACCAATAACTCAGTGTCAAATTGTACTTACTGGTAACTATGGAAACTCCAGGTTTAACCGGTTAACCTCGGGTTAGTGATTGGCGCAAGTGGCCCTAAGAGATAACTGTCTTACGATACCGATCTGTCAGTGTCAAAAATGACGTTTTTACGTCCTTACTTACAGTGATGATGCTGCAATAAAGGCTACAAATGGACACCACTCAGCATATGCTCTAACATATATATGCTACAGCGCTGATCTTCCGTGGAGCCCAGGGCAAGAAGGTAGCTCAGAAGATTTGACACTGGGTTAGCGGTTTAACTGGTTAATCCCGGGTTAGTGGGATGGTGCAAGTGGCGCTTAGAAGCATTATCCGAATACGGCCATGTCATGATCTAGACGGCACGCAAAATAGCATGCGATTTTAATTACATTGCGGACTATTGAAGTTACAACCACTTCAGTCGACTGATCAATACCGCAATGTAATGAAACTCGCATGGGAATTCTCGAGTAAGGTCTTTAACCCTTTACCAGGCCAAGGGATATATTTCACCCACATCTTATATCGGTTGTTACCGTAGTCAGGTTTTAACTCCAAACCACCTACAAAATATTTTGTCAATCCCTGAAAATATTATTTTATGATCTTCATTCACAACACGCTTCTAAATTGCGTAATATATCTTTGGCAGCCGTTTAAATTCACTTGAACGCTAATTTCAGTAAACTACGGAGAAATTCGAACACTTTTCATAATTTCTATGAAACAGAAGTACATAGGTCGAACAATTTTTTGATATTTTGTAGATTTTGAGTGTTGAAAGCTAATGTAATCGGAAACATTGCTAAATATTCATGCATTATTGTGTATGACCAGAATTAGGATGTGGGTTGACATTATCCCATGGCCTTATTAGAGTTTAACTGTGTGGGAGCTATATTTCCCATGGCCCGGTAAATTGTCTTGTCATGTCATAAAAACTCACGTAAGTAAGTGATTTTTTTTCAGTGATTGATATAATGTTACGTAGGAGATTTGGAGTTAAACCTTGACTATTATAACCGATATAAGATGTGGGTGGAATATATCCCTTGGCCTGATCAAGAATATAATAAGACAAAATCTAGTATGACAGTTCATTACTTAGACAGGCGATGGGATAACCTTAACCCACATTTTTATTTCTGGTTTAAAGGAAGATCTCCGACGTTCATAAATACATTTTTTACAAGGCGTTCAATACGGTTGCAACAGCATATAAAGTACGTATTAAGACACGCTGGTTCTTCGGGGCCTGGTAAAGGGTTAAAAAGAATCCGACTACCGTTCAAGTCCTGCCAGTAATTCAATCGGAAACACTGGCCATTATCTTACAACGCTTAAGTGCCACATTTAATTTGCAAATGCGTTCGCTACTGTCACGTCTCGGAGATTTAAAAAGATATTTGCACACTTAATGGATCACGTACAAGGTACAGAGTGCAACTTTGGGGCCCATTCAGTGGATTTTAAAGTTTTAAAAGGATATGGCGTGGTTAAGAAGTTTGTTGGTGCCGCTTGCATACTTAATGTGAGTTATAAGTATTTGTTTATTGTGAGTTTTTAAGCGGTTGGGTGTTGGAAGTGTTTCACACATTAAAGCTGATTTGGTTAAGCCACACCACGAAATAAAGAGATACAAAACTCTTTTTTGAGCAAATCTGTAGTGTTGGTTAATATGTGGCGTCGTTTTAGTAACTGTTTTTGAATCGGAGTACCATATATTTACTCGTTATATTTCTTTATATTGTATGGTTTAAGTAAGCTAAGGAAAATAACGGAAAAAATTAGGTTTTGACCACCGAAAAAAATTAAATTTTTGGCTTCGGCTAGTTTCAAGGCAGAATATGTAAAACTGTTGTTTCTTTACCCATTAGACTTAACGGATAAAGGAACGGGGCGCCCGACACTTCAGTTTTCTATAGAAACCATCACCGATCACCCGTCATACTTCATAGAAAACGAAATGTCGGTAGCTCCGGCCCTTACCCGGTCCGTTCTAGCGTGAGTCATCAAAAGAGCACCTGAAATAGGGCATTATATTTCAATACACCCCTTTAACTGACAATTGTAAATGTCGTGAATCAGGGGCCAGGCAATCCTAGGGATCTCATAATGATGATCACTGTAACAACGGTACAAAATTGAATATAAATTAAATTCCTACTTACTAGTACATTACGAGTAACCTTGCAGAGCCTATACTCTGTTGTTGTTGTTGGTGATGTTGTTGTTGTTGGTCCTAGGGCACCCCGGAGGTCCTTCACAAAGGGCCTCCACAAAACCCTTCCACGCATTTCTATCTTGAGCAACCATCTTCCGCCTCCAGGTGTGTACGCCGTTTGCGTCTTGAGGCCGCCACTCAAATGCGATACTGGCATTGTTCATAGCTCCTCTTCAAAGGGTATGTCCGATCCATCTCCATTTCCTCAGCGCTACTTCTTGGGCGATCGGAGGTTGTCAGCACATACTCCACAAATCTTCGGCTAGAAAATGCGGAGGATCGACCGGAGGGACTTCTTGACAATCACTTGTATTAGCTTCATACCCTAGTAGTTGTACATATCTTTACCTGCGGTGGCAGCATGGTTCCATTTTTATCGCTTGTCACTATGCCCGTCACTTTCGCGCTTACAAACTTGTTAGAACGTGACAGGCATGGTGACAAATGATAGAGAGCCGACCATCTTAGCCCTACTGTCCTTTATGTACAATAAAGTGTTTACATACATACATATTCAGCATTTCAGAGTTCTATCTTAAATAAAGGCAAATACTACAAAATCCGTACCAGAAAATGTTTTCTTGCTCCCAAAATACGCAATTATTTTCCCGTGAGAAACTCGGGCTGCCGGATAATCCTAAACCCGATAATTATTCTCTCTTGCTACAATTAATTACTACTTTGTCCCAATCACAAAAACCTATTTATAAGCTAAATGTATCGTAGGTACCTAATTTCTATTAGGTACTTATTGTGTATCTACGTGAGCTTTTCTTTGTCTTTTCTCCGCTTAGGATAATTTTAATTTGTGATATTATTATAGTCTGTATCTTTAGGTATTTAAAAAAAGGTAAACAAACAATTTGTACATTAGTTTTAATATTTATTGGTTAACCAACCAAATACAAAACCGTCTGGATCTGTTACTGAACGACCTGACTTTAAACCTACATTATTTGATCATGTAATGTTTTCATCTACCCTCAGCTGCCTTAAGGAGCCATTTGAGGGTAGATTTTGTTTACCTTTTTTTAAATACCTAAAGATACAGACTATAGATATCGTATTCGAACGTACAGTGATGTAACGGAATGATATTAGAATCATTTTATTTTGTTACCGTGCATTTTCCTCGTATACTGATATAATTCTAATGTCAGTGTACGTTCGAATTGACCTGTGAGGTACAGTCAGCTGCAGAGATAGTTGCCCCGCCTCTTTCGTGCGTTTGTCTTTTGTACTACATTTTTGTCTACTAGGTTTTATAGTAAAAAATATTACTTTAGATGACTTATAGAAAAAGTATTGTATACAATAGTGATATAATCAAGCTTATAAATCTCGTACCTTATTTAAGCAACTCAGCAAGCTTCGTTGCCTGACTGAAAGCTCTTTATTATATAACTATTGTATAAAATACTATTCGTTGCTAGAAATCACAACACAAATATAATATAGCGATTATAATTTTTGGAGGTAAATATTCTATTCGCTATATTTTCTTTGTATTATAATTTCTACCGAAAAAAAAGGCATAGATTCAATACCTGAATGTTCATGCCAAGTTTTATGTTATTTTAGCATGTCGTTATAAAATGAGCGTGTGTGTGGTGGTGTGACTACGTTTGTATTGCGGTGGCTCTTAAACGCAAAATATACACTGTTGCAAACAGCAATTTAATGTATTATGAAGTAGCTGTCATGGCAGCGACGAAATATATTTTAAAAAATAAAACTAAAAGCAACTAAAAAAATCACAGAGCACAGCAGAGTAAGTGCCTTTCAAAATAAACTTTACTCAAATCGCATTAGAGCGCGAAAAATCACCTTGAGTAAATAATTCATATTTTTACACTTAAGGCTCTATCAGACACGAAAATAGGGTTGTTTCCAATTTTTTGAAACGCTTGTATTACGTTCTATATTAACTAAAAGTTGCCCTAAAATTCAACTTTTATACTAAAAACGGCTTTAAATATCTTAAATTAACAAAATATATTTTGACAGATGCTTTCGCGCCCAAAACGCTCTTTGAAAATTGTGTGACGTCACACTTTACGGTTTGACACATAACTATACACACGTAGAAGATACGAACTGACAACTGACATTTGTTGTGTTGTTTATCGCCTAGCTGTCAACAGTGTCAATCCGAGAGTTATGACGTCATTAGGATCTTCAATGACGTTTTGAGTTTGGTCACGTGACGTGTGCCAAAAGATATTTTAAATTCAATATTTACAAAAATATGGTCATTACAGGTCCCCTAAAAGTAGTTTAACATGTTCTTATAATCCAAAAGAATTTATTTGGATACAATTCTGCCCTAAGATTTGTAGATGGAAACAACCCTATTCAATACCAACACATTAAATCCCGCCTTGAGTGATTTAAAAAAATAACAGCTTTTATCGATAATAGGATTTACAAAAACACTACATTTCTTTTATGCCTTTTTCGAGCATGTCTCGTTAGTTCAAATTGAATTTTTGTGCAAAAATACTATTAAAAATATATTTTGCAAAAATACGTCGAATATGAATTGAATTCTTAATGGGTATTGGACAGGTTAGATATTCGAGCGCATTTATTTAAAAAAAAGCGCTGGTGGCCTAGCGGTAAAAGCGTGCGACTTGCAATCTGGAGGTCGCGGGTTCAAACCCCGGCTCATACCAAAATACCAATGAGTTTTTCGGAACTTATGTACGAAATATCATTATTTACCATCTTTTCGGTGAAGGAAAACATCGTGAGGGAACCGGATTAATCCCAATAAGGCCTAGTTTACCCTCTGGGTTGGAAGGTCAGATGGCAGTCACTTTCGTAAAAACTAGTGCCTACGCCAAGTTGCCAAGCGGACCCCAGGCTCCCATGAGCCGTGGCAAAATGCCGGGACAACGCGAGGAAGAAGAAGAAGACAGGTTAGATATTTGTGAGTATTCAATTCCGGGTGATTTTGCTAGGCCACCAGCGCTTCGATTAATAAATTTCGTATTAAAAATGAATGATAATTAAGGCAAAAAATTTACCGGACATTTTTTTTCTGAAAAGCCCCATGAACAAAATTAGAACGAAACATGCAGACGATCTTTGAACTCCGATGTTCGCGGTAGCCCCCTCGAGCTTCTCAAACGTGGCACCCTAAAACACTAAAGTTGTTGACGTTCCCGCCAAATGTAGTCACAGATAACACATTACCTCGCGTTCCGCACATGAGAGCCCTCCACGGCGGCAAGTGTTATGGCTTTCCCGGTTAAACTACTGTTAAAAGAATAAATATTCCTTTTTGCAAACTTTTATTTTATTTCAACTGGCCCGTTGTCTTTAACGTCTGTTGGGTATTATTAAAGAATAGAAATATAATAGAAAAAAAATATTCGTAAGCACAAACACAAACTAGAAAATTATAAAAAACATGAAAACCAAGGCCACGCAATGGTCTCATCTTAGCATGTTGCTGGCGATTTCCAGCGCTGGTCTTCCGATGAGACTATCCGGTCAAACAATCACTTAGGTAACAAAAATAACAACAAATTTAATAATACAAAATATACAAAATACAAAGATAGTAATACTTTTTTTTTATACTACGTCGGTGGCAAACAAGCATACGGCCTGCCTGATGGTAAGCAGTCTCCGTAGCCTAAACGTTACTTGGCCGTACATTACGCCTGAGATTACAACTAGCGCCATACGGCAGCTACGCGAACTAAACTAAAATGATGAACAAATATTGCGAGATTGCGAGCTAAAGCTAAAAGTGTTAAGTGACAGTTTAAAGAAAATATAAACATGTAAGTGTACAGTCATGGACTTTAATTGTTGAGCCAATTAGGGTTTACTTTACATTGGAGATATCATAGCGTTTATATTAACGACCAAATTCGCTTGAACTACAGAATATGTAATAGTAGTGCAGAAAAGAAATTAACTTCAAAACCGAAGTTTGACAGCGTTTCAGGGACAAATCATGCTGTCCCTTTCTAATGTATGGCACTATCGCTACCGGGTATTTAAGGTTGTCAAAATTCAAGGCATTATCTTATCTGTGGTTGTGCACGCAAAGGGACGTCAAGTTGTGCCAACCCTAAAATTTGTTCGGAGCAATGCTGATCCGAACAGAGCCGCGCCGATAAAATTGTAAGTCAGAAAAATCTATGGTCAGAATTTTTCCTAAGCATAACTGGGATTTTGTCATAAATTAGTTATGTCATAATTTTTATAGTCATAAATTTAATTCGCATACAATTTTAGATTAGGTTCGTTAGATAGGCACAAAAAATATATGATAACTGCTAGGTATGTAGGTCTTCAAATATTATGGCTTAATATTGTATGACACAATTTTTTTTTTAATAAATATTATAGGACATTATTACACAATATAACTGTTCATTTGTATGCGCAATGATGATTGACACAAGTTGTTATGCGTATCAAAGATATGACTTAAACTTTTATGCAACTCAATATGAACCCACATTTGTAGTATTCCGTTACAACATAATGTGCTTGTACTGCTAACACATTACCTCGCGTTCCACACGTGAGTGCCCTTCACGGTGCCAAGTGTTATGGCTTTCCCGTTTAGTTTAAACTTCGGTGTTTTCGAGGGGAGTTCTATAGAGGTATACAGGGGAGAGTGTTCAGGAATAACTGGGGGCTGATTCTATTTCGATATAATGATATAGTTTTTGGGTGTCCAGGCAGGAGGAGATGAAAGAAACAGCGGTGTCTTACGCAGCGGCTTACGTGAGCGATGGTTTGCGAATCTTCCATAGGTATCAAAGCATTGAATTCACCCGCGCCGCTTTTCGTTTGCGAGTTTTTTGCTCACGTAAGACACTGCCTTAGAATTGTAGAATCTTCTCTACCCTTCGACGTAAATCGCGCCTCTAACGATAGTGATGGAATGTCTTCTATCCCGCTTTCATTCGTCGGATACATAAAGTATACAGCGCTTTGTACGTCTTTTTTTTTACAGAGAAGTGAATTTTTTTTGCAATAACTCATAAACGGCTCGACCGATTATGTCCGATATAGTTTTCATTTAAAGTATTTATTAAGCTTTTGTTTCACGATATTTTTCATATGTTTTGGCTCCAGGGTTCAAAAGTTAGAGGGGACACATCTTTTTTTTCTTTCAGAGCAATTATTTCCGAGAATAACTTTTATCAAACAAAAATTTTTGGACACCCTTATTCGTTTTGAAATACCTATCCAACAATACCCCACACTATTGTGTAAAAAAAAAAACATTTTGTATGGGAGGTATAAGCTTACCTTTTTTTTTTGCAGTTCTGCCGCCATGCATAATTAATGTATTCATGCCAAATTGCAGCTTTCTAGTACTAACGATCTCGTGGATATCGACAGACTAACATGGCGAAACTATAAGGGTTTCTAGGTAACCTTAAAACAGACTATACACCGTTTTTTTTATCTGTTAGTTTCAAGGGTACATTCCTGAGCTTAAATTAAGTAACTTTCTCAAAAACACCGGTATTCTAATTAACTTCATTTCGGAGATAATAAATAATTTATTTTTATTACTTACAAGCGTATACACTTACCTTAGGGCCTGTTTGTATATTGATTAGTGTTTAGTACGAGTGTATACATTTGCTACTAAACGTAAATACCTACTATCTCGGACGATCGATGTTCGAAATGCCATTGATATTTCACAGTTTTCAATTGTTTGGTTAAATTAAATGTAATGCCCGTGTTACAACAACTCTATATGCAACATTTAGTTACTTTTTATAAAAAAAAATGAAAATATTTATAAATATTTGCCACTTAGTTTCCTTAAACATACTTACCCATAACCCGGAGTTATCGGAATTCAATAAAAACACGGTGTATATCGCTCCAGAAAAAGAAGCACTATTAACAGCTCTTGGTCAATGTTATGACCTTCTTAGCTAAATCAAGCTAAGCCAAAAGTAAAGCTAAACAGGGTAAATAGATAAGAATGACGAGCTTAGTTGACAACCCTAGAACTAGCAAGATAACGTGCTAAGCGACGCATAATTCGGGTTTCTTAAGTAAGTGTTAGAGAGTGAGACTTCTGTACCAAAATGATTAATGTTATGCTTACACTATATCGTTGGGCGTCTGACTCGCTTGCTCGTTATATCGACCAGCACTGTACCCCTAGTGTAAATTTATTCGATAGCGAAACGTGACGTACGCGTGTGTACTGATTTTGAGTTTCCAAAACGTCCCGCTTGGCGCGCTGTTTCTCAATCCCATACAAAATGAGACTTAACGCAAACGCGTACGTCACGTTTCGCTATCGAACAAATTTACACTAGAGGTACAGAATAGCATTCGTTTCGAAACAATGTCTTTGTCTTTACCTTTAACCTTTAGTCACAGATTACATAAGTGATACGCCATTTTCATACTAAACGGAAATGTCCATTGTTTTAAGAAATAAGGCCATTCTCTTTGCTTGAACCACTTTTTGGTGACTTTTCGACATTGGAGGCCGATTGAAATAAAAATCTCTAATTGATTTCAAATTGATTATATTGATTTTAAACTGATGCGGATCCGTAAGCTGCTAAGGTGTGAGCGAGACTGAATTATGTACGTACGTATAGCGATGTCCCGCTTGCACACCGGAGCAGCGTGCAGATCTGCATCCAATGTGAAATGGCTTATACCTTAGAGGATACTAATAGTTATTTGATTTATAAGGGGGCAAAGTTATTGTTTATCCACTCGTGCTAATATTGATACCCGAGCAAGCGAAAGATTCCAAAATTGAGCGTAGCGAGTGGTTTGAGAAATGAAATCTTGAGAGTTGCGAGGGTTTTAAGGCATGAAGGTTAAACAAACTTTGCCTCCGAGTGTAACACAAAAATTTTCATCACATCAACGCTAGGAAAGTAACTATAAAAATAAATAAATAAAATAAATATTATAGGACATTATTACACAAATTGACTAACTCCCACAGTATGCTCAATAAGGCTTGTGTTGAGGGTACACTTAGACAACGATATATAAAGTATATAAATATTTATAAATACTTAAATACATAGAAAACACCCATACCCCATACCCCTATGAAATACCAAATAAATCTAATTAAACGTAATCCAAATGAACGTAATAAAAAATATCATTTGAAAGTTAATTCTACTTGCTAATATAAGGGAACAACTCAAAATTTGCATCTGTTACTTTGCACCACATGTGGATAAAATGCAACTTTCTCGTTAGTCTTTGAACAATCAAGAGGGCATTTACCAGTTGGTGTGGTGAAAACATACATACCCTACTTACCCTAGTAATATTTGTAAAGTATTTTTTATTAAATTTAATTAAACGCCCGTGTAACACGCAGTCGCGGTTTTATACATTTTATAATGAAACGTTACCGTGAAAACCTTTTAATATGAAAACAGTTAGGAAAGCCTGGGATTTTGCTTGTCAATTAAAAGTTTGGAATAAGGATTAAACTATTAATAACTAATCTTCCTTGTTCCACTTTGGTCCATTGGTTTTTAATCCCCCTTGATGGTCCCTGGCACTTCGGGACTGACGAGGACAAATGAGGACTTCCGCAAATATATAAACAAAACAACGCTATTTTTTTCGCCATGATTTAAGGAGGAAGATCTAGTCGATTGTGTACTATTCTTGCGAAATTCACTTTAGCAAAACAACCCCTTATTAAAGTAGTTGTAGCATAATCGACTAGATCTTCTTCCTCAAACAAATCATGGAGAAAAATGGGAGTACGCTCAGAGTATCCATTCACTATTTGTGGATTTCACAAAAGCATATTACAGTATTGACCGAGGCACCATGGAATACATCCATTTTGAGAGAGAGATTTTTTTTTTTTGAAAAATGTCAACACATCTATTTTTATTTTTTTATATGGAATGTCATGCGGTTTATAGTGACATATTATGTCTTACAAGGAAGGGTACCCAACTGTCCGACTCCGATTTTATTCATTTTGATATATGTTATAGAGTAGTCTAAAATTGCTTGAGCATCACTTTCTATAGGAGTTAGAAGATTTAGTAACTTTTTAGTACTTTGGAGGACAATTTCTCCCAATAGGTTGAGTTTGGGCAGCTAAAAAAAATACGTGTCCGTTATTTTAGACTACTCTATAACATATATCGAAATGGATCAAATCGGAGTCGGACAGTTGGGTACCCTTCCTTGTTAGCTAAATGTATTATATGTATGAAGCACGAAATTATTCGTCCCATTAAAGCGGAGATATCCATGAAAATTCATTTTTCTTATTTATTTATTTTATTCAAAAATAAGAAGACTCCTCTTCTTAATTATGAAATTTTGTACATCACTTGCTAACGTTGTGACCTATCATCAAAAAAAAAAACAAACGGAAAAGCTATTAAGGCACAAGATGTTCCCTTACCCTGCCATGGCCTTTGTCGACATCATCTAAGATCGATCCATTTTACATCTTCGGGTACTTGAAACATTTATCAGTTAACCAACCAAATACAAAACTGCCTGGATCTGTTCCTTCATCGTTTTGGCTTTAACGTATTTCATTTAATCGTGTAATGTTTTAATCTACCCTCAAATGGCTAAATATGCGATTTAGTTTTAGGTTCTTTACTAGGGCGAAGTACTACCAAATATTACAAAACTAAATTACTGTTGATTAATCATCCGAGTGTAGTTTTATTAAGTAGTACCTAATTGTAAAATATTTTATCTAGACTACAGTCCTCTAGCGTATCCATCTATCAACTTTACTTCAAGTTCCACCTCCAGGGGAGAGGCAGAGAAATTAGCGGCGAATGAGCCGGTTACTGACACAGACCGAATACCACGCGGGCGGAGCCGCGGGCACAGCTAGATATATTCCTATAAACAAAATAGCACGATTATAGCAGCTTCGTTGTTACGTTGAGTAAGTAATATATAGTAGTAAAACTTCTGTATCTTTTGGCACATCGAGTTAAATTCATTGACGACCGGTTTGGCCTAGTGGGTAGTGACCCTGCCTACGAAGCTGATGGTCCCGGGTTCAAATACTGGTAAGGGCGTTTATTCGTGTGATGAGCATGGATATTTGTTCCTGAGTCATGGATGTTTTCTATGTATTTAAGTATTTATAAATATTTATATATTATATATATCGTTGTCTAAGTACCCTCAACACAAGCCTTATTGAGCTTACTGTGGGACTTAGTCAATTTGTGTAAGAATGTCCTATAATATATTTAATATATATTGACTAGAATAATTTTCTTGCCTAATCAAATACCAAATTGTGGTTTGTTTGCATTGTTTTAAATACCAAAAAAATACGGACTATAACTTCCAATATTGATGTGTCTGAAAAACACAGCCGAGTCCTAAAGCAGAGGCCTAAAAAAACTCAAGTCTTAACCAACACCGTACGATGGTTCAAATAAAACTTAAATCTCAAGAACACGACTCTAAATGATAGTTACAAGAGTAAATTTCTTGCTGTAGAACACAAAACGACCTCCCGAACAAAACTTAGACGTCCAGTTAAGGTTCTCAAAGTTTCCTGTCTCGTTACCTCAAAACCGCTGACCTACTCGACTCAAAACATGCACGAAATTGCTCCAAAGAATGAGGGAAGCTGGAAACACGTCACTCCGTACAATAAGGATGTGTGCGGATCATTTTTGATAGTTTTTGAAGCTTTATGACGTATTTTTCTGTTATTATTGTTTCAATGAGGTAAAAAATCCACAGATTATAAATGCCTCGCAACTAATCGAATTAAAATGTCGTAAGCCATACTTACATGCATTAAGAAGAACAATATGTGTCTCAAAAGTGTCCATCAAAAAACATTAAATAGAAATTTCGAACTATTATTTACAGTTGCCAGATGGAACCTTAGCAACAGGTCTCCCTAGAGATGGGTAGTTAGTAAATATTCAGGAGTAAATACTGAGCATTTACTCAATTTAGCAGTATTTACTCGTTTGTACCCAAATTGGTGGGTATAAACACTATAAACTATTTAGAGTGCTGAAAGAGGCATAAACATTTGAAATATAGGTGTATTTTGTAAGCTACTGGATTAAATACTCAAACCACCAACGTGTTCCACATCATTAAATGGGTCTTGAATAGTAACTTGAATGTTTCTAAAATCTTTTTTGGAATAATTGAATACTTAAGGAAAAGACCCGATTCTAAAAGCCGAAATAATGTTTTCACGCCAGCAGCTCGAACAAGGGTAATTTGCTGCTTAAAAACAGTGAGCAAAATCGCATTTTGCTCACCGAGTGAGACAAAATAACATTCAAGTGACCTTTAGATTCGAATGTCATTTCAACGTGCGGGGCCTAATACAAGTTCGAAATATTTGGATTCTATTGTCTTTATCCCTTTCACGTCATTAGCAAAAAGAAAGAGACAAAAAAAGTGCATACGTAATTCCACGGTATATTGACGGTTTATAATAAAATAAGTCAGACCGCATCGTTCCAAAACACCCTACGAGTCGTCATTCGTAATAATTAATTAATGAAATAAAAGTTTAAAATTTAATAAAAACACCATATTTTACGTATTTTATTATACAATCAAAACAATGAACTTATACAAATTTACGCAATTGTTACGCAGTAAATAATTCTACTTAACTACTTTTAACGATCTCTACTATAGTTGACAAATAGTAGTATCCGCAATTCGGACCGTGTCTTACAAAGTTTTTTTTTTTGCAAAAAAAAAGTTGTCGATTGAACTGTCAATTGATGTTCGTTAATTCATTATTTTCGTATTATTTTATTGAAATTTCTTTCGTTTTGTTTTATTGCGGTAATTAAAGTTAATTGTTAGAATACCTTCAGAAAACATGAGTGAAATAGTGATCCGTCCGTCTGGATTACATTTTTTCAGGTTGTATTTTTTGATGGCTGACTGACGTGAAAAATTTTGTGTACTACACGAGATTAAAGTTATTTACATCTCGTGCGCTTTTGAGTCCCTTACTACGCTCAAGATTCTAAATTACATTCACTCGCTACGCTCGTGAGTCTATTATTGAATCTTTCGCTTGCACGGGACTCAAAACAAGCACTCGAAGAAATATCAAACTTTTCTCTCTTGTTGTACAAATAACTATTATCCCTCTTTAAGTAACTTTCAAACCAAAGTAAAAAAAAATATGAAAAAATATCGAGAGATTACCCGTGGAATACAGTACTAAAAATACTTTAAGCCATTTTTGAGTTTTCTTAATAAAACCCTTAATAAAAGGTAGTAAGTGGAGCGTAAATGGGCACTATTGCGGAACATGCATATATCTAGAACATCGATAAAACTTAAGTCACGTATTTTTAAACTAAATATTTTTTTATTAAAAACAAAATTGTTATCTACGCATTATCACAAATTGCCTCTCATTGATGATAGCTTATTGTTTTCAAAAATTAAGCGTCCTATATGTTTTTAAGGGTTCCGTAGCCAAATGGCAAAAAACGGAACCCTTATAGATTCGTCATGTCCGTCTGTCTGTCCGATTTTTATTATGTAAATATCGTTAATATTATTAACATAATTTATCGCTCCTCAATAAAATACAATTTAGTTCTTAAATCTCTTTTTTTTTATATTTTATTAGCAATCGTTTTTACTAACCGTATTATTTATTTAAAAAAAGCTTATGATTACATATAAAAGCTTCGCCACACTGAAGACAGTTTGCTAGCGTATAGTGCTCTCAATTATTATTATAAGTAATAGTCTGTGCCTTATATTAGGTACCTACAGAGTACAGAACAAACTGCATATAAGGGTTAAGTGTACCTCTACCCTCCATAGTTTAACTCACGTGGTTTAGCATATCTAATGACATGTATTTTTCTCTGCATTGCCATCTGCGCTAAGCTTAGCGCTTTTATCTCAATATTCAATCACATTAACTCGGGAAAACATTACTTAACTCGTTTGCTTGATAACATTTATAGAATGATCGCAATACCTTATTATAATATAACATTTTCATACAAACGAATAAATCGAATATAAATTAAAAAATAACAGAAACGCAAATGTTCAAGTATTTGCGCAAATGAGTCCCTATGATGGACCTAGGAAAACATTCCCTAAATACTCCAAAAAGCAGAAACTTTAGGTAGTATACATATTAACTTGTGCACATCTAACATAACAAAGCAAAAGTAGTTCAGTTCCATATTTTATTAAAGTCTACGTGTAGGAAATCATCCGGAGAGACTTGCGGGATCTACTTTTAAAGAAACTAGATGTGCTTTTTCTTTATGTTCGATAATCAATGTGACCCTTATCTTGGCAACATATCATACAGGATACATATTTTTAACCTCTTTTGTATGTTACCGTGAAAACCCGTTTTAAGTTAAAACCGGTTTTTAACCGCCTTCAAAAAAAAAAGGTACTCAGTTTGACCCGTATGTTTGTATGTATGTAGGTATGTTTATCCGCGATTATAACTGTCTTGGTAAAAACTACTTAAACCATTGACCATTTAAGGACGGGCTTTACCGGCAATAAGAATAGGGCTAGTACAGCGGTGTCACGCACACGAATTCGAGCCAATCGTGCAGTCTAACGCCACAACGCGATTGGTTGATGAATTCGCATCATGCGCGCGATTGGTCGCAACTAGTTGCGTTAGATTGCACGATTGGCTCGAATTCCTGAGTAACACCACTGAACTAGCACCATTCTTCGTGCCCGTAAGGCCTATCCTTACATTTATATCAATGGTTTAAACTAGGATTTTTCATCCAAGATTAATAGGTTACACAAAGTGCCTCGGTGAAAATTAGTTTTCATTAATTGTTCAAAATTAAATTCAGTTAAATGTAGTCTTGCGTAGGAAAAACAGGACAGAATCTTGTTTTTCAGCATTATATGAACAATTAAATTTTAAAGATAATCATTAGAAATATCCGTTATATAATAGAGAAGAAAATACAAGAAAAAGAGTAAAGAGAGAATCGAAAAGTACTAATATAAGTAGGTCACGAAGTGACTTAAATTACAAAGTTCAAGAAGTCTGACTTTTACGACGTGTGCACTCATATCTTTGGAGTTCCACAATGGGTATAATATGCTTAGGGCTTGTTTCACAATGTCCAAGTAAAGTCCTGAATAAGCTTCTTGCTACTTATCTGATAAATAACCACTCACATGATTCCGATTTTAACGAAAGGTGCCCTGAATTGCTCTGCCATTTCGCAGATACGACGGCACAGTGTCGTGATATCTTCAAAAATCGATAACTTTGCTTCTGCTTAAGCATTTGGAATAATTCTTTCGGTTTTATAATGGTAAAGAAACAAAGAAATTTATTTTCTTACTTTAGCTATTTGCTGTTATAATAAAAATATTTATTAAAAATTCACGAAGTTTACCCAAAGGAATAATTTCCGAGTTATAGTAGAAAACTATTTTTAATAAAAAATCTAAATCGATAACATATCTTTTTTTTGTATTCAATTTAAAGAAGGCTTAATAAGCTTTTAATTGATACTAAAAACCTTGACAGCTCACCTATAAAATTGCAGAGTAAAACTGATTCAAATTCTGATAAGGAACTTTCGAATTGCTCCACCTGGCGTGTAACTATGTGCTATGTTCGTGATTTTTTTGTGGCTAATTTAGACACTGAAGTACAAAAATATAGTAAAAAACCGTTTAAGACACTAATTACCTTGAAATAAAATACATAATTTATGTAATTATGACAATGATAGTGCCTTTATAACTTAAAATAACAAAAGAGTATTTACATACCTACTAAACTTTGGTGTTTTTAAAACGGCCGATCACCAACAACCGAACTAACTTATAACTACACTAACACGTATAATATATACACCATAACATACACTTTACAACAAATTAAGCACAATAAGCAAATAGTAACTATTAACACATGAAATTATACTGATTACAAACGTAAATAAACAAACAAACTGACCTGCGCCATGTCAAAAACAAAGATGGCTACCTATTTAGGTCGGAGACACAACAGTCGCGCGGTGCAGATGTTCAACAGAAATAGGAACTTTTAACACATTCACTGCCAGACGAAAAACTGCAAGCTACCCCAGGATCCGGGCAATATAGCAAAGAAATATTAGTAAATAGAAATTGTAAGTAAGTAGTAACAAACACCCCAAAACGCGTATGCAACGTCTAGTGTACCACATGCCTTACGATGTACAGAAATGCTTTAAGCAACCAGAGTTGCTGTGTTTGTACTTACAATTTTCCGTCACATGGTTTGTTCGCTAATCCTGGATAATACACAGTGATTTAATGCATTTTATTGTTTATTAATGTAATTTAATAATCGAACTATTTAATGACTATAGATTGCTCAAGATATATTTGGTAATCATAGAAATCTAGGGCATTAAAATAGGAAACACGCCAAAAATCTACAGAGTTATTGGTTTGAAGTGAGATTTTATGGTCATCAATATTAAGTAGGTCTAAAATATAGTTTTAATCTAATAGACCAATAAACGCGGAGTAATTTAATATATAATACTAACAGAAATATGTAAATTTGAATACTTACGGCATTTTAAAACACGCAGCAACTTTTAACACACGCACTTTTCCGAACAACTTGCAAAGTGACATAGATAAAAAATACTGTGGTTATGTCTATGTGGTTGAAACATTTTTTAAATATTGTCACGTTGGTATTCTGTGTTTTAATAATTGTTTACACCATATCTGTGCAGCCCTTCACAGATAAGAAATAAAAAACCGCATACACTCCGTTCGCAACTCGAGTTGCGACGATCATTTTAGAGGTGCGAAATGTTGAAACCTTAGTTGCTGGAATCATGTGAGTGGATAAAGTCATCATTGGCGTTTCACAATCTTCAAATAAGCTTAACTGGTAGATAAAGTGCTAAGTTTTGCAGTAAGTTTTATCTGGCAGTTAATTTATTTATTTATTAGCTATCCAATACTTGGAAATTGTGATACAGGCCCACAGTGTAAAAAAAAAAAAACTCAGTTTCGAAGTAATCGGTCTTTTGCAAAAAAGTTGCAAAAAGAACGAGCAACCAAATGTATCAAGAACAACAACGAATAATAAAGGTATCATTCTAATTGCAACAGTATTTCAGCAGACTGCATTCCTGCAAGGAGAGATTATTTTGCTTATCAACATACACCGGGGTCGGTCAGCTATTATCACAGCGAACTCACAATGGTGTTAAGTGTCATAGATCCTCAACATCATCATCATCATATCAGCCTTTTATCGCCCACTGCTGAGCAAAGGCCTCTCTTCCAGTACGCCACTTATCCCAGTCGTAAGCCAAACTCATCCAGGAGTGACCCGCAATCTTCCGAACGTCGTCCACCCTACGAGCCAACGGACGCAAGGCACTCCTTTTGTGAAAGCGTCCACCATTCCGTTAACATTTTGCCAACCTGCCATCACTCTGCCTGCAACATGTTCCGCGCAGCTTCATTTTAATTTAGTAATGACGTGTCCGATGTCTTGCACCTTGGTGCGACGTCGGATCTCGATATTCCTCACTCGGTCTTGAAATTTGATGCCGAGCATAGCGCGCTCCAAACGACAAAAAACAACTGTCTAACGATCGATACGATCTGCTCACAAAATTGCACGAGAATCGGTTGAGAAATGCGATCTGTAGAGGACATCCTGATATATGAAAGCATGTTTGCCCAAGCTGAAAAGGAGACCCTTCGCTAACGCCCGCACAACTATTTCTTATTCAGTGTTTAAGCCAGCCACATCCAGCCTCACGCCACATCGTTTCTCGGCGACGCGCGGTTTAATAAAGCGAACCACGCCACTCCGCGCGACAGCCAGCGTTCTCATTTTGAAAGTAAAGTGTGTCTTGTGCACTACGTTCGATTTGTTTGCTTATTTTTTTTAGTATAAAAAGAGAGAGAAAGAAAAGAATATATAATACTACTTATGTTTACGTGGAAGCTAATTAAAAGTAGAAGTTGATAAAGCGAACCACGGCACTCCGCGCGATAGCCAGCGTTCTCGTTTCGAAACTAAAGCTAAAGAGTGTCTTGTGCACTATTTTTCGATTTGTTTGCTTATTTTTTCAAATAAAAATATAGAGAAAGAAAAATATATAAAAAAACAATGTTTAAGTGGAAGCTATTTAAAAGTAGAAGTTGATAAAGCGAACCACGTCACTCCGCATGACAGCCAGCGTTCTCATTTTGAAAGTAAAGTGTGTCTTGTGGACTACGTTCGATTTGTTGCTAATTTTTTTAGTAAAAAAAGAGAGAAAGAAAAGTATATAAAATACTACGTTTAAGTGGAAGCTAGTTAAAAGTAGAAGTTGATAAAGCGAACCACATTACTCCGCGTGACAGCCAGCGTTTTCATTTCGAAATTAAAGTGTGTCTTGTGCACTACGTTCGATTTGTTTGCTTATTCTTTCTAGTAAAAAGATAAAGAAAGAAAATAGTGTAAAATACTATGTTTAGGTGGAAGCTAGTTAAAAGTAGAAGTTGATAAAGCGAACCACGTCACTCCGCGCGACAGCCAGCGTTCTCATGTTGAAACTAAAGTGTCTTGTGCACTACGTTCGATTTGTTTGCTTATTCTTTCTAGTAAAAAGATAAAGAAAGAAAATAGTGTAAAATATTATATTTAAGTGGAAGCTAGTTAAAAGTAGAAGTTGATAAAGGGAACCACGTCACTCCCTGCGGCAGCCAGCGTTCTGATTTTGAAACTAAAGTGTCTTGTGCACTACGTTTGATTTGTTTGCTTATTTTTTCTAGTTAAAAGATAAAGAAAGAAAATAGAGTAAAATACTATGTTTAAGTGGAAGCTAGTTAAAAGTAGAAGTTGATAAAGCGAACCACGTCACTCCGCGCGACAGCCAGCTTTCTCATTTCGAAATTAAAGTGTGTCTTGTGCACTACGTTCGATTTGATTGCTTATTTTTTCTAGTAAAAAGATGAAGAAAGGAAATAGTATAAAATACTATGTTTAAGTGGAAGCTAGTTAAAAGTAAAAGTTGATATAGCGAAGCACGTCACTCCGCGCGAGAGCCAGAGTTCTCATTTCGAAACCATAGTGTGTCTTGTGGACTATGTTTCATTTATTCACGTTTTTACCTCCGATGTAAAAAGGGGCGTTCCGCCGTCAAGGAAATTGACAGATGGCGGTGGCAACAACGACGCCGCAACAGTAAAGACGAGATTCCACCAGTGTGCGGCACTGTGCAGCACATTTTTGTACTACAATAAATATGTTTATGCCGCACACTGGTAGAATCCCGCCTTAATGCAGCTACAGTTGACATCCGAACGTCACCTTTAGTGACCTCGTGCACTATGTTAGATTTCATTTAAGTAATAATATTACCTAAATGATCACCATAATATTGATTTGAGTCTCATTTAGGGTTAAAGAAAAAAAACCGGCCAAGTACGAGTCGGACTCGCGCACGAAGAGTTCCGTACCATTATCTATAAAAACGCCAAAAAAAAAACATGTTTGTTGTGTGGCTCCCTTAAATATTTATTTTATTCAGTTTTTTAAGTATTTGTTCATATAGCGGCAACAAGAATACATCATCTGTGCAAATTGCATAAGATACAGCCTGGTGATAGACGGACAGCGGAGTCTTAGTAATAGGGTCCCGTTTTACCCTTTCGGTATGGAATTCTAATTAAGAGTCCCCAGCAAGCTCGGTTCTCCATACAAACGTAGTTACGCTCTCATTTTGAAACGACTAGCTAGATTGCTCTGAAACTTTGTACCTGCAATAGGATAAGGTATATCTAGTCCTGTAATTAGTTTATGTAGCTTCAGATACCATATTTAAAAAATTACAGCGAATTTAAGTAAATAAAATAAATAAATAAATATTATACGACATTATTACACAAATTGACTAAGTCCCACAGTAAGCTCAATAAGGCTTGTGTTGAGGGTACTTAGACAACGATATATATAATATATAAATATTTATAAATACTTAAATACATAGAAAACACCCATGACTCAGGAACAAATATCCATGCTCATCACACGAATAAATGCCCTTACCAGGATTTGAACCCGGGACCATCAGCTTCGTAGGCAGGGTCACTACCCACTAGGCCAAACCGGTCGTCAATGAGTGTTTCATACAAAACTTGTTTTTGCTCTATTTCGTTTGTTTGATAAACTGGAGCTATATACAGTCTCATACGCATAGATATACCTCATGTCATTGTATGTGCAAAGTTTCATTACAATCCAACACGTAGTTTTAAAATGAGAACGAAACTCCGTTTGCATGGGAAGGTGAAATTAGGCCGAGCTTGCTTTTTTTTTAATACCACGACGGTGGCAAACAAGCATACGGTCCGCCTGATGGTAAGTAGTCACCGTAGCCTATGGATGCCTGCAACACCAAAGGCATTACATGCGCGTTGCCGACCCTTTAAAAACCTGTACACTCCTTTTTTGAAGAATTTGCTGCGGACTCTTTAAGTTAAATTCACTTATTCCGCACATATTATACATTGGTTATGATAATTACATTGATTAGGTACCCAATTATAAAAAAAAAAACGCGGAATAGATTATGCTCCGTAATAAAACTTAATATTTTCCTCATAGATTACAATATAAATTATTCATAGTCCCAAACGCAAACGCCTGTTTTTATTTAAAAACCAGTATACTTTACCCGGTGTTCAATACAAACTATACGTGATCAGGGATCTCGCTTACACTGGTCTTATAAGACCCCCTTAATGATAACGGTTGGGGAAGCTGTCAAATCAATTTCTAATTTTAAGTCGTCTCGAACGGGCATCGATTTTCAGCCTCGTGTCAGATGTAATCCAACGCGGGTTACTGCTAACTATTATTGACAATGTTGTATTAGGTTTCATAAAGCGGTTTAATTATTTTTCATGCTCTGAAAGTGGGTTGTTTTTGTTCTAAAAAGTGTGCAAAAAATGATACGTTTCTGGTCTAGAGCACTGTACTTTATAAATACGTTGGTTTCTCTTTTTTTACGATAAGCAATTAAAATAACGATATTTTTACCTAAATAGTTAATTGAAAGTCAAGAAATACTACTGAAGTTTATACTTAGCTGGGTTTTTGAAGTGAAAACTTCTCGAGGTTCTACTGTAACAATATTGCACCCTTTGTTCGTTTTCGAGATATTCAAGTAAATGTTAGTGACCCGGAACTTTTGCTCTCGAGTGTATAATAGTGAAAAAAGCGGCCAAGTGCGAGTCGGACTCGCCCATGAAGGGTTTCGTACCATTTATGACGTATTAAAAAAAAAAACTACTTACTAGATCTCGTTCAAACCAATTTTCGGTGGAAGTTTGCATGGTAATGTATATAAAATATTTTTTTTAGATTTTTCATTCTGTTATTTTAGAAGTTACAGGGGGGGGGGGGACACAAATTTTTTCACTTTGGAAGTGTCTCTCGCGCAAACTATTCAGTTTAGAAAAAAGCGGCCAAGTGCGAGTCGGACTCGCCCATGAATGGTTCCGTACCATTTATGACGTATTAAAAAAAACTACTTACTAGATCTCGTTCAAACCAATTTTCGGTGGAAGTTTGCATGGTAATGTATATCATATATTTTTTTTCGATTGTTCATTCTGTTATTTTAGAAGTTACAGGGGGGGGGGGGGGACACATTTTTTCATTTTGGATGTGTCTCTCGCGCAAACTATTCAGTTTAGAAAAAAATTATATTAGGAACCTAAATATCATTTTTGAAGACCTATCCATGGATACCACACACGTATGGGTTTGATGAAAAAATATTTTTTGAGTTTCAGTTCTAAGTATGGGGAACCCCCAAAATTTATTGTTTTTTTTTTCTATTTTTGTGTAAAAATCCTAATGCGGTTCATAGAATACATCTACTTAGCAAGTTTGAACAGTATAGCTCTTATAGTTTCAGAAAAAAGTGGCGGTGACATAATCGGACAGACAGACGGACATGACGAATCTATAAGGGTTCCGGCCGTTTTTTGTCATTTGGCTACGGAACCCTAAAAACACAAATCAAAATACTTAATAAAGGAATTTGTTATGTTCCCAAATTTTCAAGTAAAAAGTGTTTTTAACAAAAAAAGAATTTCTCAAATCAGACCACGGGTGTCGGAGTAATCGGTGAACGTACATAAAAAAAATAGCCACAACCAAATACAGAACCTCCTCCTATGAAATTGAAGTCGGTTAAAAAAAAGTTTAACAAAACCACGCCCTATATGCGCGTTCAATCAAAAATTTAAACGTAGCAAGAGCACTAGCCAAATAACCTGTCATCAAAGGTACCGTTTTCAAAGGATTGGATTCAAAGCGATTTTTAATTAACTTTTCATATCTAAAACCAGACAAAAATACCTACACGTGCATAAGGCGTGCAGTACACGGAAAATTTGCGGCGCTTCTGCGGAACAAACTGTCAGTTTCACGGTCATTAAATTTTCTACTTCTGCTTTTAAGATTTATATACTTATAGTATTATGTAGTTTATGTGACTGCTACATAATGAAAGGCATTAAAATACGAGTGTGCGTTTATGAAACGAATGAAATGAGTTTCATAAAAGGATCACGCGTATTTTGATGGCTAATTATAAACAGTGCTTTCATTTCATCATAAGGTTCAACAAAATAAATTAATTTTATACTTACAAACTAATAAAAAAACAAACTAAACGTCAAATGGCGGTAATGCAAACTTATTCGCGCTTGTCACACGACATCCGTTGTTTTTTTTTCAGAGACAAACTAGAGTTGCGGGCCGACTGCCATATGGTTCGATGTCAGCTTGCAAGATTTGTCAAAATTGTTTGCAACTGACACATCGGTAAGAATAAAACGTCATCTCGATTGACATTTGAATGGCGGTTAAATCAGATATCTTTGTTTCTCAGAGATCTTCTAAATTTGAATGTAATAAGTTATCGGTTATCGAAACTTTAAAGTGAATATTACGATGCACCCAGCACCAACAGATACATGTTTTGTCAATACAGGCCGTTAGCTTATCGCGTCTGAATATATTATAGGGAGGTTATGATATAGATGTAGATAAAATTATGTATCATCAACGATATTACCTTAATTATCTATTGGGAGAACACACACTTTACATGCGTATTCTTATGACCCTGTAGGTGACCTTAAGGAGAGCGCCGTATTTTTTATCAACTCCAGTGGGAGACCTCTATCACTCTGGCCATTTGCCACCTCAAGGTTCTAACATTGTTATCCTTAACTATGACCAGTGGGGCGACACTCCTCCTTTCGGCTTTTCCCAGCTCTATTCGGCTCATCATTGCTCCGAGCAATTTTTTTTATAAGTTCTTTATTTAACATAATTTAGTACAATGTAATTACTTAATCTAGTGTACATTTCCATCCTACACAGTAATAAAAATAAAATAATACAGTTTAGTGAGCTATAGGCGCTCATTATAAACTTTTTAAAAACTTAGTGTTTATAACATTGCCATGGGTAAAATTAGAAATCTAAAGCTTAGAAGTAACCAACAACAGCACTGAGCAATTATTAGGGTTGGCACAACGTGACGTGCACGACCACAGATAAGATAATGACTTGAATTTTGACAACCCTAAATGGTCGAAAGATATAGTGCCATACATTAGAAAGGGACAGCATAATTTGTCCCTGAATCGCTGTCAAACTTCGGTTTTGTATTAGGAAAAGTCATTTCTGTACGTTAGTACTATTATTTATTTTGTGCTTTTTTTTAATACTACGTCGGTGGCAAACAAGCATACGGCCCGCCTGATCGTAAGCAGTCTCCGTAGCCTATGTACGCCAGCAACTCCAGAGGAATTACATGCGCGTTGCCGACCCTAAACCCGCCCCCCCTCGTTGAGCTCTGGCAACCTTACTTACCGGCAGGAACACAACACTATGAGTAGGGTCTAGTGTTATTTGGCTGCGGTTTTCTGTAAGGTGGAGGTACTTCCCCAGCTGGGCTCTGCTCTAGATCTGGAATGACATCCACTGGCTGTGCCCTACCACACAAAGCGAGATGAAATTCACAATGCCCATACCTCTCTTTTGGACGCTTTTTTTTTGCTATGACTAAAGTATCAATTTTTTTTCACAATCTTTGTGCCATTTTGGCATTCTGTAACTGGACGAGGTATTATTTATGCCACACTGCTTCCAAAACTTTTGAACCAGACGGTTACATTGATCCCAAAACTTTACACGACTAAAATCCTAATTGACACAATCCTTTTCAGAGTAAGTATGTGGTAAAAGGAGCACCCGTCAAAAATGGCTTTATAATAGTTACTGCCGAGTTTTTCCCGAGGGTATACAGTATGGGGTTCTTCAAAAAAGGAGTGTACATGTTTTTAAAGGGTCGGCAACGCGCATGTAACACCTCTGGAGTTGCAGGCGTGCATAGGCTACGGAGACTGCTTACCATCAGGCGGGCCGTATGTTATTGTTTGCCACCGACGTAGTAAAAAAAAATTGAAGAGCGTAAAGATGGGCATGTGAGCATCTTAAAGACCGGCAACGCACTTGAAACCTTCCGGTGTTGCAGATGTCCATGGGTGAAGGTAAGTGCCTACCATCAAGCGATTTGTCTGCTCGTTTGCCTTATATATCATAAAAATATAGCGATTATGTAACGAACAAATCCAGGTTGTACTCAGTGGCGGATTAACCGAACAGCAGAAAAAGCATATGCTAAGGGCCCCGCGCCTAGGGGGGGCCCCGCGCTCCGACCCTGACCATGCGATTTCGGCACGCGGAACCGGCCAAGTTCAAAAAGTAGAACTCGCACTCCGCGGATCCTGTACCACCACATTTTATTTACAATGTATTTTTTTTCGTAAGTCAGTAACAATTATCATTATTTGTTATTATCCTGTCTATTTTTCTTTATGACGATACCAAATTTAAAGAATTTTTTGGCTTACGCAAAGACCAAGAACAGAGTTTAGCATAAAACCGAAGATGCAGAGTGTCCCAAAACTTTGGTGCATGGCTAAGCTGCAGGAAACAGCATAGCTCGGAAACGAACAAAAGAAGATACTGTGTTTAAAAACATATTAGTGAAAAGCAAGGAAGGATGATTTATTTATATTACTATTTCAAATAACAAATTGCACCTTACAACTAATGCCTAATGATGATCAGCTTTGAGCCCGTAGGAGGCCAAATGACGCGCTCCTCTACGGCTGGCCGCGCTCCCAAAATATGCCGAGTTGCTGCAAAGCCGTGATACATATGATCTATACCCAAACTAGTATTATATGATCTGTGCCCAAAGTATCCCAGCAAGTCGCACTTTCGAGCAAGAACTAAGGCCGAGCAGCAGGCGCGCCGAGATCACATTGGTTCAATTCCAAACTCTGTTCTCCTACAATTCAGCCTTTGCATGGTGGCGCGCCGCGATAGAACGCTTCGGGTCTCCGCCCTTATACGGAGCTCGGCCTACGGCCTCCTTCACACTATGGCATTGGTTTCATTCTAGGCTCTGCTTTCCTTGCAAACTATTTTTTTGACCATTTGTCAAAATTTGGCAAAATCGACCTGATCTGATGATGAAAGCCGAAGGTAAGGAGGAAGAAAGGAACCAAACGGGGGCTATTTGTAAGTATCATTTACATAACATTATAAGCATAAGGGAGTAACCTTTGCAGCGCTTTGTACGTCTTTTTAGTAAGAAGAGAAGGTTTTTTGTAATAACCCAAAAGCGACTAAACCGATCATTTTCGCTACAGTTTTCATTTAAAGTATTTATTAAGCTTTTGTTTCACGATTTTTTTCATATTTTTTGGGCCCATGGTTCACATATTTTTTTCTTTCGGGCGATTATTTCCGAAAATAATAACTTTATAAAAAAAAGATTTTTGGAGACCGTTATTCGTTTTGAAAGACCTCACCCAATCATACGCCACACTATGACACTATCATCAAAGCAAAAAAAAAAATTAAAAACATTTTGTATGGGAGGTACCTACCCTAATTTTTTTGTATAGTTTTTATTTTACCCGTTCTGTCGCAATGCATGATTTATGTATCCATGCCAAATTACAACTATCTAGCACTAAAGATAACGGAGCAAACCCTTGGTCAGACGGACATGGCGAAACTACTTAAAGCCCGACCAGAAATATATGATCATTGTCAAAAGGGCGCTGTTATTCTCTTGTATAGGGTGACAGTTCAGTTTAGTAAGGAATTTTTTTTTATGAAATTCTGCAATATGGCGCGTGATCATATATTACTGGTCAGACTTTATATAAGAGTTTCTAGGTGACTACGAAACCCTAAAACATACACTGCATAACATATTAAAAACTAATCGAGAACAAGTCGAAAAAAATTAAGACATCGTAAAAACTTTGTGATGGTACTGAATCCTCGGGGTGCGAGTCCGACTAGGACTTAATCTTTTTTTTTTCAAACCACGGGGCCCCGCGAGCTATTGTGCTAAGGGCCCCGCGCCTTCTTAATCCGCCCCTGGTTGTACTTACGTAATGTTGTGGATGCTACACACCGATATTTTTTATTCGACATTAAGGTTATAACGTCTCTTGAATAATCCGACACCGGTCAATATCATTTTGCAATTAGTAGAATCCTTAGGCAGATGTCTAACTGAGCGAGATGCGAGTAGCGATGAGCGAGTTGTATTTTCGCCCGAGAGTTCTTAGAAAAAACCGGCCAAGAGCATGTCGGGCCATGCTCAGAGTAGGGTTCCGTAGTTACTCCTCCGTCACAATAAGCTAAACTGGAGCTTAAAGTATAGTAGATTGAACAACCAAGGGATGAACTGTGGATGTACGTCTTTTTACTATGAAGGGGAAACTTTTTGCGAACTCAAAAACAGCTAAACTGATCATATCCGCTATAGTTGTCGTTTAATGTCTTTTTTAAGTTCTACTTCCAAGTTTTTTTTCATATTTTGGACCTATGGTTCAAAAGTTATAGGGGGGGGGGGCACATTTTTTTTTTGGAGCGTTTATCTCCGAATATATTCACTTTATCAAAAATGTTTGTTGAAGACCCCTATTCGTTTTGAGAGACCTTTCCAACGATATCCCACACAGTAGGGTTGAAGCAAAAATAATAATTCACCCCCACTTTACGTGTAGGGGAAGTACCCTAAAAAAAAATATTTATTGTACGACTTTCTCGGCTTTATTGATTTATATATCCATGCCAAATTTCAGCTTTCTAGCACTAACGACCACGGAGCAAAGCCTCGGACAGACAGACAGACAGACGGACATGGCGAAACTATAAGGGTTCCTAGTTGACTACGGAACCCTAAAAAGCGGTAGCTGGCAAAAATTCAGACAGGAATATCGATTTTGACATTTGCGGCAGCAATGTAGTCGGCATTGATGTCGCACCGCAATACTTTTCCATAAATGCTGGTTTAATCTGAATAGGACGGCACGTTTATTACAAGGTCTTATTTAGTACAAGCTTTTATTTAACTTGCCCTGTTAAGCGGGCCACTCACACACCTGCCGCAGGGGCAATACCGGTCGCACGGCGGTCGGAGCAATTTTAGGCTGTTTTCTACACACTAGCCTGCCACTCAGTGTGTAAGTGATAGTCCCGCTGAACGCACGTCGACGAGAATGGCTCCTGTGTTATCAAATCACCAAAGGATTGGTATCGCCTTGGCACTTTCTGTGAGGTCGTGATATATTTCGAACATTAATTCGAAAGTTTGGTTTCGCATGTCACGGTCTAAATATTTTTTGATTTTTTATCCCACATGTGGGGCCGGCCTTTATATACTCGTACATCTATTATCCGTGTCCAAATTTCACGTTCTTTATTCATTGTGACAAGTGACCTCCGTTTGGTTCGGTAGTCGCCAATGAACTGACTGGATTGCCCCAATCGTACTACACATGTAACAACCTACCAGGGCGGTAGATACAATCTAAGGAGCTAGGAAGGTCTTGCGCCCCTGCCGCCCTGCTGCAGGCCCAATCTAAAAATTGCCCCTGCTTCTCTACACACATCACAATTAAGGAGGCAATTAAGGGTCCAATTCCAATATTGCCCCTGCGGCAGGTGTGTGAGTGGCCCGCTTTAGGGTAACCTACACTAGTGTCTCCCGAGCGTCGACGTCTTCTCAACTGTATGGCTGCTGGTTGACGCAACGTTGGCGCAACTGCGCAGCGACGTCATTTTCAGCGCTGACTAGACGCATACGCTCAAAAGACGCTAGTGTGGGGTGAACCTTAGTGCGTTAGTTCGTTAGTGTGGTACTAAATACTATAAGCTAAATTTGACTCATTTCCTGATTTTCGATTGTGCATACATATTAAGTCGGGTCGGAATGCAATCTTATGGTACCATCGAGCTGATCTGATGATGGAGTTAGGAGTTGGTCATAGGAAATATGTGATAAAACAACGCCACCTAATTGTGTGTCGGATTTTTAGATTTGTCTCGATAAGTATTAGTTGTCTGTGGTTAAAAAGTTAAATTAGCGATAAAAGCTTGTACCAGAAATGATATTTTTGTAAAAACTTATATTCTTGTATTTGCGGCCACATTTTTCTCACCGATATATCTAATATCGACTGCAGTTACTAGCTCTCACGAGAATTTGTAGTTTATTATAGCTCCGTTAACCGGAAGGATAACTTTCTGAACTGTTTCTAAAGTATCTTTCAGCTTCGTAATATCAAATTTGCTCACTAGCTCGCATTGAAGATAAATAAATTCAAGAGCATCCCTCTGGGCATAAGAGGAAAGTGGAATAAAGAGTGCTAAGATAGTGAACAACCGCTGTTTCATACATAAGTAGTCCCCATTTTCGTCCCTGGATGTTGACGTAATACAATAGTACAAATATTTCGCTTAAAATTTAATTTTTTCTTCGCAAGTGTGATGAATAACACTGTGTGTAACTCCGGGGGTAAGAATATTGCAAACTCGGGTCTTTAATTCCCTCCAGTCTGGGGCTAGATCACCACCCTGGTATCCAAAATTTCACTTAGATTATAATATTTATTTCAGACCAAGGATCCATATTTTGTTAGTAATGTACATAAAAACATTTAAAAAAAAACATAGTAACTAGTGTTAGTGTATAACATAGAAATAAAAATAATGTTATGTAAGGGCATGGAGCCCAATCCACCTCTTCAACACTGGCGAGTCCCAGCGATCAATAACAGCGCGCAGGAGCGTGTGCTGTCGCGTGTGCGCTGCATCATGGAGGCGCAGCGCGCGCGCATAATGGCGGCGAAACCCGCCGTGCGCGACTCTGCGAACATCGCAGAAGCACTGCAGTAGCGCGGCAGCCGCAACAACGCTCTGTACGCGTACTTACCCCCCTTGTTGCACAATGCACTATTAAAACCGGGCTGTCCCGAATTTATTATGTTACCTTTATTTTCGACGTTTCGACGCAGGTCAGGTTTTAAATATGTTTTGAAATGTGTTCAAAACTCGCAAAAGCGTTCAAAAGCTGCAGTTGTCCTTATCACACTAATTTTAGGAGCCGCCCCGTGCGAGCGCGATGGAGATATTTACGTAAAATTCTCAACGGGGCTCAACTGGTATTTCCTCTTATGAACCATAAGAATCAGTGGCATTAACCTATCCTCAGCGCATCAGACACTAGTCAGTGGACATTTCTCATCATCACATCATCATCATCATTTTAGCCTCCATTCGCCCACTGCTGAGCATAGGCCTCTCTTCGTGTATCTTATCCCGGTCCTGGGCTAGTCGCATCCAGAAGTGTCCCGCGATTTTTCGAATGTCATCCACCCAACGAGCCAACGGACGCCAGGCGCTTCTTTCATCCGAAAGCAATCCCTCGCTAAGTATCTTTGCACTGACATTAACATACACATACACATTAATATAGATGGGATAGTTATCTTAGAATTTATGTCCTAAGATTTAAGGGCCACCACACACTAGCGTCTTTTGAGCGTCGGCGTCTAGTCGGTGCTATGAAAAATGGCGACGCTGAGCAGTTGCACCAATGTTACGTCGAGCAGCAGCCATAGAGTTGACTAGACGCCGACGCTCGGGAGATGCTAGTGTGGCTCTTATGGGGGAAATAAAAGTGGGAGTTATATATGATTTTTTAAAGGTGTTAATGAACCTTTCATAGAAAACTCCCACTTTTATTTTGAGTTGAGAACCTTTAGTGGATCAAATCCGCAATGTGGCAAGTAAAGTCCGGCACTGATCCTCATGCACTCATCTGTACGAACGCAGGTATAATTGCGATTAATGAACCTCGACCCACCTTTGACCTTTTATATTATTTTGGGTTGAATAAAAATGATTGATTGATTGTACTCATGATGGCACCCGCGAAGAATAAAAAAACCTTGCATATTGACAGTTTTGAATGATTCACGGTTAGTTTCGTTAGACTTAAATCGTCCGGTCGATTTAAGACCTTGCATTTGGCCATTTTATTTAGAGATGACTGTACACTACACTTTTTTTTCAAATGGACTGTTGTTGTTATTATATTCAAAAGCACCCGGTTTTTCGATACTAATAGGTAAAAAAAAATATTTTCGATCCTTCTAATCTACAGTCATACAAAGTCTATGAAAAATCGTAACGAAATTGAAGCAAAGATCTTGAAACATTTTCTCCTATTAGGATTGACCGAGCCCGTGATTCTGAGTAGGAATAACTCGACGACCGGTCTGGCCTATTGGGTAGTGACCCTGCCTATGAAGCCGATGGTCGTGGGGTCGAATCCCGGTAAGGGCATTTATTTGTGTGATGAGAACGGATATTTATTCCTGAGTCATGGATGTTTTCTATGTATTGAAGTATTTGTATCTTATATATCGTTATCTGAGTACCCACAACACAAGTCTTCTTGGCCTACCGTGGGACTTAGTACATTTGTTGCACGTCCTTCAACTGTTTGAATGTGGTTGTTATATCTTAGTGTGGTAACCTGCCTAGAAACTGTCGATGCCTAATTAGTAATTGTACCTATATAATATTATTAGTTAACTTATTTTTGTTTCAATTTGTTTGTAGTTTTGCGGTGACTTAGTATATACTGTTATGCTGTACAACTATTTTGGAAATAAATAATAAAATAATAAAAATAATTTGTGTACGAATGTACCTATAATGTTTATTTATTTATAATAAATAAAATAAAAAGTCCCTAATAAAAAAAAGAATTGTACAACTATGAATGAAATGTCCCATTAACGATATTTATAAAACAAAAGAAACATTGCTAATCCTTTGTTCTAAACATAATGAATTAGAATTAACACTGTCTTTTGTCTTTTGTTTTCTCCTTACAACAGAAACTCAAACTCATTTTTGAGGAAAAACCCAAGGGAAATTGGTAAGGCTTTAGATAATATCATAATATTCATAATTCATTTATGTGATAAAAGTAAGGGAAGGATCTGAAAAGGATTATTCAAATGGTGAATGATTATGTAAAGGTACCTAATAGATTCATAGAGGGTCCGACCCTTGGGACTGATGAGAACAGAGTTGTTAGAAATTATAGTTTCCGGACTAAGCTGAGATCATATCAAAACATATATGTAGCTTTTGAAACGTACCTGGTTTGCACAGATTTCTCGAAACAAAAAATATAGTTGAGTCGGTGCAAACATAATAATATTTTTTGTAACATTATAAAGTCTGACAATACGACACAAGCCTTGTATTGAGCTTACTGTGGGCAATGTTGGCCGCACGTTTATTAGAATTGTCAATAAACCATTACAAATTGAACCGTAAACTGAATGGAAGGTTACAGTTTGCGGTTCAATTTGTAATGGTTATTGGTCAATTCTAATTAACATTCGGCCAACACTGACTGTGGAACCAGGTCGATTAGCGTAAGATTGTCAGGGCCGGATGTCAACCTAGGCCCGGGTTTAGGGGCCCAGGCAACTTAGCAATGGTTTTGAGATGGAGAAAGGAGTCCCTGAATTCTACGTGCTATTCCAAGTGGACACTAATACAAAAAGAGGAAAGTCAGCTTCTGGTAAAGGAAAGGAAGGTCTTTCAACAGATCCTGAGAGAGATTATGGCACGTGAAGGATAAGGAAGAATGCCGAAATCGAGGAGTTGGTGGGCGAACCTGATATCATCGGCGAGACCAAATCACACAGACTGCGCTGGTTCGGCCACCTACTTAGAATGGAAGAGGAACGGGCTGCCAAGAGGGCGTACTTGGGAAGACCGACTGGTGACCGCCCGGTGGGGTTACCCAGAGACCGCTGAGGAGACAGCGTTGAAGCGCCCCTGCGGCAGCTCCAAGACGATAATTGGCAGGAAGCGGCGCAGGATCGGGAAAAGGGGCGTGATCTTGCTCGGAGGTCAAGACTAAGACCCTCTTTAGGTCACTGAGGCACATTAGTTAGTTATACCAAGTGCCTAAGGGCCCTAGGTCTCCAAATCCTGAAGATTGTTCCATAATATTTATTTATTTCTTATTTTTATTATTCTTGTCTATTGATCGGTCAACTTATTTGAATTATAAAAAAAGCAAATTCAAATTACTGAATAAATACCGATACGTCCATGCCGTTTTAAAAAAAGAAAATTACGAAATAACCCTCCAAAAACAAATAACAAAACGCCTAGCATACTCCGGTGTGTCAATTATTTTCGCATTACGTGACTGGAATATTTTCTGCCAGCATTTATCTGTAAACATTTATATATTTCTGGCCTCCATTAGCGCTTTTCATCACTCGTCTCAATGACGGCCCGCAATCATTACCGTTATGTCATTACCTGTCAATCTGGTCCACCACACACATAGGTATCGGCACGAGAGCTGAGGTGAATGATTATACACATAGCTACACTGAATATTATTCGCAAAAACAGTGAATGAATGAGTGAATGTGTCTTAAGCGCACGATATAAAGGCGTAACCCACCACCAGAGTGCGGCACGGCGCGGTACAAGCATATTCAATAGGTACAAAAATGCTTGTGCCGCACACTGTTGGATCCCGCCTTTAAGCTAAAAGAATTAAAACCCTGAAGAAACTTTTTGGTTCGTCTTGCAGTTGGCAGTTCGACTTGCTCTCGGTTCGAAAAAAAGGACATTAATTTCGAAATCTTGCTGCCATTGCATGATTTTATTGTTGTGTGTGACTTCAAATTTAGTGCCAGTTACTTACAATTATAATAGCCGTGATATGCAGGAAAACTAGTTCGATTTTTAAATTTATTGCACGACAATACGAATACGAACTGCAACACTACAAACGGTATTTTCACATTTTTCGCACGTACAAAGTTACGTTACGAGCCCTCCAGTTAGTTCATAAATCGTCTAAAAGAGTTCACAAACCTCACTAACGCAATTTGTGCGAGCTGTTACATTGCCATCGCTTACCAGATACGTGTCAAACGAAAAGGTGAAAATAACCAGTCAAATTCTTTCTTGAATCACTTACAGCTGTTAAAGAACAGGAGGTCAGCTTAAACTAGTCAGTTAAAAAACTACACTCGTTCAAGCTATGAAAGCAAGTTGCTGTCTGCGAATTTTGTGACCGTACGAACCTTGTTAGTTCGAGGGCTCTATAAAACCGTAAAACGAACTCTTTACTAGGGAATGCAAAAACCGGAGGTTTTTTAAAACCGGTTTTTTCTTCGGTTTTACCAACAAAAAAACCGAAACCGGTTAAAACCGGTTTCGGTTCGAAGGACCAATAATTCTTAAATTCATCGCCATGGAATAAAGAAAAGATTGCTTCACGTGTAAAAACGAATGCAAGTATAGTATATACACGATTTTATCACGAAATTAAAGACAGAATATCGGACTATTTTATTGTATTGTATGGGAATTGTCAAATGACTTAATGTTATTTGTAACTAGGAGTAGGAACACACCAATTTAATTTAATTATTTTTTTGGTTTGTTGGTTAGACACCGATGGGATAGGTCATTTTTTCTTTAATATATGACAATAACTTATCTAAAGCATTTGACGTAATAAGTCACACAATGCTCCTGGATAAGTTAAAATGTTATGGCGTAACGGGTGAGGCGCATCGCTTAATTGCTTCCAGTCTGACATTGGCCATATCAAGTTAGGCATTCCCCAAGGATCAGCCCTTGGAAACACTCTGTTTCTAGCCTACGTCAATGATCTCCCATCTGCCATCACAACCGGGCTGTCAGTACTATTTGCAGATGACACTACGGTCATAATCAGCGCGCAAACATACAAACAGCTTGGCGAGAATATCAATGAGGCATGTAGGCAGTTAAAACGGTGGTTTACTGCAAATGGGTTACTTCTTAACGTCAGCAAGTCTAACGTCATGTTATTCTCAGGACGGACGACTACTGCGCCCCCATGTGTAGTGGACTGCCCTATGCCAATGTGCAGTGAAACGAAGTTCCTTGGCTTTATGTTGGATTCGAATCTGAACTGGAAGTGCCATGTTGACCAGCTATGCAATAGATTGAGTAGTGCAGTCTTTGCGTTACGGAAGTTGAAACCCCTTGTTTCGTATGTTACATTAAAATCGATTTACTACGCTCACTTCCACTCACTAATGACGTATGGTGTACTCACTTGGGGAAACTCTACGCATGCTAACCCAGTGTTTATCATGCAAAAATAGGCAATAAGAACACTAGCAGGTGCGAAGCCTAGACATTCATGCAGGGGCCTTTTTGTAACGCACAAAATAATGACGCACTACTCGTTATATTTGTTCGAAATCCTTATGTATGTTAGAAATAACCTATCTTTGTTTAAACGCGTTGAGGTAGCTGGTATAAACATTAGAACTACAGGTCGATTACGAACAGTTCCACGTCGCATGGCACTTGCAGCTAAGAACCCGCGTGTCATCGGTCCGACTTATTATGAGCGATTACCTGCAGAAATAAGGACGGACACATCCGATACAACATTCAAGCGTCTATTGAGAAACTTTTTACTGGACAACCCATTATATTCAATAAGTGAATTTTTTGACATAACTGTATAATTTATAATTGAATAATGATTTGACATTGTGTTTGCGTATTCTTGATATTATTTGACGATCCTTTTCAGGTGAAAATTTTCATATATATATATTATTATTGAAATTAATTTATTTGGATTATCTTGTTATTATTTAAGTTTATTTCTGACGATCACAATATAGATTCTTATAAATTGACATTGATGTAATTTGTACTGTAATCATATGTTGTGAAATAAATAAATCTAAATCTATATCAATTTATAATTTAATGTTATTTGTCTTAAATCAAATGGCCCAATCCGAAATCTTGCTCTAAGTTTTTCGCTGTCTTCTAGTATATATTCAAGTAGTTAATTCGTTTACTGTTACTACCTTCCTTTATAAAATATTTGCTAAGTTATTATGGATTTGTAAAGTAGGAAATAAATGAAACAAGCTTTGTTTTTACTCCATAATCAACTTTAATTAGTATTTGTACTATTAATCTCAAAAAAAGGTTCTCGGTAAGTCGTTATCACCGAACCAACAAAAGACTCTAAAGCTGCCATTGATATAATTGATTACGTGGAATTTTTCTACAGTGCATCGCATAATAAAATTATAAATTATAAGTAAGACCTTTTATACCCATTTTTATTAAAAAGTACTACTATACAATTCGTACACCAGCACGGATGTCCTGCCACTGCCAGTACTTTATATTATTTAAATCTTTCGTATTTGTGTATTTTGTACCGTAAAAATTCATTTAGCGTTACAAATGATCAAACTAACACAACACCACATTATTTGATTTGATGTCGATTCAACCGGTTTAGGACCGATTTATACCCTTATAATGAATAAAACATGCAACTTAGGTAAATAAAAAAAACCGAATAAAACCGAAACCGGTTTTTTTAAATTCTAAAAACCCGGTTTTGGGTTTCCGTCAAAAAACCGGTTTTAACCGGTTTTTTCGGTTTCGGTTAAAACCGGTTTGCATTCCCTACTCTTTACACACCCATATAACTATGAACAATCGACGTTTATTGCCGTATATTATACAATAATTCAAGCGAATGCAAGTGTTTGAAAGTTTAACACGTTCACTGCGATAGAAGGTCTAAAGACCCCCTGCTAGTACTCTCGGGCGGTGCGGGCAAAAATATTGTGGTTTCGCTCTGGTGCGGACCTCGTAGCTTATAGAATTGTATAGGTAGAAAAGAGTCCAATATATGGTTTGATTTCTATTATAATGTAGAATTTTTTGACACTTTAAAACACGCAGGAGGTCTTAAGGCCTCTCATCGCACTGAGAGTGAAAAGTGTACGTCCAGTGCGGATAGGGGGTCTAAAGACCTCATATCGGTAGTACGGGCTTATCCGCCCCCTCCCGCACCTGTCTGTATCTATGATAGTCGAACTATGACCTCAGTGATGTGCACGCGTCTATGAGCAATGTACGTAATTTATTGCATTTGCTCGTAAGTGAAAATACGTACATTCGAAGTAGTAAGCGTCAATTGTGTTTAGTGTTTAAGTTAAATACTCAAGAAGTGTTGTTGGTTAGTGAGTAATATTATCAATAAGTATCGAATCTATAGGTAATGAATCATGGGTCGTGTAAACAAGAGATGTCGGATGATCATGCGTTTGAAAAAAATGGAGATAAACGAAGAAAATGTGCAGGATGTTACGAAAATTTGCGCACTACGCTGTCCAGTCGGGAAGCCAATAAAAAAGTTAAGAAAATTAAATCTTACTGCCGTGATTGTAACAAGCCACAGTGTCTTAAATGTTTCTATAACAGTCATATGTGATTCACTTGCAATATATAATAAAGAGTTTTGATTTATCGATAAAATGCATTTTTATTAGGAACATCACTAGCAGTAAATACAAATGTACCTCAAATTCAGTGCTGTAAGAGGCCTAAAAGCCTCCTAATATTTTTTTGTCATTATTCCATATTCTGACATGAGAACGTCGGGCGAAGCCAAAACAAGACAAAACAATCCTTTAGCAACAGCCTTATATAAGTATCATTCATAAATTTGTGAATTTCATTACAAAAAAATCATTTTTAATATTCTTGTTCCTTGAGTGGTCTTAAGGCCCCTAACCGCACCGGTAAAATGGTACAGTTAAGGCATAAAGACCTCTTACAGCACTAATTGAAAGTTAGCAATATTTTGAGCCGCAGTGAACGTGTTAAGCGGCGACCGGAGTTCTAGTTCGAAAGTTGAACGTTTGGCTGACTCGCGTATTTCGAGGGAAAATGAAGATTCTGCGAGAGTTTCGCATCATTGGCTGTTAAGAACATTTCTTGCGGCATAAGTTACATGTATCCGACTTAAAAGTATCCGAGTTTGTAATTTCTTGCTTGCAGCACTCTGTGCTCGGATTTTGCGAGAATGCTGGTGAAAACACCAATAAGGTGAAATGTCAATAAGTTTTTGGCAAAAAAATCCTTCTTCATACGAGATTTTATCGCTGACTGTACTTTTCTTTACACTGGCAACTAATACTCATCGAGACAATTCTAAAAACACCAAACACAATTAGGTTATGATTTTTTTTTAATACCACGACGGTGGCAAACAAGCATACGACCCGCCTGATGGTAAGCAGTCACCGTAGCCTATGGACGCCTGCAACACCAGAGGCATTACATGCGCGTTGCCGACCCTTTAAAAACCTGTACACTCGTTTTTTGAAGAACCCCATACTGTAGACCCTCGGGAAAACCTCGGCAGGAAGCTCATTCCACAGCCGAAGCGTTCGCTATGTTGTTTTATCACAGAGTTCCCATGGCCACCTGTCTCCATCATCAGATCAGCTCGATGGTATTTCTATCAGTACCCGCCCCACGTGACCGCCGCCATACAAGAGGCGGGCACAGATGGGAATGATTTGTATGTATTATTCCCATCTGTTCCCGCTGGGGCAGATGGGAATACTCCGATTATTTATAGCATTTTCACGCTGAATACATACCGCCCGATTGGCGGCTATATGATATATTATTTACTTGTTTCTGCCCGTGACTTAGTCTACGTGGAATGATGATAATGATTGATAAAAACTATCATAAGTCCTTCTCCGGGCTTCAAACTATCTCCACATACCAAATTTCATTTAAATCGGTTCAGCGGTAATAGCGGTATGACAATTACTTTTACAGTACGTATGGTGCTACTTTCCGGGCGTCCTATGAGCACTTTCCGTGCATATGTCGAAACTTTAAGGAGCCATATGTACTGTAAAACGTTGTACGATGTACAGTCAGGATCAAAAGTAGCGGATCAAATAACGTTTCATAAGTATCTACCATGCTGTAACAGCTTAATAAAAAGTGATGTATTTAATACAGAACAACTAAGACTGTAAAAGATATACTTTTGAGCGCGAATTTTAGAAGTTTATCTATATTTGGAAAAGTTATCCGGAATATCAGATAGTTTTGGCGCGTTGTTTCATCCGCTACTTTTGATGCTGACTGTACGATACACACGTGCGAATAGGTAATTAGCAACTTGTGTCGATTTAAAGCACTCCCTTCGGACTTCGGACATGTTTTAATTTATCACCACACGTTGCTAATTTCCTATTTTTTGCACTTATATCGTAAATGACTATTACAGTACATGTGGTGCTACTTCACCGCACTAGTGCGAAAATTTGCATATTACGTTACTGTGTCGAACATTTAAAGGGCCATATGTACTGTAAAACGTTGTACGATACATGTGCGAATAGGTAATTTGCAACTCGTGTCGATTTAAAACACTCCCTTCGGTCGTGTTTTAATTTATTGCCACTGGTTTTGAATTTCCTATTTTTCGCACTTGTATCGTAATGTGCTATTGCATTTAATTAATTATAATATTATTATAGTAGGCATTTGTTATAACTTCTTTTAAAATTGTATAAAAATTGCTTTCATATCCCCCAACCGGGGTTGTCGTTGAGATTCAAAATGGCGAAGACGTCTCGTGAATATTTTTTGTGCTTTGCTTTGACGACCGGTCTGGCCTTTATAGGGTTACCTGCCTATAAAGCCGGTGGTCCCGGGTTCAAATCCTGGTAAGGGCATTTATTTATGTGATGAGCACGGATATTTGTTCCCGAGTCATGGGTGTTCTCTATGTATTTAAGTATGTATAAATATTTATATATTATATATACCGTTGTTTCAGTACCCTTAACACAAGCCTTATTGAGCTTACTGTGGGACTTAGTCAATTTGTGTAAGAATATGTTGTTTAAATTAACTGACTTTGAACTATCGTGGAAATGTGCAGCTAATGAATAAATCTTGAAACGTGTTTAAACATGTTTTAATCAACCCGGCAGTCCATCGTGGCTTTTAGTAAAGTCCAACTATCTCTTTACTAAAAGCAACTACCAAACAACATCATACTCTACGAGCACAATAAAATTAAAAGTTACCATTGAACAACGACACTTGACATTGGCAAAATCATCATAGATTTGATGGAGGCCATATTTTAAAAGAAGAAAATCCCTCAACCATGTCACACAAAATCAATTTTATTTACCAAGTCTTCTTCACTCGGAAATATTACCACGCCACAAAAAGCCCAGTCGATTTGAATATTAAATTGTATAAGAATATTAAATTAAAGCGTTAAAACAATTTAGTAATTATATTTTGATAGAACATTGTCTCTTTGTTTTCTCGGAACTGATTTCAAAGGAATCTTTCCCTTATGCGTCTGACAGACGGATTTAATAAAGCCACATCACTCTTTATTTCATTCTATTTGGGGTTATTTTTAGAGATGCCACGAAAATTCGGCTTATTCGGCCACTTTACCAAATATTCGGTATTCGGACAAATATTGCGTATTATTCGGCCGAATACATCAAGTCAAGACTTTTCCAAAACCATGCCTTCTATTCGATTGCTGAATATTAATCATTAAAATATATTTTAATTGACGCAAATTGTAAATAGATTTTTTATTTTATTATTCGTGTTTACTTCGTATAGTAAATTCATAATTCATAATATTGTGAAATGCTGACTTACCATGTAATGATCATGTTACATTATGTTTAATAAAAAAAGCAACAAAAAAAATATCGAATATCTGTTACTCCTAATTATGAGAAAAAAAATAGTTAAGTGTGTCGCAAAGTATTGTTAAGTACTTTTAATATTTAAAAATGTGACTATCAATAGTAGGTACACATTTTTTACCAAATATTCGGACGCCGAATATTCGGCGCATCAGCCTAGAGCGTAGCCGAATATTCTGTATTCGGCCAAAACCACTGTTCGTGGTATCTCTAGTTATTTTGCTTTGTACTTCGTCCTGCCCAATGTTCTTAATAAAACACTTTTTGTAATTCCTGTTAGATCCGGCCCTAGGCATCCGATACTTCGTTTTGTATGACGGGTAATTTGTGATTACGTGATGGTTTCGACACCCTGAAGTGTCGGATGACCCCACACCGTTCTAGCGTGAGTCATCCTTAGTTAACGATATACAATCAATGAATTTTTGCTCTCTAATATTCCATAATACAGAAATAGAAGTTTTGTTATGTGTGAAACTTAAATATAATAGTACCTGGGCGACCGAGCTTTGCTCGGTTATAACTATTTATTGTAATATGGTGGTGTATAGGTGATAATCTTAACTACATTTTTTTTACTAAATTAAACTTGACTAAAACAATAAAAATTAAAAAAAAATATATAAACTCGAACATGTAAAAAAAAACAAAATTAATCACCGGGCGAGATTCGAACCCGTAACACTCGTTTCTAGCCGTCCGCGTCTTAAGAGCAATTCCTAGCTGAGCAACTTTTCAAATCTCGAATTTTTGAAGCTATGTTTCTGTCGCGCTGCGGTGGGCGGGAGCCGGAGCTATCTAAGTGTGAGTGCGCGCACACAGACGCGAGACTCGTGCGCTCGCATATTGCGCGCCGTTCCGTCGACATCGCCCGCGAGCCAGACGGAATTTATTCTGCGCTGCCCGACGCAAGTTGTTTTTGTTGTTACCACGTAATATTGTTTTTCATTTTTATATTATACTGTATCTATTACACCCTAATACCAAACACTCTATCACCTGTACTAAATGTATTTTACACCTATGATGACAAAATAATAAATGATTGATTGATATTAATTACCATATAGGTAAAAACTGCAAACAAGAATGATGTCTCAGCTTCGGTTGTCGTCGTACAGTCAAGTGCAAAAATATGAAAATGAAATGAAAAAATGAAAAATATTTATTTTTGTTCTAGCCTAATTAATATATGAATATATGAGTGAATATACGAATGTATATATATATACATATATATACATATATACATTCGTATATTTGTGTGTGTGTGTGTGTGTGTGTGTGTGTGTGGATTAATGTATGTGTTCAGCCTATATATTACGTATAGTTAATAATTCACGTGGTACAATAATAATAATAAACCAGCAGCGGCTATAGCTTAAATAGCCTCCAAGAAAAAGGTCCTAACCTACAAAGGGACATTCAAGTCCCTGAGCGCCAACTACAAGAAAGACTCAGCGGACAGGAAAACTCGCGACTATTTAAACAAACGGCTGGCCAATCTCGACGCCTTATGGGATAAGTTCGAGAGCCAACATGGGGTCCTCGAAACAGAAATCGAGGACAAAAACATCACCTACTTTCAAGAAGACATCCACACAAAAACAAAAAACATGTACGACGTTACTAAGGCGGATATGCTAAACTTGATTCACAAGCTAACTGAAGCGAACAGTTCAGTAACCATCCAACCTTCAGTGTATTATTCTACCTCCGCCACCAGCTATCTATATAAAATATGTATCGAAAGAATCGTCTCATAAATATGATACTACGCTCTTATTACACTGGAATAAGATGCTATGGGACATATTTTTGAGTAAGATGTGTACACCCATATTTTTACACTTGACTGTACCTATCCGTATCAGTAAGTTGGGAGTGATCATGGTGTGTTGTGAAATTTTGTAAGTAGGTATAAATATACCTATGGTTAAACTACAATCTATTTAACTTGTAGTACGATGGAGCTAAACTTGGGCCGCCTTATTGAAGAACGTATCGCAATGACAATCTGGGTAAAGTATGTTGGGATAATGCCGGACAATTTTGGGACTAATTGAGAGAACTCGTGAAAAAATGTTTTTTCGAGATCTCAACACGTGACACGTGATTCTTGAAGTACGTAGCGAATCGTTAAATAATAACCGTAGATTCGGCCTGAATTTTGGTAATCTTCAATATAGAACGGTTTTAGTTTTGTACCTGTGTAAAGATGAGACATACTTTTTTTTAGGGTAACGAGTGTTTTGCCATCAAGGGAGAACATTGGATGGTGAAAAAAAGTTGCTTCTAATGGAAGGAGAATAAGGTATCACAAAGAAATAGGTCCGGTGTCTACCCTTTTGTATCCGATCTTAACCCTGATACAAAAATTGATAAAATTGTGGCTCTCAAACTTTGATACCTATGTCATAAGGCAATTTGATAAGTAAACAATGTGCTAAGAAACCTCTTATTGTAAGGTTTACCCGAAGTAATAACAAAAAAACCACTAAAATAATAGATACGTTGCGAATTTTTGACAATTTAAGATTTCGTGAACTGTACAGGTTTAGGGAAAGTGTAAATGTACTCGTATTGTTTATTGAATGGAATGTACTGGAAGATATTAAGTACTTAAGTAGGAGGGACAAAAATCAAAATAAAAAATAATCGTGCCCAGTCATTTTTAATAAAGGTCGCCAAAAAAATAAGAATCAAACTTAGAAATCAAAAAGACTAAGTAGTTCTTTAAAAAGGTCAAGGTCACTGAGAGCCCATCTTGAAGTATGGAAAATAATTAAAATTGCGATTTTGTTGGTTTAATTTTGCAATTATGTATATATATATATATATATATATATATATAGTTGATATACAATCTTTTTTTTTTATAAAATGTAAGGATCGTATGTAAAGAGTAAATTAAATATATAGGAAAAGCGAGCCCTCTTGAAGCATTTTAAGGAAACTAATTTCGAAGCCCTATCTCTATTTTGTATCCGAAACTAGCAATGTATGTATGCGTGCACATCTACATATGCATCCGTATGTGTAGGTACTTTATTGCGAAAAATTGCTCATTTATTTTACTCGATTTTGTTATAAATTTCAACATGTATCATCATCCCTATACAATATAAATACTCTTTATTGCACACTTCAATAAAAGAAAACAATACAAAAGAAAATTTAAAACACATAAGCACAGGTAAACAACATGCGCTCTTATCGCTAAAAGGCAACCTTTGGGTTGCGGAAATTAAAAAAAATACATTGTCAGTAACCGTCGCGCTGGTAGTGGTACTGGATAAAAATAATGGTACGAAAGTGTGATCAAGAAAACAATAAATGTGATAATTAAAGTCAGTAGGTAAATTGAAGAAAATTTAAAGTTTGATAATCACTGCTGTTTTTTAAATAGGTAAAGATCTGTTTGTTTCTGGTCCGATCTTTCCTGGAAGGGTCAAGATCGGATATCGGTCTACAGCAGTGCTAGGTCTGTTAACACAATTACAAAAACAAACACAGTCTCATCACAATACGCAAAATAAATTACAGAGCGAAGATCGGATAGAAGGAAGAATTCGCGAAATTTACCTTGCTCTCTGTGATTGCACATAGCACAAGCCCGACTCCCTGAGCGACGCGGGGACACTGACAGTCGAGGCGCAATGAAATGGCGTCTTACACAATGTTGCCTACATTAAAAAATAAAGCCAAATTAGGAGGGGAAATGAATGTCCTACGTTCTTCACCCGCATCCGGTATTTACCCAACATACCTTAATCGTTGAACCGCCGCATTTCAAAATGGCCCTTATTTTGATATCGGCTAGCCGTAATGTAATACGGCGGATTATACAATACGACTGCGATACTTATATTTAAATCCCCTCGTCAATGTAATTTCATTAAATTTGCTATCTAGTGGCAAACATCAAAGTAGTTATCTTTTACTTGTGACGCACAAGTGTGAGCAATGTAAAATACTATATTTGTAAAAAAAAATTGCCTACTACGTAATAAAAGAAAATGTGATTATTAAATTATAATACGAAAGGTGGTCAAATCGCAAAATGCTGTCGTTTTATTTAAAATAATGAAATAATTAGACCAGTTCCGAAAGTACCGGGAAATCCCGGTTCTTTAAAACAGTACCGGTTCTGCAATCCCTAATAAGGATGTTATGCCCATCACTATTCCTTCTGTGTACGTATATTAAGAAACTGTCTCCGCCTCCAATTTGTGCGATAAGGACAACTGCAGCTCGGACCGAAATTCACTCGCAAAAAACTCAAAAATCGAGGTTTCGCTCTCGACTGTTTCCTCCTCCAAAACGCAACTAATCATTATGAAATTTTGGAAATTGCAAGAGGAAGAAATAATCTATGCCGCTATGTTTTGATTTTTTGGATATTTTTTGTCATATTTGTATACTGTGCCTTTTTTTACAGCCAATTCAATTTAGCCGTTTTTGCGATTTTCGAGGCGCTGTATCTTTCTTCAAAATAAAATAATCCAAAAACGCAAAACATAGCGGCACAGATATTGATGATATTGATCTTATTTGAAAAAATCACTGCTCTAGGTTAAAAATCCAGGGAGGAATCAGTCGAGAGCGTTTGTATGGAAAAATCGCAACTAGGAATTCCTCTTAACCCGCTGGACCAGACGAACAGTGGCCGGCAACACGAAATTAGCGACCATATTCTGCGTCGAAAGAAAAACGCATGAAAACTCGAAAACACGCGTTTTCCCAAACATACGACTAATCTAGATCAATTGTATACCCCCAAAAACCCCCATATACCAAATTTCAGCGAAATCGTTAGATAGAGCCGTTTCCGTGATCACAGAAATATATATACAAGAATTGCTCGTTTAAAGGTATAAGATTAATTAGAATATTCTTAGCTTATTTAATGGAGCATATATTGATTACATTCGTGGTTTGAATTCTTATAGAAGTAATAGAAAGTTTCAAATTCAATGCGCAAAAATTTCGCTGTGTCTCACGAAGATACATAAGGTAGGCAAGCAGGTAGACGAATAAGACATGAGTTCTATCGTTTATGTTTTAATTACAGTTTTTATATCAGTACATAAATAATCTTAAGTAATTTATGATACTCGTATCTAATGCAGAGATATATTTAAGATGTCTGTGTTTGAGGGTTTGAGACGTGTTTAAGTCACGTCTGTCACTTTCCCGATGAAATGTCTGGAATATGTCATTAACCGTCAATTTTTGTCGATTTCTAACCGACTTTTAAAAGTACATACCAATGAACCGCCGCATGTCTTTTCAACCTAATAAAATTAAAAGATAAAAGCTTCTATTTCTTTTATTGAACGTATTATTAAAGGATCAATTAGCAAATATTCGTCGAATAGTTATAAGATGTTTCCGAAACTTTTCTCGTCACATTAATTTGTCGATATACTCTTCACTAAACCTATCGAGTCACGTGAAAGTTCCGCTTGGATAGTTTGACGTTTGAGCGATGACAGTTCCTGTCGCCGCCATCTTACTTCGCCGTGCTCTTACTAAGATTGCTAGATATCGTATGTTTATTGTCCGGTTTCTCGTGGGCAAAAACGTACCCGTGCTAGTGATTAATTAAATATCGACTCAAGTATTATCGTTATCTAGCAAGCAATTTCTAAACCATGATAACAAATGTGACTAATTTCTTGAAGTAAGAAGGTAATTAAGAAGACGCATTGTCAATTTTGGCGTCAGGTAACTTGGATTTTTCTCGGCAATCGAAGAACTCGTCAAAGTATTGTTTGGTGAACTGGTTATTCATGGCATCAATTTCATTTCTGTAGTTGTCGTTTCGTTACACGATAGGGTAACTTGTATAGCCGAGAAAATCGTGTCAAAGATGTTTCTTTTTAAACAAATATTTTCATTGTTACAGGCAAATTGGATCACTTCAAGCCTCTGAATTTTCCATGTAGAATTGTAGATTACTCTAAACACGCACTTCAATACTGTACTCGTAGTTGTGATTTTTCGATTAATTCTTGTTTTTTTTTACTTTGAACGGTAAAGCTCATTTTGCCGCATAAAACTTTATAGAATAAGCTAACGCAAAAGCAAATTAGTATCACTATTGCTAAACTAAACACACTACTACTAAAAGCACTGCTTTAGTATCGGGAAGCAAGCAAGCGCCGTATTTTAAGATTTTATTGTTTAACGATGCGTCACCTTAATTAGAAGCGTTACTTCTTTCATTACCTATTTGACGAGATAATAGCATTGCATTGCGGTCCTCGTCCAGGTCCCTGTAGGCTGTAAGACACAACATTTGGTTTTCAGTTTATGTAAGCTTGCTCGTGGTTTTCCTCTTCCTCTTCTCCTTTCGATCCTGCCTTCTAATATAGTCTTAAAGAAAGTGTATTGTCTTATAAGTGACCTATCATTTTGCATTGTCTATTTTCTATGGTCTTCATAGGTTTTTCTTCTCTCCAACAATTCGCAGCACTTCCTCGTTCGTTTTTTTCTCCGTCTAACTTATTCTCTCCATTCTTCTCCACAACCACATCTCACATCCTATCGTTTCCCAATTCTGGAAATTCTGTCTCAATGTCCACACCCTACAAACCAATGCTGCTCCAGATGTATGTCTTAATTAGGCGTTTTTTTGTACTATTAGGATCTGCTTCACAATGTCCAAGTAAAGTCCTGAATAAGCTACTTGCCACTCATCTGACGAATAAAGTCGTCGTTGGCGTTTCACTATGTTCAAAGAAGCTGGTAGATAAGGTGCTAAGTTTTACAGGAAGTTTTATCTGACAGTTAATATATTTGTTAATTATTAGCTATCCAATACTTTGCTCAGGCTTTGTGACACAGATCCTTAGAGATGTTAGCCTTAAGTAAATGTTTTTTGGTGTTGAAAGCTGTTCTCGCCATTGCTAAACTTAATTCATAAGGATCAAAGTTTTTGACCCACTTTCCTTCATTATCCATAAATAGTGAACATAACATCGCATAAACAAATAATCGTATAAACACGCTCATAGCTTCGCACTGTAATATTGACAATAAAAATTCCTAGAGCGACCTCAAGCCAGGAATTTGGGCGGGCGTTCCTTTACGTTCTTGTCTGGAATCCGCTATCTTTGGATTATTTTGGTGAAGCCAACAGGTCAGGATTTTCTTTAGCTAGAGGTTTTATACGTATTGGTACCAAATAGATATACTCGTATTTCGATATCCATATTTTTGACTGTAAGAAACTTTAGTGCTAAATCAAATCAAGAAGTAACGCAAATTGTAGGTGTTATATTTTTTTCACGTTTCATTCAGGGGCAAAGGTCATGAAAAAAATACATGGAAACTAGTCTATATTGTAACAAAAAAACTGGAATGAAACGTCAAAATATGTGCAGTGCAAACTTTTCGCCGTTGTTACAAATTTAACATTTGTTTCTGCTATGACCTCACTCACAGAAAAATGGTGGTCGGCGTTTTCGATCACGTTACTGTCTTTCGGCCCAAGTTACATACAAATAATAAAACTATGATTTTAATTTTGAAATTAAAAATAAATATCAGGTTTTATTTTTGATAGATGTAACTACCTTGTTTGACGCTCTACGCAGCGTCTGGCATCCATCGAAGACCTAATTCGTCTGTATTATATCATATGTTCTACTAGAGAAAGTTCTCCTTAAACAAAAGTATCATTTTTTAGGGTTCCGTAGCCAAATGGCATAAAACGGAACCCTTATAGTTTCGCCATGTCCGTCTGTCTGTCTGTCTGTCTGTCTGTCTGTCTGTCTGTCTGTCTGTCTGTCTGTCTGTCCGAGGCTTTGCTCCGTGGTCGTTAGTGCTAGAAAGCTGAAATTTGGCATGGATATATAAATCAATAAAGCCGACAAAGTCGTACAATAAAATATAAAAATTTAATTTTTTTTTAGGGTACCTCCCCTACACGTAAAGTGGGGGTGAAATTTTTTTTTCGCTTCAACCCTAGAGTGTGGGGTATCGTTGGAAAGATCTTTCAAAACTAATAGGGGTTTTCAAGAAACATTTTTTGATAAAGTCAATATATTCGGAGATAATCGCTCCGAAAGAAAAAAAAATTGTGTCCCCCCCCCCTCTAACTTTTGAACCATAGGTCCAAAAAATATGAAAAAAATCGTGGAAGTAGAGCTTAAGAAAGACATTAAATGAAAACTATAGCGGACATGATCAGTTTAGCTGTTTTTGAGTTATCGCAAAAAGTTTTCCTTTCATAGTAAAAAGACTTACTTTAATTAGGTACTGATTATGCAAATTTGCCTATTTGTTTAACTCGGGTGAAAGGTACCGTTTCATCCCTTGGTTAACAATTTACTATACTTTAAGCTCCAGTTTAGCTTATTGTGACGTAAGAGTAACTACGGAACCCTACACTGAGCGTGGCCCGACATGCTCTTGTCTTTCATAAATATGCCCTTGACATTACTGAAGTCTAATAAAATAAATAATAAACTGCAAGTCAACAAAGATGTTTCATTTTCTTTGCCCAAATTCTTTTTTGCTTCCCCAATCCAAAGCGTAGATACATAAAACATGCCCTATCCCCCATTATTAAGGTCCACGGTTTCACGTTTACTATTTCACTGTTTGCCCTACATTCGCAATCACTTGGGGTATAAAAGCAAAACACATGAGCTAACTGTTGAAATGTTATTTGTAGCCAGTCAACAATCGGAGCGCTTACCCTACGCGGGGGAATAACGTAATAACGTTTCATAGATACGGCTTTATATATATTTTATATTGGATTATTTTATTTACTCGTATTGAGATTTTTCTTTCCAGTTTGCCCAGTTTATATTGCCATATATGAAGAAATTGAAGAATACAATTTTAATATTCTGACGGTGAAAAGGCAAATAGACTTATTGCGGAAATAATCTACTTATATTCGCATTAATGTGCTTAGTCGAGTTTACATACATACATACATACATATAATCACGCCTATTTCCCGAAGGGGTAGGCAGAGACCACAGATTTCCACTTGCTACGATCCTGACATACCTCTTTCGCTTCCTTCACTTTCATGACATTCCTCATACACGCTCGTCGGTTTAGGGTACTTTTGACCTGGCCTTTCTTCAGGATTTCCCCGATTTGATCAGAGAAAATCCACCGAGGTCTACCCCTTCCAGCTCCCTCTTCTACTTCTCCCTTATACACTCTCTTTGTTAACCTTCTTTCACTCATTCTTTCCACGTGTCCAAACCATCTCAACATACCTTTCTCAATTTTTGTCACTACATCTTCGTTCAGTCCACACTTTTCCCTTATCAATTAGTCGAGTTTAATGGAAAATTATTTTATATTACTGTTTGTTGTATGCAGTTCTTTGTATAAGATTAGTTAATTATATGCAGTCAGGGTCTCTATTGTTTCCCATAAAGTTTTAAGTCATAATGTTATTGTTTGTCCGCATTTTCGTTAGTCATAATTTGTTTTATCTCAGAAGTGTCGGAGGGGTGCTGACTTGCGGTGAGTGTGATCGTACATTTAAGGTGACAGTCCATTTCTGACCGCAGCTGCACTACTGCTCCGACATTACTGCAGCGGCCTGAACGCGTCGGTGTTATTGTCAATTTCCATAGTAAAATCAATGACGGTACCGACTGCACGTAATATGGTAATTTTAACGTATTTCCGACCGCAGCTGCACTACTGCTCCGACATTACTGCAGCGGCCTGAATACGTCAGTGTTATTGTCAAATTCCATAGTAAAATGATGACAAGACCGACTGCACGTAGCATGGTGATTTTTAGTGTTTGGTGTACATACGACCGCAACTGCGAACCGCACGTCAAATCTTCTTTCCGGTGCATGCGACACTAAACTCAAAATACACCACTACTCAATTACTACCAATATTATAAAAAACTATTCTCATAACGAATGAAACTCAAATGAACTTGTTACCAAAATGAACCGTTCTCGATTTGCACTTTCCTCAATATGGGCCAATTCCAAATAAACTGAAGCTCATAAAAACCGGTACACAAAAGGCTCTTTTCCCAAAATACCCTAAATTTGAAATACGGGAAAGTATCAGAACACCCGATTTTCATAATGATTGATTCACAAAACGTCATGTTCCCAAAATACACCAAATTCACGATTGTCATACTTTATACGGGTACGTTGCTTTTTTTTTTTTTTTTTTTTTTTTTTTTTATTCCGAAAAGGTAAGCATTTGACCACAATCTCACCTGATGGAAAGTGCCGATGTAGTCTAGGATGGAACATGCTTACCTAAGATGTCTATTCACTCTCGATTTAAAAAGGTCCAAGTTATAGTGGACTGGGAATAGATTTGCAGGAAGTGAATTCCACTCCTTAGCCGTACGCATGATAAAGCTGGATGCGTAGCGTTTAGTGGGAATCAGTGGTAAAGTAACGACGTAAGGGTGAAACGCAAGTCCGCGTCTAGTCCCACGGTGGCAGAACGGAGATGGGGGGATAAGATTATGTAATGTGTGTTATGTATGTTTTAGGGTTCCATATGAAATATGTATACATACTAACATATTTATTACAATTTGCTGCAAAATAGTATCGATAAATTGAGTGAAATTAAAAAAAAAAAAACGTTTCCGGGCTCTTTAATTCGTATCAAATTCACGGCACTTATGTTTAGGGAAGAGAGATTTTCAGCAAAAACTATTTTTGTTAAAAGTACTTGTAATGCACTATTCCCTTGATTTTTCATATTTTTGGTAAGCTCGGTATAGTAGTATTTTTCTAAGATGTCAGTATTGCCTTATAGAACTATATAGGGCAATGCGGATGACTACTACTGCTCAAAATTTTTCGAGGAAGGCGATTTCCTCCAAACATATACACTGAATCAAAAAACTTTCTTTGTAACCTCCCTATCCTTACTATTTTTAGGATTCCGTAGTCAACTAGGAGCCCTTATAATTTCGCCATTTCCGTCTGTCTGTCTTTCTGTCTGTCCGTCCGCAGCTTTGCTCCGTGATGGTTAGTGCTATTAAGCTAAAAGTTGACATAGATATACAAATTAATATCTTCGGCCACATACACGTTAAGTGGGAATTACATTTTTTTTCGCTTCAATCCAATTGTGTAGGTTCAAATGATCTCGCGGATGCGAAGCAACCTATAGTGCGATTCGCACATTTCCAATTATAAGAATTTTTGTTCTCGTGACTAAAATTATACCTGTGCCCGTCATAAAGGAGAGCGGGCGCCCGTTTTGGTTCTCAATAAAAATAATTTCGGTGCTGGAACTCCTCTTGGGCCATGGCGAATCTCAAGAAACAATAAATGATGACATCGATTCCTTTCCTAAAATATGACAATCAAGAATTTAGTGTATTTTGGGAAAAGGCCGTTTTGTGAATCAATCATTATGGGAAACGGGTGTTCTGTGATTTAAATTTAGAGTATTTTGGGAAAAGAGCCTTCTGTGTATCGGTTTTTATGAGCTTCAGTCCATTTGGAATTGGCCCATATTGAGGAAAGTGCAAATCGAGAACGGTTCATTTTGGTAACAAGTTCATTTGAGTTTCATTCGTTATGAGAATAGTTTGTTATAATATTGGTAGTAATTGAGGATTGGTGTATTTTGAGTTTAGTGTCGCATGCACCGGAAAGCAAATCTTTACAGAAATGTCTTTGGTCACAGATATTAGTAGCTCTAAGCAAAGAGGATATAACCACTACAATATAAGGAGTTTATTACACCCGCGGATAAATAACCCCGATAGTTTCTGTGTTTCGCGGTAGTTCCTCTGTATCTTGGCGTTGCTCTTATTGTTTTTTAATGTTTCCTGATAAATTCATTAAATAAACAGTTCTTTCCTTTTTTCGTAGTTTTCCGAGAACAGCTATAAGCTCGAAAGGGCAAGAACGATAGAGAGGCAAATATACGATTTTCAAATTAAGATTTTCATGGTAGGCAATAAGTAGATAGTAGCTATGTATGTATGTATATATAAATTATTTACAAACTAATAATAGTGAAAAAACTGGAAAACTAGTTCGCCTTTGTATTAATGATGAGTGTTTTTTTCCTGTTTTGTGTTCATTTTTGTACAATAAAAAGTTTTACTACTACTACTACTAAATTACAGGACGCACTTATGTGTTAGAATTAGATCGATGTAGGTATGCTAACCATTATCGTACAATCATGTACACATAGCATAAGAATGTGACAACATAATATTTCTATGATGATTCTAATACTGAACGGAGTGGTCGTATGCAATTTCCTCTCTCTTTCCTCTTTCTCTCTTTTTCCAAATTTTGACTGAGAAAATGTTTCGAATGAAATAGCTTACTCTGTATCCTCTATATTTGTGTTAGGATACTACGAAACCACAGTAGATTACATTTTTTAGTGGCAACAATGGTCGCGCACTGTGCGGCTTAAGAGGAATTTCCTCCCGCGGGCGCTCCGGCTTTAGTATGAGCTCCCTGCCGAGGTTTTTCTGAAGGTCTACAGTAGGGGTTCTTGAAAAAAGAAGTGTACAGGTTTTTAAAGGGTCGGCAACGCGCATGTATCACTTCTGGAGTTGGAGGCGTGCTTAGGAGTTTCAGTGATGCTTATAATTAACAGGATTAATTACTGAATTCTCGCTGACAGTACCGTGGCACAGTGAATTTGGCGTGATAAAATGTGAAAATGTCGTAATATCATATTATATACACCGTGGGTTGGTAAAATCTGACAGATCTTAACCACGCATTCCTGAGGATCAAAAAATGTTTAGTAAAATTCGGAAAAAAAATGTTCTGTTTTTTTTTTAGCCGATTTAAAAGCCATTTTCTGCACACAGCACGTTATTTCTTTCTACATCTTGGCGAAAAAAAAAACATTACAACGAAGAAGTAAAGTTTTCTTAATTCATCTATAGATCAAAATTGCGAGTGTTCTTTTTAGTTGAGTAATGTTTGTCAGAAGGTATGACTAAACCAAGTCACATAGAGGCAGCGCCGCAGCGAAAAAGGCGTTTTTCACAAAGTTATTGCAGAAACAAATTTTCGCAAGAATTGCCATTATCTCTGAAAGAAGACCGATTACAGAATATTTGTATGATATTTTAGCCTCTAAATGCGATTATGAATACTTTAAATCTTTCAGGTTTTACCAGCCCACGGTGTATAATATCGTGACACTTTCTCACTTTGTCATTTCAAAGCCATTTCTGAGATAAAAGAAGCAATAATTCAGTTGTATTACCTAGAAATACAAAAGGCAAAGTTGTTGTTTAACACCTCATGGTAGCATATGGATACTCAAACGTAAGAAAAATTACAAAATTGAACCACAAGAGAAGCGACAGCGGTTTTAAAATAAAATTGTATTGACAGTTGCGGGGACTTCAAGGCATGAGGGTTAAGAGGAATTCCTAGTGGTGATTTTTCCATACAAACTCTCTCGACTATTTCCTCCCTGGATTTTGAACCTAGAGCAATGATTTTTTCAAATAAGATCAATATCATCAATATCTGTGCCGCTATGTTTTGCTTTTTTGGATTATTTTATTTTGAAGAAACTTACAGCGCCTCAAAAATCGCAAAAAACGGCTCAATTGAATTGGCTGTAAAAAAAGGCACAGTATACAAATATGACAATAAATATCCAAAAAATCAAAACATAGCGGCATAGATTATTTCTTCCTCTTGCAATTTCCAAAATTTCATAATGATTGGTTGCGTTTTGGAGGAGGAAACAGTCGAGAGCGAAACCTCGATTTTTGAGTTTTTTGCGAGTGAATTTTAGTCCGAGCTGCAGTTGTCCTTATCGCACGAATTGGAGGCGGAGACAGTTTATAAATATACGTACACAGAAGGATTAGTGATGGGCATAACATCCTTATTAGGGATTGCAGAACCGGTACTGTTTTAAAGAACCGGGATTTTCGGTACTGGTGGAAATAGGAACAGGGATTTCCCGGTACTTTCGGAACTGGTCTAATTATTTCATTATTTTAAATAAAACGACAGCATTTTGCGAATTTAATAATCAATTAATCACAATTTCTTTTACTACGTATAATCACTATAAACAAGGCAATTTTTTTTTTGAAATACTTATAGTATTTTACATTGCTCACACTTGTGCGTCACAAGTAAAAGATAACTACTTTGATGTTTGCCACTAGATAGCAAAAATGAAATTACATTAACGAGGGGATTTATATATAAGTATCGCAGTCGTATTGTATAATCCACCGTATTACAATACGGCTAGCCGATATCAAAATAAGGGCCATTTTGAAATGCGGCGGTTCAACGATTAAGGTAGGTATGTTGGGTAAATACCGGATGCGGTGAAGAACGTAGGACATTCATGTCTCCCTAATTTGGCTTTATTTTTTTAATGTTGGCAACATTGTGTAAGATGCCATTTCATTGCGCCTCGACTGCCAGTGTCCCCGCGTCGCTCAGGACGTCGCGTCGGGCTTGTGCTATGCGCAATCACAGGGAGCAAGATATTTTCGCAATTTTTTTCTTCTATCCGATCTTCGCCCTGTAATTTATTTTGCGTATTGTGACGAAACTGTTTTTGTTTTAATGTATAATTTCTTTTTCGATATTTTTTATATAACTATCCAATCAAAACAGACCTAGGACTGCTGCAGACCGATATCCGATCTTGACCCTTCCAGGTAAAGATCCGAGAGAAACAACCCGATCTTTACCTATTTAAAAAACAGCAGTGATTGTCAAACTTTAAATTTTCTTCAATTTACCTACTGACCTACTTAATTATCACATTTATTGTTTTCTTGATCACACTTTCGTACCATTATTTTTATCCAGTACCACTACCAACCCGACGGTAAATCAAAAGGAAGAGATTTTGGGAGTTTATTTTGTATGTATGTATATTGTATGTGTATGTACACCTACTTACGGACAATGTCATTTTTTTAATTTCCGCAACTCAAAGGTAGCCTGGAATAGATCGCTTTTTAGCGATAAGACCGCAATAAAGAGTATTTATATTGTATAGAGATGATGATACATGTTGAATTTTATAACAAAATCGAGTAAAATAGATAGCAAATGAGCAATTTTTTGCAATAAAGTACCTACACATACAGATGCATATGTAGATGTGCACGCATACATACATAGCTAGTTTCGGATACAAAATAGAGATAACAGCTTCGAAATTAGTTTCCTTAAAATGCTTCAAGAGGGCTCCCTTTTCCTATATATTTACTTTACTCTTTACATACGATCCTTACATTTTATAAAAAAAAAGATTGTATATCAACTATATATATAATTTCAAAATTATAAAATAAATAAATAAAATAAAAAATAAATAAAAATGTTATTTATTCAGGTATTAACCCATTAAATTACAATAAAGCAACAATACAATAAAATAAAATATACAATTAAAATATACAATTAAAATTAAGACTATAGATATAGGTGCAGCGGGGAAACCTTGCTCATACAGTAGCAGGTTGTATACACTACTTTAACAATACTGTTCGCCGATTCGCTCACTCTCCCGACAAACGACCAGTGCCTTTTACGCATTATAGCGTAAAAGTCATCTACTCTGTTCTCGGCGAACATACCAGACGCACTACACCGCCACTACTTACTTACTACTACTACTACTTACTTTACTTATTTTCCATACTTCAAGATGGGCTCTCAGTGACTTTGACCTTTTTAAAGAACTACTTAGTCTTTTTGATTTCTAAGTTTGATTCTTATTTTTTTGGCGACCTTCATTAAAAATTACTGGGCACGATTATTTTTTTATTTCGATTTTTGTCCCTCCTACTTAAGCACGTTATATCTTCCAGTACATTCCTTTCAATAAACAATACATTTACACTTTCACTAAACCTGTACAGTTCACGAGATCTTAAATTGTCAAAACTTCGAAACCTATCTATTATTTTAGTCGTTTTTCTTATTTTATTACTTCGGGTAAACCTTACAATAAGAGGTTTCTTAGCACATTGCTTACATATCAAATTGCCTTATATAAGGTATCAAAGTTTGAGAGCCACAATTTCCTTCTGACATAGGTATCAAAGTTTGAGAGCCACAATTTTACCAATTTTAGTATCAGGGTTAAGATCGGATTCAAAAATACGAATTAAAAACTTTCGATGACAACTTTTAAGTTTGTAATTATTGGTGGCTGCAATTTATATACATTCGAGAAGGGTAGAAACCGGACCTATTTTTTTGTGATATCTTATTCTCTTTCCATTAGAAGCAACTTTTTTTCACCATCCTATGTTCTCCCTTGATGGCAAAACACTCGTTACCCTAAAAAAAGTATGTCTCATCTTTACACAGGTACAAAACTGAAACCGTTCTATATTGAAGATTACCAAAATTCAGGCCGAATCTACGGTTATTATTTAACGATTTACTCCGTACTTCAAGAATCTATCATGTGCTGAGATCTTGAAAAAACGTTTTTTCACGAGTTCTCTCAATTGGTCCCAAAATTGTCCGGCATTACCCCAACATACTTTACTCAGATTGTCATTGCGATACGTTCTTCAATAAGGCGACCCAAGTTTAGCCCCATCGTACTACAAGTAAAATAGATTGTAGTTTAACCATATATTTATACCTACTTACAAAATTTCACAACACACCATGATCACACCCAACTTACTGTCACGGATAGGTACAGTCAAGTGTAAAAATATGGGTGTACACATCTTACTCAAAAATATGTCTCATAGCATCTTATACCAGTGTAATAAGAGCGTAGTACCATATTTATGAGAAGATTCTTTCGATACATATTTTTGCACTTGACTGTACGACGACGACCGAAGCATCGACATCATTCTTTTTTGCAGTTTTTACCTATATGGTAATTAATAGATACAGTATAATATAAAAATGAAAAACAATATTATGTGATCAAAATATGAGATCTGTGATATGAGACCAAAAACAACTTGCTTCGGGCAGCGCAGGATGAATTCCGTCCGGCTCGCGGGCGACGTCGACATGTCGACGCAACGGCGCGCAATGAGTGAGCGCTCACGTATCGCGTCTGTGTGTGCGCACTCACACTTAGATAGCTCCCGCTCCCGCCCACCGCAGCGCGACAGAAACATAGCTTCAAAAATTCGAGATTTGAAAAGTTGCTCAGCTAGGAATTGCTCTTAAACAAACTTTGCTACAGAGCGCAACACGAATTTATTTTATCACACCATCACGAGGAAAATATTTATTATTCCAATTAATTTATTAAATATTCTTTCTATCAGCCCCTTGGCTAACGTATGTAAATAGCTTTCTTCATAAAGGATTTCTTGTCTCGCCCATCAAGTTTTATATGGTCTAGTCATAAACTGTATCTGCCACGACCACGAGTGCCGTCGCCCATGGACACCTGCAACACAAGAGCGATTATAAGATTTAAATTTGTGCTTTAGTTTGAAATAGGAAACTGGACAATATTAAGTGTAAATTGCGTAATTATAGCTCTTACAAATCAATTTATTCGTTTATTCTTTACTTTTAGGTAACTAATGAAAGATTGGTTTAATGTGAAAACTCAGAAAGATAAATCTGTAATATTTTGCTAACACTGAACGACTGCATTGGAGAATTTATTTTGTCGCATCGCCATCTCCGAAACCCACGAATCCCTTTGCAAAAATAAAGTAAACCGGGATAAAAGAGCCAACCTAGCTTTTTGAGGGGACGTTTATCGCAGACTTCTACATCCAGGCGGTACTAGGCCACCAAAAACGTGCAGACACCACCGGCTGGATTTGGCTGGATCACGTGATGCAAGTGGATCAAGTGCGCATACCGTATCCATCACGAGCAACGTGAGTCCCGCTCTCGTCGGGTTGCTGTGTGCGGTGTGGTCATGCATTTAGTCAAGAGGATGGGGAAGATAATTTCAAAATGTTAACTTACCTTAAGTGAAGAAATATTTCTCCTCTGCCTGCTCTTAATTCGAGTAATTTGGTTGTATTTCTTCAATTTGAAGTTAAATTGTTATTCATTTAATCGGCATACAAACGATCACCAACAATATCTGGTTTTTTAATAATATTGCGTAGCTGCCTTCGACTGAATGTGACTTTTGTAGAAAGGCAAACTGTTTTTCGTTTTCGTGTACCATGTAGCATTATCGTCACTTACTTCTTCTCGTAAAAATACAAATAAGTAAATTAGTAATTTTACTTATACGTCTGACAGTGACATTATTCATTGACTTTGACAATCAACTGACGAACGCTGCCGCGACTGCACGCCGCAAACAGCAGCAGTCGGCCGCTGCAGTAATGGCGCACCAGTAATGTCGCAACGGTAGTGCAGCTGCAGTTGGAAATGGACTGTCACCTTTACTGCGAAAATAGGCTACATCAGCCACCTGAGAGCTCACGATAGTCGCTCTCACTCACTCACTAGCCAGTACAAAATCAATCGAAGAGGCCAAAACCGGCCAGGACGGGATGACGATGATGATGATGATATTGATGATGATGATAGTATTGATGATGATGATGGTTTCTCAGAAGCGCGTAACTATTTAGGATTGGCATAAAACAAACCTAACCTATTTATAGGATAACCTTACGAAAATCCTAAAAAGTAAACAGTTTCAGAATTATGACAAATGATAATCTGACAACCATTAGATTATGTTATGACTTTCAATGATTCTGTCAGACTATGGAGTGTGGAATTAAGAGGAGTGACATCTCTTATGGTAGAACTGTTGCAAAAGTATCCTGCTGTTAGCTATAAATAATAGTTCCAAATCTCTCCAGAGTAGCGCTAGAGTAGCTAAGAACCTAGGCGATATTGACGGAATGAAGTGCGCTGTCTATGATTTAATTTTTTTGTTCGAGTATTCTAGGTATTCTAGCGCCACCTATTTAAGGTTTTTTGATGACACTTTTTGGTACATGGAGATTTATTTCCTTACCTCCACCTTCCGTATGTCAGACAAAGGGATCCGGAAAGTCATCTAAAGCAACTTAAAACTAGTGGCTCTGTAAGTAGTATATTTTTAACCGACTTCAACATATAGTGATTTTTGTATTTTCTGTAACAAATCAAGCATTTACATTTAAAAAAGTGACATTTGATGAAGTGGAACTGCTGATGATGAACAGAACGGAACTCTTCAATGATGCATATTTCACGTTTGGCAATTTGTTCTCTTTGCCAAGCAGTTAGGTTTTCAAGGCACATTTTTATATTTCTATCCTATTTAGTTTTTTTAATAATTATCTGGTACTTTATTTCATGCATGGTTTGAAATAATGTATCTTAAATACAGTCGAATACCCTATTGCGGGTAGGTATCTTACCAGTCAACAATCTGAAATGTGTCAAGGTGGGTGCAGTGGCAAAAAAAAACATGTTACCTCCTTTTCTACATAATTAGGCGTAGGACGCTGTCTTTTTAATTTCATTCTATAAAATCTCAAATCAACGATAATCGTTTTTTCACCGGTCTCCCTCAATGAAGTCGGTTTTTTTTTCATAAAAATTATTGTTATTATAATTTCACGATAATCGGTTTAGAAATGCGACATGTGGCACGCGCTTGAAGAAAACTATTTGCGAAGCCCTATTATTCACTTACGATTAGTAAAGTATTGAATATTTACTGGAAATGATCGTGTCATTCACGAAGACGCGTGTTTTAACTCGTATTGTCATGTTATTTAAGGTTGGATTTGACAAATCTGCGCGTCATCGTGAATGACACGAACTATTGTTAGTGCTACTGTAGGACAAGTCTTTGCTGAGTTTGCTGTCGCTCGGACAAAGTATTAAATTTAGGAAATTGCGCGTATCTGTATAGGAAACATTCCTGTCATACTGTTATTTAACCTTTCATAATATGTGTGTGGTACTAATATGTATTGGACTGATAAAGCGAATGACAGATCTATGTGGAGAAAAATGGAGGAGGCCTTTACTCTATGAAGAGGTCCTTGATAAAAAAGTTATAACTAATTATTTGTGTTGAAATTGCTTTTGCTATTATTAAAAATTATCATTTGTAAAAATTGCATGCACTTTAATCACAATATCATTGTAAATCAAATTATATTAAGGAAAAAAAAAGGCTAAAATAAATAAATAAATAAATATGTGTGTGGTGGTCAAAAATCGATCATGCTATATACATAGAGCAGAAACAATCATTCTTGAAAAAAATGCAAACATTCTATGCTTAACTCAAACTTCGGTCGGTATCCTTATCATAATTCTAAATTCAAAAATTTGTTCTATAATTAGGCCTCAAGGGCTCTTTTACAAGTCAATACAACATTGACAGTAACATCATATAGTGCTTACCATCAGGCGGGCCGTATACTTGTTTGCCACCGACGTAGTACACAACATACCTATAAACATTAATTTATAATAATCTTTAAAAAAAAATTACAACAATATGAAAGAGATGTATAGTCTCTATGGTTACACATTAGATTTAGAGATGCAATAGGTCCCCAATGTGAGAGTACTAATACTAATAAGATTTGGAGGTGTGAACACAGGCAAGAAATTAAGTATTTGCAGGGACATAAAACAATAACAAAATTATTTCAAAATAAAGTACAGGGTGGACAAATAAGAATGATACACTTTGTTTTTAAATTTTAATTACATTGAGTGGAAATTTTATTAAATATTTTTTTATAAATATATTATTCAGGGTTGGCAATTGTATACGGAAGATAATTTCTGCCAAATGTACTAGCAGCAAGCAATTTTATCTCAAATGTTTCTGTTGTTTAAAACACGTTGTTTGCTCGATTAATTTTGAAAAAAAGTGATTGTGATTGGCACCCAAATTCCCCAAATTTTGCAGCTCGTGACTTATTTCTGTGGGGCTATCTAAAATTACGTGTCTATGCTAACGAGCTGATGAAATTTAAAACAGTTAAAACCGACTATTCGACACAAATGTACTAAGATAATGCCAAAAATGTGCGAATAGATGCTGAACATTGGGATGATAAGGGCTTACATTTGCCTGCTGTTAGAGATGGACATATGTCAGACATTATGTTTCGCATGAATTTGCCAACCCTGAAGAATATATATTTAAAACAATACTTAATAATTTTTGAATTTAATACAGTTAAAATTTAAAAACAAAATGTATACTTCTTATTTGGCCACCCTGTACTACGAATAAAACTACACCACAATACACTTACTAACTTATATATGTTCCACATGTCACCTCCATGAGTTATGGTACCCCGAAGGTTGGCAGTGTTGCCGCTCCGCTTAAGTGTATACATACATATGTATTAGATACCTATAGCGAACAAACTGTGTATTCGTTAGTGTTTGACTGAAATTGGAACCGAAGGTTCGGTTCTTCAGTTCAGAGCCCCTAGTGTAAATTAATTCGATTTAGAAACTTGACGTACGTGTTTGCGTTAAGTCTCATTTTGCATGGGATTTAGAAACAGCGCGCCAAGCGGAACGTTTTGGAAACTCCAAATCCCATAGAAAATGAGACTTACGCAAACGCGTAACGTCACGTTTCGCTATCGAATAAATTTACACTAGGGGTACAGAAACCGAAACTTACACACACACACACACACACACACACACACACACACACACACACACACACACACACACACACATCTTTTCCTCTTACCATGGACGCATGAAAAATTACAAACAGAATATACCACGGTAGTGACATGTGCGTCTCATTACCGGTCACGTTTGTCATAATGATGTAACTCCTTTCTACATAAAATGTCATTTCCCATTACATCTACGATATAATCGAGTTTACTAAAACGCTGAAAATTTTCATTGTGTAATACTTAAGCTGCTCTTTAGCTTGGAAAAGTTGTTACTAGATTGTTATTGTTGCGTTACAGCTTGAATAAAAGTGGTAGGAATTCTCCTAAGTGTATAAAAGGAACGCTGTTTTAATGTTATTTGGATAGTTTTAAGCAAGTGCACATTTAATGTCGAAAATTAAAACATCTTATGAACGGAATATTTTTAATTTGTGAAATCAAGAATTGTTTTTGAGTAATAAGTGTTTTCTAAGCCTCAATCAGCTATTTGTCGTTCGTCTTCCGTTATTTTGACTTATCGTGTGTTTGAAAACGGATATAACATACATATAACTAATTTAGTCTAGTAAAATTTTATGAATAAGGGTGTATGGATTTAAGTATTTCTATGATGTGGTGTGTACATACATGGCTTTTGGTATGAAAATGAATTTTATTTGGTGATGACGCTACGAAGGAAGCTGTAAATCTAGTAACCTTTAGTAAGGGTTTTTGTTTATCATAAATACAGAAGTCAATGTAATCCTAAATAACTTATTAATGAAAGAGTTCTTATTGTTAATTTCTTTCAATTGAGCTGTCTGTCGAGTTACGCAAGTCTTAATTATAAAGGCTTAAAAACTTAGCAATTAAGTTCAAAAGGGCTTGTTTCAATAACAATGAACGATTTAAATTTTGTATATTTTTTTCGTGTATGTGACAACTCTGAAATTTGACAGCTGTCACCTATGATTGTTTGATTATTATGACGATGTTGTTACACAAAATAAGAACGTGTTATCATTGTGAAAACGCTCATTAAACTAAGCTAAGTTAGTTTTAATAGAACCTTATGTACATTTTACTCTGTCTGTTCTCCTAATAAATAAAATAAAATAAATATAAATAAAAACAATCGATTTATTACAGCAACAATTACCAGACCGTATCATCACACGAAATCCAAATGTCAACTGGCCACCGAGATCATGCGATTTAACGCCGTGCGATTTCTTTCTTTGGAGTTTTGTGAAATATCGGATTTATGTGAATACACTAGAAACAGTTCCTGAGCTCAAAGCCAAGATCCGACGCTTTATCAGTGAGATCACATATTTGTCACAAACTCATCGAAAATTTCATGAAAAGAGAAAAGTGGGCCATTTGGCGAATATTTTATTCCATACATAATCGGAACATGTCTTCTTTATAATGCAATATAAAAATCACAACTTACTAAAAAACTTGTACTTATTTTATATAGGTACCTAAGGCCCGATTCAGAATCAACTTTCAGTTTTGATCTTACTTCTATATGACCTTTAAGATCGTTCACGCTGATCGGTGCATGGGAAATTAAGTGAAAGTCGTGCGTGAGATGCACGTCGTATCAAAACAAGTTGTTAAATTAAATCGACCTCCTGGAGGATCTAACAGCTGGAAACGCCTTGTCCGTAATTTTCGGTACAAAACAGTCTGCCGATTTTTGCGATTTTTGCGGGAGAGGGGCATGTCAAATGTATGATAAATATCAGTCCATACATATGACCATTGGCCGAGGTTTTCGACAGAGGGGTAAGCTCTTAACCTTTTGATCGCCACCGTCGGCTATGGCTTCTTCTGAAAGACTTGCCAAGGACGCCAACGACGGCTACAGCCGACAGTTTCGCCAATGCAATAGGGACTAACGCGGGGCTCCGTAAAGTTCAATTTGGCTTAAATAATCGTGATCGCCTGCGTCCGGGGCACGGCATGTTCCTTCGCCGTCTGGCGTACAAAAGGTTAAAGGCGACTCTAGTTGTTAAATCCTCCAAGTCCTAGTGCTACGATATATTCATTAATTTATCACGGACGTCGCTTTAATAGCACAGTCTTATATGGAACCAGTATCCAAAGACTGTCCAGTTAATGTTCGCAAGTGTATCTAATAAGAAAATAAAGGCATTGTAGTCCACGGCAACATTTGCCAAATTGCAGCGCTAACTGCACAGTTTACACGTGCGAGCTCCCTTTGTGTTTTACTTTAATTTTGTACTGTTGCAGTTTACTATCTTGTCCTTTGTTTTTAAGGAAATCTTGCTGTAGTGGAATAAATGTTAGCAGAAGTTTCCGTTTAACTGTCACAACATTTTTTTCTTTATTTTTTGTCCCCAAAAAATATGGCGGAGTGTAGCTTTTTGTATGGGTGATTTTTAGTTTTTAATTTTTCTCGAGTAAAATATAATCTACAGCTTATCTTATAAAGACATGCAATATCACTCGACTTTTTTTTATTTGGTAGAACGCGTCAATACAAGTGTGACAGCGTGGTCAGAAACAAGAAAACGAAAATAATTTTGACCCAAATACGTTGAAAATTTATATTTTTCATTTAGATAGAAGAACGGCGAGATACAGGTTACGTAACATATAGAATTAAAAAACTTAATCTGTGGAATGTACTGTCGCCCGCAGTATTGCAAGGGCCCATTTCTCGAATGGTATTAGACTAATATTATTAGTCCACGAACTGTCAAATGATATGGGTTACTATGGCAACATACTAATAATATTAGACTAATTCTGTACGAGAAATGGGCCTCTGGACCGATACCGATACGACCATCAAACCTTCAGGAAAAGTCCCATCTTAAATGCGTCGGTATTTGATGCGTACGCACTTGCATTACACCCTCTGGTGTTGCAGGTGTTCGAATCCGGGACCCCCTGCTTCGTAGGCAGGATCACTAACAACTGGGCTAGGAGGTCGTCTAAGAGTCTAGTCAACTGTACGACTGCTGCTCGACGCAACGTTGGCGCAACTGCGCAGCGACGCCATTTTCCATAGCGCTGACCAGTCGCCTACGCTCAGAATACGTTAGTGTGGGGAGGGCCTAAACTAAACGATAGCGTAACTTGAATTATATGACCGACGGCCAGATTCGAAGAATGATTAAGGCACGTTTAAGATCTTGGAAAGATCTTTAAAGGATCGATAACAAAACTACATGTCAAAATTGTCATTTATTTCGATTCCGCTGTGATCCCAATAAGATCTATCTACGATATTTCTAACGTCAAAGTGACATTGGTTGCTGAAACGAGCTGCTTCTCTTAATTATAAATACGACATACAAACGACATCTAAATGAGAACTTATCTAAACCAGAATTTATCGTTATCATATCTCATTCTCCGAATCGGGCCGCGAGGCTAGGCTAGTGTGACCCTCAAGCGCATATACCGTCACCATTTCTTAGTGATAAGTTTATTAATGCATCTTAACATCAAGGTTAACAAATAAATCAAAGATACGATGTTCAAATTGACCCCTAAAACGCATCCCATTTTAGGGCCCCGATGTTATTGCTGGAACCCCACAAAATTAAATAACGCACCCCTATTTTACACCCCACAATAACAACCCCGCAGTAAAAAAACAAATGGTTGTTCCTGTTTCTTAGATAAATAATTTTATTGCGAACCGTATCGCGGTACTTACAAAGAGACTTAAGATTTTTGAGATAAAACAAACATTTTATGTACATATGTGTTTTAGGATAGAAGTCATGTGACGAGAAATGTATTACGAATGAATGTGGAGGGATGGAACGGCAGAGGAAAACCTAGGAAACGGTGGATGGATTGTGTGAGAGATGACATGAAACGAACGCGAGTGAACGATGAGATGACGGGTGACAGAAAGATATGGAAGGAAAAGACATGCTGCGCCGACCCCAAATGAATGGGATAAGGGCAAGCGAATGATGATGTGTTTTAGGATAGAATAGGAATTCAAAACAAATTGTTTGGAAAATAGAGTTGATTTTCCTTTGTTTCCAGAATTAGTAAAAAAAAGTTTCAGTACAACCACAGAATAAATACGAGTAATAGTACTACCGTGCAGAAAGGAAACTTCCTACAACACCGAAGTGTGTCAGGGATTCAGGGTCGAATCATGTTGTCCCTTTCAATCTTTGGAACTATCCCTTTCGGCTATTTAGGGTTATCGACATGCATGTAATTATCTTATCTGTGGTTGTACATGCAAAGGAACGTCAAGTTGTGCCAACCCTAATAATGGCTCGAAGCAATGTTGAGGCGAACGCAGCCGAGAGAGCCCGAACGCACTAGTTTCCTCCCCCTGGTATAGCCTTAGTCTATCCAGGCCTTTCATTCATAACTTGCTAAAAATGGAATATGTCCTTTAGGAATCACATTGGGCAGAGCGAGGATAAAAGAAAAAGCACCAAACCTGACCTAACTTTTGGAGTTTGGATTTATTTTTTCGTATCTAAATTTTATTTATTTACGTATGTACCATCGTTTACACTGTAAATTGACAATTCATTACCTTAACGGCCGCTGACGGAGGTCTTCGGTTCAAATCCTGGTATGGGCATTTATTTGTGTATTCATCACAAATATTTGTTATGAGTTGTGGATGTTTTCTTTGTATTTAAGGATAAATATATGTTAATCTGTTGGATCCGATAACCTACTTTTGCGTAAGGTTGACTACCGATTGCGCAAACTACATCACCAGATATCACTATAAAATTGGTACAATTTAAAGGCGTGAATACAACATTAAGAAGGTTGCATATACCTCGTATGTCAAGACCTATCTTTATTTATAATGTTGTTACCTAGCAACCGCTGTTTACTGTCAAATAAATGTAAACAAAGATATGATTGATATGAACTTATTATTTCTCTATTAATTTTAAATTGCAGAGCAAAGCAGAGTAAAATCGGAGCAAGCATTAAACACGAGTCAATTTCAAATAGGGAAATTAGAATCCCAATAGTTCCAATGTTACAAAACCTGGAGGTTTAAAATGTTAACAGTATTCAATGCCGGGAGGTTCAGATATCGAAGGTAAGAAGAAAATACCATGCTCCTTAGCGCTCAAGCAGCGATGAAAACAACCGATGATTATTTCCATTTTGTTTACGACAAACATTTCCGCGGACACTCTGCCAAGATTTGTGCAATTTGATTCGGTTAAGTTAGACGAGATAGAGTGCATCTGTGGCGGTACGTGCGTAGACATTAGACAAGATATACGTCCTATGCCTGAAGTTCATTAGTACAAGAAGGACCCGAACCATGACATCATTACTCATGTGTTTATTTTAAAGAATATCTGGAGCAAATTTTTTAGGTACAGAGCTAGAGAGCGCGACGAACAGTGCCGGATTAAGACATTTTGATGCCCTAAGCATTTCTAGACCATGGTGCCCCCTCATCAAGATTACATTGAATTTTCTTGGTAAATTGAGTGACGTTTATTGCCGCATTACTGCTGAGAATAGAATTTTAAATCCAACACATCATTTTATCACGGAAATTTACAGTACTGCAGCAGTAATGTTCCAACAATGTGTAAGATCAAGTGTTCGCAAATTGAAGATCGTGCTTCATAAGGCCGGAGGCGAGCCAACCAATGTCCAAGTGTGAGAAGACATAAAAGGCATAGGCAGTACTGCGCACAGGGTTTTGCAACCTCTAGAGCTTTCCTGCGAAGCTCATTTATGTGAGGGCAAAGGCAGAGCTTCAGTAGGAGCTTAGCCATTGGCCATTGGTTCTTGTCAGAACAAGAACCAATGGCCGCAAGTGTCTTAAATAGCAAATCATTGTTTACGAAAACGGGACTTAATAGGGTAAGTTTTAAAATTACCTCTGACCCGACGTTTCAAAAACGGCGTTGTCGCCATGGTCTCGGAGAAGAGTGGGTTAAGTCGACGTTGGAGGTAATTTTAGAACTTAATCAAACGCGATTATATCCCGTTTTCTTAAATAATAATGTGTCATAATTAGGCCAATAAAATTAGTTTTTTTCGAATTTGGTCCTAAAAATGCGTGTAATCCGAGTTTGCTCCATTCCAGGAGGTGTGCATAAATGTTTCCTCTTTTTCAGTTTTTTTTTGCTTGAAAATCGAAAACGGTATGTCCGGCGGAAAATTTGTTCCAATTATGATTAAATGATTAAAGGACGTCAAGTTCGAAATAAATATTTCAATTCAATTAAAACTGATATCTGAGGATCCGAAATGTAATTTAACTATGTTCTTGCAATAAAACATATTGATTTATTGAAGGTACCCTAATATGTATTCCTAGTCTAAATTGTATAAAAAGGTCGACATTTTTTATTTTTGGTAAAATCATGTTAAAAATCCGAAAACGCCTTCTTACCAGTGTCTGATCCACGAACTGTCCTGTCCTTCAAAATCAAGTGGTTTCGAAAGGAAAAAATTATCTCCTAAGAATCACCTGGGATGGAGCAAACTTGGATTACACGCATTTAGAATGAAATGAAAGTATTAAAACATTTTCCAGCTTGCTGGGAATTAATTTCTCAAAACGCTATTTTTGGATCTAATTTGATTGGCCTAAATCGTGAAAGTTTAAATCTAGTGTTTTTAAAGGCAAAGTCTAAGGCTGAGCTTTTCATAAGGCTGAACGCGCGGAGCGTTCGATCGGCGCTTATGGATGGGGCATGGATGAGGCCAAAGGTCGAGCTGGAAGAAAGCATTTGAATTTGACCACTGGCGAGGTATGAATGGCTGAACGTCCGGAATGTCCGATCGCGGTGGGTTATCATACAATAAAACTGATGGCGAGGTGTGAGCAAGGCAGAAGGCCCAGCTTCGAGAGAGGACAGTTTAGATTTGGATCCATGTTAAGTGAAAGTAAGGCAGTTTGCACAAAGTAGAAGGCCTAGCGTCACATGACCTAACGCCGAACTGCAAAAGAGTGGCTTAAAATCGAACCTATGTAATCACGGTTCTCCTACTGCTCGGCCTTTGGCTTAACTGGAAACCGAAACTTGATAAGTTGCTTTTGGTTTTGTGCCTTCGCGGGGCCCTTTATAACAGTGTGACAATTAGGTCGCAGGATCGTGGTTCTGCAGCAACTCGGCCAGGCCGACACATCTGACGTGTAAGAGAGCAAAATTCGCTACAAAATCGGTAATCTACGTCGAGAAAATCGGTTGGCCACAAGCCCGACGGTAAGATATTTTGGCTATGAGCTTTGAGGGCATCCGCGAAGGGTTGGAGATGTGCTGACGTGTCCTCACTCTATTACGACCCTTCGTTATTAGATGGGTACTTGCACTCGTCAAAGTCGACAAAAAGTTTCGTGTACATAAGTACTACGACTGCGATGCAGCCTGCGCGTTTTTTTCCTACGATTTTGGTGCCCCCCTAGACGTGGTGCCCTAAGCAAGTGCTTATTTTGCTTAATGGTTAATCCGGCACTGGCGACGAAATTACCAGGAATTCTCGTAATGTGCACTTTACCTCCGGAATATCTTGAATTCAAGTCCATTTGGATGTAAAGGTCAAAGAAGAAACGCTCAGTTGAGAACTAAGCAAGTCAGTTATGCGCACATGAAAGAGTTCTACGTCAGACTGAGAAACAAGTCACAGAAGACGAAGCTAATGCAGCTTTGTACACAAAGATGAACAATTCAAGTACTTACAACACCTAGTATCTATCTTGTATACCAAATTGAAAACAATAAACATATACTTGCTTTATTATAAAGTATGTCTTTATTTTGGTTTCCATTCTTTTTAAACTTTTCTACATAATATTAGGGCTACTTGGGTGGCTTACAAGTTAATATTTTGTTTGATATCATAACGGTTAAAGAGGTTTTATCCTTGTTAATTAAGTGTTGTGGGGTGTCCATGATGGTAGATCATCAAATTTGTCCTTAAAAAAAGTTAGATAACAGAAAAAAGCGTGATTGTTTTACCTTAATATGACGGTGAACGATTCATTAACATTTACTGATTGTGTTGGCTTGATCCTGCTAACGACTCATAAATCAACCTGTATATTATCGTTTAGTACTAACAATTCAAACTATATTGAGTTTACTCTGGGGCCAGGACGATTTATGTAAAATTGTCCCATAATATTTATATATTTTATTTATTGCGAAGACATAATTATGATTCACTGATTATCACTTAAATTACCTATTAAGGTACCTATAGTTAGAAAAAACTTTGTTAAGGTTGGGGATAGATTGATCTGTATATAAGTATGGTTGTCCTTATTTGTTTTATCAGTTTTTTTTTATTTATTTATTTACTTCTTACCCCACGCTAGCCCAATGCGGATTGGGGACTTCACATACACCTTTGAATTTCTTCGCAGATGTATATGCAGGTCCGCATTGGGCTAGCGTGGGGACTATAGCCCGAGCCCTCTCGCGCATGAGAGGGGGCCTGTGCCCAGCAGGGGGACGTATATAGGCTGAATTATTATATTATTATTTTATTTATTTCTTAAGGGCTTGATTCACAATGTCCAAGCAAAGTCCTGAATAAGCTACTTGCAACTTATTTGATGAATAAAGTCATCGCTGGCGTTTCACAATCTTCAAATAATTCTGGTAGATAAAGTGCTAAGTTTTGTAGCAAGTTTTATCTGGCAGTTAATTTGTTAATTAGTTATCCAATACTTTACTCGGACATTGTGAAAAAGGCCCTTAATGTAAGTATTTTAGATAGTCAACCACTTTTGTGTGTTGTTGTTGTGTGTGAAATGATGTTGGTTATACTAATTTTGAGCCCGCAATCAGTACCCCTAGTGTAAATTTGATCGACATCATAACGTGACGAACGCGTTTGCGTTAAGTCTCATTTTGTATAGGATTTTGAGTTTCCAAAACGTCCCGCTTGGCGCGCTCTTTCTAAATCCAATACAAAATGAGACTAAACGCAAACGCGTACGTCACGTTTCGAAATCGAATTTATTTACACTAGGGGTACAGTTTTTATAAACAAAATTAACGTATTTTTCTTTGTTTTCCAGGTAAGTCCAATGTTCAGCATCAACCGTATATATATTTTACTGGTAATGTAACTTTGCTGTTACGAAAATGGGGTTGGCAACTGTCAAAGGTTTGCATAGATGGCGCCATCATAGCTTGTCCCTTTTTCTAGTTTTGTTCTATGAGATTTGGCTTAAAGGGCTGGCATCCACGCCATAAAATAAAAATAAAACCGGCCAACTGCGAGTCGGACTCGCCCACCGAGGGTACCGTACTTTTTAGTATTTGGTGTTATAGCGGCAACAGAATTACAACATCTGTAAAAATTTCAACTAACTATCACGGCTTATGAGATACAGCCTGGTGACAGACAGACGGACGGGCGGATAGCGGAGTCTTAGTAATAGGGTCCCGTTTTACCCTTTGGGTACGGAACCCTAAAAAGCACAAGAATTTGACACAATTCTAAAGATTGACAGGGAAAACTATGCTGGCGCCATCTGTAAGATATATCTGCCGCTTAACCCCATTGTTTGATAGTAGTTTTTTGAGATTGAAAATTTTTAAATTTAATTCGAAATCGCTATAGTCGGTGATGGAGACAACCTTGTAGCTTCCTCTGATCAATACATATTATATACATCTTTCCTTTATCTTTTGATGCTCAAATCAATGACAATCTATATACGAGTAATTTCCGATTATATAATTTTATTATTCCTCCCTAAGTATCCGCGCGAACATACTCATAAAGACAATTCTGCAAAAGACCCATAATGATTTCTTACGACTCACAATATATTTTATAGCTTTATTGTTTATCACCCATTTTATGATGCATAAAATAAATCACCATGACGTATTATTTGTTATTTTATCGACCCTAAGTTGTTATAGACCTATAGTTTGTCACCACTGACTTATATGCCAATGGAATTTGAACTTAACGGTAAGCGTATTAAGGTATAATTTCACTTGCGCATCAAAAGATGAGCATTAAGTAAAAGTGCACGGTTGTTGTTAATTTAAAATGTCATTTTACAGTACGAAAGCGCGTCGGTTAAGCCCTTTTGAAGGTAATTTTACTGGTGTAGGGTCGTTTCGCGAAAGTTCCTATTTTAAATCTTATTCTTATGTCGTTAAGGTTGTATTTTACAATTTAGTTACTAAACTGATACGATTTCACACCGACGGGTCCGCCCGCATCACTGATACGGTAATAAAATAATAAGACAGTTGTAAAAAAATTATGGAACACCCTTTTAAAATAAATCGACCAACTTTGGATGCGTTTAGATAAAATATCTCGGGTGAAAAGGGGTTCGCAATTGCTTGTCATAACTTTATATTATGCAGTCATGTTTTTTTTTATAGTGATAAGCGATTTCTGTGAGATAGGTACCTACAACATATCTCACAGAAATCGCTTATTCTTAAAGTGTTCTTATATGTTTTAATAATAGTTTTTGTGAATGATACATAATGAACGGCATTAAAATACGAGTGTGGATCGTACTATATTTTACTGAATTGCACTTTATATTATACAAAAACAATATATTACGAAAAATACTATATTTTCATCATTAAAGAAAGGGGTATATAAATGTCACCGATGTTTGTATGCGACTGGATGTTTAACCGCCGCAATTCGCTTCAAATTGGTGTCCTATTTGCTTCCGTTTCCCCAGTAAAAACTATTTTGTTTTTCAATATTTTTACAAAAATGCCATATTTCTGTAAAAAACGGTGCCAAGCGTAGGCTAAAATGTAGGCGATACATGTAGATTTATCATAGACCCTCAATGATGTATTCAAAAACCGCGAATTAGTGCCAGCAAAAAGTTAAGTAAACTGTTTTGTCAGAACAATATTTTTTTTTATACTACGTCGGTGGCAATCAAGCATACGGCCCGCCTGATGGTAAGCAGTCTCCGTAGCCTATGTACGCCTGCAACTCCAGACGAGTTACATGCGCGTTGCCGACCCTAAACCCGCCCCTCCCCCCCTCGTTGAGCTCTGGCAACCGTACTCACCGGCAGGAACACAACACTATGAGTAGGGACTAGTGTTATTTGGCTGCTGTTTTCTGTAAGGTGGAGGTACTTCTGCTCTAGATCTGGAATGACATCCACTGGCTGTGCCCTACCACACAAAGCGAGATGACATTCACAATGCCCATACCTCTCTTTTGGACGTAGTTTAAGGACGTACCCGGGACAGTTGATTAAATCGATATCGACGTTATTATAACATTACCACAAATAAAACGTCTCTTCAACTATATTGTTAATGTCACTGTCGCCGTCACATTGTCACTTACACGTTGTCGTTTCGCGAAACGACAAGAATACAATCGGTTTGAAACATCTGTAAAACAAAGATTGACTAACTAAAGATTTCTTGTCATTAAAGAACAAATAACCACAAAAAAGCAACCATAAAGAAACCAATCCAATGTAATGGCCACGTAAAGTATGTAAATAGACTAAATAAAGGCTTTTACAACAGTTCCGTGCGCTCCCGGAATGTACTAAAAACAGGACAGTGGGAATTGATCGTCTGCCGCTGAATTCTTGGCAGTGTTCAAATTAGTTCTTCACCTAAGTTTCTCTTAATTTATGACAACATTGCACTTTGAGATGGTTACGAGTAATAGGCATAGATGACATTTGCTTCTCTCAAACACCAAATATAGTATTATATACGATCGTGATATAATAGAGAGCTTTTCAGGCGAGTACCGTGCTTAGGCAACTCAGCAGGCTTCGTTGCCTAAGTAAGGTACGAGATTGACTTGATTATATCACTATTGTATTGTATTGTGTTGTATTGTATTGTGTTGTATTGTATTGTATTGTGTGTATTGTTGTGTGTGTTGATTTAATCAATGGTTTATTTTTCTTGTATATTTTTACTGAGGTGTGCCAATAAAGAGTATTCTATCTATCTATCTATTGTATACAATACTTTTATACGAGTCATCTAAAATAATACAATACAATTATCTTTATTGCACACTTCACACAGTTTACAATAAATGTACAGAAAAAAAACAAAGACAATTTGATAGAGGTAACAACAGGCGGTCTTATTGCTTAAGAGCGATCTCTTCCAGACAACCTTTGTGTATCGGAGAGAATAAAATTAGAATATATGGTAGGTGGCACAAAGAAAAATAACAACAAAAAAATAAATAATATTTAAAAGTCGAATTGAATATAACTAATATAAAGAAAATGTAGAAATCGCGCGGCTCAAGCCCCGCCCGCCCGTTTAGTCTTTTCTATGGAAGCGCAGCGGCACGTGTTTGGTAATTTTTTTCAGTTGACTATAGCGTATCGAAATGAATCTTATAGTTGAGTGGGAGCCCATACATGAAAAATACTTAATTATAGTTTGTTATACGAAATCTTAATTCAACCATTACAGTCGAGTTCGAGAGAAGTTATTCCAATATCGGTTTGATGTCAGGTGGACGTTTAAATTGGCCTGATTGATACACATATATTAATACCACAGACAAATAAGTAAGCTTAGAGTGCTCACTCCATACATCGATAAAAAATAGTTTATAAGTTCTAAGTGAGCTTTGCGAAAACTTATTCATAATAAATAAATACTACTTAACTTATTCATAATAAGGAAAGGCCTAGTTTACCCTCTGGGTTGGAAGGTCAGATGGCAGTCGCTTTCGTAAAAACTAGTGCCTACGCCAAATCTTGGTATTAGTTGTCAAGCGGACCCCAGGCTCCCATGAGCCGTGGCAAAATGCCGGGACAACGCGAGGAAGAAGAAGAATAAATAAAGGATGACTCACCGGGCCGGGGCTGGACCGGAGCTTCCGGCGCTTCGTTTTCGATGGAAAGCACCATGCACGTGATCACCGATCATCTGTCATAGAAAAGTAAGCGCCGGAGGCTCCGGTCCGGACTCGGTCCGGTTTGACATGAATCATCCTTTAAAACAAAAGTGGAGGACGCGCGCGAAACAACCTTTTCATACAAAAGTAGTCCTCATTTTCCTCTCCAGATGTTAACATTATTGAAAATATTTCTATATAATTTGTTGTATATCGACCAGAGCTATAAGAGTAAGAGCGGTTTCGCACTATGTCCGATCCGAATCCGAAAGAAATCGGATGACGGAGATCAGATATAGTGCGTAACTTACCATAGAAATGGTTTTACGGCTACTACGGACCATATTTTCACGGGTTCGGGCGTAATGCAAAACCGCTCTTAGGAGCATTTAAAAATTTGTATGAAAACTGTTTTTCGCTCCTAATTTTTATAATAATCAAAAACTCGAAAAAGTCAAACGTAAGGGCATAGCTATTATTAATATACATCAAATTATTTAAAAACATTTTCCATAATGACAATATCCAGAGAGGAAAATGGGGACTACATTTGTATGGAGAAGCGGCGTCCCCTTTCCTCTTAAACTTATTAATAATGTTATACCATGCCTGCCATGACTCATCACTGACATAGATATACTAGACAGGGTATCGAGAACAAAATTTGTCCGCCATTTTCGGCGTTTGACACTAAGCTAAAGAATAAGCATAGCTGTGTAGCTAGCCAGAGGCGAAACTGTTATGACAACTGTTCATTTTCTGCCTACATACACACTGTGAAGAACCTGAATTAAATGTATTTATTTCCTTACAAGGGTATTTAAATTGTTTTACATATGTGATACTGACGATATTAAAATTTATAAAAATAGTCATAAAACTCTTTCTATTTGATTCTCATACTCGTAGCAATTTTGATAAAGTCGCGCTTATAGCATAATATCCTCTTTAAAAATAAGCAAAAGACTACAAAACTTACGAAATAAAGTGTAATATATCATTATTGAGTATATATTCTGCGAACAATAATGTAGGTAGTCATTAGTACCTATTAGTACATCTGCGAAATGGTATCTATGCGCCAAAGAAAATGGCGTACCATTACGAGTGTTTAAAGTGACGTTTCAAAATAAACTAAAAGAGCTTAAAACAAGAGTTTTTTCGCAGTGGATTGTTATTATGTTTCTTGATATTATTAGTATACATTTTCATAACGCAGAAAGGCAGTTTTAATTTTCATTATTTTGTTTAATTTTCGTTACATGCGTGGCATCTCGCCAGTAGTCGAAGACGTACTAAACGCAGTGAAGTGCCGGCACTTCATTGAGGTGCGGAAACATTTTGTTACGGATGCCGACTCTAGTACTATATACCTCAATGTTACTCATATTTTTTGTTATTTAGTAAGGAAACTGTAGCCCTAGTGTAATTTTAGTCGATAGCGAAACGTGACGTACGCGTTTGCGTTAAGTCTCATTTTGTATGGGTTTTTGAACAGCGCGCCAAGCGGGACGTTTTGGAAAGTCAAAAATCTCATACAAAATGAAACTTAACGCAAACGCGTACGTCACGTTTCGCTGTCGAAAATATTTACACTAGGGGTACTGATGTGTGGAGTGAGCACTCTAAGCTTACTTATTTGTCTAGTTATTACTAGTAATGTCTGTCGGCCTCATCTATGGTGCATGTTGCAACAGATGCACCTCCATTAGTGGTTTGTCGATTACAAGCATTAATTGATAGCCATTGCACACATGTCTATCTAGGTCACAGCATTGTTTAATGCCCTAAAGTACCTAATATACTTCAGCGGAGTTTGTACTTTGAAACCCTGATCTTTTTATTCTATATAAAGATAATTCATTTGGAATAGTACTGGGTTAGCCGGGTTAAAAATTGTTTTTCGTCGTCCAGTTTTTTGTCTCCATAAAATGTGACGGAGTGGAGCTTTTTGTATGAGATGATATTTTGTTTTTAATTCTTTCTCATGTTAAATTTTTTATTTATTTTATAGAAGACATAGATACAGGCATGACAGAGTGGTCAGAAACAAGACAACGAAATTTGACCCCGCTGTCATTATATCAAATAACAAAAAATTATAGAGATTATTTTACTGAAACACCAAAATCGTAAAAAATGCTTTTCTATAGAAAACTTAGAGAGCTTAGAATAGCCAAAAAGTATGGAGACGCTGGCACCGCCTTTCCCCCCTCCCTTTGGAAGGGGAGATAACAAATACTTCATCTCGTGGCTAGGGCATTAAATAGATCAGCTTAATATGATGGCTTGATTACTTTAAGGTACGACAAAATGTTGCTAAAGATGCAGTACCAAAAGTGATGTTTGTGTTTGAAGAAATTTCACTGACATATCCGATCCATATCTTACCTTTAACTAATTTTTGATGTATCTTAAAGTTCGCGAATCGGGCCGTGAGTCAAGGTACCATCGTGCCAAGCAGCGTCGACAGAGACCAAAGTGCATACTGCTCCATACATTTCTGCACTTATTTATCCTACTATTTAGAAAACTGTTTCGTAGATCAAATCACAGACTTTTCAAACCAGGTAATGTTTGGCGTTTTAGTCCATGTTGAGCAAATTTAGGATTAATAACAGATTATCGTAATCTTCACATTTATAATCTCGTACAGGGTTATTAAACGTACCATAATTATGGCAAATGTACCATTTTTCAATCCCCTTTACCATGTAAAATTTGATGCGTGTCCATACACGTACCATAATTTTTATACAGTAAAATTTTGGACGTTTGTATGGGGTACCATATTTTTTTCTCGACGTTCCATTGAGTATAGTCAGCAATACTATTCGCTTAGCACCTTTGCATACAAACTTATATGCAGGTGGGGTACCTTTTCTCTGCAGTTTACTGTATCATATTTGTAGCATTCATTTGATGTTGGCATCTAACATCACTGATCTCGTATAAAGGGATATTTTTAATCCCTTGATTTTTTCTATATTTTGCAACAGTATTATATTCCTAATTTCAAACGTCTTTTCTTAATTTTCCACACCAAGTTTCACCTTCTAGGTTGCAGTTGCACTTCAAAAACTTGGGAAAGAGTGAAACAAACTTTGGTAAGATACTCCAACTTTTAACTGGTTTTTTCTCATATCGTGTTTCCTAAGCCAGCCATAGGTAAAGAAACTTTACGACATCGTATCGCCTTTCATGTGGAAACTAAAATATATGTTATTTTAGTTTTGCAAAAAAGTATATATTTTATGGTAAACGTCCTACATACATATATCAATCCATTTCTATTGCTTGGAACTACGATTGAAGAGAGATGGCAACTAAAAGTGTCAAGCACTGGAATTTACACGATGTATTCCATTTCTTTTAGAAACAATGAAATATAGTAAGTTAATATTGGACTAATGCTGTGATTATTTACTATGTTTTTATGTTTCCTTGGATTTTAGTGCCACTTAATTCTAGTTTTAGTTCTAGTTTTAGTTTTGGTCTTACCAGGCTTCACTGAAGATCAACGTCACGTAATGTGTCCTAGGACTTACTTCGTGACATCAAGCTGAGTGAAATCCTATTAGCACAATTTTCTGTTTCTTATATAAAGAAACAGAATTAATTTGTGTATAATGATTTATGTTCTTCTATGTACTGATCAATTCTTCTTATCTTATCCATGGACCTAGAGTACTAAGGACGCAGTTTCGATAAAACACAAATTATAGGATTCCATCATCCACCAATTTTCTAGTATTTACGAGTGACACAATCACATTGACAGTTATCTCTATGGCCTCATCTGCCAATCTGCTGTCAGTCGAATTGAAACGTCTGTAAAATCTTCGCAATAGTGCATTAATTGTTGGAAGAAAAAAAAAATACGCAGGCATGCGTGGCCGAATGTTGCAAAAATTATACCGATCGAAAGAAAAAAAGAGACAGGATAAATTTTCATTTATAAGTTAATCAATTAACACATTATCTTTCGTAAAATACTATATTAATCCATGAAGTTGTACCTAAAGTGGAGGGCGCTCTCACTTTTTTTGTCATACTAAATTGAACCTTATGGGAGCTAGAAAGGTGTTCGTACCAAACTAGAGAAAATGTACTTAATCCGCCTAGGTATACATTCGTGACACGCACACATTGAATCCTTCCGCCATTGCAGTGTCACAGCTGGTCGTCAGTTGGGCGGCCTCTGTCAAATTGTTCCTCTATGATCTTATCGTATAATTATTCCAAATATTAGTCTTCCTTAAAGTACCATTCAGATGCAGACCACACCAGCATTACACCTGCAGTAACACAACGTGACATAACTGCCGACTACAATCTGCAGCAACCATCGATTTTGACATTTGCAAGAGTAATGCAGTCGGTAATAATGTCGCTCTTCAATACAACTTTAGTAATGCAGCCGACTGCATTACTGACACAAATGTCAAATTATATAAAATTTCAATTCAATAATCTTTTTGATTTTCTCTACAGTAATCCAGTAATTAGTGCGACATTACTGCGGTGCAAAAGATACTACATAAATCTGATTTAGTATGAAACATATTACACATAAAAAGAAAATTATGTGATTACTTCTAATGTTAACCATTCCTTTACTACAATATAAATAAATACTAAAGTCTTTTGAAGCCCTCACAATACATTTAATTACACACAGTTCATCGATTTACCAAGAAGGAACTATACCAATGTCAGTAAAACATTTCCCATCCAATCCAAACTTTACTTTCAACGGAACACAATTACTCTTCGAACGTAACTTACAAAGAAAAAACATAAAAGCTGCTTAATTTCGGACTTTATATTAATAATAGTAAGGTTAGTTTTTGTCTGTGTTACCCAAGCACTATAATCTATTGATCTATTGTAGGAACATAGTAGCGGAGGTAATTAAAGATTGTGTGTTTCTATTTTGGTCTTAAAACCATCTTAACACTTTCGCGCGAGCACCGTCATTTGACGTCAAAAATTGACCAATGTATCGAGACACAACGTCTAAACACGTCTTTACAACAATGCATTTTAAGGGTACAACGTTTGTAAACGTCGGCTGGCCTTACTTTACTCCTATAGCTACGTCATTGCGCCACAACACGGCTCAATTTTAAATCCCTAGCGCCACGCTAAGTCGATATTTTTTTATTTTCTGTAGGGCTCACTCACACATATGCAAGTGTTCCCACACACACACACAACGTCAATGGACGCCGTCCGTTCCTATACGCGCGGTACATTCGGTTCGCCTGCGTACGCGAAAAGGGTAACGCGCATGCGGTTATGTAGCGGCCGAGATTTTATATTCGCAATGGCCGTTCTGTGTCAATGTAAGTACATTTTTTATCGATTTTGAGTGTAAGATTGTAATCAAAAGTTATGTTACGGGCAGTAAGTGTTATCTTCTACGTATATCAAAGTAATTTAATCGTCTTATACGTAGATGGATAAGACAAACCACAAGAAATTTATGCAGGTGTTTGAATGATCTTCGTCACGGGAGTCATCAGCAGACCCATATGAGGACGATGGAGAGTTTTGGTCTGATAAAGACTACGATCCAGTCGATGAGCAACATAACAGTAGCGATAGTTCCATAAGTGCTTTTAAATAAATAATAAATAAATAAATCTTTATTTCGTAAACACTTTGTTTGCTGAAACAGTACAACCACTGAGACACAATTCAAGCGTAGATATGGATACTGCTGATACGATCTCAATAGATTCGATTGGGCACACTTGAGACATCGCCACTTCCCCGACCCTGTGGCTATGGAAGACAATCCTCATGCCTCGCCGCAACCCGGTCCTGAAATAGAGGCTAACGCCGTCCAGCACGCGACGCTGTCTCCTAATCCTCTGGAAATGGAGGACAACTTAACACCGCACGCTTCGCCGTCTCCTGTAGCGATAAACGCTAATGTCCATCAGCGATGCCAACTCCAGACCCCGTGAAGTTGGAGAGAGACCCATCACCGCACGAATTACAACCTCTTGATTTATTGGGGATGCATGGTCCGCCCTCACCCGAACGCCGCACTCCCTCAAGTTCGCGAGCATATAGAGGGCAATTTGTCGCCGAACGCCTCACCAGCTCCTGATCTCTAGGAAATAGAGAGGCGTCTATCACCGACCCTCTCACCACCTCCCAGTCCCGCGGAGATAGAGATTAACCCGTCCTCTATCGCATCGCTTCCTCTTAATCTTGAAGGAAGAAATGGTTATATTTCATCTTATGGACCGCCAACTCCTGAGCGCGTGGATATAGAAGAAAACCCAACACCGCTTCCTAATGTCATGGGCAATGAGGGCAACTCACCAGGCACGTCAACGCTTCCTGATTCCAGGGGAGTAAGGAGTGATCCATGACCTGATGAACCTTCTACTCCTCCGTTATCAACAGATGTCTCTCGGAACCGTACTCTAAGCAATCCTTCAACAAGTAGATTAGGCCCAAAGTGCAGGACTCCTCCTAGAGATGATGTTTGGGAAAAAACAACTGCCGAATTACCTACTTTTGATTTCGACACTATTTCTGCAGGTGTTCAATCTGATTTAGGACCAAACGCTTCAGTTAAAGACGTTTTTGATAATTTATTTCCTACGCACATTGTTGACTTCAGTACTTCTTCATTGTAGTAGCAAGAATAAATGAAAACGGAAGAGCTCTCTGCGCTACAAACAGGCCTTCTACTAGAAACTCGCGTCGTTATAGATAAAGATACCGACTGCAAAGAAATACAGGAATTTTTGGGTTTATGTATTTTTATGGGACATATTGATGTCCCTAAAAACGAAAACTTTTTACCTACACTGTTCCCCGTTATTATCATCAGATTTTTGGGTATATCAATTACCATCACGTCTGGGCGCAGATTCGAACAAATATTGTGATGCCTGTGTGTATCTGAGTTAAACGCACCAAGAAAAGAATAAATTGTAAGGTTCAGAGATGCTATTTCTAAGAAATTCCGTGATTACTACAAGCCTACTAAAAAACTCTTTTTGGATGAATCGTTACTTTTGTTTCACAGGCGTTTATCATTTTGGCAGTATATCAAGTCTAAGAAAGCGCGTTATGGAATAAAATTCTACGAGTTGATTACTTCTGATGGTTTCATACGTAATATTTTCATGTATACAGGAAGTGATGAAGAAGTAGAAAAAGGGATAAAAGACTGAAAAAATTGTCATGCGACTGATGTTTGTATGTGGCAAAAAATGTTATCGGACATTGATTTACTATAATAAATATTAAAAATAACACAAGAGTATAATGTTGATTATTTCCTTTTTTTTCCTACGAATATTTAGATGTTTACAGAGGGCTACAGTTGTCAAATTTCTTCGTTATAATTGCCGTATAATAACGTTGTTGTTGAATGTACTTCTGAAACATGAATATGATGGGCAGGAACGTACATAAACGTCTAAGTCATAAGACGTTGTAACCCTGTGCAAACAAATACGTTAGTAATATGTGACGGAACGTTTTTAAACGTTAACGACGTTACACGTTGGTCACACAAATATAAACGTTGACATGCTCTTATACGACGCAACGTTTATAAACGTTAACGTCATATAACGTTGAGTACTTATATATAAACATACATCGATGGCATAAGGCGGAACGTTAATAGACGTTGACGTGATCAGACGTTGTTTCCTTGTTTATAAGCAGAAATTGGTAACATATGGCTGAACGTTTCTAGCCGTAGACGTCATTGAACGTTTGTGTCACGTTTCAAAAGATCGTTTCACAAGTTAAAAGCAGTACGTATATTAACGTTGGTTTATTTTGTATGGGAAAATACTGTGCACTCCAAGTACTATTGGTGAAGTGGGGTGCTCGCGCGAAAGTGTTAAAACAGATCTTATGCAGGAATATATGGCAATGTGTGGAGCTGCGGAGGTGTTTGGACGGTAACGATACTCGTAAAAGGATCTGGACGGGGAAAAGCAGGAATAAGGATGGATGTACTCACAGAACATAAATTGAACTAGATGCCGCAAGAATTTGTTTCGTAAGAAAACCAAGTATTCATAGATATACAGGGCGTCCCAAGACTATGGGACATCAAGGCAAAGTACCTTAAAAATAAGACATACGATATTTTGCTAAAAAGAGACTATATTTTATTTTCAAAACTGAATAATACTGCATTTAAAGATTTAAAAAAAATAAGTTACTTTGTCTGGAAATCGAACCGACTCAAATGTGAAAAAAAAAACATCCTGTTTTTTTTATGATGCCAATCGAAAGAATGTATAAAATATATATCATCTCAGAAATATGATATCGTAAAAGAAATGAATAGAGTAACATTTTTGATTAAAATTTCAAGATTCGGTTTAATTCCCAGAAAAATTAAGCAATTTAAAAATTTGTTTTGAAATTCTTCGAATGCAATATTACTTACTTTAAAAAAATATATATAGTCTTCTTTCAGCAAAATAGCCTATCTACGATATTTAAAGTACTTTCCCTTGATGTCCCATAGTCTTGGGACGCCCTGTATATATATATAAATATTAAACGAAATAAATATTATAGGGACATTCTTACACAAATTGACCAAGTCCCACGGTAAGCCAAGAAGGCTTGTGCTGTGGGTACTCAGACAACGATATATATATATAATATACAAATACTTAAATACATATTAGAAAACATCCATGACTCATGAAACAAATATCTGTGCTCATCACACAAATAAATGCCGAGATTTGAACCCAGGCCAGACCGGTCGTCAAATTTTTTAGTTCCAGTGTTAACATAAATTTACTTAGTGTAATGTTGGCATTATTGACTAATAACGTTGACGTCATTCTCTCTTAATCAAAATGAGATGCAAACCTCTAGCTTCACTTTCCTTTCGGTCACACTTTTTTGTCGAATTACTCAGTCCGGATTATTTACAGGTCAGTGATGCTATCTAAGAATGAAGTAATCTAGTACACTATATGGGTTTGAAGTTACTTCCACGGTTTTAAGATTGTGTAGATCATTACTCCTGAACCTTTGAAAGGATCTGTTGTAAAATACATTTTACTTGTTTGGTTTTAAATCAACTGAAAACGTCTGATGTGAGGTGCGGGAGAAATGAGGTGCTATGTTTAGTATGATGTGTTTTAGAGCGCAATCTCAGTTTGTTTTACTGACTAAATTCTAAGGATTAGAGTCATATTTCCTTGCTTCTAACTCGTCTGGTTCCCATAAAAGACTAGAAATTAGCACCATCATTTTATCATCATAGCCTAAAATTCCATCGGGCTAGGGCAAGATCAAAAGCAGAATTTTACACGCAAAATGCACTGCAAATAGTGTGAATACAATATCAAAGCAAATTCAGATTTTTAAAGTTTCTATTTCTAAAGCCGCTTCAGGATCTCCCGACTTTGATTACAAATGTTTAGGCTCTTTATATTGGCAAAACTTTTCGTTTCCCTTGCTAATTATGACGCGAAGCGACCCACGCAGAAGTTGGTAACGCCTGGGCTCAACATGGTTTTAATAAATAGGACCAAGTACGGAACCCTGCGGGACACCGTAATGGATTTATTTGCCTACATTTGTAGTTTGTATTGCAGACCGATACATCATAATATTATTCATACTTACACTTAATCCCTCACTCCGCGCGAATAGAATCCATTCCTGGGTATCTGCATTCCCATTTCAACATCGCCAAACATCAAACACTTCTTATAGCTCTTCTGCTCAAGGGTGAAAGTCGAAAATCGTTAGCCGCAACTGCAAAATAAACTATCACTAACGATCATTCAGAAGCTAGCACCTGTTATCATCCTTGTTATCTAGTTGTTAGAGTTGATATTTGTTTGGTAGAAGCGCAAAACAATTTTAAAGCATACATAGTCACGGTCCATAAGAAGGTGTTATGCTTCAGCAGTTTAATGCTTGCAAGTCCTTAGGGGAACTCGTTCCTCAAGCGATTTATTTATAAGCAGGATGTTGCTGTCATTTCAATCATGTCTGGCTCAAAATTCAGGTTATTCAGCAAAAAATGTGCGGAGAAAATTATTGTACAGCGAGAAAGCAAGTCTGCCCATTGAGATGTATCATTTGTTATTTACAGGATTCTGTTTGCAATATAGGGATTTTAGCTTTTCGCTCTTCGTTATTCTGGCTTATTTGCAACATTATTTTTAGACTGGTTTCATTGTTATTTTATTTGCACGTCACGAACATTAATATTAATAATAGAAAAGGTAGTAGACTTCTAAGATTTTGTGTCGCAAGTAAGCAACAATTTGTCGAATTAAGGATCTATCTACTTAATGATTAGATTACCTAATAATTCTTATACAATTTCTTAAATTTAAAACTCAGGACATTTTATGTACTTACAAATAAAATGTGACGTTTATATTTTATTTTTGCGTCCATATTTTGCTGATTAATTAAAAACATTAATTTAACTATTGAATGTAAAATTAATATTGAGATAAGCATTTTTATTTGTGCTATTTATTTTTTTAAAGTAATTATGAGACTTCATTAAAGCTTTTCTTTTTTAATACTTATCGGGTGATCATAAATCTAAAAAGGTACAAAGGTAAGAAAATGTTTTATCCTCTACTTTATAAACATTAAAATCAAGTGTAGTAATGCGATTATACTTGCAAAGGCCATGTCGCCCTGTAGATTAAATTCACTGGCCGAAATATATATTAGCAAATAAATTGCCTTTTCGAGAACCGTACCCTGTGGCATCCCTTACCGAACCATCTACGAGGATGGACTAGTATAAATTGGTCCTTGATAGCTCAAAGTTGTTATGGAGCTTAAGGTCAAATTAATACTGGGTTGATTAAGGATGGGCAATGAAAGTATCACTGGCCTCTGGCATTTTGGGGATCTTTGTACTCTACGACGAGTTTTGTATATATTGCGGTTTTCTTTAGGACTTCTGAGTTTAATTTCTTCCTAGTGACTGTTTTGTGTCTTCCAGTGGGGCTAAGATGGTCGGCTCTTTATCATTTGTCACCATGCCTGTCACCATCTAATAAGTATGTAAGTGCGAAAGTGACGGGCATAGTGACAAGTGATAAAAATGGAACCATACCGCCACCGCAGGAGTATGTTAGGGTTAAGTACTTTGTTTTTGTTTTCTTCTTTCAATCCTAATCTGTTCTGTTTACGTCTCTAAAGGTCATCTATTTTTCTTGTCTTTTTAAGAATAGTTTTTGTTTGAATAAATACGCAAAGTTAGCTTTAAATTTTATTCTTTTCAGATGGCAGTAAAATAATTTAGTGCAATTTTCATGTTTAATTTTAACATTAATTCAATTCCTCTCATCAAATTCGTTTTCGCCAGAAATTGATTCTCAAAATATTGGAATAAACTCTGAAAATAATGAAATAAATACTTCACAACCGCTTGTTCTTTACCAATCCACTTTTACGAGTAGTTAATTTCATTGTGCCTATTTATTTCTCTTATTGAATTTTGTTGAGATGTATGCAGTCAACAGAATTTTCGTTTGTATACTTTATAAAATGCAAATAAATTATTGATAATCATTTATCAACCCAAACGTGAATTTCTGGAATCGTGGACATTTATTAATTTTTATTTAAACATGAATACGGTGAAAATACAATAGCAAATAATTAATTTACAAATGTAATGTATCTTTAAGAATGTCGTGATTTCATGAAGTAAAATCTGCCGTTTGATATTTATTTATTTTTATTCAACTTTTTACAAATATCACGGTATTGAAGGAAATCTGCAATACACTGACGAGTTACTAAAATGTTAACAATATGGGCCACCCCAAACTAGCGTCTCCCGAGTGTCGGCGTCTAGTCAACTCTATGGCTGATGCTCGACGCAACGTTGACGCAGCTGCGAACGCAACGCCATTTTCCATAGCGCTGACTAGACGCCGACGCTCAAAAGACGCTAGTGGGGTAGCAATATAACCACCACATATATCACACATGGCACAAGTGTTGGATAAACTGACACGGCACACAGACAAGCATCTCCACGAAAACAAGTCACAGTCAGGCCCATGTTTCACCACGCTGGCAATGACAATTCACCGTACATTACTGGTCCTGTTGAGCTGAACATTGACTAGCGCCTACGGTCCTTATTTACCAAGGAATACTGAGTTTGTATGGCAAGAATTACCAGTTCCGGTACTGTATTTGTATAGAAAACCAGTACCGGGAGCACTTTCTATTACCTATATTACCGACTCAGTAATATATAGATTGTCAGTATTAGGGGAGCATTGTCAAGGTGAAATCGGTACCTGGACCAACAAGTTTTCATTGACGCTATGTATTTTCGTTACTTATTGATCCAAAAATAACCGTAAAATCGGTCGGGATACTTTAGCCCTCCAAAGTTGTCCACCCACGAAAATCTATTTTATTGAATATATTCTTAAAATCCACATTATGTGATTAATCTACATTTGTGAAAGCGTTATTAATTCAATAAAATTGGTTTTCATGGGTGGACAAAGTAACCTTGTAGAGCTATACGGCCCGTTTCGAAGAATGATTAAGACACGTTTAAGATCTTGGAAAGATCTTTAAAAGATCGATAACTAAACGACGTGTCAAAATTGACGTTTATTTCGATTCCGCTGTGATCCCAATAAGATCTATCTACGATATTTCTAACGTCAAAATGACATTGGTTGCCCGAATCGAGCTGCTTCTGTCAATTATACGATATCTAAATGGGAACTTATCTAAACCAGAACTTATCTTTATCGTATCTCATTCATCTAATCGGGCCGATAGATCGTGTAATCCACGATGACGTGGAGATTTGTCAAATGTAACCTTTAATAACATGACATTTCGAGTCAAGGCACGCGTCTTCGTGAATGACACGAACTAAATCAACATCAATGTTATTCTTGATTTTATTTTGAGATTTTTCTTCCATGTGCAAAAATATTCTGCTATAAATCTACGATATTCAAATAATACTCACACTGAACATAGATATTCGATTGAACTTTGGACAAACGTCGGGAGATTTGTACGATGTCATGTTGTTCTCTCTGTTCAAATCACCGTATTATTATGTGCAATTGTGCACAAAAATATTGCCAATTTCACGCTTGTTAACGTGTCTTTAATATGGTAATCAAAACGGAATCAGACGTCAAATGCAAGGATCAAATACATTGAAAATTTCGTCGGCTTGGTTACGTCCCTCTGACTCGTAGCTTGAGGGGATTTCATTTTCATTTCTCGGTAAATATTAGAGATGCGAGTTCGATACATTCAAGAATATTTTTATTTTATTTTGGGCATCATTGTGGCTAATTACTCGTAGTCTTATGGGTTCATTATTATCAATTCAACCAATCAATTGTCCAAAAAGCACAGTTCTAAAGAGCGCTGAACTTTATTCTTATCTTTTAATACCAACAGATTTTGAATAACAAATTAGCGCATAGTTAATTGCCTCACTAACGGTCAAGGAATTAATTTTAGTACCATTTCGTACCTTGTTACTATGATAATAGTATGACAATTCGAGCGACTTTCATATTGATTGTCACTGTGACAACTGACAATGTACGAAATCGTACTGAAATTATTTAAAAGAATAAGCTTATTGGTAAACAAACTCAAACACTTCGTGAGTCCAGAAGTGCTTAAAGCAATGATCAATAAACCGTAATAATCTTTCTTCGTACCCTCACTGGTCTCATTATAAAGCTGCGTACACGCTTGACTGCCTTCACTTCCGACTTCACAGAAAATCGTAACTGAATAGTCATATATCCGACTTATTACCTTTCGTACAAGCCCAATATTGACTCGACAGTCGGCAGATCTTTAAGGTAACGTTTGGATGTTAACTGCAGGAATACTATTGCGGCGTCGTTGTTGCCGCCGTTGTCTCCGTCAATTTCTTCGATAAAATGGTGACGGAATGAAGTCTAGCGGCAGTAATACGGCGGCAAACGTCACTCATTTTATTAAGGAGATTGATCTGTATGGGTTGACGACTCGGTTGAGGCCTATAGCAGCGTTGCTGCGGTTGTTGGTGCATTCGAAAGCAATGGGGAAATCTTGATGAGTTACGATGCTGTCGTTGACGCATTAAGGTTTGAATAGCGTTACAACGACAGTGTTGCTGGATCAACAGCGGAAAATGGGTTATGTCGTTTGAGTCCCGACAAGCACATAGGATGGTTTTTATCACGGAAATCATCATTCTATACAGACGACAGAAGCAGAAGCTAACTGTCTAAAATAAATTGAGTTGCTGTGGTTGCCACATTGCTATCGCAATGAGAATTTTTAATCTGTCACTCATTTTACACGCTACTGCAGTGCCAATTCGAATAGAACCATTAAGCTACCGTTCGAATTCAGACACCAGCATTACTGGAGTGCGACATTATTGCGCACTGCATTGCTGCCGCAAATATCAGAAATCCTGGCAACAACATCGATTTTGACATTTGCAGTAGCAATGCAGTCGGCAGTAGCGTCTGCAAATATCAAAAATCGATGTTGCTGCCGGGCTATTTGACATTTGCGGCAACAGAGTAGTCGGCAATAATGTGGCGCTGCAATACTGCCGCAGTAAGCTGGTGTAGTCTGAATCCGAACGAGACCTTTAGTCATATATGTCGTGTCAGTCACATCCATTGTTGCTTGTCGCAGAAGCGTGACGTGGAATGTCTTTGTGTACCAATAAAAACGTACGTCGTTAGACGAGTAACTGTTGAGAAGTTACTAGATTAATAAAAGTTGTTCCCATATTATAATAAAAGATCTAAGAGCGCTTTATTAGCGCTTATATTAAATTGACTTGGCTATATACACCGTGTTTTTTTTTATTTGCGTTAATTTCGAGGGTGCATTCCTGAGCTTAAATTAAGTAACTTTCTCAAAGATACCGATATTCTAACTAACTCCATTTCGGAGATAATCAATCATAAATTTTTATATTATAAGGCCTTTACGAGCGTGTACACTTGCCTTAGGGCATGTTTACTTATTGATTAGTGTTTAGTGCGAGTTCATACATTTGCTACTAAACGTACGTACTATCTCAGACGATCGATGTTAGAAATGACATTGATATATCACAGTTTTCAATTGTTTGGTTGAGTTAAATGTAATGCCCGTGTTACAAAAACGCTATATGCAACATTTAGTTACTTTTTATAAAAATAAAAATAGTAAAAAAAAAAAAAAAATTTTTTTTTTGAAAATTAACTATGCCATTTAGTTTCCTTAAACGTACTTACCGAAACCCCGAAGTTAACGCAATTCAATAAAAACACGGTGTATATATATTATTCGTTTAATTAAAAAGAAATCCGCATAAGGCTCTAAATCTTAACTTTTTGAGGTAACATTTGGAAGAATGAAAATGTACTGCATATAAAATCCTCATGGCTGCTTCTTCAGAGTTCTATTTTGTTGTAAAAAAAGAAGTAAAGCGCGAATTAATCTGAATGTATGTTGCAACCAACTTTTACGTGAGCCCCAAATATCCCGAGACAGATTACTGTCAATCTCCAATTGTTCATAAACTACGGTTCAGGGATTTTTGAGGTTAGGTATTTTAAAAACTCGTTATTTAAGCTTGGAACAGTAAGAAGTTGTTTTACAATGCCTAAGTCCTGAATAAGAACTTACGACTTATCTGACGAAGTAATCGTTGGCGTTTCACAATCTTCAATGAGCTTGACTGGTAAGTTTTGCATGATATATGGCAGTTCATTTATTTGTTAATTAGCTATTTGATACTTTGCTTGGTCACTGTGAAACAGACCCTAAGTAACTCACTGTAAGTACAGTTAGCCTCGTCATAAATTGCAAGGACCTCTTGCCGTTGACGTTATAAAAGGAGACACTAAAACAACTATAAACTATTTAATCTCTTTACTTTGTTTAATAAAATATTTTTTTAATACGTCATTATGACGGGCACTTGTGATAATAAAGCGTCAAACACACAACTCAGCAAGTCAGAACTTTTTTTTTATTGAAAGTTTCTTTAAATGCGATAAAATTCTCAAAATGGAAAACTTCGTTTCCCATCCAAAAATGTGAGAAGTTCCAGAAAATAGTCCTAATTCCAAATCATTACTTTAGGGCATCAGTAATTTTGCTGGCTTTTTGTATAGGTGTTTTCAGGAGACACAAGTTCAAACCGCTTTTACACATGGACACATAAGTTCAAACCGCTGCGCAATGTATTATACCATCCCCTACCATAACATTCACGTTTCTAATTCAAATCACCGTGCCTTGATCTCGGACTTAGACAAAAGCCGGGCCAACCGACGTGAAAGGTAAAGGTCATTGGGTCACTTTTGTCGATCCCGTTCGTATTGTTCTTCGTTTTTCTGGGCACGGAGGTCGATTCTGATCTAACCATTTGTTATGATTTCGACCATATTTTGATGTGACCTTGATGATCGTTTTTGAATAAAATGTTCCAGAACCAAATGAAGAGCATAGGGGACAGGGTATCGCTTTGCTTCAGGCTGTGAAATCAGCCGTAAGCTCGTCGCCTACTCTCGCATTTAGGCTTTTACTAGTGGCTACTTGGATCATGTCGACAAGTTTCCTCGAAAAAATGGGTGAAGATCGTCCTGTAAAGAGGGCATATTTTGGTCGACCGACTGGACGCCGTCCATCCTAAGTATCGGTAGGCGGAGAGAGGTAGATCTCCGTGAGCTCGGCATCAGAGAAGACTGACGTGAATTACGCAGGACCTGGTAAAATGGCATGCTCTAGTGCTGGAGGCCAATACTCATTTTGGGTCATTCCGCTAAACTAGTAAGTTGACGATGGTCTTGGTGACTGACGCAAATCTCACGCACGATTTTACTTCATTTGGCATGCACCAATCAGCTTGAGCGATCTTCAAGGTCATATCGAAATATGATTAAAGCCGTAACAATTTGTGGACTTAGACAAAAGTCAGCCCGAGGCGAATTATAAAGAGGGGTCATTGGGTCACTTGACGATTCCGTTCGCATTGTTCCCCGTTTTCCCGTAAATTTTTTTTGGGAAATTCCTAAAACTTATGACTTCGTCTCCGTCGTCGTCCTTTAATTCCACTTATTGTAAGTTACGACGTCTGTTACATGTTCTGCTATTGAAAGAGAACATGTGGAATATAATTTAAGGAAATTAGATGTATTGGGATTATTTCGTTAACATTCTAATAAATTAGGTAAAGCCTCCTCCAGAATAATCGGATCTATCGTGTGCTTTTTGTATCCAGATTGGCCCTACGATATAATATATAAGTAGACTATGTAGTAACTTAGCATAGGTACGTAATTTTTCCTTAGGTCGCGAAAGATAAAGAGGGGTCATTGGGTCACTTTTGTCGATCCGGCGGTTCGCATTGTTCCGATTTTTCTGGACATGCTTTTCCGGGTCTGTTACATGTAATGTTCGCAGAACCAATGAACAAACCAATCGTAGAACATGTTTTGCGATTGGTTTCCTTGACATTATAAGGGGAGTAATTGTATTTCGATTTTTACGAAATTGTATTTATATCATAGATTTAGATTTAGATTTAGATTTATTTATTATTCTATATGAATTTACATTATGATCGTCAATGATTTGGCATGCAAACATATAATTATAAAACTTCAATAATAATTATCAAAAAAAAAAAAAAAACAAATTCGAAATTACCGTCAAATTAAAAACTACGAAACAAAAGAAACAGGAAAACTAAAAAGAAATAATGGAATACATGTCAAACTAAATATTTAGTAGATATCACATAATGATCGTCATTAAAACTAAGAGCAGTAATAATAATATTCTAGAACAAATGTCATCTTAAATCAATTTTACATAAACTATAATGTTAAACAGTTATTATAATTTTAATTCCATGTATTCATTCACTGAATATAATGGGTTTTCCAATAAAAAATTCCTCAATTGACGTTCAAATGCTTCGTCAGATATTTCAGTTCTTAATTCGGCGGGTAGACGTTCGTAATAAGTTGGGCCTATTACTCGCGGATTCTTACATGAAAGTGCCATGCGACGCGGCACTGTTCGCAGTCTTCCCGTCGATCTGATTTGTTTGCCCATGACTTCGACACGTTTGAACATAGAGAAGTTTTTTCTCACGAACATCAGAACTTGAAACATGTATAACGAATAATGCGTCATTATACCATTATTTTTAAAAAGTTCCTTACAATGGTGCATTGGTTTAACTCCAGCTAGTAAACGGATCGCACGTTTTTGGAGAATTAATACTCTCTTTGCATCTGTGGAATTTCCCCAAAGCAGTGTACCGTATGACATCAAGGAGTGAAAGTGCGAGAAATATACGGCTTTAAGTGACTTCCTTGATATCAGAGGTTGTAATTTTTTTAATGCAAAGATAGAACTACTCAACCTGTTACAAAGCAGATCGACATGGCACTTCCAGTTAAGATTCGAGTCAAGTATGAAACCCAGAAATTTTGTTTCATTACATAGTGGCATTGGACCGTTACTAATACATGGAGGCACTGTGGTGCTGCGACCCGAGAATATCATCACATTGGATTTCGTTATATTTAACAGTAGGCCATTCGATGAAAACCATGTTTGTAATTGGTCACAAGCCTCATGTATTCCCTCGGCCAACTGCGCATGTGTTTTTGCCCTCAGGACAACGGTTGTGTCGTCTGCAAATAACACAGATAGCCCATTTGTGATGGCAGAGGGTAGGTCATTCACAAATAATAAAAACAGTGTATTACCGGCTGCTGACCCCTGAGGAATGCCCAAATCAACATAACCAGTGTCTGAAACGTATTTTTTGCCACTAAGTAACATTTTCACTACTTGTTGACGGTCAGTCAAGAATGATGCAAACAATTTGTGTGCTGAACCATTTATGCCATAGAGGCTTAATTTATTTAATAGCAAATTATGGCTAATGATGTCAAAAGCCTTAGACAAATCGCACAGTATGGCGGCCATCTTGTACCTGTCATCTAGACCAGTCAAAATGCAGTCAACGATTCTGTGTGCTGCCGTAGTAGTGGAGCGTTTTTGTCTGTAGGCGTACTGGTTGTCGGTGAGTAAAGCGTTTTGTTCTAAGTAGGTCATCAGGGAAGATGATAAAATGGACTCCACAAGTTTTGAGACGGTAGGTACTATAGTTATGGGCCTGTAATTGTTTACATCACTCTTATCACCCTTTCCTTTATACACCGGGCATACGCGTGTAGTTTTAAGGACATTCGGATATATTCCAATTTTAAACATGTCATTAACTAAAACTATTAATATGTCAGATAGAATAGGCCATATACTTATTATGATATTTAAAGATATGTCATATACATCTACAGTCGTACTGGTCTTTAACATTGACTTTATAGTTTTATCCAAAAGCTCACGAGTAACAACAGGAAATGTGAATGACGGTATATCAGCGCTGCCCAAGTGCCTACTGACGTACTGTTTGGACAGTTCTTCATCACTGTTTATTGCATGTTTTTTAGCGATGTTCAAAAAGTGTGAGTTGAATGCATTCGGAACCTCTTCATGAGACATATACGCATTATCATTTTGTTTTTTAATGCAGACCTTCTGGGAGTTTGATTTTTTACCTATCTCCTCATTTATGATCCTCCACAATTCTTTTGAAGGATTTACGGTTTCTGCCAGTCTGGTTTCAATGTGATTTTGACGCGCACGGAGCGTCTCTGACTTGATGAGTTTCGAGTAATGATCTATGCAGTCCGATATGATCGGGTTGTTAGGATATTGACGTCGTATCTCGTGTAGGTCGCGGTGTTTTTGCATATATCCAAACAGCTCGTCAGTTGCCCACGGAACAGGTAATTTCTTTTTGGGCCTTAACTGTTTAACAGGGAAATGCAAATCTATATAATATGTCAATATATTAAATAATTTGTCAAATTTAGAATTAATGTCAATATTATCATCATAAATAAAATTAAAATTATAATAAGATATGTCAGTATAAAATAAATAAATAGATTCAGTATTAAATAATCGGCGTTCAAATGTCTTATTTGCTTTGGATTTTTGAATCTCACTTTCCAACGTAAACACATAGCGTTGCGCGTTATGATCACTTATGGCAGTGTCCACTGGCGTTACAGTGAGGCAGTCGCGCGCGTAGTTCGCTAGGCCGCAGTCAATGGATGACGCACTCTCAGCGGTTACGCGAGTAGGAAAGGTCACAGTGTTCAAACATCCGAAACAACCAAGTACATCGTCAACCCGCCGTCTCGAACTATTGTCAGATAAGTAATCCACATTATGATCGCCGACTATGAGGAATTTTTTATTTTCGTCGGTTAGCTTACTTAATAACAATTCAAGATTTTCCAAATAAATGTCGAAGTCGCCATTACATGTTCTATATAATACAATAATAATCAAGCGGTAAATCGGTATTTCAACAGCAGTAAATTCTATATGGTATGGGACACAAAGACTATGAAGGTCGTTACGAGGTTTAAAGTGAACATCGTCGCGTAAGAAAAGAGCTACCCCACCGTGCGCATCTGCGCGAGCGCGGCAGTAGCCGTTCGCGAGCGTGTACCCACTTAACCTAACGCATTCTAACTCACTTTTCCGACACCAAATTTCACTTAATCCAAGAATGTTTGGGTTTTGATCGTAACATAATAATTCTAATAACGAGGTTTTACCACCAATGGATCGAACGTTTTGGTGAATAATTGTAAATTGTGTTGTTATCGGATCACAGTGTTGGCGCGTTGTACATTGGCGTTTTTTGGCTGTACGATGTTAAAATATCGTACTCCAACCCCCGTCGGCCAATTTGCAGCATTCCTGGCAGCTTTTACCTTGTCGGCTGGCACATCCAAACGGAACGATTTATAATTTCCTCGTGTGACCACCAGCTGTTGACAAACCGGTGATGCAATGCCTATCTGTGTCTGGACGTGGCGGACGACGTCCTCTGTGGTCGTAGCCTCGTTGAGATTGTATACATGAAGGCTGACGACGCGAGGTGCCGCTGCTCGCAAGCTGCAGGTGCTGGACGAGTGTGGAGCTGGAACATTGGGCTGTACCGGGGCTGATGATAGCCCAGGACTTGCTGCAGGGTTGGCGGGAGGAGAGAGGGGAGCAGTTGGAACGATGTCAGCTTGCCTTTTTGTGCCTGACTTATCCTCTTCTGACGCAGCACCACGACGCGGTCGGAGTCGGCGCGCCTCAGGTAGATTGGTAGTGCCTAACTGTACCGGCGTAGACTGTCCAGGTTTCGGGGCTGGCATCACGGGTCTCTCGGTCTCCGGGGTTACAGCAATGGAGGCCGCAGACTGATAAGCGGGTGTTACTGGCGTCGATATGTGATCCTCGGTATCTAATACCAAATCAGTGTCAAGGAATATGAGACCTTCCGGGCCAGATTCATTGAGCAGTTCGTGTTGAACACTTGAACTAGTCAGTGGAAGTTCTACCTCAGTGTTAGTGACAGTGCTCATGATTTTTTGTATGCACCTGCTTTGGTATGTAAGTAGCCTATTCTGTTGGATTATTACACTATTACACTGCATTATTTCCTTTTTCATGTCTAATATCTGATTTTTAAGGTTCGAAACCTCTTCCACTAACCTTGTAACGGCCGCTGCCTTTGTCACTTGTTTTGCCATCGCCGGTGCCATTATTTAATATTTTTTATAGTCACTTAGCTTATTGATACTACAACTATTTATTTGATAACAAATTTGAACATAAAATCAATATTTAATTACATAGACATTCTTCAAGCTATAGAAGAGACATTTTAACGAATTTGCGTGCTGAATTGGCTTGCTCATGACAATAATGAATAGATGACGTCATAATTTTAAAAAACATGGTTGAAGTGCTGTCCAGAAGTAATTTATTACTTCAAGTACTTATATTAGATTTTGAATAATTCGATAGAATTTAATATGTTTTGGAATTCATTTTAAATATTAGTAGATAATTTTTTTTAATACTACGTCGGTGGCAAACAAGCATACGGCCCGCCTGATGGCAAGCAGTCTCCGTAGCCTATGTACACCTGCAAATCCAGAGGAGTTACATGCGCGTTGCCAACCCTAAACCCGCCCCCCCCCCCCCCTCGTTGAGTTGTTGTCGTCGTCGTCATTTTTATCTACACAAAAACCAGTGAGTAGTCCATAAACATTTATATTTATAATTTCTATTAACTTATCAGTACTTTAAAGACAGTCTATTCGGGGTTTGGAACATTCGATAGAAAAACACTATACTTCTAAAGGAATTTCCCCTAGCGAGAATCTAAAATATGTAACGAAAATAATAGAAAGAAAATGAGAAAACGCGAGCCGTGTCATTGAGAATAATGCCCGTACGGTTTCACGTAATTTATGGGTTGACCCTTGCTCCGGTTCTGTTTCCCCTTTTACCTCAGTTACTAACGTGCCTTGCGTTATTATGATGCAATTTTTGATTTATTTTTATAGTCTGATCTATGATTTATGTCATTAAATGGCCGCAAAATTGTAATTTTCTTTTGGTATTCATCTTTCGTCTTAATAAAAGTAGATAGTTTTTAAATTCCTGAATTTTTAGGGTTCCGTACCCAAAGGGTAAAACGGGAACCTTTTACTAAGACCCTATTATTATGTCCGGTTTTTTCTAACGCGCTTACGGACACGGAGTTATGATTTGAGCTATGTATACAATGTGTAAATCTATAAATACAGGTAATAAATTAAACCAGATTTAAAATTTATCCAGGTAATAATTAAATAAGAATATTTTTTATGTTATATTTAATGATGACCTCGTTATATTTTTTGAAATTTTAACGAACAATGTACCGCAAATATTACAAGACATAACAGTCATGACATTACATTAGCGTTGACAATTAAGTTTAAAAACCAGACAAGTGCGAGTCGGACTCGCCCACCGAGGGTTCCGTACTTTTTAGTATTTGTTGTTATAGCGGAAACAGAAATACATCATCTGTGAAAATTTCAACTGTCTAACTATCACGGTTCATGATATACAGCCTGCATGATGACAGACGGGCAGACGGACGGACAACGCAGTCTTAGTGATTTGTAGTGTAAAAGTTTATACTTGATTTATAAATTGTTAAAAAAACAACTACAAAAAGATTTGGTCACCCATACAATTATAATACCAAATGTACATGTATTTTTCAGATTTTCCCTGTACTTGTAGTGTTAGACGATATTACTTGCAAAATTTCCTATTTATAGGTGAAGGGAACAACAGAAAGCACTCTATAACTTTTGATTCCCTTGAGAGTATCAAAATATACGTTTTTTTTTGCGGCATAAATGACCGTATTTTTCGTTTACGTTAACTTAGAAGTTTGATTTAATCGCAGCTTACAGGGACCGTAGATCTGAGTATACGATTTTAATTTAAACTCGATACCTTTTTTTATACCACGTCTGTGGAAAACAAGCATACGGCCCGCCTGATGGTAATCAGTCACCGTAGCTTATAAACATAAACATAATTTATTTCAAAACACTTATTTCATGGTTACTTTCATATTAGACAGATTTAAAAACAGTGATTGTTTACATGTGCCTGAACTAGGATTCCCTGTGTTTCAGGCGAAATATATGTCAAACATTGTTCATGTAAATTAATTTTCACTTACAAAGTACATAGTACAATTTAGTAACTTAATTTTACAGTACATATGGTGCTACTTTATAGCACTAGTGCGAAAATTAGCATATTACGTTACTGTGTCGAACATTTAAAGGGCCATATGTACTGTACATACATGTGGAAATAGACAATTCGCAACTCGTGTCGATTTAAAACACTCCCTTCGGTCGTGTTTTAATTTATCGCCACTCGTTTCAAATTTCCTATTTTTCGCACTTGTATCGTAATGTACTATTATAATACATTAGACGCTGGATGTGGGTCGCTTCCAACCGGTACATGTGGAGGTTCAATGGGGAGGTCTATTTTAGCAGTGGACGTCTTATGGCTGAGATGATGATGATGATGATGATGATAATACATTAATTGAATAATTATCCTAGTTATCCTATTGTAAACCCAGACATATTGCTTAAAATTTTTGTACAATTTTTAGTAGATTCTCTGTCTTCGTACGTCATATTTAGAAGGGCTTTTCGGAGCGTTCCCTTACTTTGTGTAGTTAAGTGTATATAAATATAAATTAGCGTTAAGCCTTTCGTATAGGAAACATCAGAGGAATTACATGCGTGTTGCCGACCCTATACCTCCACGTGTTCCGGGATAAAGGGTTTTGACAGACAGACGCACAACAGAGTGATCCTATAAGGGTTCCGTGTTTCCTTTTCAGGTACGGAACCATAAAAACAGCCGTATAATAATGTTGCGAATGCAACTTATTATTGTATAAAAATCAATGCAGTAGCTGAACGCAGCCGTCGGGCTCGGCTAGTATTCGGAGGCTTTTTAAAAGCACCAATAGGAGCGCTCCACATATTTTCTAACGCGGCCAATTAGAAGCATCTAAATTTAAACTACCTTTTTTTGTACTGATCATATATAGCAAATCACTCTTTCATCATCCTCCATACTATCAACACACACTTTTCTACATTGAACCGTTTTGTCAAGAAACCTTGTAAACCAGTACCCTTTGGAAGATTATACTTCATTATAAATCGAAGTTTTATTTAAGTCGTCGAGATCCTGACCTGCACGACGGCTACAATAATTATTAATTACATAACAACGATCTCAGATGGTCAATAAAAACAGATCAGAGCGTAACGAACCAAAGCGTTACATATATCCTTCCTTCCCCGCTAATGTAATAAAAACATACGTAACCCGTGACGTCTTGAGATATCAATCATCACAGACAATGACATATGATATGAGCCGTTAGGTCTTAAATATGTATACACTTATTACGTTATTTCAATGGATTATGGTTGAGAATCGTTGACATATTTCTGAGACAATAGCCGTACATGCTGGGGATTTGGGCATGGAAATCCGTGACCGCTGTAGACGCAAACCGAACAGACGACCGGGGTCGTAAAACTTCTCGTTCACACTACGTACTTCGTAGGTAGGGTGAGAGAGATAGTGATATTGATATGACTGTTAGTACGAGCGAGCTGCATAGAGTAAGTTACATAGAATATGTTAATGTTGACAATGTCAGTGACTCGTGGGAAGGGAACATAATAAATAAATACTACCGGACAGAAATGACACTTCCTACAAAACCGAGGTTTGACAGAGATTCAGGGACGAATTATGCTGTCCCTTTCTAATGTACGGCACTATCCCTTTCGGCCATTTAGGGTTGTCAAAATTCAAGTCATCTGTGGTCGTGCACGTATAGGACGTCAAGTTATGCCAACCCGGTCGGCCAAATCGCTCGGAGCAATGCTGAGCCGAACGGAACCGGGAAAAGCCGAAAGGAGGAGTGTCGCTACACTGGTAAGGGTAAAGTTTTGGATATACTTACCCAACGGTAGCGCCTTGACTTTTCCCGTTGTCCAATAGAGACTATGCCGTCTTTGGAGGAAAATCGTTGATCGTAAACGCCAACCGAAACTTAAATAATGTGTGGAAATAGCCATATGACTTCGTAAAATCTGTCATCCTGTTACTTTTGTTTGGCGTTTGTCGATCTACGACTGTCATTTTGGCTAGCCCCCCAGAGCGTAACTAACCAAAGCGTTACATATATCCCTTCTTCCCCGCTAATGTAACAAAAACATACGTAATCCGTGACGTCATGAGATATCAATCATCGAAGACAATGACATATTAACCGTATGTGCTGGGGTTTGGGGAAAGGAGGTGCATGACCTCTAGCTGTAAGTTATATCATATACTGAATAGATCAGTACCCCTAGTGTAAATAAATTCGATTTTGAAACGTGACGTACGCGTTTGCGTTTAGTCTCATTTTGTATTGGATTTAGAAAGAGCGCGCCAAGCGGGACATTTTGGAAACGCAAAATCCTATACAAAATGAGACTTAACGCAAACGCGTTCGTCACGTTATGATGTCGATAAAATTTACACTAAAAATTACTAATTCTACCGTAAAAATATACCTGTGCCCCTAGGTATATTTTTACGGTAGAATTATTTTTCAAATTTTTGATTTCCACTTCACTACTGGTATTTTAGGTAGACTAGTAGTCCTTTGTCCGAGCGATGAGAAAGATGGTCTCATTTAATGGTTTTTTCATAGATTTTTTTTTAAATATATAGTGAACTTCATTTTTTTTATTAGAGCTTTCTTAGTAATACGTATGCTGTTTCTCCTATTGTAATTTCCGGTATCGGCCCGATTCGAACTAAAAGATACGTCAAAAATTTGCTACAAATACGATATGGAGTAGACATGTCAGTGTCAAAAGTTACGTTTGACCAATCCATCTCGTATCTTAAGGAAATTTTTGACGTATCTTAAAACTCGAATCAGGCCGTATATTTGCAAAATTTAGTGTTAAACATAGTTGGTCTGTAAGTAATTTTAAGCGCGTACATTTTACTTAATGGAGCATGCAAACTTTCCTTATTAACTAATAACTAGGTACTATAACTAAGTATAGCATATAAAAATTTAGAACAATATAACCATGCATTATAATCATATACTTTAACATTAATTAATTTATATCTAAGATTTAATTCATTATTATTTATTAGTTTACACCTAATATTAATTATACACCCAATATTAATCAGTTTATATCTAAGATTTACAAAATATTATAATCATTATTATTTATTAGTTTACACAAGTTAAGTTAAATGTTCGTCAATTCTATAATAACATTTATCCAAACAAAATTTATATAATTCATGTTTAAATTCAGGCATGTCAGAATTCCTTATTTCCACGGGCAAATTATTCAATATTTTTATAGACATACATAGCACATTGCTTGCAAATAATGCTGTCTTTGAGTGGAATTCATTCATTGCAGCATTCATCATATATTTGTATAAAATGACTAGTAATATTGTTTACTTAATATATGCTCGTAGAAAAGAACACAAAGGTGATATATTATTGGCCGACACTATTTCCACAGCAAGGATTGAATTTGCTCAGCAAATTGAAATAATTCTTGCCCGTATTTTCTTGCGCGGTGCTGTTTAGAGCCTCACCACATGCTTACCACACTGACGATTTGCGACTTAGTTTACCGTTTTCTGCTACGAATTCCAAATTCAAATAGACTACCAAATGTTACAAGAGACGTATTATTTTAATTAAACGGGACTTAACCTCTTGAGTTCCAGAAGCAATGTTTGGTTTATGGTTTATGAAATGAAAGCATCTATTTATTTATTTAATAAAGGTTCAAAATAAAAATTTGATCATGTACAATATTTATACCTGTGTAAGTATTACTCATTATTACTTCAATCGTGATACCTTCACGTCAGTATACTCTGGTAAACATTTAGTCAGTAGTAAAAGGCGCGAAATTCAAATTTTCTATAGTAGGACAATTTGCCGCCTTTTTCCACTTATGGAAATTGCTTCCCACACTATTATTTTCTACTCTGTGGCCGTGACTGTAACTGTTTTGTACTGTGTACTTAACTAGTATGTACGTACTATTATTATCTACTCTGTGGTATATAGTAGCTGTTTTGTATTGTAACATCACATTGGCATCAGGCCCCAGCGGAGACATTAGTCCATTACACGAGCCATTTGATTGGTCCAAACGGAAATCGTGAGAGAATTCCGTTACTGTGATTGGCCCTTTTCAGTCCCTAGGGATGGATGGTAAAGTGGTACTGTAGATTGAGTAGAAACGATTTCTATTTGGTGTATAACTAAGAAAAAATGGACTAAAGGTTAAATTTGGATGGCAACTGCAGCGGCATTACTGCTTTTAGGGCGATGGTAATGTCAATCTCGTTGATTTTTTTAAATATACTACGTCGGTGGCAAACAAGCATACGGCCCGTCTGATGGTAAGCAGTTTCCGTAGCCTATGGACACCTGCAACTCCAGAGGATAACTCACGCGTTGCCGACCCTAACACTCCGCACCCTCGTTGAGCTCTGGCAACCTTACTCACCTGCAGGAACACAATACTATGAGTAGGGGGGTCTAGTGTTATTTGATTGCTGTTTTCCGTAAGGTGGAGGTACTTCCCCAGTTGGGCTCTGCTCTAGATCACACAACGCTAGATGACATTCACGGTGCCCATATCTCTCTTTTGGACGTAGTTTAAGGACATACCCTTGATAAATTAGTGACAGAAACGTTCTAAAGGTATCGTTCGAATGCAAACTGCACCAGCATTAGAGCGGAGTGCATTGCTGCCGCAAATGTAAATACTGAAGCAGTAATGGTGTAGTTTGAATACGAAAGATACCTTAATCACGATAATAATGTGACAACTAAAGCAACACAATTTTTCAAAGAAATTGACAGCGAAATCACCAATTTACGCTTTAATAAATGTTAATTTAGATTACGACTTCAGCAGCGTTAAAGGCTAAAGGTAACCCTTTACTGACCTTAGTAGTTGAGTTGAGTTGTTAGTAGTACACGAGTTTAAATAAATAAATATTATAGGACATTATTCCATAAATTGACTAAGTCCCACAGTAAGCTCAATAAGGCTTGTGTTGAGGGTACTTAGACAATGATATATATATAATATATACATATTTATAAATACTTAAATACTTACATAGAAAACACCCATGACTCAGGAACAAATTTCCATGCTCATCACACGAATACATGCCCTTACCAGGATTTGAACCCGGGACCATCAGCTTCGTAGGCAGGGTCACTACCCACTAGGCCAAACCGGTCGTTCAAGTTTGAAGCCTATATTGTTTTCTAATCGTGGCATTGTTTGAAATTTACGAGAAAACTAACCTATTTAAATCTTACTTACTTCAAGTTGCTGAAAGTGAAGCTTAATGTGGGTCATAAACCTTAACAGGGTCATGCTAAGTTACGAATAAGAAGCCCCAACTTGTACCTACTAAGAACTTTACTTGTGCCTACTTTGAATATTAAATCTGCCTAGAAAGTAGAAACCCACTTTCATAAGGTAAATCTTGTAACCGAACCATAACGTAAACGCCCGGATAGTAGGCCTTTGTTTTATCAATACTTACTGCTGTGGCGCAGCGACCCGAAGTGGATCTTGGCCTCCGACACCAAAGACGGCCATGCTTCTCCGTCCAAAACCGTTTCTGTCCAGTTGACGGCGCCGAGTTCGCTAAGTTCGTTTTGCACTTCTCCAGCGGTACCTAGGGCGTCCAGACGGTCTTCGGCCATTTGGAACTCCAGAGTACGCCCTCCAGACTGCACGATCCTCACCCATCCGGACTACGTGCCATCATTGGAGAAACGAAAGCCGCCGGACTCTGATGGCTCGCTTAAGCTATTTATTTTTAGTATATGGACAAAACGGATTTCTACTCATTTATAAGCAAAATTATTCTTATAGAAAAACACAGCTTTAATGTGTTAATAATGTTAAAAGAAATTACAGCAGCTTTCATTTAATACATACTCGTAGATAACATAGAGGACGAATGTGAGATTTAACTTTTAACAATTGAACATCTAACTACGCATTTTTTTTACAATTATCTATATTTTGCTTCATATTTATATTGAACGACAAACAATCAAAGTACCATTTGAGCGGATTCCATGCGTGGATGTAACGCCCGTCAGCCACAGAGTCCAGGTTTCATCATTTTGAGGCCGCTAAATATTTTATATAAAAAACTTGTACGCAATGGTACGATTGGTTAGGTCATTTTCCCAAAATCATTATTTCCTTGTAGCGTAATTTCCAGTCGCATTTTTTCCTATTCTTAATTTACACCAGACGTATTTATTCCTAACATGATTTTTCCATTCGCATTTTTTCCCATTAGACAATTTAACTATTCTTAATTTACACTAGACGTATTTATTCCTTGCAAAATTGTCGGTGTTGGGAGTGTTGGGATTGGGACGGTGAAAATTTAACGGTAGGTTAGGTATCTTCAAACGGCCGAAGGCCAAACGGCACAGAATAGGAGCCCCGCGCAAGCGGGGCTCCGTCGATATTGCTAACTGTACGCAATTTGGGTGATTGTGGATAAATTGTCTAATGGGAAAATCTACGCATGGAAAAATCATGCAAGGAATAAATACGTCTAGTGTAAATTAAGAATAGTTAAATTGTCTAATGGGAAAATATGCGAATGGAAAAATCATGTTAGGAATAATTACGTCTGGTGTAAATTAAGAATAGGAAAAAATGCGACTGGAAATTACGCTACAAGGAAATAATGATTTTGGGAAAATGGCCTAACCAGTCAATGGTACAATTTAAATAGATTGAAATCCCTAATTACCTACGCTCATTCCCCCCCTATATTTTGCTACATTTGCTACATTTTGTACGACAAATAATCAAAGTACCATTTGAGCGGATTCCAATCATGCGTAACTGTGACGCCCGTCGGCCGCAGTCCACAGACTGTCCGGTTTTACCGGGATTTTCGCCGCTGAATGTTCGATGGGTTAGAGGATTGTAAAGTTGCATATTTCCAACTATCTTCTGCCCGAAAATTTGGGAGTACGCTCTTTTAATGATAGTTTGAAGGTCGCATCAGTCCGGAATTACCACGAGCGATAGTTAATTCCACGGTTAATCGCAAAGCTGGAAGTTTCTAGAGAAACGCACAGTTAAGGGCTGGCTGTATATAAGGACGGGCATTACGGGCTATAAGAATGGGGCCAGTACAGCGGTGTCACGCACACGAATTCGAGCAAATCGTACAGTCTAACGCCTCAACGCGATTGGTTGATGAGTTCGCATCACGCTTGCGATTGGTTGCAACTAGATGCGTTAGACTGCACGAATGGCTCGAATTCGTGAGTGACACCACTGATTTAGCACCATTCTTAGTGCCCGTAAGGCTCGTCCTTAGATATATGATATATGTCAATGCTGCCAACTATCTAAATTGAGAAGCAGTAAATGTTGTCATGTTCGACAATCGATCCAAATTAAACTACAAATAATCAAACGTTAACATTGAGCCGATTGAACCAATCATTCTGACGCTTGTCGCTCGCAGGATATCCGGTTACATCCGCATTTATAGGCCGCAAAATCGCTAATTTCCCACCAAAGCGTTTAAGAGGATTATTGTAGCATATTTCGTATTGCTGTTTGAGATATGTAATATGCTAATAAACATCGCTACCATATTGTATGTATTCTCTGACGAATACTAGCTTCGAAAAAGGGAGAAACGGCTGTAATATTATGTGCATATTTTTTCCCGAAAACATGGCGATATTTGGTTGGAATATATTTCGTATGTAGACTATGATCATAAAATATTGGTTTCGTAACAAAGTTAGTTATCATAAATTACTGACTGGATGAGAAATTTGTATACTTAATTTTTTTTTGCCCTTGTCCACCATTACCAGTATTTTTTAGGTATTAAGTCCCACATCTCCAAAATCATGATAAAAAGCAAATTATGTGGTATTAGCGAATACCATTGGATTATACGGTTAACCGGACTTTCGTGCAATAATTAATGTATAACCAAATGGCCAATAAAGCTTATGTTAATCTCAGGGATAAATAGAAATGCAATCACCATGTTTGTATAAACCGTTTACGGATTTTGGGCTAATTTAAATTCATGCTTGTAATAGCTACCAGGAGAGAAGCATATTTGCACAGGTGGGCAAGATGGACAAAATCAAATTGAAACTTGCTATGATACAACGATATTTTTCATACAGGGATTGATTGCGCTTAGGGCAAGAATACTGGAATTTCGGAATCCCGAATTACCGGAATATGGGACAGATTTTTAAGATATTTGAATACCGGAATCATCATGTTTAACTAGCCTCAAAAATTTAGCCTAGCATTTGACACTATCGATGCCATTTTTACCTTGTTATGAGTTGAATAAAAAAAAACCGGTTGCACTCCGGGAGTGCCGGCAGAAGTGAAAACTTGAATATTAACGTTGTGCATTTTTGATATTTTGGAATGGTTAGGGAATTATTTTGCACGAATTGATTTAATTATCAGTATAAAAGTACTATCATTTATGTGGTAGAATACAATATTTATTTATTGCGCTATCGTACACAAACATGACAATTTATATTACATTAAAAAGTTTACTATTGGCTTCACTTTCTTACTGTAACAGTTTTTCGATCAGGTCACGTGTCCGTCTTACGAATTTTTAATCTGTCGGTGACGTGAGCTGTCGCGAGTTTAACATTTTTTCCCCATCACAAAAAAGTGCACAGCGCCGCAAAAAAGTTTTCACTTAAAAAAAATTTTATATAAGTAGAAAATATTTAATTTGTGACTCGTTTATTACCTTGTCACAGTGACAAACAACAAAGTCGCTAGAGACCTCAAACTATTGTCACTCTGATAAGGTATGAAATGGGTCACAAATTAAATGTATTCAATGTATTTCCTTTTTTGTTTTTATTATATTTGTTTGACATTTAGAATTTATTCTAGAAACAATCTAGACTAGTATTTTTTATACATTTTTTTTTTGTATGACTATATTTTGTGAAAGTTTTAGTATTAAATTTGATCTATGAATTATATTCATTAGTATTATATATGGAATAATATTTACAACATCAATAGATTGCTCTGATAATTAGATTAAGATAATTATATGTAATACTGTCTTACTATTCATAAGTGCTTGTTGCTAGGCCTACATGAATAAAGTATATTTGAATTGAATTGAATTGAAATCTTTTGACTGCACTAAGTATACAGAACCTACTCTTTTTGATTGTTTTGTTTGCAACGTTGTCTCGAAGAGATCGCTCTTTACCAATAAGATCGCCCGTTGTCTGCCGATATCATTAATCAATTATTTTACTTTTAGCTGTACTGATTTACTTAGGTGTGCCTAAGTGCCTATAACTCAAAATTTTTACAAACTTTAATTATTTTGTGGTTTACACATGTTTAAAACTGCTTACAGACTCTGTGCAAAATTTTACATAACAAAGTTCTTCTCAAAACATGAGTCCTAATTAACATAGGCACAAAGCAGCTCGATCGAAAATTCAACTAAAGTAACTCGAAACAACAATACTAGGCATACAAAATCTCATAACAGTACAATAACAGACTAAAAGAGCTAGCCCCGATAAATAGTATATGAAAAAGAGAGCTACGAAACCCTAAAACGTTCGTCTTTCAATTTCATTTTCCTCCGATGAATATAAGAGTGTCAGTATTATGCAAAATTGAACCCTATCACTTTTAAATAAAGTTTAAAATCAAGTGGGAAATATATTCCCTCTGGTTTGTAAAGGGTTAAGAATATTATAGCAAACTTATTTGGGGGCGATCTGAGTTTTGAGATTAACGGCCCGATTCGAACTTTAGGATACGTCAAAAAATTCGTAATGATACGATATGGATTGGATATGTCAGTGTGAAAGTGACGTTTCTGTTTGAAGAAACTTCACTTTTGACCATACTTATATGGTAGAATCAAATACATGTGCTATACGCATGCGCCCGTGAGGGACAGAACATACGCAATGCGCCAAATTAAACACGTTTTAACATTCCTAACAACATACCAAAAACAACCTACGTAATTTGGTCGGTTATTTGTTGCCCACCGTAAACCATACTAAAATGAAGGGTGGGGAATAAAAGAAATGAGACTGTGACTAGGACAAACAATCATAGCGCTGTCTCTGCTACTCCTACTGAAATTTCCATAAGGGCATCTCGTTTGGTCATCTCCCGGCTCTACCGTTTCATCTCTATGCTTATTATGCGTCTATTGATACTGACATATCTAATCAATATCTTTTCGAGCGATGCAATGACGCCATCCCTTTGGCCTATGCTCGAGTAGATGTTGCTACTTTTTGATATAAAAAAAAAGCGGCCAAGTGCGAGTCGGACTCGCCCATGAAGGGTTCCGTACCATTTATGACGTATTAAAAAAAACTACTTACTAGATCTAGTTCAAACCAATTTCCGGTGGAAGTTTGCATGGTAATGTATATCATATTTTTTTTTAGATTCTTCATTCTGTTATTTTAGAAGTTACAGGGGGGGGGACACATTTTTTCACTTTGGAAGTGTCTCTCGCGCAAACTATTCAGTTTAGAAAAAAATGATATTAGAAACCTAAATATCATTTTTGAAGACCTATCCCTAGATACCCCACACGTATGGGTTTGATGAAAAAAACATTTTTTTAAATTTTTATGACGTATTAAAAAAAAAACTACTTATTAGATCTCGTTTAAACCAATTTTCGGTGGAAGTTTGCATGGGAATGTATATCATATATTTTTTTTTAGATTTTTCATTCTGTTATTTTAGAAGTTACGGGGGGGGGGGGACACACTTTTTACCACTTTGGAAGTGTCTCTCGCGCAAACTATTCAGTTTAGAAAAAAATGATATTAGAAACCTCAATATCATTTTTAAAGACCTATCCGGTATCTATCCCACACGTATGGGTTTGATGAAAAAAGATTTTTTGAGTTTCAGTTCTAAGTATGGGGAACCCCCAAAATTTATTGTTTTTTTTTTCTATTTTTGTGTAAACATCATAATGCGGTTCGTAGAATACATCTACTTACCAAGTTTGAACAGTATAGCTTTTATAGTTTCGGAAAAAAGTGGCTGTGACAGAATCGGACAGACGGACATGACGAATCTATAAGGGTTCCGTTTTTTGCCATTTGGCTACGGAACCCTAAAAATTAACACATCAATGAAAGAATAAGGATCAAAGTCAAATGGCGTTCTAAAAGTTTTAGTTCGTGTGTCGAAAGATGGCAGTAAATTTACTGTGGCTATAAACTTTACTTTGACAATCAAATGACGAAACGAATCGTCGACGATCCCAAACTCACAAGCGGTATTGAACCTTTAAGTCTAAGGAGAGACTTTACCTCCTTGTGTGTGTTCTACCGCTCGTACAATGGGCTGTGCTCTGAAGTTCGACATGATGCCAACGGCCGCTTTCTATCACCGCACCGCTCGCCGTCGGCAGGGTGTTCATCCTCACACCCTAGCACCTAAATGGTCGCGTACTGTGCGGTTTAAGAGGAATTTCCTCCCGCGAACGCTTCGGCTGTGGAATGAGCTTCCTGCTGAGGTTTTCCCGAGGGGCTACAGTATGGGATTCTTCAAAAAAGGAGTATACAGGTTTTTAAAGGGTCGGCAACGCGCATGTAATACCTCTGGTGTTGCAGGCGTCCATAGGCTACGTTGACTGCTGCATCAGGCGGTATGCTTGTTTGCCACCATCGTGGTATTAAAAAAAATCAAACTCTATTTCAAATTCTCTTTGCTTTAGCTTTACCTGCATTGATTAATTTACCTTCTTACCAACCACCTCAGTTAAACCGTAAACCTATAGGCTATAAGTAACTGTTTAATTTCGTTGTTCTTGAAATCGTGAACCGTTTTCCGTGGCCAGCTCCCCGTCTATAAGGTTGATGTTTACACGAAATTTATTTTTGTAAATCAAATCCCTACGAAGTGACGCTTCGGTAACTTTGCAAATTATGAAACAAAGTTCGACACGGATAAAGTTTTTGAAATTGTTTAGAGTTGTTTAGTTAGCAATATTAAGTGTAAATTGAAAATATAATTTATTGAAGTAAAGATGACTGGGTACTTGCAATACAACAAAGTAACGGTATACAGCTTTTATTTAACTTGCCATGTAACTATGTATGTTTGTACAAGTAAAATTTTGCAAGTTAAATTTGACCCACTTTCCGGTTTCCAATGAAGCTGAAAATTTGCATACATATGTAAGTCGGGTGACAATGCAATATTATGGTATCATTATGCGGATCTGATGATGGAGACAGGAGGTAGCCATAAGAACTCTGTGAAAAAACTCAACCCAATTGTCTTTGGGGCTTTTAGAATTGTCTCGATGGGTATTAGTTGTCTGTGGAAAGAAAAGTATAAAAGCTTGTACCAAAAATTTTATTCTTGGCTAAACTTATTGAAGAACATATTGAAGATAGGCAAATTCAATTTCCAAATTTGGAAACAAACCAAATCAAATTAAAATATTTCGATTCGTGTTTCTTTTTTTCAATAGGAGTCACACTAAATCACAAAATTAATTTGAAATACATATGTCATATTCACATACTAAAGTAAGTGACCAACCCCGGACACCGCCACTGTACTAAGTATATGACATTTATTTTATTTCATCGCTAAAGTTATCTTCTAAAAACCAAACATTTTACTTATTTCCCTCAGAAATATCTCAAACAAGCCTTAACTCCCATTCCTTATCGGAGTTGCACTGACTTGCGAAAACAGAAAGCAAACAACGAAACGAATCAGCAATGGCTTATCTCTACGTGGACGGACGGACGGACACACAATAAGGCGCGATTAAAAACAGTGCGGGGACTTAATAACGTGAAACTGGGTTAGGTTGCAGACTGGGCACAAGCTGTCCGCGGGAGCGTGAGCGGAAATTCAAGGACATTCATAGCTTTCGCTTGACCAAATGTATATATATACGGCTTTGTGTTGCCGCGCCGTGGTGTCCAGTAGGGCTAATATTGTCGGTTTTATCATCTGTCATCATGCCTGTCACGTTTTAACAAGTATGTAAGTGCGAAAGTGACGCATGGCATGATAAGTGATAAAAATGCGACCATGATACCGCCGCAACCCTCGGCCTTAGGAAATTGTCCGACTAGTAACGAGAAAGCAACCGGTCGTATTTTGTGCTCTATATTCTCGCGCAAGAAATGAACGTGTTGGGAGGAAAGGTGACGATGTCATGTGACTGGATCTCCATTCAAATGTAGTTCCAATTTTCTTCTGTAGAAAATATTTTGACGCAATTTTATGTATATGTCATGGCTATGGTTTTTCGTTCGAATTTCTTCGGTATTTTAACTTTTATAAGAGTTAGCAGCTTTGAATAGCTTAGCAGCAGGTTAATATGCAATAAATTGTATAAGCATATTTTCCATAAAATACATTATCCAGGAAGGAAAATGAGGACTGCGTTTGTATGGAGAAGCAGTGGTGTTAATAAAAAGAAATTGATACAAGTGAGGTCCAAAATTGTTGGGTGTTGAAAGTGATTTCCTGAGAAAAAACAATCAGTATACGTAATAATTACATTCCTTTACTAGTATATACATTAAAAAAGGGAGGTATGGACAAAATTGATTACGAGAGTCAATAGAAATCATGACTGCTAAATCATGACGCGCGAGTTTACACAGAGAATACACTCGCAAAGAAACTCGCTCGTCGCTTGTTACTTATCGCCATCGGACAGATAGCTGCCTTAGAAAGATAGATAGTGGGAAGCTGTTGATCCAAGCCCGGAGCTGGGTTGTATGTTTCGTGAAACTTCTGCTGTGTGTGTTTCAGATGTTTCAGACATTTTTAGACATCAAAGCTGTGCGCTCAACCGAATTGCGGTGTTTACAAAATGTTGCATTATAGTAAACGCCGTGTCACAATCACAAATCATGTACAGTCGCCATCAGATATAAGTGAGCGGCCAAGGTGCTCACAAATATCTAAACACGACTCTATTGTTAAGGCGTTACAGGGCGTGTTCAGATATTTTTGAGCACCTCGGCCGCGCCGATATATATGATGGCGACTGTACTATTACCAAGAGCTACTATTTAACGACTGACTGAAAAAAAAATCATAGTTTTAAGTTTCAACTGCCCGATTCGAAGAATGAGATACGATAACAATAAGTTCTGGTTTAGAAAAGTTCTCATTTAGATATCGTTTGCATGTCGTACAATTGACAGAAGCAGATTTGGGCAACCAATGTCACTTTGACGTTAGAAATATCGTAGATAGATCTTATTGGGATCACAGCGGAATCGAAATAAACGTCAATTTTGACATGTCGTTTAGTTATTGATATTTTAAAGATATGTCCAAGATCTTAAATGTGTCTTAATCATTCTTCGAATCGGGCCGCAAATTTGTTAAAACCAATTCCAGTATCTTCTCTACATGTCGAAAACATGAAGGATGAATAGTTAGTACATAAAATTTTAACGCGTAAAGCGGTAGAAAATATACAGGTATAAGTAAATTATCAAAGAATATTCCAAATTTTCTCTTAAATGTCTCATGACTGACAGTTCAATTTTCTTGTTACTGAGAAACCTATGTCCAAATATATCACTAATTTTATTTCTAAGATTCGAAATTCGAACAAAATGCGTATGCGCCTCACTAGTTCCCGATAACAGACTTGGCAGAATCAGTGGAATCCAAGCTTAATGAAAAAAAGATGAAAGCGGAAGGGGTCATTCTGCAAGATTGATTCCGGAGCTTTGCTACTTTATTAAAGAAATCCGAATCTAACTGCTCTGACTCGGTTTTTGATGACTCAAACGATTGTTACCGTCTTTGGAATTATTTTAACCGTTTTCTAGTAACGATGTGAACGTGGATGTAATTTTTATATTTTGTAGCTTGTGGCAACTTTTACTCCTAGGTAGTAACCTAATAACTAATAACCTAATAACCTAAGTTAATTAATGCGACTTGCAATCCGGAGGTCGCGGGTTCAAACCCCGGCTCGTACCAATGAGTTTTTCGGAACTTAAGTACGAAATATCATTTGATATTTACCAGTCGCTTTTCGGTGAAGGAAAACATCGTGAGGAAACCGGACTAATCCTAACAAGGCCTAGTTTACCCTCTGGGTTGGAAGGTCCGATGGCAGTCGCTTTCGTAAAAATTAGTGCCTACGCCAAATCTTGGGATTAGTTGTCAAGCGGACCCCAGGCTCCCATGAGCAGTGGCAAAATGCCGGGACAACGCGAGGAAGAAGAGAACCTAAGTTAATTAATGAAGTGTACGGTTATGGAATTATTCCTGGAATACAGGTGTCTACATAGAGAGCCATGTCAACTATTACATTAGGTACTAATTTGCTGCTGATAAGTGTAAATTATGAAATAAAATTTTGTTCTAAAATGGATACCTCTCAGCATGTAGACCGCGAGCCAGGAACAGATTGCCATGGCCAATCGCCTCCCGGGTGAAAACCATCGTGGTCGTCATCTGCCGCTCCGTTGGTGGAGTGAGGAATGGCAGCCACCGAAAAACGTATTTTTTTTTGTCATCGCCTCCCGTTTGATACTTTGTCAGATGATAGTTCAGATGCTATTGTTAATTAAAAAAAAAAAAACATTAGCCGGTTGTCTCGCGGTGGTAAGAACGTCAGCTGGTCGCATGAACATGTAAAAAATAAGCGCTTTACCTCATGGTAGTAATAACAAAATCATGAAACTTTGTATGTAGCATTCCATCAGGCGTTCAAAATAAACGGTTACGCAATTTATACATAATGACATTACTCGTACGCATACTTTGCGGACATAAAGTGTTAAGGCGCGTATTTTTTACATGTTCTTGTCATCAACTGACGGTCTTTCCACGGCGATACAACCTGCTGACTGTTTAATAAATAAATATAATAAATAAATAAATAAATATTATAGGACATTATTACACAAATTGACAAAGCCTTGTACTGTACCCTGTAGCCTTATTGAATAGCTCAATAAGGCTTGTGTTGAGGGTACTTAGACAACGATATATATAATATATAAATAATTATAAATACTTAAATACATATAAAACACCCATGACTCAGGAACAAATATCCATGCTCATCACACGAATAAATGCCCTTACCAGGATTTGAACCCGGGAACGGGAAATTAACTTCAATCACTACCCACGAGGCCAGACCGGTCGTTAATTCATGATAGCATCTAAACTATCATCTGACATATTATCACCCGGGAGGCGATGATTGACGATATATGCTCCTGGCTCGCGGTCTAATGCAACTAGTGCAACGACGCTGATTCTCAGTAGAGTCTATAACTTGCGTATTCCGTAGACATTATTAGCCCAATTCGAACAATGCTTAAAATATGTGGCAGCGATACTATAAAGATCTGTCAATGTCAAAAGTGACATATTTGGTTGAAAAAATATCACTTTTGACACTAGATCGTTATTGTATCGCTGTCAAATCTTACTATATATTATCTAACATAATATATTTTTGCTTGTTTCAGGTATGCTCATTTTCATATGCCGATGCTGTTTATTTTTCCGCATCAATCAAGTACCCTTACACTTATACAACCCATTGATGGTCTATACCTAAAATTGCAAGTATATTTAGAGGAAAGCAGGTAATGTACAATAATCGTAGTATATAAGATGGATTACAGAATGCCAGTAAAAGCTAGAGGTTATGCCGTTATGACTGATTGATTTTAGGTGGGAAAATATATTTCTCACAAGTTAACATCGGCTCAATATCGGACGATTTTCAATACCGGTATTGAAATCCGATATTGGCCTCTCGGTATTCTCGAATTAACACCTGTATTGAATTTGATCACCAAAAATGTTTATTTCAAGGTAAAACTAGTGAAATACTCGATAAGCATGACACAGCCAGCATACGCGCGTGGTAATTTCCTCGCGCACAAAACTCAACGCAATATCGGATTTCAATACCGGTATTGAAATCCGATATTGGCCTCTCGGTATTCTCGAATTAACACCTGTATTGAATTTGACCACCAAAAATGTTTATTTCAAGGTAAAACTAGTGAAATACTCGATAAGCATGACACAGCCAGCATACGCGCGTGGTAATTTCCTCGCGCACAAAACGGCCAGTGTAGACTAGCGTCGGCCGAGGAGGCGCGCGCGTTATCCTCGCCCGAGCGCGCCGCCTCGGCCGAGGCACGTCTACACTGGCCGTTATGTGCGCGAGGAATTTGCCTCGCGCGTATGCTCGCTTTGTGTGGACCCGCTTTATGAAAATTGTTTTTTAATTGTCGCTAAGTAGACAATTTATTAACACTTAGTCTATGTAATTATGCTTTTTCAGTAACAAAAGGAAAATATTACGATAGGTCAATTAAACTAAATAATTGCATTAATCGCAATTTTCATTATAATTTTTTTTATAAAACAAAGATTTCATGATCGTCACAAAACTGAGCGATTAACTTTTCTTAACTACTCACCCTAATTGGGTACGGTCACGTCTGAAAATATCGTTACGGACAAAGTGCCAAAAATATGTATACACCACCTTAATATATGGGCAATAAGGTCGTGTATACATTTTTTTGGCACTTTTTCCGTGTAGATATTTTCAGACGTGACTGTAAGTACAATTTTCTGAAAACTCCCTAGAACGGTAGTGATATCTTGCCAATTATGTATAAATATTTTCCATAATGTCAATGTCCAGAGAGGAAAATGGGCACTACGCTTGTATGGAGGAGCGGCCGTCTCCTTTCCTCTTAACTATAGCTGTATTCTTTAGTAAGTAAAGTGGGCTTAGTTTAGTAACGGCTCATTTAGACACCGCATCGGTAACGACACTAACGACGCAACCTTTGTGCTCTAATGCATACTTCCGGCCGGCCGCGGACGACCGGTTTGGCCTAGTGGGTAGTGACCCTGCCTACGAAGCTGATGGTCCCGGGTTCAAATCCTGGTAAGGGCATGTATTCGTGTGATGAGCATGGAAATTTGTTCCTGAGTCATGGATGTTTTCTATGTATTTAAGTATTTATATATTATATATATCGTTGTCTAAGTAGGTACCCTCATCACAAGCCTTATTGATATTGAGCTTAGTGTGGGACTTAGCCAATTTGTGTAATAATGTCTTATAATATTTATTTATTTATTATTTTTTGTATTTATTTATACTAGGATAACCGCACTTAGCTTCGCCTGAAAAGCTGCTGGATGTCTTGTGTCGGCTTAACGACTTATTGAACAGAAAATGTTGGAAAAATAATTTGGATGCGCCGATTATGTAACGAGGTATATTGTGTAAGACAATATTATTATATTTTGTGACGAAATTTGTACCTAGGTACATGAGGAAATAATAACAATCCTGTAGTTTTAGAGGAATTTGGTTATGACAGAGGGATATATATAAGGAAGCTTATAAGGCTGCTCATTTTCCCTTTTAAGGTACGAAACTTCAAAATGTTATTTTTTTTTAACAAACAATACAGAAAGCTTTTAGTAATGCAACTTGATAAGCTAAAACTGAGCTAGCATCTATATGTATTCTTTGCTATCATTGTAAACAGTAAGACCTACATAAATCTTTCTAAAGGCCTCAGTAACGGGGCTCTTTTCAAAAAACTAACAACAAAGCCCCATAGATAAACATTACAAACTAACATACACACCTAAATTTCACACTGAAAACTAAAATTGGCGTCAGAACAGTACCATTCATTCATTCATTCAGTTTTCGGTCATTTAGACACCGCACGGGTAACGACGCAACCTTTGTGCTCTAATGCACGCTGGAATAACCGCACTTAGCTTCGCCTGAAAAGCTACTGGATGTCTTAGGTCGGCTTAACGACTTACTGGCTTGTTACGTTTATTGAGCAGAAAATAATAGAAAAATAATTTGGCTGCGCCGTTGTGTAACGGGGTATAGGTGATTTTATTGTGTAAGACATTATTATATTGTGTGCTAAAACTGAACAAGCATCTATACTTATAATCATTCATTCATTCAGTTTTCGGTCATTTAGAAACCGCAAGGGTAACGACGCAACCTTTGTGGTTTAATGCACACTGGGATAAAGGCACTTAACTTCGCCTGAAAAGCTGCTCGATTTCTTGGTGGAATTGTTATTGTCTTAATTGGGTCGAGAAAATGCTTTTCGAAAAATATTTCGTCTGTCGATTGTGTAACTGAGTATATATGTAGGTATATATGTAGTAAGTATATACATATGTAGGGTTACTTATTCTGTGATTGGATGATAAACTGTCACAAATTGATTATTTTTATAACATGTAAAATGGATTTGCAACTAGATACGCTATATACGCAGATTCTATCGAATGCTTTTTCAGTTAGCAAGACGTAATTAACTCCTCTGTAACTCCTCTGGAGTTGCAGTCGTCCATAGGCTACGGAGATTGCTTACCATCAGGCGCCGTATGCTTGTTTGCCACCGACATAGTTTTTTTATGGTAGAGGAGGCAAACGAGCAGACGAATCACCTGATGGTAAGCGATTACCGCCGCCCATGGACACCTGCAACACCAGAGGGGTTGTAAGTACGTTGCCGGCATTTAAGATGGGAGTTCGCTCTTTTCTTGAAGGTTAGGTAGTATTAAAAAAACAGAGGAGGCCAGCGGCAGCTTACACATTTTGAACTTTGATTTAAAAAATCTAAAACATAAAACAATACTCTTTATTTTTATGAATATAAGATGAATGCATATTTTATTTTTTGAAAGTCATTACATTATCTTAATGCCGAACTTCGCTGTGTACGCAATCCTCCAACGTTTTCCGCAAAGTCCGAAATTAATGCAAAACTTTTTTTGTACTATGTCGGTGGCAAACAAGCATACGGCCCGCCTGATGGTAAGCAGTCCCCGTAGCCTATGTACGTCAAAGGAATTACAGAGGAGTTAAGTAAGAAGTACCGCTTGCTATATGAAAACCCGTTCGAAAGAATCTGCCTATATAGTGTATTTAATAGGCTTCGATAGCATATGCACGCCGCTCAGCGGACCAAAGCAGACTCCGCAGTAGACGGGACGGGCCGGGACCAGACGGCGCAGAGCAGGTCGCTGGGGGCCTACCGCGAAAATATAAATTCGCAAATTGCGGGGATCTTTCTCTTTTACTCTCACTAAGACGTAATAAAAGTGACAGAGAAAAATGCCCGCAATTGACGAACTTCGATTTTCGCGGTTGTAGCCCTGGTCAGCAGACCAGCGATCCATTGTCAGTAATCAATGCGCAACACACACATGAAACACACACACAGCACACGAAATAATAACAACACACCGCGCCTCTCACTTCGCTTTCGAAAATTATTTGAATTTGAAACCGGTAATCTGCTACTGACCAACAAAACCGATAATTAAGGGTCTCCCCAAACCAGTCGACGCGGAGTCGGCTTTCGCCGAATGTTTTACACCACACTATTCGCATTTAGCCGATCGACCGTCTCCGCGGTTGGACACCTGCGTTTAGCAGTCTCATCCTCCTTGCGGCCGTAGAGACGCCCGATCGCCTGCGACTTGCTATCGCAACAGTTGTAAAGCGACGGTCGGCTCTCCCGTGCTCCGTCCTGCCGTCGAGACGTCAGACAGCACACGTACAGCCGTTGAGTCCGACGAACAGATGTAGGACAGCGGGTGATCGGCAATCGTAAATCTCATTTTTGGAGACTGGTTGTTAGTAACAACCTGAGTTTGAAATTGAACAGACCTGTAAGATTATTTTCCTTGGTAATTGTTACATATTATAAAATAAATAACCTGTGATGATGGATATTTTACGTAGACGGGCATGGAAAAAAAGGCTTACCAGGGTGGATTTCATCAAGAAAATTTTCACCATACAAAAATAAATTTAATTTTTTTTATTCAATAAATGCGAGAATATCTACTCTAATTTGTTGTGTGATATTTACTGAGTAATTATGTTAGATTTGTATGCGAGATGATGGCATATTTTCGAAATTATGACCTTTGAAAAATAATAACACGAGATGGTGATGACCACGGTGGTATGGTAATGATTTTATTAAATACGGGGATGACATCATGTGTATGGTAATGATGTTTTATTAAAAAAAGGTGTAAATAAAATAATTTTTTTAAGCATATCAACAAACATGGGTATTTATTTGAATTCTCAAATAATAAATTTACCATTTTAATTGTTCTATATTAGCTTTATAGGCACGTAAGAACAACAACATCAGCAACATGATTAAATAATCAACTATATGGTTTTAACCAATCTTCTATTCTTAACATTGTAGTTTTTAGTGCCGATTATTATAATTTCGGTTTCGTAAACTTCTCTCATCCTTAATCACTTCCTTTTTCCGTTTAATAATTCGAATTGTGATGCCTAAGGCATCCATAATATGATAAAATAATCATCTACTTAGTTATAATCAGTTTTCTATTCTTAAAATTGTATTTCTTTGTACCGATGATTATAATTCCTGTTTTGATAACTTTTCTCACTTTTAATCTCTTCCTTTTCCGTTTAAGGATTAGTGTTGTGATGCTTTCGGCACCCATAATATAAACTAATAATCATCTACTTAGTTATAATCAGTTTTCTATTCTTGACATATTATTTTTTTCGTACCGCTTATTATAATTTCTGTTTCGATAGCTTTTCTCACCTTTTAATCTCTTCCTTCTCCGTTTTATGATTAGTGTTGTGATGCTTTCGGCACCCATAATATAAACTAATAATCATCTACTTAGTTGTAATCAGTCTTTTCTCACCTTTAATCTCTGCCTTTTTCCGTTTAATGATTAGTATTGTGATTCTTAACGCACCCATAATACGAAATAATAATTATCTACTTAGTTATAATCACAGTATATTTTTTTCGTACTGATTAGTATATAATATCTGTTTTGAAAACTTTTCACACTTTTAAAATCTTTTTTTTCTATTTAATGATTACCCTTGTGATGCCTTAGACACCCTTGTCATGATATAGTAATCTTCTAAGTACTTAGTTCTAGTTTTTGATTTATTTTTAGCATTGTACTCTTTATCACTTATTTATCCTGTTATCTGTCAAACTTAAACTAATATTACTATTATATAGATATCTTTTATATATATATTTTTTTATTCTTTGTCTATAGCTTGATTTTGTAGCTTTCCATTTTTACTTATCAGTATCAGTCATAAGTTTTACATTTTAAATAGTGTATTTAATCATCATAAAATACTACTTGATTAAATGTTTTTTTACTTTATATTATCTATTTCGTATCATTGATTCACAGAATAATATTCTCTCCGTATTTAATAGAACTACTTATTTATGGATTTCGTATGGAGAGTGACTAACTTGTTTGACAATATTTTTATATTTGATGGTTTAGCTACAATTTTGTTCCGAACATGAGAAGTAAGATGGTAAATTCGTGACATCCGAAAGAGTTGATTGCTTGGTCATTTTTTAGCGTTGTGACCTGACTTTTATTTTTAGCTTAGCTCTTGGGTTTGCCACAGGAACTTGTAATTGCTATAAAGCGTAAATGTTTTCCATGACTGCACACCTGTCCATAAGTGCATTTGAAACAACTTGAAGTTCTTAGAGTCAATCTGTTACAGTTGCGCTGCCATAAAACCTGATGAACTCTCAGACTGCCATTGAATGTTTGAAGTTTATCAGCAATCATCTTTACTCTGTTCTCTACTTCAGTTTTATCAACAAGAATCATTGTGATATTGGTGCGTGGTTGTACGATAGTTATAAATTTTTCAATAGATGTTATACCTATCCGTGCTATGGTTAACTGCAAAATCAGCCGTTCTTTTACCTATTGAGCGAAACAGCGCCTTTACCGTGCCCAGATTAGGTGTAGTTCCATGTTATTTCGGTAATTTGTGGAAAATCATTGAACCATTATATGAAACATATATTTATTTCGGTATTGAGATATCGGTGAGTCAGACTGAAAATATATAAAAATAAATGAATATGAATATGTTTATAAATGGATTATTTTCCATTGCTTTATTGATAAGTGGTATGAGGTGTGCCCATACGGCTGGAGCGTTGGCTTTAAAGTTTAAAGCCAACGCTCCAGTTGTTTGTGCAGCGAATGTTTAAAGTTTAAACATTCGCTGACTGTGTAGAGTGAATTGGCTTTTATATCACTTATTTGGAAATCAAATGCATGAATGACAGCAGTGTGAAGACAAAGTTCTTTGCGGCTACCAACGAAATGAAGGGATTGAACTTCATTGGAGGCTTTTATTGAACAAATTTAGAAAAAACGTCATTACCGTACATATGGAATCACAACCGTCCATTGCTTGAGAGCCGGTGATGACGGTTACGGTGTTGACGATTTTACGCATTTATTGTAGATTGGTTTTGAACACTAACATTCATAACGACAGGGTCATGACACCAGTATGTTCCCATAGAGTCACATTATCGTAGGTAATTGATTTTAATATCAGACAAGTACATACTGTAAACTTCTCCTGGATGGTTATGAAGCAACAGCGTGACAAATCCCTTTTTGAGGAACAGATTTCTATATTTTTCTGCTTAGCGCGCGCATAAGGAAACGTGTACTCGCTTTCGTTGCTTAAGCCGAGCTGAGGAAGCGGGCGGGGGTACGCCCCGCTATATTTTGCTGTATAAATACATAACTACCTCGACTTTGACAATACGCTGACGGTGTTGACGAAACCTCGTGACAAAACTTTATTAAATTTTTAAAGTACGTACTCGGTGACGGAATAATTTTATATTTATTTATATGTAAAACAACACCTTCGATGATCTAAAAATGAATAATAAATCGCAATCGTACGTTAGGTATTCGACAATTTTTACCACAAACAAAGAGGTTCAGATTTTTTTGGTAGACGGTGATGATTTTAGACACATGAATCATTTTATTTAAAAAAAACTGTTCATTTATCGGAGTTTTTAATTGAAGGAACTTTAAGATGACACCACTTAAAAACAAATAAAAAAGTTGCAATACGTATAACCTACTAGTTTTTTTTATAAACACCGAAACGTAACTTTTTGCCGGAATTTGAAATCCACCCACCAGCATTTTTACCGTCATCGGCTCTGTTCGGCCGTCGTCAGCTATATTCGGCCGTCGAAGACGCTGAACGGCTTCCGCCAGCTCTGACCGGTCCTTATCGTAGGTACTCGGCCGTGATCGGAGCCGTTCAACTCTTTCCGGCACCGTACGGCGGTATAAGGAGATTTATGAATGCGAACGTGTGCGGTAGGCTGCAAACAGCGTCGTACGAATGCGAACAGCTTTACGGCAAAACGCCGTTTTCCCGTCGAAAGACGTCGTTTCGCGTGGGCCGAGCCGATTTACGACTTATTCGCTCTTATTGCGTTGACATAAAGCTTTTTCCGTACGCGATTTGCCGAAACGGCGTCGACTAGTTTGGGGAGACCCTTAGAGGATGCTTTTTATATTTTAGGCCAATATATCCGTCTCACTAATGGAAGCGGCTCCTTAAACATGTGCGATAAGGAGAACGCCAGGTTAGGTTAAAAATGCTGTGTAAAAATCTAAAAAGAACGATGTTTCGTAGTCAACTCTTTCCTCCTCCAAAACTGAACCAAATGTAACGAAATTTTGAGATCTAAATGGTAATCAAATTATCTGTGTCAGACTGTTTTGCTTTTTAGCCTAATTGATGTCAGTTTTGAATACCATGCTTCTCTTTGCGGCCTATTAAATTAGGCCATTTTTGTGAATAATTGAAGTGCACTAGCGCCTTAAGAAACAAAAATATAAAAAAATAAGGAAAACAGTACGACACAGATATTAATAATAATAATCTATGTTACAAAAATCATTGTCCTAGCTTCAGAAACCACGGAGGTATCAGTCGAGTACGTTTGTATGGAGAAATGACCACTCCTGTTGCCTCTCATGTTGTCCCTCTCTACCGAATGTGTTCCTATTCTCGCCCATTAGACAGTGCCTTAAGACTGAATTATCACAACCTTTGTGTTTTTAATGCACACAGTGAGATAACGGCGCTTAGCTTCGCCTGAAAGGCTTCTGGAATCCTTAGGTCGGGTTAACGACTTGCTGGAATTGTTATTAGCTTCATTGGGTTCAGAAAATTCAAGAAAAATATTTTCTCTATCCGTCGTGTAACGAAATGTTACACATTGTAGGCATATGAAAAAATAACAATGAAAATAAGTTTTAGTTCATGAGAATATATATTTTGTATAAAATTTCATTGCTTTTATCGGTAACTGAAGGTTTCGTTCAACAGGTAACGAATAGCTACTCATCGCAACAATTCTAACGGGTTATTCCCATTATTTACCACCAAGTTGTTACCAGTGGTAACTACTGGGAATTTTTTTCCCACCTTGTACCACTGGTAACTACTGGGAAAAAAAAATCCCACTAGTTACCACCAACTCGATTTGGTGGTAACTACTGGGATTTTTTATCCCAGTAACCCCCATATACCAAATTTCAGCGAAATCGTTAGAGCCGTTTTCGCGATCACAGAAATATATATATATATATATATACAAGAATTGCTCGTTTAAAGGTATAAGATTATGCTACATCACCAAGTTTGTGTTTTCATAGTTCAACTTTATTAATTACAAATTAATTCTCTAAATGCATACGAAAACAGTAAGATAAACAAAACCGAATGGTTAAGCATGTCTGAAACTTAATTAAAACTAAATATGCCCGACGTTGAAATATATCTCCAAGGAACGTAAAGAATAAGTACTAAGGTGACAGTCCATTTCTGACCGCAGCTGCACTACTGCTCCGACATTACTGCAGCGGCCTGATCGTGTCGGTGTTATTGTCAATTTCCATAGTAAAATCAATGACGGTACCGACTGCACGTAATATGGTAATTTTAACGTATTTCCGACCGCAGCTGCACTACTGCTCCGACATTACTGCAGCGGCCTGAATACGTCAGTGTTATTGTCAAATTCCATAGTAAAATGATGACAAGACCGACTGCACGTAGCATGGTGATTTTTAGTGTTTCGTGTACATACGACCGCAACTGCAAACCGCACGTCAAATCTTTACAGAAATGTCTTTGGTCACAGATATTAGTAGCTCTAAGCAAAGAGGATATAACCACTACAATATAAGGAGTTTATTACACCCGCGGATAAACAACCCCGATAGTTTCTGTGTTTCGCGGTAGTTCCTCTGTATCTTGGCGTTGCTCTTATTGTTTTTGTTTAATGTTTCCTGATATTTTGCCTACCTTGAAAATCTTAATTTGAAAATCGTATATTTGGCTCTCTATCGTTCTTGCCCTTTCGAGCTTATAGCTGTTCTCGGAAAACTACGAAAAAAGGAAAGAACTGTTTATTTAATGAATTTATCAGGTAACTAATAATAGTGAAAAAACTGGAAAACTAGTTCGCCTTTGACAACAACACTCGCTTCGCTTTGCGTTTTGAGTGTTATTAATGATGAGTGTTTTTTTTCCTGTTTTGTGTTCATTTTTGTACAATAAAAAGTTTTACTACTACTACTACTAAATTACAGGACGCACTTATGTGTTAGAATAAGATCGATGTAGGTATGCTAACCATTATCGTACAATCATGTACACATAGCATAAAAATGTGACAACATAATATTTCTATGATGATTCTAATACTGAACGGAGTGGTCGTATGCAATTTCCTCTCTCTTTCCTCTTTCTCTCTTTTTCCAAATTTTGACTGAGAAAATGTTTTGAATGAAATAGCTTACTCTGTATCCTCTATATTTGTGTTAGGATACTACGAAACCACAGTAGATTACATTTTTTAGTGGCAACAATGGTCGCGCACTGTGCGGCTTAAGAGGAATTTCCTCCCGCGGGCGCTCCGGCTTTAGTATGAGCTCCCTGCCGAGGTTTTTCTGAAGGTCTACAGTAGGGGTTCTTGAAAAAAGAAGTGTACAGGTTTTTAAAGGGTCGGCAACGCGCATGTATCACTTCTGGAGTTGGAGGCGTGCTTAGGAGTTTCAGTCACGCTTATATTTAACAGGATTAATTACTGAATTCTCGCTGACAGTACCGTGGCACAGTGAATTTGGCGTGATAAAATGTGAAAGTGTCGTAATATCATATTATATACACCGTGGGTTGGTAAAATCCGACAGATCTTAACCACGCATTCCTGAGGATCAAAAAATGTTTAGTAAAATTCGGAAAAAAAATGTTCTGTTTTTTTTTTAGCCGATTTAAAAGCCATTTTCTGCACACAGCACGTTATTTCTTTCTACATCTTGGCGAAAAAAAAAAACATTACAACGAAGATGTAAAGTTTTCTTAATTCATCTATAGATCAAAATTGCGAGTGTTCTTTTTAGTTGAGTAATGTTTGTCAGAAGGTATGACTAAACCAAGTCACATAAAGGCAGCGCCGCAGCGAAAAAGGCGTTTTTCACAAAGTTATAGCAGAAACAAATTTTCGCAAGAATTGCCATTATCTCTGAAAGAAGACCGATTACAGAAAATTTGTATGATATTTTAGCCTCTAAATGCGATTAAGAATACAACTTTAAAACTATCAGGTTTTACCAGCCCACGGTGTATAATATCGTGACACTTTCTCACTTTGTCATTTCAAAGTGAGAAAGTGTCACGATATTATATTTACATTTTTGAGATAAAAGAAGCAATAATTCAGTTGTATTACCTAGAAATACAAAAGGCAAAGTTGTTGTTTAACACCTCATGGTAGCATATGGATACTCAAACGTAAGAAAAATTACAAAATTGAACCACAAGAGAAGCGACAGCGGTTTTAAAATAAAATTGTATTGACAGTTGCGGGGACTTCAAGGCATGAGGGTTAAACAAACTTTGCTACAGAGCGCAACACGAATTTATTTTATCACACCATCACGAGGAAAATATTTATTATTCCAATTAATTTATTAAATATTCTTTCTATCAGCCCCTTGGCTAACGTAAATAGCTTTCTTCATAAAGGATTTCTTGTCTCGCCCATCAAGTTTTATATGGTCTAGTCATACACTGTATGTATCTGCCACGACCACGAGTGCCGTCACCCATGAACACCTGCAACACAAGAGCGATTATAAGATTTAAATTTGTGCTTTAGTTTGAAATAGGAAACTGGACAATATTAAGTGTAAATTGCGTAATTATAGCTCTTACAAATCAATTTATTCGTTTATTCTTTACTTTTAGGTAACTAATGAAAGATTGGTTTAATATGAAAACTCAGAAAGATAAATCTGTAATATTTTGCTAACACTGAACGACTGCATTGGAGAATTTATTTTGTCGCATCGCCATCTCCGAAGCCCACGAATCCCTTTGCAAAAATAAAGTAAACCCGGGATAAAAGAGCCTACCTAGCTTTTTGAGGGGACGTTTATCGCAGACTTCTACATCCAGGCGGTACTAGGCCACTAAAAACGTGCAGACACCACCGGCTGGATTTGGCTGCATCACGTGATGCAAGTGGATCAAGTGCGCATACCGTATCCATCACGAGCAACATGAGTCCCGCTCTCGTCGGGTTGCTGTGTGCAGTGGTCACGCATTTAGTCAAGAGAATGGGGAAGATAATTTCAAAATGTTAACTTACCTTAAGTGAAGAAATATTTCTCCTCTGCATTCATTTAATTTGAGTAATTTGGTTGTATTTCTTCAATTTGAAGTTACATTGTTATTCATTTAATCGGCAAACAAACGATCACCAACAATATCTGGTTTTTTTAATAATATTGCGTAGCTGCCTTCGACTGAATGTGACTTTTGTAGAAAGGCAAAATGTTTTTCGTTTTCGTGTACCATGTAGCATTATCGTCATTTACTTCTTCTCGTAAAAAATACAAATAAGTAAATTAGTAATTTTATTTATACGTCTGACAGTGACATTATTCATTGACTTTGGCAATCAACTGACGAACGCTGCCGCGACTGCACGCCGCAAACAGCAGCAGTCGGCCGCTGCAGTAATGTCGCACCAGTAATGTCGCAACGGTAGTGCAGCTGCAGTTGGAAATGGACTGTCACCTCTAGAGTGTTATGATATAGTATTTTAATAATTATAATCATAATTAACTGCAAACAATGTTTCTTCATAGACGCGCATCCATTTTATTTCAGAGACAAACATATATTTCCATACATGAACATACATGACTAACTTGATGAAACTCTAGGTCCACGGGGGTCCCAGCGAGCACAAGTTTTTTGCAGATATCGCGAAGCATTTGGTTGAAGTAACTGGTGAAAGCTGGAGGCTTCCTCACACAATGTATCAGCATTGCGATACCACGAGGAAATGCCGCCAGCATCTTTGGTACAATGCTTCAAGGGTCTATTTTAGATTTAAGCTAGTTATTAAAAGTAATACCTAGGTAGGTATAGTATAGGTATACTTGATGTCAAATATCGTTTAAGATCCTCCGAATTTTGTTTTGATATATTAAGAGGGGGTTTACACAAAATTGTAGGTTTCATATTGAATTTCTACACGTTTTAAGGGCTAACACTATGAAAAAAATCACACAAAAAACCCACCTTCATTTGCAAGGGCAGAGCCAAATCTTAAAAGGTGAAAGTAGGCTCGAGAGACAAAATACATAATAACATGTATAAGGTTGTCTGGAAGAGATCGCTTACAGCGATAAGACCGCCTGTTGAACCCTTTCTTTACACTGTAAATTTGTTTTTTTTTTAATTTATTTTCTTTTGGGGCAATAATAGTTATTTACGATACAAGTTCGAAAAATAAAAAATTCGTATAACGAGTGGCGATAAATTAAAACATGACCGAAGGGAGTGTTTTAATTCGCACATGTATCGTACAGTCAAGGTATTAAATATCGACACGTACAAAGTGTCAAAAATATGTACACACGACCTTATTGCCTATACATTAAAGTAGTGTATACATATTTTTGGCACTTTATCCGTGTCGATATTTAATACCTTGACTGTACAACGTTTTACAGCACATATGACCTTAAACTCTCGACACAGTTACATAATGTGCTAATTTACACACTAGTGCGGAACAGTAGCACCATATGGGCTGTATAGAATATTTACTTTACTCATACTCATACTCGTTTATTGGTAAAATATAATTTTTTTACATGTCAGTAATTATAATAGGTTGTACAAGAACAGTGTTTGGTCAGGTGAAATTAAATATACCATTAATAATTATACAAATACAAAAAAAATGTCCAGTTAAAATTATCAAGTTATTCGAATAAAATTAAAATCATACATTAATATTATTTACTTACTTACTATAATGTTCACTTAGGTACTTTTATTTGTATATCGTTACCCCAATACATATAACATACATAAAAAAATAGCTAGTGGTATAGCGGAGGGAATTTATCGACCCAATTTTGAATAAAAGTATTAATTTCTGAGTTATTGAGGAAAAACGACATCTACCGTCGCAAGTTTCCCGCGGCGCACCATATATATTTTTAATACTACGTCGGTGGCAAACGAGTTTACGGCCCGCCTGATGGTAAGTGTTTGACGTAGTCTTCGACGCCTGTAACTCCAGTGGTGTTACATGTGCTTTGCGAACTCTAACACCCCGCACCCTCGTTGAGCTCTGGTAACCTTGCTTACCGGCAGAAACACAACATTATGAGTAGAGTCTAATTTTATTTGGCTGCGATTTCCGTAAGGTGGAAGTACTGCCTCAGTTGGGCTTTGCTTTAGATCTGAAATGATATCTGCTGTGCTGTGCCCTACCACACAAAGCAAGATGACATTCACAGTGCCCATACCTCTCTTTTGGTCGTAGTTTTAGGGCATACCCGGGACCACCCGGGACCATCTTTTGTTCCCATCTAATTTTCTGTTCCTCGCCTTCGTCCTCTGAATACCAACGAAACCAATACATCGTACAATATTCTATTACATTGCCAATAAATACAAAATTCTGCAAAGGAAGCGTTTTAAATGAGGTATTTTGCAATATCGGTACGGAAGCCGCCGGCTTTCCATATTGCGGGCAATCGTGCCCATAATCCGTACAAATTGGCCTCTGTGGTCGGACGGACGGTAAAACAGTCGGGAAACATGCTGCATCAACGTACTGAAGTCTATAAACTCTATAATCTACAGATCCCGCAATGTTATGGAGCTGGCAAAACCATGGCATATGACAGTTCTATGTCAGGGTTGGCAATATGTCTTTATTCATCCCCTCTCATCGAACTAGCTTCAGTCAAACTCATTCTGCGTGCAGGCGGCGCGCGTTTGGAATGCACTTCCCCTTAATATAAAAATGAATCATATAAAAAACCATATAATTATCGAACGGTGGTGCCTAGCCAAAGTAAAAATCGTTTGCGCTACGATAAAGAAACGGTTTTTGTCTTTCTATCACTCTTCCTAATTAGTCTGATAGTGACAGTTGCGTTTCGTTGGCTACGGAGCGTAAACGATTGACAAGTTGGCTACGCCCTGATCACCAAATTTCTCGAGAATCGGTTTAAGAAAAAACATCAGAACATAGAATTCTTGCCCAAGCTGAAACAGACACTTTCGCTCTCGCTCTGTCTTTCCGTGTGATTTTTTTCATGGCTTTGGTTAAAACTTGTAATAATTCAAAATCTTCCTGATACGGAGTGTTATAATTTCCTCGAAACAATAACGTACCTGTGTAACGTTGTACGTATACGTATAACGTACATGTTTTAATTAAGTACAAGTTTTAATTATATTATCTTCCCAACTTTAAATAATATATTTTTTCCTTAACGACTGTACTCGCGGCCGGTCCAGCGACTACGTCATGGAAAGTTCGAGATGCAGCGGGGCGAGCGCCTTGTCCTTCCGTTGACCGCCAGGGCAGCCAGTCCGCGCCACACCCGATAAGATACGCACGTACGGCCGCGCACACGGAGCAGTGTCGTCTCGCGCGCCGTACGATTTTTAAATTCTTAATTTTAATGTTTGTGAGCGCGGACAATTATAATTATTATTCATAAAATTAATCCGCGACGCTTTCGCGCATTATAGTTAATCCCACACCCACGTACTGGTAAGTGCAAAGTGTTGAATGTTTGAGTAGCTTAGTTTTAGCGTTAAGTAGCTCCGTTATTTAAATTCACTTATTTGTTCTTTCTTCTTCTATTTTTCTTTACTCTGTGCTTTCCCTTCGCTTTTGTGACTCCGCTCTGCTTGTGAACACAAACATGCTTTTTGCTCATGGTGCACCGGCTTACACATGGTCCCATCATCATCATCATCATCACAGGGTGTTCACAATAGCAGAGCGAGCAGGAACACATTTGTAAGACGTGGAAATTTACAGGGTGCGTCGTTATTTTTAAAAATAATCTCCGGTCGAAGAGACCCTCGAGCCTTCACCACCTCGACGGCAGGGCTGGAGCCCTAGTCGTTCGCCCGCCGTCGCCTCGGCTCCTCTTCTGCGCTGTCGTGACACCCACCAGCTGCGGACCTTTCGACCAGCCAGGGCAGTACCACTCCGGGTGCAAATTTAAGACCGGCCATTGAGTTCCCACGACCCTTTATTAAATTCTAGTTTTTTTTATATATAATAAAGTATTTTTGTTAACGTAGCTGGTAGTTCTTTTTCTTATCTCTGCCAACTTTCCTAGAGGACATAATCCCTAGGGAGTAACGTTACATTGGCGCCTTAAACGTGGTCTAAATGGTCTAAATTTGCCCCGCAGCATTTATGTGTGTTTGTTGTTTTTTATTTTTGTGAAACGTTGTTTTTTTTTTGGTTGCATGTAACTTAGGTGTACCCCAATAATAATAATAATTTTAATTATTTATTTATAATCAAATTTTAATTTTAATATTCATTAATAATATAATTCATTTTGTGTGTCATAATTTATTCAGAATTTTTTACATCATGCTGTGCTAGTACATTGTAGACTAGTACAGTCAGTCAAATTTTTTATGAATATTTTTATCGTGTGATATTTTATTTTGTAGTTTTGTGGTACACACAAGTTGCAATTATTTAATGCTTGTTATTTTTTATTTTTGTGATTGTTTATTTTATTTTTTAATTTGCGCTTGATTTTTTTTTTGCCAACCAAAACGTTACGTAGTTTATTATTGTAACAGACGGAGTAGTGTTAGTTAAAAACAAGCGTTCAACACTTTCCACGGTTGCCATTTAGCACGTTATTATTATTATTAATTAAATTATCATTATTTTATTTAAAAAAAAAAGATGGAATTTCCTGTGAAATTTTTGTCGCTTCAAAAGCCGGAATTGGAATATGAGGTTAGCATTCGTGGTGAGTCACCGGGTTCAACTGTCCAGGACTTGCGGAAACAAATTTCAAAATTAGGCCCTTTGTTTCCTTCCGAGGATATTTTAGAAAGTAATTTCTCTGTCTCTGCCGATTTGAAGGGGGTTTGTGATGCTCTCGCAAAGGTTCAGTCGAATTTAGATTCACGACCGGATAGGAACGTTTTGCTTCGCACACAAAATCTTTTAAATCACTTGTATCACCGTCTCAATCGTATAGTATGTGATGAAACGACCAAACCCATGTATGACGCTTGCGAGCAGGAATTTCGAGCTCTTACAGCTAGATTTAATTCCGTCAAGGACACGGCTACCGCGACCGTTTTGCCTGTTCCTAACACAGAACCCGTTGTTAGCACGGCGCCGATAAACGTAAATGTCACTTGCGACCGTGGTAGTCACAATGAGCTTTGCAAGATCAAGTTTGATGGCAAGTCTTGCGTCCGTGCCTTCGTGGAACGCATAACGGAATTTTGTCAGGCTAGGTCTATTTCGGACACGAAACTTTTGTCGTATGCCACAGAGTTCTTTACTGGTGATGCGCTACACTGGTACCGTAATGTTAAGGGTCAAGTGTCCAGCTGGGTTGAACTCGCTACGTTGCTAAAACAAGATTTCGGTCAGAGAGACTATGATTATAGGCTCGGTAATGAGATTCGTTCACGCACACAGGGTGAATCTGAAAACATTACCGTGTACCTATCAATTATGGCTGGTTTATTCTCGCGCCTCTCTAAACCTTTACCTGAGGACGAGAAATTAGAGATACTCCTCCATAACATTAGGCCTTGCTATGCCAGTACTTTAGCGTCAGCAGCCGCGATCACTGACATAGACACTTTACGTAATCACTGTCGTAACTACGAAAGCATTCAGGCACGTCTTGCTGACTTTCGTGAACCACCCAGGCGGACAGCTGACACCTTGGCACCTGAGTTTGCTTATACTGGTATTAGTTATAATAAAAATAATAACAACAATTACAACAAGAATTTCACGTACAAGAATAACAATAATAAACAGTATCATCAATTTAATTCTAATCACAATAATAGTAGATCTTATACTAATAACAGTAATTTCAATAAATATAACAACAACATGAAACAAGTACATGCAGTTACTACACCCTCTGCCAAAACTTTATTTTGCCCTAGATGTCGCAACAATAGCCACAACTTGCGTCAGTGTCCAGCAAATAAAGATGAAGTTTATTGTTTTAAGTGTGGTCATAAAGGTGTCAAGTCCCCAGATTGCCCTAGTTGCAAAAAGGATAAACCCTCCACCTCAAAAAACTAAATAGTCGGAATTGTGTCAACCATCTCGTTAATCATTTCGATTCTGTAGATTGGGGCAAATGGCTGAAAACTATTAACATTTTTTTTCAGTTCGTATAAGATCGACGCAATTCTGAATGATGATCCCAGTATTGACAATCGTCCTTATGCAACGGTACAAGTTAATGGTATTAATATGACAGGTTTGCTCGATTCTGGTGCTGCCATAACTGTGTTAAAAAGTGAGGCTCATCAAGCACTCCAAGGTTTACCGATTCATAGGGATCAATGTATTTCAGCTATAGGGGCTGGCAATCGTGTTATGCAGAGCCGGGGTTACTTTAACTTACCTGTACATTTTCAAGATAAGTTCCATTTTATTACTGCACATATTGTACCAGATGTAAACACGGATTTTATATTAGGCGTAGATTTTTGGCGTAAATTTAATATTCTCCCTAACTTAAGTAGCATTACTTTTCCTAATGCCTCAGTAGTTGAAGAGGAACCGAAGCCTTATAATCCTACGTTTATTCATGGTTATGATCATTTAAGCGTTTCGGAGAAGTCCATTGCTGACAACATTATTTCACAGTTCGAGGATATTTCTACCGAACGCAAAGGTTTGGGTAAGACCAGTCTCATTGAACACCGTCTAGATACTGGTGATGCGCAGCCGATCCGGCAACGGTATTATCGTATGTCACCTGAGAAACAACGGATCCTCGTCGAACAGGTTGACGAAATGCTTAGTCTCGACGTCATCGAGCCCTGCGAAAGCGCCTGGTCTTCACCTGTCCTGCTAGTCACAAAGAAGAATGGCCAGCCTCGTTTCTGCCTCGATAGTCGCAAGCTGAATTCAGTTACTCGAAAGGATGCGTATAATTTACCTTATGTCACGGAAATATTGGACAACCTGCGTGACGCTCGCTACCTTACGAGTATCGATTTGTCCAAAGCCTTTTGGCAGATTCCAATTGCTGTCGAGGACAGAGACAAAACTGCTTTTTATGTCCCTGGACGTGGTACATTCCGTTTTAAGAGAACCGCATTTGGCCTCACAAATGCGCCAGCAACGCAGCAACGTTTAGTTGATCTGCTCTTTAGAGAATTTGACTTAAAGGTCTTTGCCTACTTGGATGACATAATTATAGTTTCTGAGGACTTTAATTCTCATGTGTCACTTCTTCTGCGGGTATTGGATAAACTTCGCCAAGCGAACCTGACAGTAAACTTGGAGAAATGTCAATTCTTTAGAAGTCAGCTTAAATACTTAGGATATGTTGTTGACAGCCATGGTCTTCGCACGGACCCAGGTAAGGTTGACGCCATCTTAAACTATCCGACACCTACTAGTGTCAAGGACATAAAGAAATTTTTAGGAACTGCCACCTGGTACCGTCGGTTTGTGCCACAGTTCAGTACGATAGCGGGTCCCCTTAATCAGTTGACATCCACCAGGAAGGGTAGACCGCCTTTCAAGTGGACTCCTGAAGCCGATGCTGCCTTTAGCAAGCTGAAGGAATGCTTAGTTTCAGCACCAGTGCTGTCTTGCCCCGATTATAACAAGCAATTCGAGGTACATACTGATGCGAGTAACTATGGCGTAGGAGGTTTGCTGACTCAAACAATTGACGGTAAGGAGCACCCGGTAGCTTACATGAGCAAATCATTGACACCGGCTGAACGTAATTACAGCATAACTGAGCGTGAAACACTCGCGGTAATTATAGCCCTGGAGCATTGGAGGTGTTACTTGGAGAATGGACAGCCGTTCACTGTCTTTACAGACCACAGTGCCTTAAAGTGGTTCCTTTCTCTAAGTAACCCTACCGGTCGTCTGGCTCGCTGGGGCGTGCGTTTGTCGTGTTTTAACTTCGAACTCAAACATCGTAGAGGCGTGGATAATGTGATACCCGACGCTCTTTCCAGAGCAGTCCCTATTAGCGCTATTGATTTGGCTAATTCTTACCTTAATACGTCTGATGCATGGTATAAAAATATTTATAACTCTTGCCTAACAAAACCTCAAAATTTTCCTAATTTTTTAATTAAAAACGGTTCTTTGTATAGACTGTGTAAAAACAAACACGAGCAAACCTCCGAGTTCTCTTGGAAGGAAGTCGTCCCAAGCGAATTTCGTCACGATGTTTTGGAACAAAATCATTCCGAACCCATGGCTGGACATCTAGGTATCTTTAAAACGTATCGTCGATTGGCGTTGAGATATTTCTGGCCAGGGATGCATAACGACGTCGTAAAATTTGTAGGCTCGTGCAATAAGTGTTTACAGTATAAACATCAAAACCATCAGGTGCTTGGTGAAATGGGTCGTCCCAAACAATGTTGTCGTCCCCTTCAAATGGTTTCGATTGACCTCATGGGCCCTCTGCCTATCACTCGGAAACAAAACCAATATATCCTGGTCATAACTTGTTGTTTTTCAAAATTTTGCTTGATTTTCCCTATTCGTAATGCCACTTCAATTATAATCACCAAAATAATAGAGGACCAACTCTTTTTAGTTCATGGGGTTCCTCAAACAATTTTTCTCGACAACGGCAGTCAATTCACAAGCGGCATGACCGTAGATTTGTTTAAAAAATATAATGTACCCAATGTATTCTATACGCCTAGATACACACCGCAGGTTAATCCCGTCGAGCGTCAGAATCGCACAATTGTCACTTGCTTATCAACATTTGTCAATGAAGATCACAGGACCTGGGACTTGTTTATACCAAAGGTACAATTTGCCATAAATAATTCTGCAAATGAAGTAACGGGTTACACTCCTTCGTTCCTTGTATATGCCAGAGACCTTGTGACTTGCGGTACGCATTATGTGGATAGTGACCTCGGTAGGAACTTAATGTTCTTACCACGTGACATTTACGCCGAAAACCTAGGTTGCATGTCTGAAATATTTGATAATGTACAGGCAAAGTTATATCAAGCTCATGCAAAGAATACCGCTCATTATAATCTACGTCGTAAGCATGTCGAATTTAATGTGGGAGATATAGTCATGAAACGTGCTTATGTTTTAAGTGACAAAGATAAGTTCTTTAGTAAAAAACTAGCCCCGAAGTTTCTACAATGTCGTATTGTTGAGAAAAAGTCGCCTTTGGTTTATGTTTTGGAGGACATGTCTGGTAGGAATTTAGGGACTTGGCACATAAAAGATTTAAAATTATCAAGCTTGAATAAATAATGTTAGAAAAAAAAAAAAAAAAATTGTTGCATTAATTCCCAAATCGCGCTGTTAACACCTATCTTAGTGCATGAAATGTATTTGTATTGGTTTCCAGTTGAATGACAACTGATTACCTACAAAAGTCTGGGCGCATTAGCATCTGTAGTTGAAAACTAGTTACTAATGTTTTTTTATGATTGCGTGATGTATTTATGATAGATAGATTGAAAGAGTAAATGCAAATACGCAAACGTATATTGCGCGGATTTTATTCTGAGGAACAAAATCCTTTTCCGGCGCGAGGGGGTAATGTAACGTTGTACGTATACGTATAACGTACATGTTTTAATTAAGTACAAGTTTTAATTATATTATCTTCCCAACTTTAAATAATATATTTTTTCCTTAACGACTGTACTCGCGGCCGGTCCAGCGACTACGTCATGGAAAGTTCGAGATGCAGCGGGGCGAGCGCCTTGTCCTTCCGTTGACCGCCAGGGCAGCCAGTCCGCGCCACACCCGATAAGATACGCACGTACGGCCGCGCACACGGAGCAGTGTCGTCTCGCGCGCCGTACGATTTTTAAATTCTTAATTTTAATGTTTGTGAGCGCGGACAATTATAATTATTATTCATAAAATTAATCCGCGACGCTTTCGCGCATTATAGTTAATCCCACACCCACGTACTGGTAAGTGCAAAGTGTTGAATGTTTGAGTAGCTTAGTTTTAGCGTTAAGTAGCTCCGTTATTTAAATTCACTTATTTGTTCTTTCTTCTTCTATTTTTCTTTACTCTGTGCTTTCCCTTCGCTTTTGTGACTCCGCTCTGCTTGTGAACACAAACATGCTTTTTGCTCATGGTGCACCGGCTTACACATGGTCCCATCATCATCATCATCATCACAGGGTGTTCACAATAGCAGAGCGAGCAGGAACACATTTGTAAGACGTGGAAATTTACAGGGTGCGTCGTTATTTTTAAAAATAATCTCCGGTCGAAGAGACCCTCGAGCCTTCACCACCTCGACGGCAGGGCTGGAGCCCTAGTCGTTCGCCCGCCGTCGCCTCGGCTCCTCTTCTGCGCTGTCGTGACACCCACCAGCTGCGGACCTTTCGACCAGCCAGGGCAGTACCACTCCGGGTGCAAATTTAAGACCGGCCATTGAGTTCCCACGACCCTTTATTAAATTCTAGTTTTTTTTATATATAATAAAGTATTTTTGTTAACGTAGCTGGTAGTTCTTTTTCTTATCTCTGCCAACTTTCCTAGAGGACATAATCCCTAGGGAGTAACGTTACACCTGATATGTCTTTTCATTCACATAATTTTCAGTAATTTCAATATAAAATGAACCAATAATCCAATAGTTTCAGTTCCACGAAACAAGTAACGCGAATTCCGATCTCATTGCAATTAAAGATGCAAAATTGCGATTGAGATTTTTTCAATAAAAGAATGCACACAATGCATGAATGCAACGACATATATGTTGAGAACCCGTTACACATAGGAATTATTAAAAAGTTTTCCATGTGTCCTATCCTGATGATATCTATGGCGGTTCGGTGCAAAAACAAGTGAAGCCGCAAAATTCAGAATTTCTCCCTTCCACCAAAGTTTAATTAATCCAATAACGTAATTGATCCCAAGGCAAACAATTAGGGTACCTTTTAATATCTTTTAAAAACAGAGCGGGCGTTATAAACCTTTGGTCTTATCTAAAATTATATTATACAGAGAAGGGATCATAAACTTTAGGTCCTATTTAAATTTATAATACCTATATAAAGAAAGGATCATAAACCTTTGGTCCTATTTAAAATTTACTCCGCTTTTGAAATCCGCTCACGTTCTGTACTTGTTTATATTCTATGTCCGGGACACAGGGGCCGGTTTTACACATGATTTGTTAGAAGTATTGCCTTTTCTCTCCACATCCGTCAGATGCCCGCTACCTTTTTGTGTAGAGTTTGAAATTTAATCGTGCGTTCTAGAAATTGGGCATTGTAAAGAATTAGGAGGTATTTTGTAATATGGAATTTGACTATTATTGACTTTCATTAGTATAGAGTACATACTTATTGAAAATATTTTAATCAAATCAGGGCAGTTCGTATTGTTGGTGACCCCGATCTCACAGTCGGTTTGGAACCTCTCAGTCTTCGGAGAGACGTTGGCTCTCTATGCCTGTTCTACCGTCTGTACAATGGGGAATGTTCTGAAGAACTTTTTGAATTGGTGCCACCGTCACGTTTTTATCACCGCACCTCCCGCCAAAGAAACAAAGTTCATCCTCACTTTCTCGACACGTGGCAAACCAAGAACAAGCGGGCATCTCGCTCGTTTTTTCCCAGAACGTGCAAGTTGTGGAATGAGCTACCTTCTGAGGTGTTTCCCTTGCGCTATGACATGGGGTTCTTCAAGAAGCAGGTTTTTAGGGTTCTCAAAGGTTGGCAACGCATAAGTGGCTCCTCCGATGTTGCTTATGTCCATGGGCGGCGATGACTGCTTCCCATCAGGCGGCTCGTCTGCTCGTTTGCAGCCTATTACATAAAAAAAATAAAAAAATTTTAGTTCAAATTTGTGTAAAAAAATACGAATATCCTATTCGAATAGAAACTATAATTTACTTTAATTAATACTTAAATAGTCAGCGTTTGATAACTTTTCATTACGCAATAGGATCTCTACATTTATGAGGCTGCCGTTCTAGTGAAGCGGAGACATGAGAGGAGACGTGCGGAGATCATCAATAGCATAAGTAATCAAGCGGAGCGGAGAACAGATGTAGATTACATTACAAACAATGGTACTGGTTGATTCCCTCAAATCTCCACTCCTCTCTCACTGTTAAGGAAATAAGTGAATGTCTGAATAAGTGAATGTTCTTATAAGAAATTGTACCACTATTAATTTTTTTTTTATACTACGTCGTTGGCAAACAAGCATACGGCCCGCCTGATGGTAAGCAGTTTCCGTAGCCTATGTACGCCTGCAACTCCAGGGGAGTTACATGCGCGTTGCCGACCCTGAACCCCCCTCCCCCTCGTTGAGCTCTGGTAACCTTACTCACCGGCAGGAACACAACACTATGAGTAGGGTCTAGTGTTATTTGGCTGCGGTTTTCTGTAAGATGGAGGTACTTCCCCAGTTGGGCTCTGCTCTAGATATGGAATAACATCCGCTGTGCTGTGCCCTACCACACAAAGCGAGATGACATTCACAATGCCCATACCTCTCTTTTGGACGTAGTTTAAGGACGTACCCGGGTCCAAAAGTTATGCTAAAGATAAGATTAAAAAGTATGTAATTGTACTGCGCTATATGTTATTATTACTTTATTAGTTTAATTTTGCTTCATGTTTACACACACGTACCTACTTTTACTCTCTATCTAATTGTTTAAAGCACAGCACAATTGTTTATGTAATGTTAGGGATCCGTACTAAAAAGGTACAAAAGGAGCCCCATAATGTGCGACTCTGTCCATCCGTCTATCTGTCTGTCTGTCTGTGTCTATCTGTCTGTCTGTGTCTGTCTGTCTGTCTACCACATAGCTAAATATCTCGAGAACCACTTAAGCTATCGATTTGAAATTTGGAATAGTTATGAACAACGCTAACCCAGACACATCGAAAGTATATTTATTTTATTTTATTTTTAACAACTATGGGAAATGCCCAATATGAAGAGGGGGTAAAATTTCAAAGTCTAGTGACTAGGTCAAGGGGGATATCATTTGAAAGAACTCAAATTGACCATTCCAAAACAATTTTGTATTATTTTTTAGTAGTAGATTTTTTTTTATTCATGAACGAAAATGTGAAAAAATACCATTTCCCCCCTATCTCCGACGTTTAGCTAAGAAAAAATATGATTTTTTACATAACATTAACATTACTATAAATATAATCAGATATCTATCTTGATAACTTTTATTTATGAACAAAAAACGTGTCCGAATTTAGTTTGCAATTTAACCAACTTAACATGTGTTTATTACACTTGAAATTTCTGTGAGATTACATTAAGGACCTTTTTAACTAGTCGACGACGCGTTACCACTCAACCCTAATAAATACCGTGTCTGATGCGATAACACGTCCACGACCTTTATTATTAAGTTTCCTTCGCAATTTCCCAACGTTTTCTGCAATATTCCTTTCCTGCTGCTCTAGATAACCTACAGGTATTTATGCTGATGTTTTCAACGTAAAAATCTAACATACCGAGAGCTCGCTCCGGAAAAAGGAAATCAGAGTTAGAAGCCAGCTTAACTTTTAGTTAGAAAATAAGGAGTCCCATTCATAGAGAGCAGACACGACGACAAGGCGTCTCAGTACGGTTTTCCGCAAATTTATCTTGTCAGGCCTGTGGTAGACCATGTCAGTCTTGCATCGGTCTATTAACCCACCAAAAACGGTGTCTCTTCGGTATTACACCATAAATCTTCCGCCATAGACGCCAATCAAGGCCAATCAATCATGTCTTATATTTTATAATAAATAATATAATAATAAATAAATGTTATACGACATTATTATACAAATTGACTAAGTCCCACAGTAAGCTCAATAAGGTTAGTGTTGTGGGTACTTAGACAACGATATATATATATATAATACATAAATATTTATAAATACTTAAATACATAGAAAACACCCATGACTCAGGAACAAATATCCATGCTCATCACACGAATAAATGCCCTTACCAGGATTTGAACCCGGGACCATCACCTTCATTCTCTATATGTAGATCTAAATATATACACAATAGATCCATGAAAGATCTAGTGAGTTTTATTCACTATATCCAGTTTTGGACCGATGTATACAATGAACATGTTTTTAAAAGCATGCGCATTATTGCGGAAAATGGAAATAAAAACCGTAAAAAATGTTAGATGTCACCTGGCCTTTGTTTTCCCTTGTCAAAATGACTGATGTTATATTTGAATTAAATATATATTTACTGTTATCACACTCAGAACTCTATAACTTATTCAAGTGGCTTTCATTATTTAACCTCCGCATAAATTTTAGAGCAAAATCTAGTAAATTAAATAGCAAATGAGCAATTTATTGCAATAATGTGGAAATAATACATGGAAATGATAAAAAATACAGGACCTGAAAGTTTTAAGACTTTAGGTTTTTTTTACATCTAAAAAGGAATAAAGTAAGGGTATTCGATTTCTTAAATTTTTTTCTTATTTTCCATACTTCAAGACGGGCTCTCTGTGGTCGTGACGTCACCGTCACTTATCGTTTTGTTAAGAGCATTTCGCGAGTAAAGTACGACTGTCGGACTTTGACTACCATTTCTGAGTTTTGTATTGCTTTAATGCAATGGGTCCCATATAGACATTTGCTCCTTACAAACCTGATAAAACCATTCATAAAAAATTAATAAATTTGTAATCTAGCCTGTACTAGGGAACACTAGCACAAATTTCGTAGTTCTCATTATGCTATACCATTTTCCGGGGTTAGCTCTTAGTCTATAATGGAAGATGCTTGGAAAAGGATGTAAAAAAGATGAAATAGGTTGAATGGCTAAATAGTTAAGGAGTTTAATGAGCTTTGTATTAAGTAAGTAAATATTCTTGATTATTTAGATTTATTATTTAGTATTACGGAAGGTAACAGATAAGAATTGACCGAAGATAAAGTATTCATTATTTAAAAAAAACCTTAACGATCGTACTGGTTATTCGTTTTTTTTTTTAGCTTATTCAGAAACCAAATAGTAATAAAAAAGATGAAATAGGTTGAATGGCTAAATAGTTAAGGAGTTTAATGAGCTTAGTATTAAGTAAGTAAATATTCTTGATTATTTAGATTTATTTTTTGTATTACGGAAAATAAGAGATAAGAATTTAACGAAGATAAAGTATTCATTATTGAAAAAAACCTTAACGATCGTACTGGTTATTGGTTTTTTTTTAGCTTATTCAGAGACCAAACAGTCATAAAAAAGGTGAAATAGGTTGAATGGCTAAATAGTTAAGGAGTTTAATGAGCTTAGTATTAAGTAAGTAAATATTCTTGATTATTTAGATTTATTATTTAGTATTACGGAAGATAACAGATAAGAATTTAACAAAGATAAAGTATTCATTATTGAAAAAAACCTTAACGATCGTACTGGTTATTTGTTTTTTTAGCTTATTCAGAAACCAAACAGTCATATAAACAGATTAAAAAGGTAATACAAAATATGTACTGCACCAAAAGAACAAGGCAACAAAAAGACCTGGAGGTTCATAGTTATAAATAATGTTAACTGAAATAAGTACTTACTCGTATATCTAAGTATATCTAATGTATAGATCTAATGTATCAGATATAAAATGAACTGCATACAATATAAATATATAAGTACCTGGGAACTAAAACAACTTACGTTTAACTATATTTTTTAGAGTAGCCAATTAACTTTGAAAGCAATTTACATCGTATAAATCGTGTAATCGTTTAATATAATCTATTTGCATTATAAGAGAAACATAGAGTGTGTCTCTAGCCATTGGACAACGCCGAAATGCACTTATGTATTAAGGTATTTAGAACCAGTATACAAAGTATCATAACAACCGGTATAACGGTTTCGAAGAAATTAAAAAATTAAATTACTTTGGAGCAGCCAGAGCAGCAATACATCCAGAATAGTATGAAACCTTCTTCGATCTTGTTAATTATTTTTCTGATTTATAATAAGATTCTGACTTTTGACGAATGTCATCATTGTCGAACATTTTTGAAAAAAAATGTCAAATACACTGCCAATGTAATGCCTGTCAGTATGTTTCTTTTTATTGTCGATTACTGGAAATAACTTGAAAATGTATTTTTTTATCTTTTGCTCGAATTAATAAAATATTAACGTTAGAGCATTCCTAAGATACGTCTGCTCCTCTGAGGCTTCTATGTTTTGTTGTTTCATTTCTTTTCTTTTGTATCTTTATACCGAGGTGTGCCAATAAAGAGTATTCTATCTATATCTATCATATCTAGATATATCTATATGATCATTATTGTAAAATTGCTTTTAAATACATAGGTTCCTATTTATATGATCATTTCTATGATAGTCTAATTATGAGGTCTCTCTTATTTCCTATATAGTTTTAAGTCATAATCTATTGTTTGTACACATTTTCGTTAGCCATAATTTGTTTTTCCCAGAAACGCGTGACTTTTCAGGATTGCCATAAAACAAAGGATCACCTTACGAAAATCCTGAGAAGTTAACAGTTTCAGAATTATGATTAATGATAATCTGACAATTATTACATTATGACTTTTAATAATTATGTCAAATAAAGGTATCCTAGCGACTTTCATATTGATTGCCACAAGGTACTTTGACTGTACCTCCAGTATTTAGTTTCAACGAACCGCGCCACGACAAATGGCCTCAATTTTTCAAGTAATTCTTAGTTGGTTTTCGTTAATCCTTACAAATTGGATGTAGGTGAGTTAGTGAAGCCGATAAGGGGTAAAGGAATTGATGTAGTCGAAACTGTGGAGACATGGTAAGGCTGTAGGATTAGTGGGTAAGTACTTATAGTGGAGCTATAGGATTAGTTGAGCTTAGCTTTGAATGAAACTATGTTTTTATGGCTACTGAACGTAGTGTAGTTAAAAAGGTGAAAAGCAAAAAAACGAGATCCTTTTGACTCTCGTATTGCTTCGAATTCAAAAAGTCCGTTTCGAAAGTTGAAAAAATCGAGTCAAAAATTCAAAAATCAGACATAGTTTCCTATATTTTTATGACTGATAAATAAGTAAATATTCTTTAATGTGCACGATACAGTTAAAAATAGTCAGGAAAAGAAAAGCTAGGTAACATCAGGCGGTCTTATCGCTAAGAAGCGATCTCTTCTAGACAACCTTTGGGTAGCAGCAAAGTATCAGTAATCATAAAAATTGCAGAGCGTATCGCAAGCGGGAGAGCTGCAAGGGATAGTGCCATACATTAAAAAGAGGCATCATGATTTGTCCCTAAAACGCTGTCAACCTTCGGTTTTGTAGGAAGTGTTATTTCTGTGTGATAGTACTATTATATTTATTCTGTGGTTTAGTTATTAGAGGGTGGTAGATACTTTTAAGGCGTAGTCAGATCCCCTCTATTTTTGATTATGATTGCTGACTGTACCTATAAAATAAACCCGTTCAGAAACTTTGAGGAAAAGGTGAATCTCACTTTGTCCCGTGCTAGATCTAAAATTTCCATACATTATGTACAGACGCTCGGACACAGGACGAAAACTAACTCTGAATTCCGATACGTCTCAATGTGTGGCCACGAAAGTCGCGATAATGTTTAAGCGGTAGCCAGCGCTTAACTCCGGTTGATGGGAAGTTGCTGCTGAATATGGTTAAAGTATATCTACGACTCTTAGACCTATTTGAGTTTTACCTATTCGATCTGTTTCCGATGTGATACTGATGTGTCAGTGTCAAAAGTGACGTTATTGGTTGAAGAAATGTCATCTTTTGACACTGTCAGATCAAGTTTAGAAACAAATCGAATAACTATAACTCGAATTGGCTTGTTTAGAATGCTCAGTAACTGAAATTAAAGGAACTATAAATCGTGTCATTCACGACGACGCCTGCCTTGAGTTGTATTGTCATGTTATTAAAGGTTAGATTTGACAAATCTGCGCGTCATCGTGGATGACACGAACTATATCTACTTAGATTTGGTCCCTAAGCTCCCCTTTCTTTTAATTAGAAAGAAAAACAATCGCGCGAAAACATACATCATTGATTAAAATGACAATTCTGCCGCGAATGCAGTATACGCTATGTAGTCCGATAGCTGACTCAGGCATTGGAGGCCTTGGTCACAATTTCTTCCGTATATGCTCTCTCATTCCCTCATAATCATGGTGCTCAATATTGTAACACTAATATTATACAGTTTAGGCGACAGTGCCTAACTGATCAATCACTAAACAAATTAAACATCAATGGCCAACCTGTATCTCAAGTCGACCAGTGTGACTACCACCAGTTCGGCACTGACATAAACGTTATCGAGAACGTAACTTACTTTCTATGCATCTCGCTCGTCCTCGCATATAAGTGCGAGCGAGATGTATAGAAAGTAAATTACTTTCTCGATAGCGGATATGTCAGTTTTGACACTGTCAGTGACTCATGGTACGGGTACAGGTGAAATATTTTTGATTACTCTTTTTTTTTTTATTATATTGCATGAGCTAAATATACATTAGGTGCTTATTATTGCATTAGGCACCTCATATAGACGCGCTGTGTCTACGCGCGGTTATCTTGAGCTTGCTACGCCCTTAGCAGACCATGCCGATGTATGGATTTGGCTATCGTAAAAAAACCTACTACAGCTACTTTAACTCCATACTTATTTACGGTATTGACCTTTGGGGCTGGTATGTGGAACGTGAACGAGTATTTAAACTCCAAAAAAGCATTGCGCTTCATCGCTGGTGTAAATTGGGATCATCCTGCAAAAGACTTGTTCAAAGAACACAATATATAAACCGTACATCTTGGAACTGGCTGAGTACTTGTATGTTAGGTGTCACATTAACCACTTCCATACCTACGCTGATGCGCACGGCTTCATCACGCGACGGCGGCATGACCTGAGCTTGCCACACACACGTCTGGCTAAAACTAAAAAATGTCTTACCTTCATTGGAGCGTAAGTTTATAATAAGGTCCCTCCGGCAATTAAGCAGGCCCCGAGTTACGCTTCATTTGTACGACAAATGAAAACAAAGCTAGTTAAAGACGCTTTGTACTTCATTATCTTTTTTTTGTAATAAATAAAAATAATTGAAAACGTATAAATATGTACTCTAAATGTATAACTATATAAACAATAATTGTAAATGTAGCATAAATTGTAAACTGAAAAAGTAAATAAACCCATGCTCAGGGTCGGAATTAAACGACCCAGTTGATGCAAATTATAAAATCTATTTATTATATAATGTATAATATTTATTATGTATAATCTGTAAATATATAGTCGTGTATAAAATGTAAATTAAAATAAATAATTAGAAATAATTTAATTTAATATGGCCTCCTTGAGATTACTGTAGGGCTTAGTCAATTTGTGTAAGGATGTCCTATTCATTGATTTTATTTAATACAAGCTTTTATTTAACTTGCCCCGTTAGTATGTATGGGACAAATCTTGCAAGTTAAATTTGACCCACTTCGCGGTTTCCGATGAAGCTGAAAATTTTTATACATATGTAAGTCCGGTGACAATGCAATATTATGGTACCATCAAACTGATCTGATGATGGAGACAGGAGGTAGCCATAGGAACTCTGTGATAAAACAACGCAACCTAATTGTGTTTGGGGTTTTTAGAATTCTCGATGAGTATTAGTTGCCTATGGAAAAAAAAGTACAGTCAGCGATAAAAGCTTGTACCAGAAATGAAATTTTTGCCAAAAACTTATTTATTTACTTAGTACATAAATCGCTCCGTTTAGGGCCCCAGCACAACATGCGATACTTCATCTTTCATGTGACTAAGTTTTATAGAGTCCGCCCGGTTTTTTATTGTCCAGGAATAAAATATTTCTGCTTCTGTTCTCAGAGAAATATTACCTGTTTCACTCAATAATGTATTTTCCTTTAGCTATTGATGAAATAACAGCTTTGAATCCTTTGATATACAGACTTAGGGTTTATTTATATTTTTCTTTTTACCTTTTTTACGCTAGTTTCTATTGTTTATTGGTATTCCTATTAAGGTATGTTTTCTTGGCCGTGGAGAGTCCGCAGTAAGCTCGGTTCTCCATACAAACGTAGTAACGCTCTCATTTAAAAACGAATAGCTAAATTGCTCTAAAACGTTGTACTTATAATAGGATAAGATATATCTATGCCTGTAATTAGTTTATGTAGCTTCAGATACCATAGTAAAAGAAAACTAATAAGCTAATTTAAATTATACATACAAAATTAAATTACATATAAATTAAATACAGTATTTTTGATACGACCACATACTCAAATGGCAGTTAGTTTATGCTTTAATGAACACACTTTCATAGGTTTTTATAAAAAAATTACGACTTTCATTTTTAATAATTTAGCCAGCATGTATCACTACTTTGTTTGAACTCGAAACGTCGCATTAATGACACGACGTCACAACTGTCACAAGTGATCACGATCTACGAAATACATTGCCGCTCGAAAAAAAAAACAAAAAAAAAAATCTCGTGGTTGAGAGTAAATTAAAAGTAAATTAAGTTAGTGGTTATATTAAAAATATACATACAAGGTTATTGAGGTACAGTACTAGAGTGGGCATCTCCAACAAAATGATTCCGCAACTCATTGAAGTGCCGGCACTTCATTGCGTTTAGTACGTCTCCGACTACTGGCGAGATGCCACACATGTAACGAAAATAAAAAAATATCATATAAATTTAAAATGCCTTTATGCATTATGAAAATGTATTCTAATAATATCTAGAAACATAATAAAAGCAATATAATTAACAATCCATTACGAAAATTGTTTTGTTTTAAGCTTATTTAGATTATTCGAGAGAAACGTCTTCGTCTTCGAAAGATTACATTTTTTTGCAGATGTAACACGGAGGTACTAATGATAATCTACCTTATTGTTTGTAGAATAGGTATTGTACACAAAAATTATATATTAATTGTTATCTTGTATTTTTTTAAGGTGTTTTTATTATATTTAAAGAATATATTATGTTATAAGTAGGCATCGGAGTTTTTATCACATGTTAAGACTTATAGCGAGCTATGGAGTCGACATTAGCAATAAAATTCAAATCATATTCATACTCATACTCATTCACTTATTTAATTCGTGATTTTAATTTTACAAGGACAAGAATGTTTGATCCTTTAATTTTGTCTCTCGGGACATAAATATTACTGATAAAAAATAATGACCATTTTAATGTATTGATTAATTTACATTCATATTATTTTTACCTCTTTTAATATACATATTGTTTATTTTTAATGAAATTTCGTAATATAATCAATACAAAAAATAGTAAGTAATTAAATATTCTTATTTGTAATATTTATATACACAAAGACAAAATTAAAGTATAGTATATAACTCGTCCAAGTTCTAGTTTTTGTTTATAAAATTAAAATCACTTATTAAATGGATGAATGAGTATGAGTATGAATATGAGTTGAATTTTATTGCTGATGTCGACTCCATAGCTCGCTATCAATCTTACCATGCGATAGAAACTCCGATGCGTTAGGTATAAGCACGATTTGATCAAAATTGCTACGAGTACGAGAGTCAAATACAAAGGGTTTTATAACTTTTTTTATAAATTTTAATATCGGCAGTGTCACAAGAATAAAAAAAAACATTACACTTTAATGGAAACTAAAATAAATTATCAACACACGGACACAAGCTGTTCTCGATAGCGTGTCTAGTACGTAGTACATTTATGTCAGTGTACGAGGTACATTATTTCGGATAAACTATATTGGTATATTGGTTGGTTGTATTGGTTGGCGCCGTTCCGTGGAGCAAGAGTTGGGTGTATTGGGGATGGGGTGGGAGGAGGTTACCCAAGCTGCCCAGGACCGGAGTCAGTGGAAGAAAATGGTTCGAGCCCTACACCCCAGCAGGGGGTAACAGGATAAAAAGAAGAACAAGAAGATATTGGTATTCGTCAAGTATTCGTGTACCTATCATACCTGCAATACGTTTTACGACAGTCCTTCTCAACTGTCCTGACATTCTTGAATCTAATCTAAGTTATGGGTCTTATTCAGAATGCCTTTAGATTTGTACAGGATATTTCGCTGTTCTAGTAATTTCTGTACTAATTATTATTGGAATTCACGAACAAAGTTGGCACGAGTAGGGAGTAGGGCATAAATTAGATAGTTTCTAGACTTGGAGTGTAATACTAGTATGGATACAGAAGGTAATATGTAACTACTGACATAAATTATATTATATTATATTGAAACTAGCGGCCTGATTCGAACTTTAAAATACGTCAAATATTAGGTATACGATATGGATATGGATCGGATATGTCAGTTTCAAAGGTGATGTCTTTGGTTGAAGAAACGTACTCATATTTTAATATTAGACATATCTTAAAGTTCGAATGTGTAGGAAATGGACAAGAACCTAAGTAAATGGGAAAAAGGTCAAGGAGGAGGAAGAAGAAGAATAAATATTAAATAAATAAATAAATATTATAGGACATTATTACACAAATTGACTAAATCCCACAGTAAGCTCAATAAGGCTTGTGTTGAGGGTACTTAGACAACGATATACTTATATAAATATTTTTAATGCTATATAAATATTTATTTTTTAGTATCTTGAAATTCGAATCGAGTCGTTTCAATTCATTCTTATTCAGATTATAAGGTAACACAATGATATTCAGTTATGTGATCATACAATAGATACCTAATGGGTTTATTAGAAATATCCTCAAGTTGATTGACATTATTCGAAAGAAATCCTGCCACCCCCTGTTTCCATCATCAGATCAGCTCCATGTTATCATAATATTGCTCTGTCATCCGATTTACATAGGTATGCAAAATATCAGCTCAATCGAAAACCGGGAAGTTAAATTTAACTTGCAAGACTTGACACATACATAGGTACATCGCAAGTTAAATAAAAGCTTGTAAATAAATGAAAAAGGATCAAAGAAAAACGTTTTGTTCACATAATATATCTTAAACCCCAAAAGCAACTAAACTAGCAACTATTTAGAATAACTAAAACTGAAGAAATTCGCTCCACCCTAGTATAATCTTTTTCTTTGTCAGTCTCTCATTACTGAGGTTCGTGACTACTTGGTTTTGCAGTTCCTGTGATTTGTCTCCATCAGTCTCGATCTCCCGTAGCCCTCACCGGAGTTTGCCTGTGGCCTTCTTAACTTCATCGGATCGTCTAGTTGGTGGCGAGCCCTGCGGTCTTTCGCCTTCCACTTTTCCGAGGACGATCATGTTCTCCAAACAGCGACAACCCTAGTAAATAGACTACTTACATTTTTCGTTAAAAAATACATATTGACGACCGGTTTGGCCTAGTGGGTAGTGACCCTGCCTACGAAGCTGATGGTCCCGGGTTCAAATCCTGGTAAGGGCATATATACGTGTGATGAGCATGGATATTTGTTCCTGAGTCATGGGTGTTTTCTATGTATTTAAGTATTAAGTACCCTCAACACAAGCTTTATTGAACTTACTGTGGGACTTAGTCAATTTGTGTAATAATGTCCTATAATATTTTATATAATATATATAATATTTTATTTATATGCTATTCCCCCAAGAGTTTATTTATCCGAACCTTAGTTCATGCTCGGTTTAATTTGAGGAAATATGCTTTTTAGAAATATTTAAAGCGGGTAAATACATATAAAATAATGTTTACTCTTCTCGGGTTACCTATTTCTCTCATTTTATTAATTATTCCAAGTCTTGTTTTTATCTGGAACCCTTTTCCGTGTGGGAAGGGATAAAGATAATGGTTTTTCATTTCTCATTTACGTAAAGGTCGTTATTTAGGGTTCCGTATCTGGGAGTGATGTTAAGTGTCTATTAATCGTAGTCCTTACACTTAAGGTAGAGGAATAAGTAAAAGAGTGCTCACTCCACACAGGAGATATCTAATTTAATAATAATAATTGTATGGGAGGTATGGTACAAGCCATAACTTAACAAATTCTACACGTTAGTCAAAATATATGGCTTGGCCGTTTATCTTATACCTTTAAACGAGCAATTATTGTATATATATATATATATATATATATATATGTTTCTGTGATCTCGGAAACGGCTCTAACGATTTCGCTGAAATTTGGTATATGGGGGTTTTTGGGGGTATACAATCGATCTAGATTAGTCTTATGTTTGGGAAAACGCGTGTTTTCGAGTTTTCATGCGTTTTTCTTTCGACGCAGATTATGGTCGCTAATTTCGTGTTGCCAGCCACTGTCCGTCTGGTCCAGCGGGTTAAGACGCGGACGGCTAGAAACGAGTGTTACGGGTTCGAATCTTGCCCGGTGACTAACTTTTGTTTTTTTTATATGTTTATTTTATAAGTTTATATATAATTTTTTTAATTTTTATTGTTTTAGACTAGTTTAATTTAGTAAAAAAATGTAGTTAAGATTATCACCTATACACCACCATATTACAATAAATAGTTATAACCGAGCAAAGCTCGGTCGCCCAGGTATTACATATGAAGCGGCCAAGCCGTTGAGCCAAGGGACGAGGCTAAATATCCTTTTTTCCAGATCGATAATGCTTCATAATTATACCTTTGTTATAACTCTCATCGATCTCCTTCACAATAAGTTAATGTGAGACGATAAGATAGGTTGATTATAACACTAAAAGAAAAGCCTAGTAACAGTGAGGTTAATTACAAGAGTGACTTAGAGAAATTAGCTTTGCTTAAATAATCAAGAAAGTGGTCCCCTAAGGGTCCCAAGTGCTTCCCCCCGTTCTTCGACTAAACTTATAGGAGATACACTTAAGAGTCCACAATCGCAAGCCGGCTAGAGCGATTTCGCACCCCGCGCCCCGCTCCCCTCTACAATACACCGCGAGGCTCAACTCGCAAGCGCGGCCGGGCCATAGACCATATTCCGAGAAACGCGCCCGCTCGCTTTAGTTTTAGAACAATGAAACTCGTAGAGTCTAACTATGGTATAATCGTAATATCGCAATCATAATGTGTTTTGTAGTTTTTAGTTTTAAAATATATATTTTTGTAACATGTATGCTCGTTTTAAGGTATATAGGTAGGTAGGTAGGGTTTTTTCTATGGGCCACTAGTTGCCCGAAATAAAGTTTAGACTCAGATATGCCCAGTTCTAAATATGTAATATGCATAATGTGTATGCATTTAATATGCGTTAAAAACGCGAAAGCGTTAAATGATATATTGTGTAAGAGCGTCCCCCGATATTTCTTTCATTATTTTTATATTTTCTAGAAAATGGAAATTTGACATGGATAAACATATAAATCACGCCAAGAAAATGGTAAAATGAAATAATTAAAACACAATTTAAATAATTCATTCATTTATTTAATTTTTGTTCTTGCTTCCAGTAGATTTGCAACAAATTTCTCTTACTTGCTACAGTTGCTTTGCAGGACTGTTTTTTTTTTCTCGTTCCTCATCTGTTTTATCCAATTTTTTTTAGAAAAGATTATTTTAGCTTATCTAAATCTTCTTGCAGCAAATCGGGCTTTAAGCAATTTTCGCCGTAATTTTTATCTTTATTTGGATATTTTTCAATGATAACATTTCTTCGCGGCTAACTTTTACGTCTGGAATTACTTGCTCTGTACCTCTGCATCTTAGTATTTATAAAAAATAGTTAGGTGAAATAATTTATAAGGTGTTTTAAGCCAAATACGTTATCTAAATTCCAAAATAATGGCGGCGTCTCTGCCCGCCACTCGTTAGGTGAAGTATTGGAAGTTTTTCTGTAAGATAAAACAATATAAAATAAAGTTTGTAAACTAGTACTCACTCTTATTTTACGTAATTTAAAACTTTAATATAGATAGAACGTAATAATTAACATTACCCATCATCTCTATTTTGCATAAATAACAGCGACTCCATTCTGTTCGATGCGCTCTTGTTCGCCGAATCGGCAGCCGTATGTTACGGTCAAATTTATATAGAAAGTACTTAATGTTATTATGTACCTAAATGTGTTTAATTATGTACCACACAAAACACAAATAACGAAAATATTTACAACTAGCTTAACAATTTTTCTATGTATTTACAAACGCAATAATTAATGATCAGCGAAAATTTGACACACGTCCGTCGCGCAATGAGTTTGGCGCAGTCTGTTCTAAAAATAGAAAGCGAGATAGATCTAATTGCCAGAACACGCAAAACATGAGAAGGCGACAGTAGGCGGGTGCCTCAAACTACATGGCGTAAGCGCCGAATCAGATAATTGCTGTATACAACTAAACTATAAAATTTATAAGAAAAAGCTTTTACCAGATTAAAGAACTGGTAATTACTCAACTATTAAACTAAGAATCATTTTTAAACACTCAAGGGTTTCGACGTCCCGACCAAAAACATGTAAAAAAGGGGCAATGTTTGAAAAATAAAAGTATCGAGGCTTTTTTTACTAATCGTGTTTTCAAGTTTACCAGTTTGAAGGATATATGTTGAAGTTTAATGTATATGAATATCAGGCATGTAGTTGTTTTCAATATTGAGATCTAGACGCCTGAATACTAACAACTTTGGCACTTGTGGCCTCTTAAGTACGTTTACATTAGTCTACGTGTGCATGTACAAATGTTATGCTTATGACATACTAGCTCCTGCCAGCGACTTTGTTTGCGTGAAATAATGATAATGATTGATTCGTAAGTAACAAACTATGGATGGAATCGTCCGAAATATTTTTTATTATTATTGATAAAAACCATCCCATAGTAAGTAAGGACATAGGGCCCGGGCCCCAAAATATTTCCTTACTAAAGCGGTTTACGCAGCGGCTTACGTAAGCGAACAACTCGCGAACGCGAAGCGGCGCAGCGCGGCGGCGCAAGGCATTCGCGTTTGCAACGAGATCGCCCACGTAGGACACTTTTATAGGTATCAAAGGATTGATTCACTCACGCCGCGCCGCTTCGCTTCGCGTTCGTTCGCTTACGTAAGTCGCTGCGTTAGCGGTTTAAGCATAAAAAGGTTATAGACAGATACTTTCACATTACTATTAGTGAGGATTCGTCATTATATCTAAAATTATTTTTTACAAACGTACCTACAAAATATTATTTGTTTTTTTTTGCTATCTTCCGATCAACAAAAATAATAATAATTTGACATTCCATAAATGTTCCATTTAATTTAATTTTTAGGGGGGGGGGGGGGCGCTAGTATGCTTATATATAAAAAAAAACAATTGTAAATAAAAAAAAGAATTGTTTTTCTTTTGATCGATCCTATGTCATTTCTCTGACGAGAAATTCAAATTACAAGTAACGTATAGTTTGTAAAATTCCATATTTGATTGCCTTAAAGGAAACTTTTCGACATTTTTAGTGTCCGGGTGTTGACAATTTCTCCGTTCTCATTTGTTTACGTGTCCAGTTCAGTGAGCGGCACATCAAAGGGTCAGCAGATGATTTCCATTATGTCTGTCCCTTCGGGTCAGGACACTATAAATATTATATTAAATATTATTATGAGACAATCTTCCACAAATTGACCTAGTCCCACGGTAAGCTCGATAAAGCTTGTAGGTTTAGACGACGATTTATATATAAAATCATCATTTAAAATCAACTTTATTTCATACATAATCGGTAAAAATTTCACTGGCAAATATTCCTTTCTTTTGTCCCTTTTCTTCCTTACCGCTTCCTCGTCGTCGATTTGTATAAGGGCGTCCGCTAGCTGGCGTAGGTGCACGGGGCGGTTGAACGCAAGCGGGTGCCACTATGATTCATGTTAAATCCTTTGCAGGCGTCCGCGCCAGTTAGCGTTGCCCGTACTATTTTTCGTAAATCCACTCACCCGCTCCGTGCAACCGCGCCAGCTAGCGGGTGCCCTAAGATTGCCTCCAAACATTTATTATTATAAATTAGTTGATAAGCCCTCTTGTGCTCAACAGTGCTGAAGCATAAAATTCAATTACCCATAGTCATAATCAACTTTATAGATTCATCAACCCTTATGTGTTTTATTACGGTAATTTAATAAATATCTTGATCATAATGGATCGTATCGTAATGACAATTGACCCCCATCGTCGCAGCTGATTGGCTGATTGATTGGCGTGGTGTAATTAACGTAGGTTGGGCAATAGCGTTGACGGAATACGAATGAATTAATGAAGTTAGGATATCGAAAAATGTACAGAATAGAGGACTTCGATACGTCGATAATTTCTTTGATCTGTTTATGTTAAATGAAAGTTTCCGTTATAAATTGATGTCTAATTTTATTGATTTTTGCTACCCGGGTAACCCGGGTCAAAGTTCTTTCCGATGTCTTGTTTTTTGGCCCCAATAAATATCGATTGTGTGATATGAAATTTAGTTTTAAGTAATTAAATTTTTGTCATGTAACATATAATCTACAGCTAGAAAGACACACAATAGCACTGGTTTTTTTATTGATAGAAAATACAAATACAAGCGTGACAGAGTGGTCAGAAACAAGACTTATTTTGACCCACCCAATAGCGTAACGCGAAGGAGGCTATTGTGTTTATCAGTCTACTAGCTTCAGGAGCCTATTGTGTTTATCAGTCTACTAGCTTCAGTAGGCTATTGTGTTTATCAGTTTACTAGCTTCAGGTGGCTATTGTGTTTATCAGTCTACTCGCTTCGGGAAACTATTGTGCTTATCAGTTTTCTAGTTTCTGCCGCGACTTCTACTGCATGGAATGATAGATATAGTTTTAACCCTTAGTCGAGTGGTGGACAAAGTATGGCCCGCGGGCCAGCTCTGGCTCGCGAATGGATTTTATTCGGCCCGCCGCCGGTCCTTTAAAATTATTAGTATATGGCATTGGCCCACCATAATAGCAAATTAAAATATTTAATGCTGCAATTCTGACCCTCTTAAAATTCATAAACTTTCTGGCCCACCGTGAAGAAAGCTTGCCCACCACTGCTTTAGTTCCTATGCCGGGCTTCAAACTATCTCTAGAGCGATTTGAATCGGTTCAGCGGTTAAAGCGTGAAGAGGTATCCGACAGAGTTACTTACACATTTATTATGTTAGTAGGGATGTATGTTTGTTCCACCTTCGATATGAGGATGTGCTAAAGCGTCACTTAAACGCGTGTGCAATCGATCCTGCACGTTGGGAGAAGCTCGTTGCGAAACGGTCATCTTGGCGGTCTACCATCTTCGAATCCACCAAGTCGTTTGAGGAAAACCGCCTCACGACATTAGACGAAACGCCAACTACGCAAGGAAAGACCAAAGCCCTCCTACGTGTATACAATACATACAACACGGACGAACAACTCTACTGCTGTGAATATGAAAGGGTGTTTAAGAGCAGGTTAGGCCTACCCAGCCACATAAGAGCTCATAAGAAGAAAACCCCTTAATTGCTTAGGTCGCCGTCATCGAAATCGATGTGGAGGACTATATTATGTTTGTTTCGTTATGGTGCTCAAGGGACCAAACGCGTGGGCTTACCATTTAACACAAATAGCTGTCAAACAGATCTACAGGGCAAAAATAGCCCCTCAATCATTCGCAACACCCAAAATAACCCACAATAACACAAGTATCTCGTACTTTAATTACATCTGAAACACAATTAGACCGCAAACTGATTCCAAGAAACCCAATTTTGTTTCAAGACAAAGCATTTCAGAGAAATAAAAAAGCGTCACGTGCAAACTGGGGACATTAGTGTCCTGTCCTTTTCTGGCACCAAGCAATTACATGTTTCCCTCTCGTGTCCTTCCAAAGATTCTGGAACGTTCGCGAAGTTTCGAGAAAGTTTTCCTTTTTACTGTGATCGTGAGCGAGTGGTGTGCTCCGATATTTGAAGGCTTCCGGGACATTTCTAAATTAAGTGAATATTTAAGTTAAAATAAAATAAATGTGTACACAAATCGACGGTTGATATTCTTTATTCACTTGAATTAAAGTGAATTTCAATTATTATTTTTTCTATTGAATTGATCTGATATTATACAAGGTATAACAAAAATAGTGGTGATTCGTTTGATTAATGGCATTCGGTGTCGAGTTGTGGTAAGGAAATAGTAGAAGAAACATTTTTGTGACGCGAAAAAACAATTTTTATTTGTATGGGACTGGTCGTCCAAGTCCCAACCTTCCATACAAAGACCAATTTTTTTCGCATGAAAATGTATTTCTTCTACTTTTTGTAGTCAGAACCCGATACCGAATAATTTGCAAACCTAGCGAAATAACGGTATTTTTTCTATGAAATTCCATTTCGGGAGAAAACGTTTTTCACTAACTAAATCACTTTGATTTTGATGTCGATCGCTTCAGCATAATATACTTATACTAGATTTATAGGTTTTATTTCGCTTTTTTATTAAAAATTATAGTATCGTTACACCTTGTATAAATACGATTACATACTATCATATCAAAAACCGATGTTTTTGAAGTAGTTTAATGTTCCGATACTTTTGTAGTCTATTACATTTTCTTGAAATATAATATTATTATTTCATTTTATATTCTATTTTAATTTATTTAGTTTTAAATTTATGACTGGTTGCTTTTACTTGTGTGTTTGAAATTATTATGTACTTAAATTAACGTGTTTTTTTATTGTACGAGTACCCCTAGTGTACATTAATTCGATAGCGTGACGTGACGCACGCGTTTGTTACGTTTCGCTATCGAATAAATTGACATTAAGGGCACATATTACAAATACGAATAATTTCTGAAGTCATATATTTCCTAACACAAAGTGATCGCCTCTTATGTCCTTTTCTACAGTCGCCATCATATATATCGTGGCGGCGAAGGTGCTCACAAATATCTGAACACGCCTCTATTGTCAAGCCGTTAGAGTGCTGGTTCGGATATTTCTGAGCACCTCGGCGCTCCGATATATCTGATGGCGACTGTTTGTCGTTATTTAGCTGTTTCCGCTAATTTGGGAACGATAAAGCATAATGGCCACTCCTTATGTAAATACTTGAGAGATATTAATGAAATGGTAATGCTGATGGGAACAATGATTAAAGATGTATGCTAATGACTTTGTCAAAGAATACTTGTTTAAGTATTGGTGATTATTCAAGTATTGTGGAGTTAGTAATGCAATTTCGAGGATTTAGTATTTCAGTTTTTATTAAGTTGAATTAATAAATAGGTTGCACTTACAGGACCCTTTTTCAAGTTTGAGTCTATTGACACTTCAGAGTGAAAGGTCGTCTTGCCCCTAGTGTATGACGAGCATGACGTGACGTACGGTTTGCGTTAAGTCTCGTTTTATATGGGATTTTTACCATGGACCTCAGACTGCGGTTAAGGTCTGTGAGTGTGATTTAAGGCAGAATGAAAGTTGGTACGTTTTTATTTATTAGATGATGCCTATTTCGGCCATCCCGAAAAAATGTATGTATTTCAGCCATCTTGTAAAAAAACGAAAATAAACCTGACTGCACCTTTATACATATATAAACTCAAATAGAATGTGACACCCAACCCTTAAAATAAAGCCAGGACTTTACAATACCAATCTAAGTCCAAGTCCAAACGGAAATGGGCGAGATATTATCACGGAACCCTTAGTGTTATTAGGGTCGCGCATTCAGGTTATGGGATGACGAGATTCTCTCGTTTGTCGACATTATGGCGACATCGCACAGTGTTACCGGGATACAAAATTTGGTTTAGAATTAGGAAAAGGTTTTTGAGGAATTAAATCAGTTAATTAAGTAACACAAGATATATATTTTTTTAATTATAGAGTTTCTACGAGTACATGCCTTGTAGTAGGAACTTATCCACATGACATAACATGTATTCATATGATACTAATAGTAATATGAATCATATATTATATAAATATTTATGCATCAGAAATAAAAATAAGTTCTCGGCAAAAAATAATTTTTTGGTACAAGCTTTTATCGCTGACTGTATTTTTCTTTCGACAGGCAACTAATACTCATCGAGAGAATTCTAACATCCCCAAACACAAGTTTGCGTTGTTTTATCACAGAGTTCCCATGGCCACCTTTTGTCTCCACGTCATCATAATATTGCATTGTCATTTGATTTATATATGTATGAAAAATTTCAGCTCAATCAGAAATCGAGATGTGGGTCAAATATAGCTTTCAAGATTTGACCCACACTAACAAACTGACATACATAGTACACACTAACAGGGCAAGTTAAATAAAAGCTTGTAAACACTTGAATCTCGATAGATATGGATACACATACCTATCGTGATATACTTTTAAAATCATTGAGTTCCCAAATTAGAATACCAAAATAGCCTAGGAACAATGTACGTGGGTAATACTGAAAGTTTTAAAAATACAAAAAAAAATATGCAGTCTTTTTTTTTTGTTCTAACTGGTTTTGATCCCCCATATACAGTTTTCGTTAAGGCAGAATCACAGTAATTTTACGTACATATAAGTAGACAGAGTATCCTACAAGCGAAATAGAAAACTTGATCGACTTGGCAAAGATGTCCGGCATTTTATTGGTCCTCCGAACGCTCTCATTTCGGAAGCGGTGTGCATCGTCCTTCGATGCTTATAGATTATAGATCGGCAGTTGTTATAGATTGTTGGTTGTTATTGGACTATTGGGTCATCGTTTTGGGTTATTACTTATCGTTTATCGTCGATATCGCTGTGAATTTACTACGTTTTCACTTTCATAGGGAGTATTTGCAAAACGGGTAGAGTGAAGGGATAAATGATTATAGAAGCTTGATTTTACGGAAGTAGGATATAGGCGATTACGCCTATGGAATCATTTTTTATGCCCCTTGTTTGTGTTTAGGTTTTAGAAATTACATTGATTTTTGGTGGTAGATTTTACATTAAGTAAGTGCCTCGCAGAAAAATAAAACTTCGACGATGGTTTTCGTTTATATTCACTTTAAATAAACAATTATTACAAGGACATTCTTATACAAATTGTCCTACAGTAAGTCAAGAAGGCTTGTGTTGTAGGTACTCAGACAACGAATCAAATGAATGAATGATTTAATGAATTTATTGCGAATTTGGAAATTCAGGTTACAAAGTAGGTTACAAGGCAGATACAATTCTAGAAAATGAGTCACAGTCACACCGAACCCTACCTTTACAGGTGTACACAGCGTGTCCAGCCAAGTTCAAAGGAAAAGGAATTGGCGACGCAGCAACCGTGTGTATTATTAGTAATAATACACACGGTTGCTGCGTCGCCAATTCCTTTTCCTGTGTGTGTGTGTGTGTGTTAGTAATAATACACACTTTTCCTTGTAATAATTTCTAATTAATCCGTAAATTAATCCGTGTAATAATTTATTACACGAACCATTTCGAGCTACTTTCGACCCCTTGACAACTTGAAACCTATTGAACTTACACATAAAATTTGGCTCATTTACTTAAGCCCCTTAGATTATCTAGAATACAAAATTTCATAAACGTAGCTCAAACATTGATAAATTATTAACGTTTCAAAACCGGCATTTTTGTGGCTGACTGACTTATAGATCAGAAACCTAACCCACTTCCAGATGACCTAGAAACTAGAAATTTGGCATCATGGACTATTAGCTTTATATAGAGGGAAAAATCTGAAAACTGAAAATGATTGATAATTCGATGGAAAAAATATCATATATTACTAATTATTAGATTTATATAGACTCATAGATCAAAAACGTAATCCACTTCAAGATTACCTAGAACCTCAATATATGGTTTCAAGGTAGACTTTTAGGCTGTACAAAGAAAAAAATCTCAAAACAATTTTTTTTGCAACTGACCGCGCATTAGCGAGGGTCTTCTTTTGAGCTTGGGCAAAACGGCTTTCATGATGAATACTAGTAATTTCTGTACAAAAAGTTATGATATCCCAACAAAAATATAACTGTGAAATGAGAGCCAAGTCCAATATTAAGAATATGTGTCGTTGTTGACTCGCCGACAAAAAAATTGAGATCTGCCAAAGGAGCCAAGTTCTATGGTGTCTAGAAAATCCTGAAATCATAAAGGCTTTGTTTTGGCTAGTTTTTACATATAGGCTAATATATTTGTCTATGTTACTTTCTAAAATTTGGTTTGTTGGTATAAACTAGCCAAGTCTAATTCTTTATAATTTCAAGATTTTTTACACACCACAGAACTTGGCACCCATATCTTAGGTCTAAATTTTTTTGTCGGCGTCAACAACGACACATATTCTTTATATTGAACTTGGCTCTCATTTCACAGTTATGTTTTTGTTGGGATATATATTTCTAGAATTATATTAAATACAAAATAAAAATAATAATTTAATATTCAAATACTTAAATACATAGAAAACATCCATGACTCAGGAGCAAATCTGTGCTCATCACACAAATACATTTATTTGTGATCCGGTGACTAGATGAGGGAAAGCCCTTACTGGGATTCGAACCCAGGACCATCGGCTTCATAGGATCACTACCCATTAGGCCAGACCGGTCATCATCAATATCACCGATCAATAAATTGTTCTGATATTTAGATCAAGATTATATTTGTAAAATTTGACGATTTAAAAGTGCTATTTAGATATTTTCAGAAGTGACTGCATAAGTGAAGTGGCAAGATCTTAGAATGAATTATTTCGTAATATGACAATTATTTCATGATATGATCGGTTCGGTCGGCCTCATCATGAGAAAGTAAAAGTAATCTAACCTAACCTAACCATATCATCATCCAACAGCATCCTTGGTACGGTCACGTCTGAAAATATCGATACGGACCAAGTGCCAAAAATATGTATACACTATCCTAATATATGGGCCATAAGGTCGTGTATACATATTTTTGGCACTTCGATCGTGTCCATGTTTTCAGACGTGACTGTACAATGCCTCAAGGGTATATTTTAGATGTAAGCTAGTTATAGTAATCTTCTGTATTTATCCATTATGTATATTGTTATTGTAAATAAATAAGTATATTTTACCATATCATGAAGTGGTCAATTCTATAATGGCATTTCATGAGGTTATTTGGCCACGACATAAACATTTCGTCAATAAAATACAAAATTGAATGCCATTGCGATTTTATTATATCGAGGCAAATCCCACGGGTAGATAATATCTTCAATTAACATAAACAGAAGAAAATATTATTTTCTATTTTAGTACATACAAAACCTAATTCCAGTCCTTATTAGTCTTATTACCAGCCTATCTTACTTTCTCATCTTTACAATCCGGCTTACCATCTAATTTTGGAGTAACCCTATTTTTAGCATAAATGTTATTAAATATGAAGGTAATACTTAGGGTTGCCATACGTCAGGATTTCTCCTGACATGTCAGGATTTTTGATTCTTTGTCAGGATTGCGGGGAGACATAGCGAGTGTAAGGATTTTTTAGAAGGAAAGTAAGCGATTATGACTTTGATTTTGGAATAAGGGCTTTAATAGGCGCTTTTATACTATATCGCCTTTTAGTGGCAAAAAGGGGGCTTAATAAAATCAAAAAATAATAATTAAAAACTTGGAGATATGGAGGTTTAATGAAATATACCAATATTATGGGCTGTTTATTTGAAGAATTGACCGTCGATGAAATGTCAGGATTTTTAGGGTGCTGACTGGTTTTTTGTCAGGATATAAAATTTTTGACTTATACGTTTGTGTTATAAGTTTGACGCCAATTTTTGTCTGTGTATCTGTCTGTGGCATCATAGCTGTCTCAAAGGATATACTGATTTCGATGCGGGTATTTTACGTGGAAGCGAGTTTCCTTGCGATAGTTCTTAGCTATGTTTGAAGAATATCAGCTCTTCTCCAAAAATATGTAAGGCAGTTTGTTTTATAATGGTGTAAGCAGGACCGGATTTAGGGGAGGGCAACCGGGGCTACTGCCCCGGGCCTCCACAAAAGAGGGGCCCCCCACAATAGAGAATTCGGTAAATTTACCATTTTATTTGGAAAAAAATTGGGGCCAGGGGGCCTCCACTCCTTTATTGCCCGAGGCCTCCAGACCTCTAAATCCGGCAATGGGTGTAAGCATTCCCGGAAAGCTCGGCCTAATTTCACCTTCCCATACAAACGGAGTTTCAAACTACGTGTTGGATTGTAATGAAACTTTGCGCATAAAATGACATGAAGTATATCTCCTGTTTAGTTTATATAGCTCCAGTTTATAAAATTAACGAAATGTGACATTATTTGTGAAAAGGGACCTTATTGTCGGTGACGCTCACGCCGTTTTCAACGATGCTCCCATATTATAAACAACGCTACGCTACACAGTGCAGCGTAAGCACCATCGACAATAAGGCCCCTTTTCATAGATACTGTCACAAATAATGTAAACTGATTAAATAAATAAACAAAATAGAGCCAAAACAGGTTTTGTATGCAAATCCGGTGTATTTTTTTTACTATGGCATCTGAAGCTACATAAACTAATTACAGATATACCTTATCCTATTGTAAGTACAGTTTCAGAGAAATCTTGTCAGTCATTTTAAAATGAGAGCGTAACTACGTCCGTATGTAGAACCGATCTTGCTGGAGTCCCTTAAGTGCGTAGGCGGCGCGCAGTGTATGAAGGTATCGCGGCCAATATGATTTTACTATTTTAAGGATTCTTTTGTTAACTCGTACAAAAAGTATTGTATACAATAGTGATATACAACCGACCGACGACCGGTTTGGCCTAGTGGGTAGTGACCTTGCCTATGAAGCCGATGGTCCTAGGTTCAAATCCTGGTAAGGGCATTTATTCGTGTCATGAGCACGAATATTTGTTCCTGAGTCATGGGTGTTTTCTATGTATTTAAGTATTTATAAATTATATTTTATACATATATATCGTTGTTTACGTACCCACAACACAAGCCTTATTGCGCTTACTGTGGGACTTTTGTGTAATAATGTCCTATAATAATTATTTATTTTATTATTATTGATTGACACTTTCTTTAGAAAATGAAGTGTCGGATGCCTTGGACCGAACAGGGACCGTTCTAGCGTGAATAGCCAGTCTCCCATTTTATCTATATCTGGCAATTTCTCAAGAATCTCAATTACTTTAATAATCTCATTCGTCTCACAAATTAAGTGCCAAATATTTCACCCCGAATTAACCTTTGAAACGAATTGCCTTAATTAATAACCATCATCAAAATTTGGCACATCTGTAGGTAACGTATTGTATTAAATTTCGATGAGTGATGTTCAAAGTTTAATTGGTGAAGGGATAATGCAATTAATTGAGTTAGATCACCTCTCGTTTTACAGGGTTGACCAAATTTACGTTGACAATTTTTATTTTTTTATTTTTTTTATGACACGTGAGCAGATACATTTTATACGACGTCGGTGGCAACCCAGCCTGATGTTTTTTTTTTTATGATAGAGGAAGCAAACGTGCAGACGGATCACCTGATGGTAAGCGATTACCGCCGCACATGGACACCTACAACACCAAAGGGGTTGTAAGTGCGTTGCCGGCATTTAAGGTGGGAGTACGCTCTTTTCTTGAAGGTTTGAAGGTCGTATCGGTCCGGAAATACCGCAGACAACAGTTCATTCCACAGTTTCGCTGTGGGAGGCGGAAAGTTCCTGGAGAAACGCACAGTTGAGGACGGCCAACCATCTAAGTGGTGAGGATGGAAATGTTGTTGGTAAGCAGTCACCATAACCTATGGCCGCCTGCAACTCCAGAGGTGTTAGATGCGCGTTGCCGACCCTTTAAAAACTTGTACACTCCTTTTTTGAAGAACTTCATACTTGTATACCCTCGGGAAAACCTCGGTGGATAAATTGCCTGATAGTAAGCAATTACCTTCGCCCGTGGACACTCGCAACCGATCCGCTGAACCGATTTAGATGAAATTTAATATGAAGATAATTTGAGGCCCAAGGACATAAGATCAGTCATCATAATGGCCATCCCACGTAGACAAAGTCGTGGGCAGAAGTTCGTTTATCATAAATAGGTACATCAGTAACTGAAGTTCTTAAAACCCTCTTCTCCAGCACTTAATTAGATTTCTTCAGAGAATTCTATATTTATCTTAAGCCCCCCGTCACTGTCACTCAGGGGTGATTAAAATATAATTACTATAACGTACAGCAACACTTGAGGGTCCCCAGCAAGCTCGGTTCTCAATACAAACGTAGTTACGCTCTCATTGTGAAACGACTGGCTAGATTGCTCTTAAACTTTGTATATTAATATACGTATATATAGTCGTGTAATTAGTTTATGCAGCTTCAGATACTATAGTAAAAAAATATCCCTGCGATATGCCTGCGAGACAATTCGGAATGTGAACATTCGCCAACGCACAAAAGTTACAGACATCGCCAAAAGAATTGCGCAGCTGAAGTGGGAATGGGCCGGCCATATCTGTCGCAGGGATGATGACCGATGGGGCCAACGAGTACTGTTCTGAAGCCCTCGACTGGGAAGCCGAGGTGACGGAAAACCACGAGCCAGATGGTCGGACGATATCAGAAAGACGGCAGGGCCGACCTGGCATAGAACCGCCGCATACAGAACAACATGGAAATTCATGAAACAGGTATATGTTCGGCAGTGGACGCATATATGCTGAGAAGAAGAAGTAAAAAAAGCGAATTTAAGTTTTTCAAATAAATATTGTTTTGGTCTATTTGTTTGTTTTATAAACAGCACGTCATGTCATTGTATGTGCAAAGTTTCATTACAATCCAACAAGTAGTTTTAAAATGAGACGAGTTATATTCGGCCGAGCTTTTTTTTATGATATAAGAGGCAAACGAGCAGACGAATCATATGATGGTAAGCGATTACCGCCGCCCATGGACACCTGCAACACCGGAAGGGTTGTAAATGCGTTGCCGGCCTTTAAGATGGAAGTACGCTCTTTTCTTGAAGGTTTGCAGGTCGTAACGGTCCAGAAATACCGCAGACAACAGTTCATTCCACAGTTTAGCTGTGCGAGGCAGGAAGTTTCTGGAGAAACGCACAGTTGAGGACTGCCAACCATCTAAGTGGTGAGGATGGAAATGTTGTCGCGTAGGGTGATGGCGAAAAGAAGGGGCAGGGATTAATCCGAACAAATCCTCGGAGCACTCCCCGTTATACACGCAGCGCTAAGAAGTCAAGCCGATCCGAAATACGCTGGCAGTCGACAATTCGAGTCGCTCTTCGTTGGATGCAGTTTAGAGGGAGAAGCTGGTACTGCCCCTGATGAGAACAGTATTCCATGTGTGGGCTTGCCGAGGACTCTTAAGAGACACGCGAACCTAGTCGCTGCCATAGAATCTGTCTTTTTTTTTAATACTACGTCGGTAGCAAACAAGCATACAGTTCGCCTGATGGTAAACAGTCTCCGTAGACTATGTACGCCTGCAACTCCAGAGGAGTTACATGCGCGTTGCCGACCCTAACACTCCGCACCCTCGTTGAGTTCTGGCAACCTTACTCACCGTCAGAAACACAACAATATGAGTAGGATCTAGTGTTATTTGGCTGTGGTTTTCTGTAAGGTTGGTTTCTTCCGCTGTGCTGTGTACCACACAAAGCGAGATGACACACAGTGTCCAAACCTCTCTTTGGAGGTAGTTTAAGGACTTACCCGGGTCGGAATATTAAAATGACTTACCCCCACCATGCACTTCGCACGGTCCCAATATCTATGCCTGATGCCTTCTTATTGCCAGAAATTGTAATACAAACAAATGAGAGCGAGTGGAAGTTTTCTGGTTAAAGACATTTATTTACTCAAAAGAAATTTACATTTCACTTAATGAGTAGGTAGTTTACAATATTAGACACAATAAATAGTTATGACGATTCGTGAGCGTACATAGCGTAGGTATATAGTTGCAGCAGGAAAAGCAATAAAATAAAACAAGTTTTACATATAAGACGACTCAATTTTTTGTTTAATCAAAAAAATGTGTCTCATTCTCACGATTTCGGTACTGATCAAAGTTAAGCAAAACCGAGCATGTGTCTTTACCCCGTTGTTCTAATTAAAAAGTGAATATGTCAAAGTTAATGCGCTGACAGATGTGGGTTGGAACCGGGGGTGGCTAATGACAATAACACGCTTGTTACGGCCCGATTCGAACTTTAAGATCAGTCAGTGACGACACGGACTTATACATTCCATATCGTATCTAGACCTAATATTTGACGTACCATAAAGTTTGAATCGGGCCATTATTCTTGATGGGTTCAATAAATTAACTAGGTTTTTTTCAGGTGGGGTTTATGTTTATTTGCCACCAAGTTGGTGGCAACAGGTCACCGTAGCTTATGGCCGCCTGCGACTCCAGTGGTGTTATATACGCGTTGCCTACCCTTTAAAATCTGTACACTCCTTTTTTGAAGAACCCCATACTGTAGCCCCTCGGGAAAACCTCGGCAGGGAGCTCATACCACAGCTGCGGGCTAACGGTTTATATCACCTGTCACGTTCTAACAAGTATGTAAGTGCAAAAGTGACAGGTGATAAATATGTAACCATGCTTCCACCGCTGAGGTTGAAGATTTTGTTTTAAATTGTCCATTTATAAGTTGCTCGTACAGTTGCAGAATCTAGACAATCTATCAAGTCATTAAGTTTCGAATGACTTAATAGATTTTTTAGATTCAGTGTGACAAAGTCTGAGTAAAGTATTGGATAGCTAATTAACAAATGGCCTGTTTCACAATGTCTAAGGAAAGTCTTGAATAAGGTACTTGCCACTTATCTGAAGAATAAAGCCAACATTGGCATCATGGACCCGGTCCTTAAACTACGTGCACAAGAGAGGTATGGGCATTGTGAATGTCATCTCGCTTTGTGTGGTAGGGCACAGCACAGCGGATGTCATTCCAGATCTAGAGCAGAGCCCAACTGGGGAAGTACCTCCACCTTACAGAAAACAGCAGCCAAATAACACTAGACCCTACTCATAGTGTTGTGTTCCTGCCGGTGAGTAAGGTTGCCGGAGCTCAACGAGGGGAGCGAGGGTTATTAGGTTCGGCAATGCGCATGTAACTCCTCTGGAGTTGCAGGCGTACATAGGCTGCGGAGACTGCTTACCACCAGGCGGGCCCTATGCTAGTTTGCCACCGACGTAGTATAAAAAAATCATTGGCGTTTCAAATAAGCCAAACTGGTAGATAAAGTGCTAAGTTTTGTAGGAAGTTTTATCTGGCAGTTATAATAGTACATTGTACAACGAGGGGGGCAAGTGAAATTTTGGATAGACGCAGGCTGGAGGGAATTAAGGACACGAGTTTGCAATATTCTTATTTCCCCTATAACTCCCTAGGGAGTTATGCCTTTTTTCCACAACCCTATACTGCCGAGGGAACAATATAGGCCTTTGTCCTGCAGTACACCTGCATGAAATACGATTTTTTTCGAGCAAGTGTGGCGAAAATGTATTTGTTAATTAGCTATCCAATACTTGGACATTTTGAAACAGATGGCCTACCGCGAACCACGTTCGACGTGTTGCCTCTCTGTCGCACTTGTAAATTCGTACGTAAGTGTGACAGGTAGGCAACACGTCGAACGTGGTTCGCAATAGGCCTTCAGGCTCTTAGTAGCAGTATCTCATCTTGTATCGACGTAAAGGATGAGATTCGGATACTCGATACCGTTTGCAAATCAGGCAGCTCAAGACATTTCGACAGCATAGTTTCCGGACTACAGATTATTTACCTATTAGATGGGGAATAGAAAACTCATCACACGTTGAAACTCACATATAGTATGAGAGTAGAAAACCCGGCCGGACCTATGACGAGCCAATGGTACTGGGTTCGAATCCGGTAAGGGCAGGGTTTGTGTGATGAGCACAAATATTTGGGTCACGGGTGTTTTCTATATATTTCCGTATTTATAATTTATAATTATATATCGTTGTTGAGTACCCTCAACACAAGCCTTATTGAGCTTACTTTTAGGCTTAGTCAATTTAAAAAACTCGTATCACACAAATGCCTTTACCGGGATTCGAACCCAGGACCATCGGCACGTCACTGCAGCATTATACTCGTTCCAGCGAGTCGCATCACATAAAATGGGTGGGTATTCGCTATGTGCACGACTGTCATGCAACATAGCGACCGCAAGTCTAGGGGAAAACGTCAATTCACTACATGTTATAAAACTACTCCAAAACTAAAAACTACGGAACGGATTTTCATACGACTTTCATCTATCAATAGAGTGATTCTTGAGGAAGTTTTAGGTATATAATTTGTTAAGGTTTTGTATAAATTGGTTGAAATATAATGATGTTGTCGGAAAAAATCACGCTGACTAGGAGCTTTAATCAGAAACGCTGCCTAATCCGTTTCAGCTATAACAACACAATGTATGGTAGAATTGTCCCTCTTTAATGGGTCTACAAAAAAGTCCACGGTGTTGAATGTCTCGTCTGAAATCTTTTAAGGATAACTTACTTTACCCATTCTTAACTTCTAGAAAAAGATCACATAACATATGGCTTTTGAAAAGCTATTTACACGGATATAGTATTCATTAGTTATATTAAGAATTTCATACAGATTACAATGGTCCCTTACACCATACAATTTAAATGAATATTTCAGGAGTAATCGTAAATTAAAGTTTCATTTGGAGCCATACAACTTGTATGAAATATTAAAGGGAGCCATACAACTTGTATGAAATATTAAAGACGCTATCCGCAGTTAGTTCTAATTTGTACCGCCTAATGCGCTGGGATCGCTTTACTTACCCCCACCATAAACTGCCGCACCTGCACCATAAACTACAGTGCCAATAATGAACTGGGAGTTTTTATAGTATCTTATGATGCAATGAACGCTTCATAATGCGTAGTCTATTCTACCTAATCACTGATCCCAACTATCGAATTCGAACATCCGTAGCGTAAGAGCTCGTCTTGTTTTGAATTTAGAATAAGTATCGTGTTCCAGACATGTTCTATGTCAACCGTGAGCCGTGCGAATGTAAACTTTAATGCTTTGGGATAAGGTTCTTGTCAGTTGATTATAATGGGCGTTCAGTTGTCTAAACAAATAAACGAAATTTGAAACGGGACTACTTATGTGTATTAGGCGGGTGATTATCGATTAATAGTTGATCGTTAGTGGATTAATCGATTTATTTATAATGTATGTAACATGGTGATCATATGACCAGTATTATGAAAGTTTACCATTGTTAAGTATTTGATTTCATTTAATTCATAATAATAAAAAAATCTGGACAAATTGGCTACTTGACTGTTTTTTGAAAATAATGTCAAACGATCTTGATTTTCCTGAGGATCAACTGTCTATATAAGACTCATGGCATTTAAGCAACACAAAGATCAGAAATGAGAGTTAAAGTCTGACGCTCGCATTCGACGATTGAAACGCCTCTAACAACACATCATATAAGTCTGTCCTAAATGTATGGCAGATTCAAGGAAATTGCCATTTTGACCCTGAAATATTGCGTTTATGTGTTTAAACAACAATTTATTTTTCAATAAAATGTAAGGATACGAATGGTACCATTTTCTTTTCTATTTTAGAAGGAGAAAAAAAATTTTTTTTTGAGATTTCGGAGCCTTGTATTTTTTTATAATCTCAATATAATTTTATAAATTCCACTTTTTTATAATGGACGGCTCATTTTATATCCTTTAAACTAAATTTTGTTATAATATTCAACATGTGTCAAGTACCCATTTACGAGTATGCTATTTCAATCTACAAGAATTTATATAATAGTCAATATTTTAGTTAGATAAATAACATCAATTCATTTAATTGCCAAATTTACAATTTAAATGTAAAAAAATACAGAATATAAAATAAGTGTTTTTACGTTCACATGTTATCGTTGGGACCGTTAATTTTTACGTTCACATAGTATCGTTGGGATCGTTCGTTATAATTATGTAGTCATAATAACATGCGAATGTCAAAATTAAAAAGATGTCTCATATATTATACATACTTATACATATTTATTCTTAGATACTTTAGTTTTTTTTACTTTAACTGATTGAATAAGATAAATACGTTTAAGTGTGGCTAAGGAGTAAGTGTAAGTGGCCTTCATACCATAAGTAAGGAATGTTTTCTGTACTTGTCCCATTCGCAATTACCCGGTTTCTTATTTTTAATTTCATTACTAGAGTAAAATATGGTCACTGTACGCTGGCATGTATCCAAATGAGCAAAGTTTATTTCATTATTAGTCTGTATAATGTCTTAAAGTAAAACATACCCACTTTTAGTTCATGCCACACCAATTACAAGTTACAAATATTTTGTACTTTAAAATACCCTATTAAAATATGTACAAATTTAACCCTTAACACAAGTTAACTTGGTCTATATTAGCTTAAACGGGATTTCAATTCTCTTTTTTCCAGACAACACTAACTCGATATAGTCCAAAGAAAGATCAAACGCAATTAACACGTTCGCTGCGATATAAGGCTTAAATGCCCTATGCATGTACTCCCACTCCGTGCGGAGGCGAAAAACGGTGAACTTCCCGTGGTGCGGGGGGGTGTATAATGAGAATTTCTATATGTACAAAAGAGACAAGTATAGGTTTGAGTTTAGGACTTTAAGGGCTACTAAATAAAGCATTAAAACTGTGGTAAGGTTTTTCGGCCTGATAACGCACTGATTAATATTTTTTTCGATTCCTTGCGGGTAATAGGCCGTAAGGCCCGACATAGATCACAAGGTCTCTCCACCCCTTCCCGCACTGTTGTAGGTGATAGAATAGTTTACTTCCGATTAGTGTTGTGACATCATTAGCGGGAATAGACGTAAATACGATAGTGCACTAGCTCTGTTTTATTTTGACAAAACAATAATAGTTCTATGTTCGCTCAAACAGTTGTTGGGTCTTACAAATTGGATTAAATTAAAATGTATTTCAATTAGTTACATTGGCACTTACGCAACTATGACATAAGTGCATATACATAATTAGTATTGTATGAAATATTTATTTAATAATATCATGAGTAATTTTCATGCAGTTATATGATAATATTATGTATCTATTTATATACAGAACTAGCTTCTACCCAGGTTTCAAAATCGGTCCAGCGGTTTAGGCGTAAAGAGATAACATACAGACAGATAGGTAGTTACTTTCGTATTTATAATATTAGTATGGCAATAGATCCCGCAATGTAAATCTAGTTCCCGCAAAACAAGCCTTACAGTTAATTGGTGGGTAAGGCAAGAATTATTAGTGAAAAAATAATGCCATATTAATAATATATATTATTTACTTTCAGATGGTCAAAATGAGGTAGTCTTAAAGAAAAAACACAACTTCGAAAAGAAAGGTGAGAAGAGGAGAATTTGTGCCGGCTGCTACCAAAAGCTGCGTGGTACACTCAACAGCCGAGAAGCAAATAGAAAAGTAAAGAAAATAAAATCTTTCTGCGTAGAATGTAAGAAAGGATACTGCTTGTCATGTTTCTATAAAACTCACATGTAATTAATTAATTTTTCACATATAATGTGAAAAATAATACTGGCTGTCTATTTTTTTTGATTCTTTAATAAATGATATAAAAAGGATATGTCGATAACTTATTTCCCATCACTAATACTTCCTAAAATAAACCTATTATTCAGTGCGTCATCGGGTTACAAGGCCTTACATGTATTTTTGTATATATCTCTCAAGTAAATAGTAGGAACCCGGGGCGAAGCAAGTACTGTAACCACCAACTCGTCGACTATCGATATTGATAGGGATGTGTCCACATTTTTCCATTTTTGTATAATTATAGTCATTTATATGAGTCGATACCTTACTAGGTCAATGAGCCCCATATCGCCGCGGCGTAAACATTGAGTATCAGGCCAATCGGCCATTTAACGCACCATATAAAAAAACGTCAGTTTTAGTTCCGCAGCGAACGTGTTAAACAAAGCAAGCAATTAAGCACTTTCTGCTATTTTTGACAAGGTTCAAGATCAAATGACTAAAATAAGTGACGAGGGGCGAAACTGATTGCGACCACACAAACGGTGATTCAGGGCTTTCGTGTTAGCTGTTATTACTGTCGCCGCTTAGTTCAGGCAAACCAGAGTGCCTACCGCACATTTTGAAAATCGAATTATCTACTTTTCTTTCTAATTCGAGCGATAGAGAGGCAGATAACAAGATTTTTTATGATCACGGTAGGCTCTCAGTATAAGAGAGAGAGAGAGAGAGAGAGAGAGAGAGAGAGAGAGAGAGAGGTATTACTATTATTTTAGCTTCTCGTAGATGACCACTGACAAGAATATTTCCAACGGTCGTGCGCTGTCCTCGTTATAGCGAAGAGAATTTGAAATAGATATGGATTGTCAAAGAAAACTTTGTAGCCACGGTAAATTTATTGCCATCTTTCGACACATAATTAAAACTTTTAGAATGCCAATTGGCTTTAATCTTTATTCTTTCACTGATATGTGTTAAATTTGTTAAATATCAAAAAGTATATCTATATCTTTACCGGGCATCAGCTAAAGGTTGTGACGCCATCGCTCGAAACAATGCCGCCAATATCGTTGGCCCTTGATCTATTAGATGACGCCACTTTCTGATATTTAACAAATTTAACACATATCAATGAAAGAATAAAGATCAAAGTCAATTGGCTTTCTAAAAGTTTTTAATCATCAATTTATTGTGGCCACAAAATTCTTCCGCAATCCACCTCTTTTTCAAATTCTCTTTGATTACAGGTAGTATGAGTATTCTGAGATGATTTTTCGCCTCGGTTCCTAATCTAATAAACAAAAGCCTTTGTTTCTTTTATGCGGAACCTTCTTCGGCGTGTACCAAAGTAACAATGTTGCTTAATCAATTTTTGTCAAAAAAATATTTTTGTTAAGTAAAAGCTTTTATCGCTGACTGTACTTTTCTTTCCACAGGCAACTAAGACCCATCGAGACAATTCTATAAACCCCAAATACAATTAAGTTGCGTTGCTTTATTACAGCGTTCCTATGGCTAACTCCTGTGTCCATCATCAGATTAGCTTAATGATACCATAATATTGCATTGTCATGCGACTTACATATGTATGCAAATTTTCAGCTTCATCGGAAGCCGGAAAGTGGGTCAAAATTATCTTACATACATTAGTTACATGGCAAGTTAATATAAAGCAGTGTTGGCCGAACGTTAATGGCGATTAACCATTATAAATTGAACCGTAACCATACCGGACGGTGACAGTTATATGGTTTAATTTATGATGGTTAATGGACAATAAATTAATTGCATTAACGTTTCGGCCAACACTGATACAAAGCTTGTAAAACCAAACTATCGTGATAGTAATAAGGTTCAAATTTATGTGACAGCTCATTCTGAAGTAAAGAGTTTGGGTAATGTAGGACGATCGGTCGGTAGTGGTCTGTCAGGTAAGAGAATAAGCTGTTACATAAATTTGACCCATATTAATAGAACAGTAAAATTGCTTTTTAAACGAGTTTGTTCCCGTTCAGTCAGTAGCAGTAGCATTGTTATTGCTGCATAAAAGAAACAATACCTTTGGTTAAACCGATTCGTAGTAAAAGCTTTTTGCTTAATGGGAGAGTGAGACGCAATGTATTGGACCAAGAAATTGGACAGGTGGACACCCTTAGCGATTATCATTTATGTTTATCTGTCATTTTAACTTATTTAGCTATTTGTAAGAAAGGGATAACACATCAGCTGAGGATACAATCGGTAAAAAACTCTGAGATTATAGAGGGAGATAGATTTCTACCGTTTTTTTTGGGAAATCGACTCACGATCGTTCAATTAGCAATCGGAGTGAATCGTTTGGAGAGCTGCCAATTATATGGTTGCACGAAAGTGTCAGTTAAAACGAGGGTTCCGTTCTTTTTAGTATTTGTAAATAAATAAATAAATTAGAGTCGGACCCGGGTATGTCCTTAAACTACGTCCAAAAGAGAGGTATGGGCAATGTGAATGTCATCTCGCCTTGTGTGGTAGGGCACAGCACAGCAGATGTCATTCCAGATCTAGAGCAGAGCCCAACTGGGGAAGTGCCTCCACCTTACAGAAAACCGCAGCCAAATAACACTTGACCCTACTCATAGTGTTGTGTTCCTGCCGGTGAGTAAGGTTGCCAGAGCTCAACGAGGGGGGTGGGGTTAGGGTCGGCAACGCGCATGTAACTCCTCTGGAGTTGCACGTGTACATAGGCTACGGAGACTGCTTACCATCAGGCAGGCCGTATGCTTGTTTGCCACCGACGTAGTATAAAAAAAAAAGAGTCCGCAGCAAGATCGAATTTCACCTTCCCATACAAATGGAGTTTCGTTTCATTTTAAAACTACGTGTCGGATTGTAATGAAACTTTATATAGCTCCAGCTTACAAAACAAACGAAATAGAGCAAACATAAGTTATGTATGAAAAACTTATATTCTCTGTATTTTTTTAACTATGTTTTCTGAAGCTACATAAACTAATTAGTCTAATTACAGGCATAAATATACCTTATCCTAGTTCAAAGTTTCAGAGCAATCTAGCTAGTCTTTATGAAATTAGGGGTGTAACTACGTTGATATGGAGAACCGAGCTTGCTGAGGACACTTAATACCTCCAATGTAATTTAGCTGTGTGTATTTCTCCGTGTGGTGTCCGGCTTAAGAATAGCACCAAACCTAAAAGAACGAGGGTGTCGTAAGGGGCGACTAAGTTCACGAAGGAAGCCGTCATCTTACGCTTCGTCACTGGGGAGATAAGCCTCTAGGCATTGGGTTGCAACTTATCTAGGAGAAGGAAAACTCCAAAATCAATCCCGGGACGGAGTCCCTGTTAGGCGTGAGTAGGGTCCAACCTAAAATGTGCGGTAGACTTTTGCAGCCAACCTGGCTCCACATGTATTGGCTTGCCTTTCCTGTGGGTCCGGCCAGTGAGGTTGAGAGGGTGGCGCAGGTGCTGGGCATCCCTGCGTTTTCCTTAACTCTGTCCCAGGCGGTGTAAAGTCTCTGGACATTGCACTATAGATCGTCTGAAATAGACGCTAAGGCCAGTAGTTAATTTAGCTGACAATTTCGCTCACAAAGGAAACAGTTACACAGATTTCAAAAGTAATTCTCAATCTCAATTTACAGATCACTCATGCAAATGAAAGAGCCGACCCAATTACAAAGTCTTTCGACTAAAATACTCAAATGACAATTAAATCCGACGTTTCTCGACATTACTCGGGTTAGCCAGCTCATCATAGCAGGGTTAAAATAATGTAAAAGTTAACGGAAGTTTTAATGCACGTCGCGAGTAAAATTTAGTTTTGGAAAACAGTATTTTGACTACGCTTCTTCTTTGGGTGCCATCTGCTATCGCAGTTCCGCAATCATTATAGCAATCTGTGCCTTCAACAGCATAGCTCTGAAAATTGGTGTGCTTTTTAGGAACCATTGACGATATTCTTAAGGTCTTCGCACACTATACCAATTCCACACCAACTCAACTCACTTTTGGTTCACCTTAGTGGACGACGAGTGGACGACGCGTAGACCACCCGACAGTTACCTAAATTTTAAACATTGTACTATAGGACATACAAGATAAGGCTTTAATTTCAATATTTAATTTTGAGTGGAGTGGCTGTTGAGTTGTAACAATGTGCTAAGACCTTTATTCCTCCGAAACTTCTTTTCCATTGTATTATAAATTGTAATAACTCGTACTTTTGACTTCGTTATGTGGCCTAGATATTCAAACTTTCTGCTTTTTATTGTGTTTGCGATCTCCACACATTCATCCGTCCAATGCAGAACTTAATCTTTAAAGTAACTACTGTTAAAATCGCATACAAATTTCCGCATGAATTAAAACAAAAATATTACTTTGCAAATCCGCGAAAAGATAACGTGTTAGTCAATCAGTGCCAACCCGTTATTACTTACTATTTTTACATACAATTAATGATCCCACCCTCCTACCGCCAAAAAAAAACGCAAATAAATACAACAACCCACCACCAACACACACACAACAAGATGGGAATCGGTCTCAGACCGGTTAGCAGTGATTGACTAGCACGGTATCTGTTCGCGGATTAGCAAAGTAATACTTTTTATTTTAATTAGTATAGATGTAGAAGGTGTATGGATTGTGTGAGAGATAACATGAAACGAACGCGAGTGAATGATAAGATGACGGGAGACAGAAAGATATGGAAGAAAAGACATGCTGCGCCGACCCCAAATGAATGAGATAAGGGCAAGCGAATGATGATGATGATGATGATGATGAAATTTCCGCATAGTAACGCCTGATTATATTCTATTCATTTCTTTATGGTCAAGACCATGTCATTTTCAGTCAAAATAAAAATACTGCTTTCGATAACAGCACCGTGCCAAGCTACGAAAGTACGTCCAAGATTAATGTCCTGTTCCTTGGTGCTGCAAGTTTGACAGTTGTTAAGGTTTTAAACAGAAATTAAGAACTGTGTCTGTATTTATGTGGAGAAACGAGATAGCGAAAAGTTCTATGCTCAGTCTTGAGTTCTTTAGTATGACCGAATGAATAAGTAAGTCGATTTGCAGTTGTGAGAAAAAGTTCTAGTTTAAAATGGTACACAGGGTGGGCAAAGAGTTCTTTAAAAGTTTTAATGGCATATTTTGAAATTGACCATTCATTATGCGTGTGGTAGCCAAAAATCGTAGGTTAGAATCTCGGTTGTGCTGTTTTGAGCAGAAAAAAACGGTCTCGAAAAAAATACTGAACGTTGACAAAATAATCGGCCGAGAGCATGTCGCGCCATACTCAGTGTAGGGTTTCGTAGTTACCATTCTGTCAAAATAGGCCTAACTGGGGCCTATTTTGACAGATTAGTAAGTATTATGTACATTACAAGCATAAGGGCTTTGCGGCGCTTTGTACGTCTTTTAAGATGAGATTTTTTGCAATAACTCAAAAACGACTGGACCGTTGTTTGCTATAGTTTTCATTGAAAGTATTTATTAAGCTTTTGTTTCACAATTTTTTTCATAATTTTTGGGACCATGGTTCAAAAGGTAGAGAGGAAAGGGACACATATATTTTTTCTTTCCAAGCGATTTTTTCCGAAAATATTAACCGGAGACCCTTATTCGCTTTGAAAGACCTATCTAACGATGCCCCACACTGTTGGGTCACAGCAAACAAATAAAAACAAAACATTTATTATAGTAGTACCTTAAAAAAAATATTACAGTTTTTATTTGACGACCGGTTTGGCCTAGTGGGTAGTGACCCTGCCGACGAAGCTGATGGTCCCGGGTTCAAATCCTGGTAAGGGCATGTATTTGTGTGATGAGCATGGATATTTGTTCCTGAGTCATGGGTGTTTTCTATGTATTTAAGTATTTATATATTATATATATCGTTGTCTAAGTACCCTCAACACAAGCCTTATTGAGCTTACTGTGGGACTTAGTCAATTTGTGTAATAATGTCCTATAATATTTATTATTATTATTTATTATTATTATTTATTTAACCGGTCTATTGCCTCTCTCTCCCTCCGAAGCATTATTATTCCCATCTGATTGTGGGGCCTGCTTTACCATCAGGCGAATCGTCTCTTCGTTTGCCTCCTATCATAGAATAGAAATAGTTTGAAACATTTCCTACTAACTCTACAGGAATAAACGCTTTTAACTCCGACAAAAGCTACATTTGTTCAAAAATCGAATCTAACCCGAGTGTACTATTTGAAATAGTTCTCCGGCAATAACTTATCCATTATCAGCTTTATGGGCCGGTAATAAAACGGTTTCTTCAACGGCTTTGATAAATCATAGTGGCGCCATTTTGAACGTTTTTATCGATGTTTTTACTCCGCCGTTTAAGTTTTTCTTTGTTACCTGTTGGGGCACTGGACAAAGGTTTTTAAAGAGAGTGTTAAACCTGACCTTACTTTTAAAGATGAATATATTGATCATAATTTTAGCCTCTTCTGTTGAGCATAGGCCACTTCGTCACATATCCCGGTCCTGGGCTAGTCTCTCCCTGAATTGCCCCACGATCTTCCGAACGTCGTCCACCCAACGAGCCAACGGATGCCAGGCGCTTCTTTCATACGAAAGCGGCCATCAATTAGTTAACATTTTGGTCTACCTGCCATCATTCTGTCGCGCCCAATTCCATTTAAGCTTGGTGATGACGTCAGCCACGTCTTGCATCTTGGTGCGACGTCGGATCTCGACATACCTACGTTACTCGGTTTTAAAGTTGAATGTCAAGCATGATGTTATTATGGAACTCTCTGTGCTACTCGATCATACTAAACGACTTGTTGGATGAGGTATTCTTGCAATAGGGTTTTTAAGGGAAGTAACATTTTTTTTTCTTACGAAAAACTTGTCACGATTAATTACGATGAAGAAGCCTATTTGACAGACAGCTCATACTGGTAGGTTACAAGTTCTAAACACAAACACATTATCCGTCAGATATAAACCTCCTCTACACGATGGCCCTTCATACTGGCCCACAAGGATGGGCCAGCGTGTAGAGAGGGTAGTGGTGTCGGATGGCTTATAGTGCCGCGGGATGGCGATGGGATGGCCACGGCGTCGGCTTTAATGCATCAAAGGTAGTGGGCCAGCGATGGTGCGTACGCGTACACGTGAATAATTCCGTAGTGCGTGCTCTTAACCATCGTATAGCCATTTCGCTGGTCCAGCGCTGGGCCATCGTGTAGAGGAGCTTAAGCGATTTGAAAGATTAAGCACAAAATAGGAATAGCATCAACGTGAACCAAACAAAAATCTAATTCACAATCTACTTGGAGCTTATTTTAATTACTCACCAACTCCCCACCAACCAACGGACCAACATAGACTGCTAAAAGTGGTTAAGGTAGACTCCGCGGGTAGCAAGATAGCACTCATATTTTAATCTGACGCGCTCGAGAAACTACAAAAATCCCCTCTTACGTTCCCCTGCCATATAGACAGAGGTCGATAGACTATGAGAACGATCGAAAATTTTATCGACATCATCAATATCGAGTGTGTTACATCCCTTGCATTTGCCTGGTGCATCGCATTGGAAACTATTTCCCTTGTTATTGGCGAAGTTGGGAACGTTCAGTCTTAACTTACAACTTTCGTACATTTAAACGTTACAGTTTTGCAATAGGATTGTTTGTTAATTTGTTTTCTAGTTTAGTTTCCGTTGGATACTTTGAATAATTCTTGTTGTATGTGAAATTACTGCGTATATCGTTACAAACAAGGTTGGTGTTTTTTTTTTTTTGCAAATGAAGATTTTTGAATAATATACTGAGAGGCAGAGAACTATGTAATTTAAAAAAAAAAAATATGAAGCAGAAATGTCTGCGAGCGTTACTACAAACTTAAAATTAAAGGAAAAATGTACACCTCCGGCAGGACTCGAACCTGCGACGATTGTAACACCGATCCAATCGCTTCTGCTAACTGAACCGCGGAGGTCTACCAGCCAGAGAATAGGGTTGTTTCCATATACAAATCTTAGGGCAGAATTGTATCCCAATAAATTCTTTTGGATTATAAGAACATGTTAAACTACTTTTAGGGGACCTGTAATGACCATATTTTTGTAAATATTGAATTTAAAATATCTTTTGGCACACGTCACGTGACCAAACTCGAAACGTCTTTGAAGATTCTGATGACGTCACAACTCTCGAATTGACACTGTTGACAGTTAGGCAATAAACAAGAAATGACAAATGTCAGTTGACAGTTCGTATCTTCTACGTGTGTATGTAGTTATGTGTCAAACCGTAAACTGTGACGTCACACAATTTTCAAAGAGCGTTTTGGGCGCAAAAGCATCTGTCAAAATATATTTTGTTAATTTAACATATTTAAAGCCGTTTTTAGTATAAAAGTTGAATTTTAGGGCAACTTCCAGTTAATATAGAACGTAATACAAGCGTTTCAAAAAATTGGAAACAACCCTATTATTATTTTACGTGACATTATACTCATTTAAATGTCTTTAATACAACATTGATTTGTATTGTTGAATTTATATAAGTTTATACTCTTCTTAATATTGTTAGGATTATTTTCAACTATTTTATATCGTTACAAATGTACATAGTTTGGTTTAAACATCTTTCTCAAAATAATAACAATAATTCACTTACTTGAGAAAAGGAAACATCACATGCATAACTTAGCCATAATATTTAATCTAAGGTAGCGAGCGTAAACATTAATGCGGTTAAAACACTTAAAAAATAATTTTCGTTAAATACTCTAATAGATGAATGAAATTGTAGAAAAATAAACACTTCGGAGAATTTAACAAAAGGTATACAGTGAATCCAAGCCTTCTTGGCGCTCAATATTAATAATTGTACCTACTACCGTACAGAAAACAAACTTCCTATACAACCGAAGTTTGACAGCGATTCAGGGACGAATCATGCTGTCCCTTTCTAATGTATAGCACTATTATTTTCGACTATTTAGGGTTGTCAGAATTCAAGTCATTATCTTATCTGTGGTCGTGCACGCAAAGGGACGTCAAGTTGTGTCAATCCTAATAATTGCTCGGAGCAATGCTGAGCCGAACGTAGCCGAGAATTCCCGAAAGGATCAGTTTTGACCCCTTGATAAAACAATGATGATTGGGATAGGAAACAAATACAAAAAGAAGGTAAAGTATAACATTTTATACATTATCGGGTTAAGGGTTAAAGCTCAATTATGTAAAAAATTAAAGTCACCCTCTTTCCTTTTTAAAACCTTTCGACTAGCACTTAATCAACATTATACAATGGCCGAATAACTCCCCCCTTTTCATTCGCCAATGTCTTCATATCCGCACTCCGCTCCGGTGTGTGAGCGAAACAGCTATGCACGTATATAGCGATGTCGCGCTCGCACCAAAGACCGCCATTAATTTCTTAACGCTAAGTAATGAAGGGTGACGTTAAGCAAATTTCGTGGTTATCTGATAATCGAGTTCAACGTGACCTTGTACTGTCTCTTTTACTCTTCAAAAGCGATAAGTATCCGTGACAGGGAGGACATTATCGAAGGTCGGAGTGGAAAGCGTCGGTTTGCTATTGCGAAGGGTGTCTAAGGTGAAATAATCGGCGGTTAAATGTTATTGCGGAATCTTCACGACTATATCGCTTTCAGGTCAACCAACATATAGTTAAATTTAATATTTCATTATTGTATAATAATAGTTAGTAATTGGATATTAAAAAAAAAATTAAAGACTTTGAGGCGTCGTCCTAATACAACGCGACTACGCAATTATTGGACTCGAATATGTGTCCTAATTGACAATCGCGCGACCGATTAGGACACCTATTCGAGTTCAATATGTTTAATCGCGCGTTCGCGCGAGTAAAATTCGCATTATTAGGTTGTATTAGGATAACCCCTTACCTTATAGTCCGCAGCAAAGTTGGTTCCCCATACAAACGTAGTTACGCTCGCATTTTGAAACGACTAGCTAGGTTGCTCTGAAACTTTGTACTTACAATAGGATGAGGTATATCTATGCCTGTAATTAGTTTATGTAATTTCAGTTGAGTAAAATCCTACGGGTTCCCCGCGTCACACCGTGTACCGTGCGTGTGAATTCTAAATTAAATATTAATAGAAAATTTATTTTATTTTATCAAAGTGTTTGGCTCACCCGGTGAAGAAGCGTTAAGAGGCCACAAGTGCCAAAGTTGTTAGTATTCAGGCGTCTAGATCTCAATATTGAAAACAACTACATGCCTGATATTCATATACATTAAACTTCAACATATATCCTTCAAACTGGTAAACTTGAAAACACGATTAGTAAAAAAAGCCTCGATACTTTTATTTTTCAAACATTGCCCCTTTTTTACATGTTTTTGGTCGGGACGTCGAAACCCTTGAGTGTTTAAAAATGATTCTTAGTTTAATAGTTGAGTAATTACCAGTTCTTTAATCTGGTAAAAGCTTTTTCTTATAAATTTTATAGTTTAGTTGTATACAGCAATTATCTGATTCGGCGCTTACGCCATGTAGTTTGAGGCACCCGCCTACTGTCGCCTTCTCATGTTTTGCGTGTTCTGGCAATTAGATCTATCTCGCTTTCTATTTTTAGAACAGACTGCGCCAAACTCATTGCGCGACGGACGTGTGTCAAATTTTCGCTGATCATTAATTATTGCGTTTGTAAATACATAGAAAAATTGTTAAGCTAGTTGTAAATATTTTCGTTATTTGTGTTTTGTGTGGTACATAATTAAACACATTTAGGTACATAATAACATTAAGTACTTTCTATATAAATTTGACCGTAACATACGGCTGCCGATTCGGCGAACAAGAGCGCATCGAACAGAATGGAGTCGCTGTTATTTATGCAAAATAGAGATGATGGGTAATGTTAATTATTACGTTCTATCTATATTAAAGTTTTAAATTACGTAAAATAAGAGTGAGTACTAGTTTACAAACTTTATTTTATATTGTTTTATCTTACAGAAAAACTTCCAATACTTCACCTAACGAGTGGCGGGCAGAGACGCCGCCATTATTTTGGAATTTAGATAACGTATTTGGCTTAAAACACCTTATAAATTATTTCACCTAACTATTTTTTATAAATACTAAGATGCAGAGGTACAGAGCAAGTAATTCCAGACGTAAAAGTTAGCCGCGAAGAAATGTTATCATTGAAAAATATCCAAATAAAGATAAAAATTACGGCGAAAATTGCTTAAAGCCCGATTTGCTGCAAGAAGATTTAGATAAGCTAAAATAATCTTTTCTAAAAAAATTGGATAAAACAGATGAGGAACGAGAAAAAAAAAACAGTCCTGCAAAGCAACTGTAGCAAGTAAGAGAAATTTGTTGCAAATCTACTGGAAGCAAGAACAAAAATTAAATAAATGAATGAATTATTTAAATTGTGTTTTAATTATTTCATTTTACCATTTTCTTGGCGTGATTTATATGTTTATCCATGTCAAATTTCCATTTTCTAGAAAATATAAAAATAATGAAAGAAATATCGGGGGACGCTCTTACACAATATATCATTTAACGCTTTCGCGTTTTTAACGCATATTAAATGCATACACATTATGCATATTACATATTTAGAACTGGGCATATCTGAGTCTAAACTTTATTTCGGGCAACTAGTGGCCCATAGAAAAAACCCTACCTACCTACCTATATACCTTAAAACGAGCATACATGTTACAAAAATATATATTTTAAAACTAAAAACTACAAAACACATTATGATTGCGATATTACGATTATACCATAGTTAGACTCTACGAGTTTCATTGTTCTAAAACTAAAGCGAGCGGGCGCGTTTCTCGGAATATGGTCTATGGCCCGGCCGCGCTTGCGAGTTGAGCCTCGCGGTGTATTGTAGAGGGGAGCGGGGCGCGGGGTGCGAAATCGCTCTAGCCGGCTTGCGATTGTGGACTCTTAAGAGCGTGCGACTTGCAATCCAGAGGTCGCGGGTTCAAACCCCGGCTCGTACCAATGAGTTTTTCGGAAATATCATTTGATATTTACCAGTTGCTTTTCCGTGAATCCCAACCAGGCCTAGTTTGCCCTCTGGGTTGGAAGGACAGATGGCAGTCGATTTCGTAAAAACTAGTGCCTACGCCAAATCTTGGGATTAGTTGTCAAGCGGACCCCAGACTCCCATGAGCCGTGGCAAAATGCCGGGACAACGCGAGGAAGAAGTATGGCTCACCCGGTGTTGTATGGTCCTAGCCCTAAGTATATTGTTTTGCATGGTAGATTTTATGAAAATTGTACTCTATAATAAATAGTATTTAAGTTTTGTTAATATGGGTCATGCCTGAATTGAATAAAGATAAAGATAAAAATATAAAAGTTATATATTCTTAACGATCACAAAACATGTACGAAAATGTACAGACAACAAAAGCAAGAAAAGAGGAAATCATAAAGATAAAAGATTATTTTATTTATTTTGACGACCGGTTTGGCCTAGTGGGTAGTGACCTTGCCTACGAAGCTGACTGCCTCAAATTCTGGTAAGGGCATTTATTCGTGTGATGAGCATGGATATTTGTTCCTGAGTCATGGGTGTTTTCTATGTATTTAAGTATTTATAAATGTTGGCCATAACATATAATTACGTCGGAGGGTTGCTGACCTGCAGCGAATGTGGCCGCACATTCGCTGCTAAGATTGGCTACGTCAGTCACCTGAGAGCGCACCAGCGACACTCTCAGCGGTAGAAAGCAGTTGCTGTGGCCGAAAACGGCTAGGAGACGATGATGATGATATCGTTCTCTAAGTACCCTCAACACAAGCCTTATTGAGCTTACTGTGGGACTTAGTCAATTTGTGTTATAATGTCTTATAATATTTATTTATTATATTTAATTTGTTATAAAATTCCACCTTTTCAGTCAGGCAAAGCAAATTAAAATATATACCTAGGTAGTAGGTACTGATTTAATGATATTCAACCCAGAATATTTATAACCGAAATATTCTTTTATTAAATTTATACCAGCCCAGTTCCCAATAGAGCTGATTGGTCCTTTGACAATTCCCAAATAAATTCGGTAATTGCTAGTTTGAATTTGAACAATGAACGTGTACCTCGGTAATATTGCCAAGCGGTAATGTAATTTTGTTTGGAAAATATTGGGTTTACCCAATTAATTGTTAAACTCGTTATTTTCGTGAAAATTTGATGTTCAATTGAACATAATAATATTAAAATTTTACGAGATACATGTTTGTTTTTATTTATAAATTTTTGATTGAAAACTTGTTATGAAATAAATATTCATACTTAATGAAATCGCTTTTTGAATAATTAAGAGGAAAGTATACCTCCTGATCGTTCATATAAAACGTTTTTCCACTTCTTAATATTTTCGATTCTCCATGTTTTTTTTTTTGGTACGTTATTGCAACAATGAAAAACTAGGTATAATATAGGTTTTCCTTTTATGCAAAATTTGCGAACCAAAAAAAAAATTTTTTTTCATAAAGTGAAACTTAAAGGTTGCTAGATTTATAGGTTTTCCTTTTTTTAAACAAAAAAAAAGACATTTTTCAAAAAAGCGAAACCCATAAACCTAGATTATATTATGCTGAAGCGATCGACATTAAAATCAAAGTGATTTGTTAACATTTAGTTAGTGGAAACCGTTTTCTCCCGAAATGGAATTTCATAGAAAAATTACCGTTATTTCGTGAGATTCAAAAAGCTATTCTTCCCTCTTAAGGATTCAGGTAATGGAAATGGAATGGAAAAATTGTACTCCGGTTAAAAAAAAATATATATTTTTCTTTTCTGCTCTATAATCTCTCTAACTCTATAATACTTAGTTCCAGGAATTTCATTACATGGGATTCCAATAAGGTAAAAATAAAAAGGGTTTTTTTAGTCACTTGCAATAATTTACGGAGTGAACATATAGGTCATACTGACCAACTTTTACTATGGAACCAATACCGAAATTGCGAATAAAAAATGTGTTACCCATACGAAATATCAACATTACACCAGCCAAAATATATGAAACAGCCATTTTCTTTTTAAACACAAAATGTTTCACCACACCAACGCGAGGAAAATGCCAACTGTAAAACATTACAAATCAAATTGAAATGAACGTTTGCCACACATGTGAATAAAATTCGGAGACTTCGTCGATCATTTGGACCCCCTACGAGTCGACGTATGCTTTACTGCTTGAGAAGGTCCAGAAAACGTTTTTAAGGTTCCTTTATAAAAAAAATATTCGGATTCTATTCGTACCTGTACCCGACAAAGTATCTTCTCGGCTCCCTCGGGTACAATTCCTTGGAGGTCAGGCGGAATTACCAACTCCTTGTCATGGCATGCCGAGCCTTGCGTGGGGAGTCAGACTGTCCCGAAGTTGTTTCTGGGCTCGTGCGCCTGTTTGTTCCGGACGTCCCGAGAATGGCCCTCAGACCACGACAACGCGACCTGTTGGCCGTGCCGCCGGCGCGCACCGTATCGCGCAGGAACTCGCCGCTGCCCCGCGCCCTCTCACTGCTTAATGCGCTCCTGGCATCGACGCCTGAATGCGATCTATTTGCTTGGCGATGGGCGGCAGTGTATAGTGAATGCTTGAGATTCTGTGAGGCGATGGATGATAGGTGCTCAACTGTCCCAATTTAATTTGTTAATGTGCCATTATTGTTTTATAATTGTTAATACTTATAATTATTATTGCTGTTAGTTTAAGTTTCGTGACGCATTGGTTCAACTGTAATGTCATGTAAACATTTTTATCAATAAAATAAAAATAAAATGCAACTTTTTATTATGTAAGTTTTTCAAGTACAAAGAGAGCCATTACAAGCTAGCGTGGTGAAAAAATATTTACAAACATGGTTTTTGAAGTATAAAATGGTGTAGGCTTCAACTTTTGTGCTACTCGAATCGCAGCATTTTACAAGTAAAATGGCGCGGAAGGAAGTATTCATCACACAAATAATTGCTCTTACCGGAGTTCGAACCCCAGACCATCGGCTTCACAGGCAAGTTAGTTTTCCTAATCTTATTGCAGCATTTTACAATAAAATGGCGCTTAAGCGTGGTGACATCGTCCTTATAAACGCTTCAAAATGCGGTGTCTGTATAGTCTACTTCGGTATTATTTACGGCGCGCTCCCCTCGCTCGTAACTAAAATTAAAATGATTAGGCATCATCAAATACCTACCGGCGGACATTAACGGCTTATGTTAACGACCGGTGCTTTCTGTACCCCTACTATGAGTTTACATGAGTGCACAGAGCGGCTTAACTTCACACTTTAACTGTCCCTCGCTTTCACTACTGACATGAATCGATAGGTACGTGCATTACAGGCAATGCACAAATGTATATAGCTATCTATTTCTGACATCACATAGGCGTGACAGAGCTAGTTTGACATGCATTAAATATAACAAAGGCGAACTTATCCCTTAATCAGGATCTCTTCCATAAAATAATTTAAATGTGGCAGATAGTTTTGGTGAGTTTTTTCATCCGCTATTATTAATACTGAAAGTATTGATTATGTTGATGCGAGATGCAGTGAGTTTCAATAATAGTCGCTAGCAACTACGGATGTAAACTCATAAACACAAAGATAGTTTATTTTTCAAGTAGGCATATTACAATGCGCTTATGAACGTCAAATAAAGCTACACCGGCTCTAACCCTACACCTCTGACCCAAGAAGATTTAAAACCAATCTTTTCAAAAGATTACATCTTATAACTAACATGCATTACATAATAAAATACAATTTAAATTAAAATGGAATTTTAAAAAATCTTAAAATAACATACAGTAGGTAACGTACAGTAGGTTCTTATACTTCTTATAGACATTTGATGCACTAGATTGCTAATGCATTATCATTACCAAACATCCCTATCCATGATATAATCGCTTATTTTATAGTTTTTAACTTAGAGTTACGGCCTGATTCGAAGAATGATGAAGACACGTTTAAGATCTTTAAAAGATCGATAACTAAACGATATCTCAAAATTGACGTTTATTTCGATTCCGCAGTGATGTCAGTAAGATCTATCTACGATATTTCTACCGTCAAAGTGACATTGGTTGCCCGAATCGAGCTGCTTCTGTCAAGTATACGACATACAAACGATATCTAAATAAGAACTTATCTAAACCAGAACCTATCGTTAGCGTATCTCGCGCTAAGCTCGGTTACATTTCATGGTAGGGGTACCGCTGAATTTAGCGCTTTGCGCTGGGCGTTATTCTATTACGAACGGTTTTGGAATGTTTGCAGAATGCTCAAGTTATTTTAATTGCTGCTTATGTTTTTACCTTTTATGCTGAGAGGACATGCTGAATGTGGTTTTGGCGATAAATTAAACGGATATTATTAGCTTTTATTTGACCTGGAGCACGTTTTGTCAAGGAATTTATTCGTATGCATTGCAGCTGCCAATTCAAAGCGAATCTTATGAGAAATATCACTAGTGGTTCCGTGAGCTGTCGTTCTCACGATACGTTTAATAAAAAATAAGTTCAAAAACTAAAACCATGGCCATGTCATAATAGGCTATAAATCCTAATGGCGCTTAAGTTCTTTGTGCCAATTCCAGCTATTTAAAACGTTTTGCAAAAAACGAAACAACACAAAAATTATGTCTAACTATCGAACCTGCTTACAAAAGTTTAAGAGGTAGGTAAACGGTAATTACAATCATACGGCTTATTATTGGTCGGGGGACAGCTGTGTTGTCGATATATGATGGTACCTAAATAGTATTGTTGTTTTAGTTTAGTTGGTGGAGCGCATCGCCAATAAACTGTTTTACAGTTTGGCGAAACTTTAATTATAGGTACTTACATGATATATATAGTGATTTGTGAAATAAATAAAAAAAAACAGACTTTTTTATAAGAGCAGACTTTAAAAGGTTAATGTTGGCTCGATAAAAAAAACACGAGAGTATGTCTAATTTTCATTTATTTTCAGTTGTACAGCACACCTATTACAGCAGTACAATTTCAGTATAAGGCCGCGGACTGGACGGGACGCGGCGCGCGTTGCATGCACCTCTGTCGTCCAAAACAGATTAATTCAAGTCTATACATTTTGATCATGCCGCTCGGAGCCGGGTGGCGCGAGCGGTGGTTCGCGCGGCACGATCAAAATGTACAGAGTTCTGTTTTGGCCGACAGCGGCGGCCTCTTGCTATACCGCCACGCTGCGCGACGCGTGCGTCCAGTTCGCGGCCTAAAATAGTCGAGGGATATGACAAGTAAAATTTTATACAACAGTTTGTTTTCTGAGAAATAGAAATGATAGAAACCCTCGCGTCACCATATATCTTTAATTTCCTTCTAATTTCCTGGCTTTCGCCTCCCCTTAACAAAATGTTGCGAGGTTTGCAACACAAGAAATAAAACATCATAAACCACCAAATGTATTGCGAGACTTATTTAAACATCTCAAACAACAGACACTTTATTTAAAAACGTTCTTATTCAGTTATATTTCATTTAGGCTTATTTTGAACGCGTCGACAATTTGTACTTCAAAGAAACCATTATTTTTAACCGCTGACGCCAAAGGGTAGAGTTTAGGAATAAACTTATAATTGGGGCTGGAAATTTGAATTATTATATGGCTTGCGGCATCGCTTATATTAAGTTTTGAACGCTCATTTCAAATCGGTTTCTTTAAGACAAAAGGAAACTTTAATGTCATAAAGTTCTGAGGAAAATATTTGAAGACATTTTTAGCATTGTTTTGTGACAAATTAGACTGTAATTTTCATTTATTACACAGATACCATGTCGGGTATTTTTTTTGTTACTTTGTTAAATATTTTTATGACTTTTTTATATTACTTCGGTGGGAAAAACGGCACAGCTTGTTATTTGTGTGTTTACTACGTTAGATAGCAGAAGGTGTCGCAGAAAGCAAATCGGGACTGGAACCTCAGGTGGCATGAGCTTTCTCTGCCAAAAATGTGGGAGGTCGTGCCGCTCACGCATCGGCCTCCACAGTCTTGGTGACCCGTTGTCTAAACAGCAATGCTTAAATCGTCTGCAATAGACGCAAAGGCCTGTGAACGTGTTGACATTAAGGGACAAATGTAGGTAAGGTCAACTGAGGAAAATTTTACCGTTATTGCTCAAATACGATTGATCGGAATGCTCTTTATATTAAGTTGTATTTTCTCAAACTTGCAATGAAATCTTGACTGACTTACTACATATTAGGTCCGGAAATACTACGTATCTGGTGCGATGACTAAAGATGATATTTTAAGGAATTTCATACAGCCTTACACAACTAGACTGTAAAGCAATCTTCTTTTGTTTTTAAACATCAAATTGTGACACAATCTTGGCGTTCTACCATCAAATAGTAGTAGATGCGTTATTTGTTTTTGGCTGTGTACACCTACGAATAAAATAAAATAGACTACATTTTTTTTATCATTGCATATTTGAGAAAAGCACTAATCCATCTCGGCGAGAAACTGGGTTGCCGGCCGCGTATCCCTATATTCCCTATCCTCCTCGGCCGTAGTATATATGTACTCTGCCTGCAACCCTTGGTTTCCCGGCCTCTATAGTTATTACTATAGAGGCCGTCATATACTACTAGTAGATGACAGGAGCTCTTGTAGTTGTTTGAGAAAATACGTCAAATAGACGCAATTATCCCATAGTTGTATTTATCCCAATCAATTTAATTATCTGAACGTAATGCGGATTTGACCTAGGCTCACCCTATTATATAATAATTCACCGTTATTACAAATTATATGATAACCGTAGACGTATCACCTTTACCACACACAAATATATTGAGCAACATATCCGGTTGTCAGATATACTTAAACTATACCATTCAGAACATTCATCGCTCCTGAGGGCCTACCGCGAATACCGAAGTTCGCAAATTGCAGGCATCTTACTCTGTCACTCTAATTACGCCTTAATTGGAGTAAAAGAGATGTCTGCAATTTACGAACTTCGATGTTCGCAGTAGGCCCTCAGGGGTGATTGTTGTTCATCAAGAAAATGTTATAAAATATTCTCACGTTTAAGAATATATTCTGTCATCATATAAAAACAAGCTTTTAAACGTCTTATTTGAGGCCACGGCTAGATATTTTTGGTTAGTTTTTTTATACAACAAACATTGTTTGATAATACCTATGTGAATTCTTTATAACTAATATTTTCTTGCTCGGTTTGTCACTTCAGAGTGCATCACTTTCTAGAGTTTTGGCTTTTGCCTAGAAGCAAATATCAAGGGTTTTATGTATTTTGTTTTGTTGAGGCGATCGTTCGTTCGTCGGTAACACACAAGGCATTGCAAGACAAGGCATTGTTTGCGGGCTACGGATTATGCCCCGTGAACCTTGGCGTGAGCAAGCACTGATTAGGGCAAGCTATTTATCAAACAGAGACTATGAAGCGTACAAAGCATATGTAGTATAGAATAAACTCATATGCTCAATTTATGGAGTGTAAAGTTTTGACTTTTGTTAAAAAGCTACTAATTTCAAGGTTATTTCATATTTGGTTTTGTTGTGGCGAACACACAAGACACTTCTGTGACCGTTGGTGTGTGCAAGCATGGATTGAGGCAAACTAATAACTACTTATTAAACTGAGACTATGAAATATATAGAGCATATGAAGCATTGAAGCATAGAATAAACTCATACGATCACTTTCTAGAGTGAAATACACACTGGTCTAAAGCCTCTCGCCGAGTCTCAGAAAAAACCGGCCCAATCGGAAAAGGGCAAGACGAGACGTGTAAGCGAGTCGAGATGGAAGCAGTGTGTACACACTCGACCTGTCTCGGGATTTTTCAACGAATGTGTACAGCCGGTATAAATATTTGACTTTTGTCTAGAAGCTATTATTGTCAGGGGTTTTTCGTATTTAGTTTTGTTTTAGTGATCGCTCGCCAGCGTTGGTATTGTTGGTAAGGGTATTTTTTTTACATATTATGATAATTATTTACATATTATGATAATTTATAAATAGGTATAGAATAATTAATTAGGTACTAACATTAGGAACGTAAGTATATTAACAAATTTGTATGAGTCTTAAGTTACTCGAAATAAATGTTTTTCATTCATTAATTCATTCAAAAAGGTAAAATATTCAACAACGCTTTTATTAAACGATTAGGAAATGCTCCAAGAAGTGATATTGTATGGCGACTCGCCATTGGCGAGTCCCGGGAATTCACGGTTCCGAGACTGATGATGTACAGGAAACCAGTACCGAGAGCAAAATACATTATTTCTAAGAAGACATATCTATGTTGAGTAACTCAACTCAACTTGAGTTAGCAATTACTCGGTAGCGATGTTAAGGTATGGAAACAGTGTCTCGGTGCGCATTGTTTGCGCGCGACGGGTTAAGCCCCGTGAACCGTGACGTGTGCAAGCACTGCGCCAATCAGCAGGCTAATAACTGCTTATTAGACATACGTAGTTTCTGTGTGAGTCTATACAGATATTTATAGCTGACTATCTTGTGCCAACGACTTCGTCTGCGATATATATGATGTTGATGACAAATGAAAATCATCAAATCAAACCAAGTGGTAACAGAATCCTATACAAAATGACACTACGGGTACTGAATTCAATGACGTATTATTGTTATTAAAATACGTATTTGAATTCAGATCATTCAAATTTCGCTTTTCTTTAGTTAGAAGCCTCCACTTCTTTAACAATCTTTAACTGTAAATTGGTCCCACTTTTCTCCTCACTGTAATTCTGCCTTAACAGTTTACAAATTCGAATTTTGATGCATATTTTGGAGCAAAGTAGGAATAATCTTTGCGGTATATGTGCCATGCATACATTTCAATCTACAATTTACCACTACGTAGATAAGCCTCGGCTTGTATTTTCCTCGCGCATAGAATCGGGATGGTATTCTGTACGGATCAACGAAACCCGGTATATCGAGAGCTTAAATCCAAAGGAGCTTACTGCTATATACACAAAACCTTTAACATCCAGGAATGTTGCGCTATAAATTTGCAAAGATACTAATAGCATTTTATCCTACAATCTACGAACTACTTTATTTTTGAATAAAACTTGTGTAGGCAGCGATTTTAAATCTTAAGAAAAACTTCGGACTTTAGACTAAGTTATGACCAGTCGAGGTCAAATCTATATTTACAATTTTGCACCTTACCACTTTGTAATAAGGCAAAAAATGTAAAGATATCTTTCATCTCGACTGACCAACAGTCCTATTGGTTAATTCATATTTAATATTTTAAAATTTAAACGAATAAAGACAGCTTCTAGTTATTTCCTCGATCGCATTTCATCTTTGTTTCCATTTTATTGTTCATACACTAAAACTTCATGTATTCATCAAATATATAAAAAATGTATTTGAAATGTATACATTACAATACATTTCAAATACATTATGATTAAGACATTACTTTTAAGTTTCCCTAATAGGATTTTTTTATTAACGTATATTTACTTAGAGAGCGTTTTTTGCTGTCATTTCCATCGAGGGCCATAAAATTTTCTTACTTGTAGTTTCATATAATTAAGATAAGATAAGATATATATATAGTCGTACGGCGTTATTGTTTTAATCTGTCATTTTGATTTATGCATTTGCAAAAATTGGATAAACCATTTTACTAACTGAGGCTTGTAAAGTTCTATGTATAAGGGGGTACATATTTCTTCCGTCTTCAACGTTTTTTATGCTTGTTCCAGATATGACCTTGTGTAGTGCAGTGTTCAGTGGTAGTGCGATGTCACCATGAAGTTGTGGAAGAGCCTGAAGATCTCCATCGGCAGCCGGGCTGACCCCAAGGCGTTTAGCCAGGGTTTGCCGCAGTGGGGCCAGGGGTATGAGCTGGATGGTAAGTTTTTGCTCTATCGTAAACTAAATGCGGCTTCCCGTGGCTAAATATACTTTATGCAGCCATAAAGTTCATTCTGATGTGGAATGCCACATATTAAATGGGTACTAAGCCTAGCGGCCCGCAACATTGATGGTGTAGAAATCTCCATACTGATTCGCAATATGCGCATGTTGCGCAAGTATTTCCTTGACAAACTTTCATCTTCATCAACTTAATGATTCACACTTGGTATAATTATGTATGTATTAATATATGTATGTTTATTTGTATTAAGTATATGTGTAAGTTTATCAATATATAGTTTATATTCATATATAGTCTCGGTTACAAATTCATTTACTTTAAAAGACACTGCACCTACTTAATCTTTCTGGTTTAACCCACTGGTTCACTGGTAGAGAATGCCTTAAGGCATTAAGTCCGCCATTTGTACCTTCATGTATTGTGCAATAAAGATTAAATAAATAAATGATCTTACAATTCGATCTTACAATATGACACTAAAAATATCTCTTCTGATAAATATAGGGCCGAGGGGACGATTGACACGAGCGTTGGTTTAGAGCACATTGCTTTGTTGATGTGAAGATGGATCGTGGGCGCAGCCACACACACACATGCATAGGTAATAGTTGCATACATATACAACATCTTCTATACATTTTTTTTAAATAACCGGCTATATTTTACTATGTGAATATATAGGTTATACTGAGTTGTGACAAATTGTACCAGTTACCATTAGTCGTACCTGGGCATGCGAGAAAAGTGCACGTCCTGGCGAGCTCCCGCTTACCGATACAGAAAGAGACAAGCTCATGTTTAACAACGAGTATGACAAAGATGAATGGAATGCGGAAATAATAAAAAATAACAGATTTCTTCGTAGTAGTATTTTTAGTGCTCCTGATAACTAAGTATGTATAACCTATCTATAGTTGTATAGTATGTATATTAACTAAAACCATTTACTTAAATCCGTTCATATTTAGGTCATACTAAGCAACTTTTAATATGTCAACCCCGAAATCGCCAAAAAAAATTGACTCGCCCATAGAAAATGTCAACGTGAGATCAGCCAAAATGTACGTAAATGTATGTAAATGTACGTAATAAAGCCAAATTTTATTTCGTGATTTCGTGGTTGGTCCCATAGTAAAAGTTAGGTACTCGGTATGACCTATAATTCATCTCCCAAAATATTGCCGATTATTTAAAAAAACCCTGTACAAATATACTTTTGAGTATGTAGTTTTCATTTTAAAACCCATTTAACTAATGAATTCATACAAAAAGATCAAAGTAAAGATACCACATTCGGTAATGACAAAAAGGGAAACTGAAACAAAAGGATTTTAACGAATCCCCCGATATCAGCATGTTTCACGTGAGCGAATAATTGAAATTCCAATTTTCGACAGGATTATAAAAAAACTGTTAATTAAGAATTCTCTAAGAGAACTGTGGCCAATTCTGCTTTTACGAATCGATAGGTTTTCGTATTGTTTTGATATGACATTGATTTGTGTCACAAGAAATGTGTCGCACGAGAAGTTTCGTACATTGACTTGCCTATTTCTATTCATCATGTTATCGCTTATTTATATTGTTGTCGCGTCATTGGCGCCAGCATCATGGGCGGGAGAGTAATATTAATACGCACGTGCGACAAAGATAGAAACAGCCGGGTCATTGTACGAAGTTCCTAGTGCTGAGCGTCCATTCTTTATCATTTCGTCAGCACCAGAGCGTAAGCCACTATCGCTGATTGCTGGGCCAAGGTCATAACAAAGATTAAAACTATATCAAAACGCTACAATATACAATACAATACTATTTATTGAACACCTCATATAGTTGACAATAATAATCTTCCTAATAATATATAATCTTCCTCCATACCGTAAAAGCAAAAGACAGAGGACGAATTTGTTTTTGTAGTAAAACCTTTTTTGTAGGTAACAAAATACAGAGAACCCGGGTATTTTGACGCGAGATATTTTCGGGAGTAAATTTCACCGTAAATTAAGAGGGAAAGGAAGTAGATACTGCCTGTTATTAAATCTTTTTCCATTTTGAAGCCCCTAATTTGGTTGTTATTTAAAAAGAGTTCTGAAGAGCAAAAATGCTTTCATAAATGAACCTTTATTTCATACATTGTTCTTGCTATAATATATTCAATGTATTTGTTTTATATAAAACTGGTTATTTTATATTAATTTTTGCGCAAAGCTACAGTTACAAAGTATATATTTTAGGCTGCTTACGCAGTTAGGAGAATCAGGCAATTGACCAATGTTGAGACAGCTCGCTTTGTCTATTATAGTTATTTTTATAGTGTAATGTCATATGGTATTCTGGTTTGGGGCAAAGCAGCTGACATACAGACTATACTTGTCTTACAAAAGAGAGCCATTCGTTTTATATATAACTTAAGAGCACGTGAATCATTGAGAGAACTTTTCAAAGAAATTAATATTTTAAATGTAGCTTTCCAATACATCTATGATAGTATTATTTATGTTGTTAAGAATCTAGACTTCTTCACTAAGAATTCTGATGTCCATAACTTGATAGTTATAACACAAGAAATAAAAATAAGCTTTCTATCAGAAAGTTTCGTGTCCGCAAAATACAAAAGTCATTCGTTGGGCAATGCATTCATATTTATAACAAGCTACCTGACGATGCTTTAAGATTACCCTTGCCAGCTCTTAAGAATTACTTAAAAAAGTCATTGATTTTGAAGGCTTATTACAGAGTCGAGGACTATTTGACAGACAAACATGCATGGTCTAAACCAGGAACTGTAAATACAAGTGGCAATTAAAATCATTGTATTATGTGTACAGTTATAGGTGACACAGCTCAGGTAATTCTCGTTTGGTGAACAGGTCGAATTATTTAGATTTTTTTGTCGACAGTTTTTGTAATTTTTCCAAAAATGGCGGAGCTAAGAGGGTTCTCTAGGTCTGCAGCCCACAGAGCCACGAGTAATAATAATAACAATGGGGCAAGGTCAATGTCTAGACGTCATATATCGTAATAAACTTGATCAGCTAATAATCTAAGGAAACCTTTGTTATATTATTAAATGAGAAATATTGTATAGGTATTTGTATTTTTGTACCTCAATCTTAATAAGCGGATTAAAATAAATTAATTATGTATAGTAATTAAACAGCATTTTCAGATAATATTTACTTTTTAGAAAAATCACAAAGTTTTGGGTTTATTTCTACTCAAACTTAAGAGGACTATACGGCCGAATTCGAACCATGGTTCGAATGATGGTGGAGATGTAACAGAAATAGGCTAAGGGGGATAAAAATATGAAAGGTTGGTACAGTCAGCATCAAAAGTAGCGGATCAAATAACGCTTCATAAGTATCTACCATTCTATAACCACTTAATAAAAACTGATGTTGTCTATAACAACTGAGACTGTAAAAGATATACTTTGGAACCTGAATTTTAGAATTTTATCTATACTTGTATTTGGAAAAGTTATCTGAGATGTCAGATACTTTTGGCCCGTTGTTTCATCCGCTACTATTGATGCTGACTGTACTTTGAATACGCCTTTTGTTTTTTAGATTTTCAAAGTATATTTTCGTTGTTCATCTGTGTTTATAATTGAGTATTATAAACACAGATGAAGAACGAAAATACACTTCAAAATCTAAAAAACAAAAGGCGTATTCAAAAGTACCAATCTTGAGCCAAATTGGCAAATCGTTGCAATCTCAGTCGTGGCCGGAGGCAGCAATACAAGTATATTGGATGCTCCAAGGAAATGTCGAAACAAAATTCGAAATTAGCCGAAATGAGGTCCAATAGACGGAGAGCTGGCGACGGAAAATGGTACATTATAATGAGAGAAACGAAACTTTACAGTTCGCTATGTCGACAGCCGATAGTGAAATCAGGCTGATCGTTATGTCCCTGTGTAATGATTTTTCCGTAGTGGCAGGAACCAATATGAAATGAAATGAAATGAAAATAATTTATTTGAAACAACACAATCCTAAAATTAACAGACGTTGAACATGCAAATACAAATAATTTATTTATAACGCTAAGTTACATGCCATGAACATGATGGTTTTCATATCATTAGGCAATAGGCACATATTCAATTTGATTATTACACATTCAACGCATTTAAGTATCTATGCTTTATAAAGGTGATTAGATTATAATAAATAATATTTATATGTTAGGGAGATTGAAAAACTCGTCTATGGAATAAAATGTATTGCTAAGAAGCTACTTGCGCAATTTTAACTATGCATGTGACATATGCATTTTGTTGTCTCGAAGAGGATACCACTCTGCATGTGTCACACTTAGTGCAACGACGCTGATTTTCAGTGGACCCTTAAACTTAATAAAATAGAAAATAAATTTTTATAAACGTAAAAATACTAAAATCAATGTGAAGCAGGTATTCTCTTAAATAATGGCCGGCATAAAAACAATAAAAATTCTTTCAAAAACAGTAAAGAAGAAAGCTTTTGCTGGCTAGCCATTTTAGCTTGTATGATAATCACAATATGGCCGGCATAAAAACAATAAGAATTCTTTCAAAAACAGTAAAGAAGAAAGCTTTTGCTGGCTAGCCATTTTTCGGGGCTAGCTCTTAATCTACAAAATGCGGGGATTTCCGATAACGATGATTACTTTGCCTTTATTATAGATGTCATATTTAGCCCGTAATAAAACTAAATGGGTTATAGGGGCTTAGTAATCAGTGCTTCAACTGAGGGGCCTAATGTTCGTTTGATGGTCTTTGGTCTGATGACGGTCTGTTATTGTCAGAAGGCCTACCGTAAAACACGAAAATTGGAATATCGTTATATGCCTCTTTGTCGCTCGAGTATGCAAGAGTGATAGAGCAGGTAACGATATTTCAATTTCCGTGTTACACTGTAGGCTCTCTGATTCGACCCTCCTTGTTTATATTTTTTAACCCGTGTTCTTTAATCGTGATTTAAGGATGATGTAAATGAAAATTATTGGCAGAAACTTATTTTAGAGCTGCAATTGACCTGTACCTAAGTTATATTAGTTTCCTGATTAAATAGTTTGTATTCGTGTCACGATGTTATCGGAACCAAAAATAATGATAAATGAAATTGTTGGCAGAAACTTATTTTAGTACTAAAATCGAACCGTACCTAAGATATATTCGTTTCCTGGTTAAATAACTTGTATGATAATCACAATGTTATTGGAACCAAAAATAAATAAAAATGAAATGTTGGCAGAAACTTATTTTATACCGGTTCCCTGATCAAATCGCCTACAATCAGTAAGGGATGGCAATGCCTCTCGTGTTTACGGAACCAGAAGGAAAATGCCGGGGTAATGTCGCATAGGTAAATGAAAGCTTTCAGGGGATTATGGGATCTACGTCTTACCTAAATAGGGGAGAATACCTACTTAAGTAAGTATAGCTAATAATACTGTTTAGGAGTATTTAGCAAATTAAATGAACAGCCTCCTAGCTTAACTAGGCTAGGTTACTACTAGAATATACTTTTCACGCCACAGTTCGGAAATGTGGTAATAGACGGTCTAAAACCAAGCTAGAAAGTAGGCAATAGCTGTAGCACCTGAACCACCATACAATGTTTCATTGTTATCATCATCTGTAATTGGTGATCATTGTTATTATCATTGGTGATGGTAAAAGGTCTTTTTGTGGCGCAATTTTTTCCTTCAAAAATAAAATTAGGTTATTTACAGGGCCAATTACTTGTTTAAAAAAAGAATCGTCAAAACCATTCAGTTCACGCTTAAGGCTTTTTACTTTTGTAGCTGTTTATGGTTTTTTTTTGCAAAAACGCTTCTAAGTTTAGAGTCGGTTTGAAGCAAACAACAGAAAAACGCCTCTTAGAAGTGATCAAAAAAGCAAAAAAAGGGGGGATCGGAAAATACTTACTGAATCGGATGTGAATCGGGATGGGAATCGGGTGTGAATTGTGTTTGGCTAAAAAATACAAGAAACACGTACCTACGCTATAAAAATGAGGTCTTCTAGTGAAGGAAATATAAACGTTCCTGGCAAAAATACATCGCGTTCTTTCAACAATTGTCCTCACGCCAATATAAATATTAATATTTATAGTTATGCAAATGTTGTCTTATTTCCTCGCAGTAGTCGTGAAAAGCACTATGTAATGCCTCGGCCGGAAACGCTAAACATGGAATCGTATTACTAACTCACTCGTCCATCTTTGAGCGATTTTCTGGACTCTCCTACTATGTACTATAGGCACACCCTTAAAATGGTAACCAAGGTTCTCCGAAAAATATTTCGTGTGATGAATAAAATAAAAATAGAGTTTGTACAGACACGGTCTTAAATTGTTGAGCCATTTAGGGTTCAAGCTAATTTGGTTGTTTAATACCTTAAGACCGTCACTTTCTGTCTCTATACTACTTTTTAAGGTTTCATACCCAAAGGGTAAAACGGGACCCTATTACTAAGACTCTGCTGTCGGTCCGTCTGTTACCAAGCTGTATCTCATAAACCGTGATAGTTAGACAGTTGAAATTTTAACAAATGATTTATTTCTGTTGCCGCTATAGTGCAAAATAATAAAAAACACAATAAATATTTAAAGGGGCTCCCATACAAAAAACGTGATTTTTTTTTCGTTTTTATAGATAATGGTACGGAACCCTTTGTGCGCGAGTCCGACTCGCACTTGGCCGGTTTTTGATTAAGGCCAACAATTCATTGCACGTTGAAATTGTTACACAACCCGTGATGCTAATCTCGTGGCATATCACTAGCTATCATTAAACAAAGTTAACCATCATCTTCTATACATATAATAAAGCTGAAGGGGGTCGAAAGTCTGTACATAGAAGATATTCGAAAAAAAATAGGCTGGGGATACTAAGAATCGTTAACAGAACACGTTCCAACAGTTTTTAGAATTTTTGTCTGTTTGTCTGTTTCTCTGTTTGTCTGTTTATTTGACCTCGCATCACGTGAAAACGGCTGAACGGATTTTGATGCAAACTTCACTAATCTGTCGAGAAAATGCCCGGCCAAGTTATAGGCTATAAAAATTCAACCCCTAGAAGGGGGGGGTAGCCACTACACTCGATTGAGTTAAGTTTGCACCTGAATCTTATGGCGCTACTTAGGAAGGAGGTGCAAACTTTTACAACAAATATGTGCTACGAGTATCGAGTACCCTGCTAAACTAACAGATATGGTGCTGAAATTAAGCCACCGAGGAAGGATTTTGCCAAATTAACTCGAAAGTTAGAAGAGGGGGGTACGGATATCAATTCAATTTCAATTGTGTTTATGTAATAATACAACGAAATTAAACGACAGTAAATTAATTGCCATACATTGTACAGTGCCATCTTTTGGGAAACTGAGTAAAAATTTAGTAATCAAGTAAACTAATAATTTTTAAGAAAAAAAAACCGACTTCAATGAGGTAGACCGGTGAAAGAACGATTATTGTTGATTTTTGATTTCATACAATTAAATTAAAAAGACAGCGTCCTACGCCTAATTATGTATAAAAGGAGGTAACATGTTTTTTTTTTGTCGCTGCACCCACCTTGACACATTTCAGATTTGCCCTATGGTTGACTGGTAAGATACCCGCAATAGGGTATTCGACTGTATTTAAGATAAATTATTTCACACCATGCATGAAATAAAGCACCAGATAATTATTAAAAAAACTAAATAGGATAGAAATATAAAAATGTGTCTTGAAAACCTAACTACTTGACAAACATGCACAGAGAACAAATTGCCAAACGTGAACTATGCATCGTTGAAGAGTTCCATTCTGTTCATCATGAACAGCTCCACTTCATCAAATGTCATTTCTACAAATGTAAATACTTGATTTGTTGATGAAAATACAAAAATCACTATATGTATTCCTTTCACATTTGAAGAGTTCCCTCGATTCCTTATGGACCCCATCGTCAGAACTCGAACTTGACAAAAATTTGTCTTGAAAATCTAATTTACTTAACAAACACAGCGAAGAGGACAAATCGCTAAACGTGTACTGTGCATCGTTGAAGAGTTCCATTCTGATCATCATCAGCAGTTCCACTTCATCAAATGTCACTTTTTTTAATGAAAATGCTAGATTTGTTAAAGAAAATACAAAAATCATTATATGTATGACTTTCATATTTGAAGAGTTCCCTCGATTCTCCTCCTTTTGAAATCTTGAAGTCGGTTAATAATGAGTTTACTTACATAGTTAAGTAGTGGCCAAATCAACACACATATCAACACGCGTATAACTGCATAATTATCTAAAAAAATATTTTCTCCGTCATGAATTCCTGTAGTTGACTCTGTTCACCCAGCTCAAATCACCTGGGTCAATTAAGTAAACTAAAAATACACTTTATTCACCTTTACGTCATTGTCAAATTTGTGACATATTTTTCGTTTACTTTGTTCACCCAAGGTGCATTAGGTAAACTATTAGTTTACTTAATGTACTTGTGACCAACTGCAGGTGAACTAAGTTTTTTTAAAGTTTATTTGATGTATTTATGACCGAATGCAGATGAATTAAGCTGACTTAAATTTAATGTTCACGATGAATTGCCGATGCACCAAGTATATTTTTTCTTCGATTTAGTTTTCCTAACAGGGTCAAGTATTATGATAGTTCCTAAATATAGTAAGTTTACCTGAAATAAATATATTCAAGACAGGAACTGACTTCGCAGTAGAAAACTAATTTGTTTTGTTCTACTACTGAGTTCCGAATAAAATAATCCGTTAAATCCTATTGCAATGTATAAAATTTTATTAAAAATTATGAGATTAGGCCAAACGGGTCTTATAACTCTTATAATATTACCAGGAGAATGAATGCAGTGTATAATTGTTTAAATGAAACGGCCATAGCATGCTCATTGATATATTCAAAACGAAGGAATTTCAAAGAGAGCACTGATGGCCTAGCGTTAGGTAAGTACCACGTACCACAAAATGAGCAAGTAAGTAGTTTCTGAAATTACTGAAATGTTTTAAGTGCAAGAAAAACGTGTAATACTAGACACAAAAACGATTCCAGTCTACTTAATACTGTACAGAAATATCAGTGAGACTGCAAGTTTTCTGAATAATAAGTAATTTACAAACCGAGGAAAGGTTTATAAAAATTCCAAATGAAATGTTTAAGCTTTGTGTCCACTTTAGCTAGTGACATCTCGTATGCGATAGAAGAACTCAAACTGTAAGGTGGCGAGTAGCCGAACTAACCATAGGTATATCTGTCAATAATGTTGGCTCCACATGATAACTTTACACGCTCGAAAAAAGTATCTAAAGGACTCATCAAGGAGGTTACATTGTTAAATACGACTAAATTACGTAGGTCGTTTTCGAGTATGTTGACGGCAAAGTAAAAACTTGTTTTTAATTTCGTCGTAATGCTTATATTCTGTCCCTCGCTCCCTGTCACGCATATAGCAATTCAATCCAGTATTTTGGTGGCATTTGTAAAATGGGACAATTTTGCCAGCGTCAAGGTTGAACGATCAAATTTATATAAAGATTTCACCATATAAAAATGTGCTCGTAAAGCATGACGTTGTACGGTGATTGCTCATAGTAAAGTGATAGCAGCGGGCTAAGCACGGTCGCATTTTTATCGCCTGTCACCATGCTTGTCACGTTCTAATAGGTATGTAAGTGCGAAAGTGACAGGCATAGTGACAAATGATAAAAATGCAACCATGCTGCCACCGCTGGACTTTACAAATTTAATAGCTACGATGGATTGCCGGGCTTCCTATAATTCCTTACTAATACCTCACTAAAACCTCTTTAGTTAATAAAACATTCATATATCATTCAGATACTTTATTTAACGTATATAAATTTGACTAACATTTGCTTGACATTAGAAAAAAATCATAACGTTTGTGTTATAAATATTACAATAATGTCCTTCCCCTCCAAAGTGTGCCAGCGCCACTAGGTAAACACCACATTTTTATAGGAATATAACGCTATGGTGGCGCTTAACTCTGTCGCAGTGTGAATGCAATCAGTTTTCGTGTGCTGTCGCCATTTGTATGGTTGGTGTACACACTGTCGTGTCGGATAAAGCTAATTCTGCTTGACATTTGCAATGTCAAATTAGGCTAACATAGGTCAATCTAAAGTATGGACGGTAGAGAAAGGACGACAATCTCTTATGGCAGAACTATTGCAAAAGTGACCAGCTTTCAGCTTTAACCGTTTGAACGCCAAGAAAATAAAATAAAAGCGTCGTTATCTAGTCCACAGCGCCAAGGCAACTATAGGTGTCATGACGTACGCTGTCAAAGTAAACTTTTTTCAAGTAAGGGTTAGGTACAAAAGGTTAAATTATAGTTCCTAATAATCTCTCCAGTGGCGCTAGGTAGGCTCGTCGTAATTTGGTCGGGTTATTTGCTGCCCCTCCCCATTTCATCTCTATATTATTATACGTATATGATTCATGTAATATCCATGAGCCTACCTAGCGCCACCGGAGAGATTAGGAACTATTATTTAACCTTTTCAACGCTTTCTCCCTCGCATCAAAATGTGGCATACACGCCAATATGTCAAATATTGAGAAACGAATTTAAACCTTATCTGTCAACAGTAAAATTGCTTTGACAGCGTCTGCCATGACCTCTTTAGTGGTCGTTGGCGTGGTAGGCACGACAGCACACGACCACTTTAGTGGCTCTTGGCGTTCAAAAGGTTAAAGCTGAAAGCTGGTTACTTTTGCAATAGTTCTGTCATAAGAGATTTTCGTCCTTTCTCTACCGTCTATGGACGCAGGATGGGTGATAGGTTAGGATGAGCGAAAACGAGATATGCAGTACAAATTAACATTCTGAACGCCAAAAATACCTAAAATCGTCGTTACTTGTCGTACCCACAGCGCCAAGGACACCTATAGGTGTTCTGGCAGACGCTGTCAAAGTAACCTTCACACTTTCGAATACCTAAGGTTTACATTGGCCCCCTTGCGCCCGGGATTTTGGTGTTTGACTGATGTTGTGTTTATGACATAAAGCATTCAAAGGGTTAATGTATGGGTATCAAAGAGAATTTGAAATAGAGGTGGATTGTAAAAAAAAACTTTGTAACCACGATAAATTACTGCCATTTTCCGACACATGATTAAAACTTTTAGAACGCCATTTGACTTTGATCATTATTCTTTCACTGATATATGTTAAATTTGTTAATGAATAAATCTAATAGATCAAAAGCCAAATGCATGGCGGTATCGTTTCGAGCGATGGCGCCACGACCTTTAGCCAATGCTCAGTATGATGTTGCCACTTTTTATTCGTGCGTTCCAAAAGTTTTAATCATATGTCGAAAGATGGCAGTAACTTTACTGTGGCTACAAAATTTGCTCTTTGGTAATATGTAGTCGCCATTATATATATCGGAGCGGCCAAGATACTCACAAATATCTGAACATGCCTCTATTGTCAAGGCGTTAGAGTGCATGTTTCGATTTTTTTGTGCACTTCGGCCGCTTCGTTATGAGCGGTTTCAGCCTAGCGTATACGGCCCTTACAGCAATACGAGCTTATACGCGCGTTACATTTCCCTGCATTTGCTTTTTACGGGCATACGCGCGCGTTACTTTTACCTACATTTAGTCTATACCAGCTTACGCGCGCGTACACGTACGCTTGTATAAAACGCTAATCGGAAACGGCCGTATACCTCATGGTGACACGCGACTATTAGTATATCTAAATTGACCAACGTAGACCCGATACGTACTTCGGACGTAAGTATGGAGTTCTCTACCGTCCATAGACGTAAGGTTAATGTACTAAGGGGGTTAATATTACGGCTTTGTTGATTAATGCGTTGTTTATGGTCACCAAAAACGATTTTCACGGTAGACCATCGAGGTCTACCGCGAAAATCGAAATTTCTCTATCCGCCATTGTATCGCTCGTTTATGCAAGTGATAGACGGATAGCAAAATTTTGATTTTCGCGGTAGGCACTTCATTCTGATTTTTTTAACCCTTTGAACGCCAATAACACCTAAAGGCGTCGTCGCTCGTCGTGCCCACAGCGCCACGACGCTGTGGGCACGACTAGTAACGACGACTTTAGAAATATAATACTGCATTCCCTTTTACCATAATTATACCTTATATAAACGATTTTGTAACGCTACTATGTAAACTAAATAAAAAAGAGTTTAAAAATCTTGCCCTTGGTTCCACTCTAATAATAGGACGTACAGTAACGTACGTCTGAAATATACACCACCTTAATATATGGGCAATAAAGTCGTGTACACATATTTTTGGTACTTTTTTTGTATCGATATTTTCAGACGTGCCCGTACTATTATAGCAGTTTGTCATCCGTTTGCATATATCACATACACAGACCATTTGTCACAGTTAAAGCTTTCACTACTTAAATTTATTTTTTAGGAAATTTCATGTCACCGGTGAGTGACGTTAATCAGTCCGCTAATTGCGGTTGGTGCGACTGGCCCTTAGTATCGCTTTCAGACTTCGGTTACTAGACATCTCAGTCATTCATTTTCTTCTTGGTCGAATCATCAATTACATAATCAGTTTAACTATTCTCTTTCAGCCTTTTACATTAATATATTATATTATCTATACGACTTTGTATTGTCTCGCCGACTGCATCACATTTCCTTACGATAAGTTTCCTTCTTGTCTATAAGTGATCGATATACTCTTATCACAGGCCATTTACATTATATACAGCTTATATAAGTATTACATTTTAAGTGCAATTTCCAAGGCCTCTGCATGCTGCTAATGTAATACTAGTTATTTTTTACGGTCACCAAAAACGTACCAAGAAGTTATCTGTAACCGTACGCATTGTTATCCAATCCATTATTATAGTTAACCATCTTCTACCTGCGACTTCGTCTGCGTGGGATGATGATGATGATTGATAAAAACTATCCTATTATCTTCCTCGGGCCTCAAACTACCTCCAGAACAAATTTTATCTAAAGCGGTTTAAGCGTGAAGTGGTAACTGAGAGAGAGATAGAGAGAGAGAGAGACAGACGGACGGAAAGCCGAACCTAATATAGACATAAAACAGCTCTAGAATAGCTACATACTCGTAGTCTTAGCCTACAGGTACAGTTGACATAAAAGTGTTTAAGAGGTTCACCGAGCCACAGGTAGCTGTATTGGTCGCTATAATGCATGCTACTTGTGAGAAGTTAGTGTTATAGCTTAAAGTGAATCGTACTACCTTAACATCCATACACGCAATAAACAGCTGCTATTTGCGTTTTCTGGGTCTAAACAGGCGTAAAAAAGTCTTTTAGAGCTCCTTATATCGGAAAAGAAAATAATACTTTACACTTATGAGACGCTATTGTAGATCCTGTAGTTACAAACGAGTTACATCTTAATAATGATGTTACTGGAGTCTTACAAGCTAAACCTATAGCTTAGCAAGTACCTATAACGACATCCTAAGGTGACTAATTAATCAATAAATAAAATAAAAACTATACATTATAACGTAGGTACTTAACAAAAATAGATAGAATTATTACACAATATTGTCATTCTGTTGGTATTTATGCACTTAGTACAGAACTTCTCGTATATTGTTTCTTCTTCTCTAAAATTTAATAAGGTGGGCAGCAAATATTAAAATGGTATACTTTATGAATTGTATATACAGATGTCAATCACAATGTAATAAATTAACTGTGATGATAAACTGTGGCCATCGTGGGACTCGAACCCACACCTCTGGATTGCCGATCCGAAATTTGTATCATACTTTTATAATAAGAGTCCCTTTAAAATATGAATAATAAAATACGTATATAGTTATTGACAGTGTTATTAATTTCGCCGTCAAAATCTGCAGAGAACGTTATCAATGGACAACAATATTTACATTCATCTTTTCGCCATTATATTTCACTCCAAAAGGCAAGCTTGGATCACAAAAAAATGCAACCTGAGTAGATAGCAATAAGGAAAAAAAATGTACAATAACCTCATCAAGTGTTACAAATGTTGTCCAAAAAAAGCTGAAAGGCTCATCTATATAGGTCTAATACTTAATGAGTAATACTTATAGATACTTAATTTACGCTATTATAGCATGCACTCGTCTACATCTTATTTCTTCCACTAACCCTATTGTCATGTCATATATGTAAGTAAGTAGAATTAAACCCTCAAAAGTACCGTAGAAGTGACTTTAATACTACATACAAGTTTAAGGTTGACATAATATATATCAGGACGATACAAGAAAAAAGGGCCTTTCTCAAATTGGTAAAAAGGAATGCTTTTCTTACTACTACTACTAAACACATACCATGGGCAATCGTCATAGTCTCAATTTATGGATCCCATGAATTAATCACACAATAAAAATGTCTGTGCATTAGAACAGAGTATATCCACAGAACGTAACATTCTGATATACTATGTCCGGATGATACTGTCTTCTAATGCACAATATAGTTGTTTTATTAGGCAATATGGAGAATTAATAATAAATAGGCAAACTTATACTAATACATTTAAGGGTAAATTGTCTTGTTTGCTTCAGGTTCGATCTTATAGGCTGGTCACACATATTAAAAGTAGATACTCGCATCTCTGAAAAAGAAATTGTGCGTTTTAGTTTTGGTTACGCTTACCTAGGGTGACTGCTATAGTTATTGGCCACTCCTAACAAATCAGGAAGAAAGAAGCCAATTGAAGTCTTATTGTTATGAGTGGCCAATTCCTATGTAGTGGCCAATAACTATAGCAGTCACCATACTTAATTTATTTTTTATACATGAAACAAGCGTTTCAAATTTAGTGCTCTCTAAATATTTTAATTTCAAATTATTTATTTTCAACCATGTACACAAACACATACAATACGTACCTACATAAAATAAAGTAACACACAGTCATAATACCTACAACATTGGGAACAAATCAAATCATATTATTAAATATTTTGATTTGTGTTTTTTTTTTATTAAGTAGTCACAGTAGTAAGTCGACATAGTAAGTAAGTAAGACATAGTAAGGTTTCTATCCAAAAGGCTACAAACAGTTATCTTAGTTTCAATTCTGCTAAGTGGTGCAGTAAGTGGATTGTAACATCTATATTTTCTTACCAGGATTCGAACCTGGGACCGCCTACTTCTCAGATAGGGTCGCTTAGGCTTAAATTAGGCTTAGTCTTCGTCTCAGTTTAAAGTAGTTTGTAGGGATCCTTCTTACAAATATCAACATCTTCGTCACATGTAATATACGATCACACATACATACTTAACGATATAATTCCATACTCGTACATACCTACGTGCACGGCAAATACTTCGCTTTACATTATGATACAAAATCAATAGATATAAATAAGGCTTAATTAGTACCTACAACACAAGCCTAGGTACCTACAACACAAGCCTTATTGAGCTTACTGAGGGACTTAGTCAATTTGTGTAATAATGTCCTATAATATTTATTTATTTATTAGTAACATAATTAGGTACTTATTATAATGAAAGGGTTTTTTTTTGCAATGTTTCAAATTGGCTAAGAGGTAGTTAGTTAAAAATATGTATTGCGTACGCGATCCAATACTCCCTTCTCATCTCCTGTAGACAGGATTTCAGGATAAAACTAACCTACATCCTATCTCCGAGGACTCCCTGAATTGAACTTCATTTGAATCAGAGTTAGATACTAATCGCATTTATAATATTAGTAGGGATTTACATTTAACATTACACTTATTAGATATACCTAGTCAAATGTTCCGAACTCTACAGCCGCTACTTATACGTATAGTCAGCATCAAAAGTAGCTATCATTCTACATACATTCATACACACATTGGACATACATGCCTACGCATGTGTAGTCTTTAAGAAGCTAATACTAAGTACTATAAGTTTAAATTTAAAAAAAAAAAACAGTGATAATTACAACAATGTCACCTCACAACCATCTAAGAACCATCGCTGGTGTATCACAAATGCTTTACATATAACTTAACCTAAAGAGATACGTCTCTATACACAAAAAACCGGCCAAGTGCGGGTTGGACTCTACGAAGGGTTCCGTACAATTATCTATAAAACGGCAAAAAAATATGTTTGTTGTATGGGAGGCCCCTTAAATATTTATTTAATTTTGTTTTTAGTAGGTATATGTTGCTATAGCGGCAACAGAAATACATTATCTGTGCAAATTTCAACTTTCTCACTATCACGGTTCATGAGATACAGCCTAGTGACAGACGGACGGACGGACAGACAGACAGACGCACGGACGGACAGACGGACAGACGGACGGACGGACAGACGGACGGGCGGACGGAAGGACGCACAGATGGACGGACGGACGGACGGACAGACGGGCGGACGGACGGACAGACGGACGGACGGACGAACAGACGGACGGACGGCCGGACAGCGGAGTCTAAGTAATAGGGTCCCGCTTTACCCTTTGGGTACGGAACCCTAAAAAATCAACTGCGAGAAAATACTTTTGAACGCGAACTGTACTGATATATTGGAAAAGTGTTCGATGGTGGCAGATACTTTTGGCGCGTTGTTTTATCCACTATGATAGATGCTGACAGTACCACTCTGAAGATTATTTAAATAAGTATTTAGGTTAAATCTACACACCTACTTACAAAATAAAAACAAGCCAATATTGTCACCAATATAATTATAAATTATCTCCGTTTCAATTTGACAACATCGCTCCGATGACACCTGATCACCGCCGTAGCCAAACTAATGAAGCTTTTCGTCTAAGCAATGCAAAAAAAAAACACACATTAAGGGATGATGAGTTACACATTAAAGTTTCCTAGTACCTATAGGGGAATATGACATAAAAAATATTTTATTTCTGTTACGCACGACTCATATTTGGTACCAACTATTTATGTATATTTGTAGCCATTGTACTATAGTTCTCTACCTTGACAAAAGTACTTACATTAATTTTAGGTAACAGTTCTCACATCGTAACAAAAAGGTTACCAAGGTATTTGCAAAAAACATATCAATTAAATTCCCGTACGAGGATTCGAAGCCAGGCTCGCCTACTTCATAGACAGAGTATTGGTAATACGAGTATGTACTCGTAATTAGTGGTTCTTCTCTAAGCTAACCCACAGACATAACTCGGCAATATTATGCGATTCTTTTTTCTGTTTCTTGGGATATCAGTATATTTGTAATTTATTCATTTATTTAATCATATGACACTATTACAAATGTTGGTCGAATTTCAAAACAAATAAAAAAGTATCAAGGTTAATCACTCAGTGGGTTGCGTTTTCATAATGAGAAAATCGAGACTTTTCGAGGATAAATTCATATGATCTTAAATTACTTAAAGAAGATATAGGCTTACATATCTTTGACTTACTTGTTACGAACATACATGCCTGCGCATGTGTAGTCTTTAAGAAGTTTAAGTTTAAATTTAAAAAAATCGACAATTATAACAATGTCACCTCAAAACCATCTAATAACCATCGCTGGTGTATCACAAATGCTTTACATATAACTGCAACTAGATCAGTAGAACTGATTTGGAAATAATTGGGAATATACATTTCTATGTATACACAATATCTTACCATAAATGCATTTTATATAACGTCTCGGTTTCGTCAGGCATAAGTTTCCGACTGTTAAAATAAGGATCGCCCTCCACTTCTTAATTATTATAAGAAGGTAGCTCAACATGGTTGCTCTGGTCCATTCATGATTTGTCTCCTTGTATATCCAGGCCAGTTGAAAGCAGATTTGCAGTTATGAAAATAAAAAACATTATCAGTCACAATCACTTATATTTTAACTGAAAAATACACTCACATAATTAAAGATAACTTAAATAACTTTAAGCCCCTTCTTACCCCTTAAGGGTTAAATTTCAGAAAATCCTACCTTAGGGCACCTCTACACCATTTGTACTATATATGTAATGTTTTAAATTTCATAGTTTTAACTTCAACGATTTATTAAGCTGTATGTGTTGTCTGTCAGTATATAAGTAACGAAACTGTTTTATAAATATGTAAGATTTTGCCAAAAAAAAAGCTTTTATCTTTTTTGGGTACAAACCTTTGTCGCTGACTGTACTTTTCTTACCATAGGTAACTAAATACTCATCGAGATAATTCTAAAAACCCCAAACACAATATAGTTCCGTTGTTTCATCACAGAGTTTCTATGGCCACCTCCTGTATCCGTCATCAGATCAGCTCGATGGTACCATAATATTGCATTGTCACCCGACTTATATGTTATTATGTGTGCAAATCTTCAGCTTAATCGGGAATCGGGAAGTGGGTCAATTTTAGTTTCCAAGATTTGACCCACCCTAACTAACAAACTTACATACTAACAGAGCAAGTTAAATAAAAGCTTGTATGGGCTTACATAAACAAATAAAGATATCCGTGTTCATCATGCTAATAAATGCCCTTATCGGGAATCGAACCCGGGATTTGCAGTTTTGTGGGTAGAATCACCAGCAACTACTCGTAAGCTAAGCGACCGTCGTAGATTGCCGACTTGCTGTAACATTACTAAAACCTGGTGCTTATATAAATACATACTTTGTCAAAATTCAAAACTAGTAATTCATTTTTCATTTTCTTCTTCTGGAACTTACTTTGCATAAGTATCTAAACAATCGTTTTATAACGGTTAAGCTAATTTAATAAAATGAAACCTGTAAGTATGTGATATGAATAAACTAAACTAAACTATCGGACGGGCTGGGCCGTACGCCTGGTTGCCTCTGTAAAAAAGAGTAGCTTATACGTTTTTACTACCTACATCCTAAATGTCATTATCATTATTATACCTATATACACTCCTAGTCTAATGGCTCTAACATACAAATAGACAAACAGACAGACAGACGGACGGACGGACGGACGGACAGACAAAGGACGGACAGCTGGGAACGGACGGACGGACGGACGGCCGACGAACGAACGGACGGACGGACGGACGAACGGGCGGACGGACGGACGGATGGATCTTTATTGCCATTTTGGCTACGAAACCATTAATTCTAAATATTAGAACGTCGTGCTCGACTATAGTTAACTTATAACAAATAATGCTTATAACCTCGGAATACAACAAGTATAATAATAATAATAACTTAAGAGTAGTGAAAATACCTTTGAAATCATTTATTACTCACATATACTTGTGCATCTTATTTCAATTGTTCCAAACATGACTAGGATAGGTAAATTGGTTTATTATGGAGTTCCGTTAATCATTATACGATCTTAATGAGCACTAGAACAGGTCCTCTTTTTCAACAAATAAATCTAATGATCAGATATGGAATATAATTAACAAAGTATCTACCTAACTACAGTATTTATTTGTAAAGAATAAATATAGTGGTTTTTAGGTGGCAATTGGTTGCTTATTCTGCTATTAGTACTTTACAGGTTATACCAGCATGCTAATATCTTACGAACGACTATAAAGCTATCATCATAATACTTATAAGTAAACATTGACGGTGTAATGTTTTTTAGGAGCAGCTCCAATTCATCAAGAGTAATTTATTCTTTAGACACATCAAAGACATGCACACAAAAACTGTTAAAATCATAACTCTATCTTTTTGGGTTTGTCGTTATCTCGTTAAATAAAATCAGCCGGATGGAGAGCCTCCTCCTTTTAAAAGTCAGTTGGAAATACAATAATAATTATCGCAGGTCTGCTAGTCCGCTATACTTATAGTCAACAGCAGCAAACGCATGCAATCTTAGTAGAATAAAAGTCAACTAACCTTGTCAATAGGACGGAACACTGATCAAATCTTGGGAATTTATGGTTTTTATTGTAAATTAGTTTGGTAGATTTTCTTTTAGAATTATTTTCTGTAAATAAATTTATGATTTTAAATGACACCCGATATAAAATGACAAATGTCACTTTTATTTTTTAGTGCTTTATTCATAGACTATGATGACGCCTTTCTAAGATGTTTGGACTAGATTGTCGATTTTAACCTTGGAGGATTTGACAATTGGAGACGCCTTGCCTGAATTTTCTGTACAAAACAAGCCTGTTACAGTCTACTGATTTTTGCGGAGGAGGGGCACGTCAAACATCTATGAAATTATGACGTAGAAAAATAACACTTGCTCTGCGTGTGCTATCAAAATCGTTGAAGACTTGTCTTGTTCTGACTGTAGTCGTGCCCACAGCCCCACATCGCCAGGGACAACTAAAAACGTCTGTCATAAGACACTGTCAAAATAAACTTGACACTTACAAGTTAGGTATACATTAGCTTGCTTGCGCCCGGGACCTTGGCATGTCAAAGAGGTTTTTGTTTATGATGTAAATAAACCCTTCGGCCGCGTATGTAACCGGAGTTTTGTAACTAGTTACATAAAAATAAAAAGCGGCCAAGTGCGAGTCGGACTCGCCCATGAAGGGTTCCGTACCATTTATGACGTATTAAAAAAACTACTTACTAGATCTGGTTCAAACCAATTTTCGTTGGAACTTTGCATGGTAATGTATATCATATATTTTTTTTTGATTTTTCATTCCGTTATTTTAGAAGTTACAGGGGGGGGGGGGGACACTTTTTTTCACTTTGGAAGTGTCTCTCGCGCAAACTATTCAGTTTAGAAAAAAATGATATTAGAAACCTAAATATCATTTTTGAAGACCTATCCTTAGATACCCCACACGTATGGGTTTGATGAAAAAAAATTTTTTTTTAATTTTTATGACGTATTAAAAAAAAACTACTTACTAGATCTCGTTCGAACCAATTTTCGGTGGAAGTTTGCATGACAATGTATATCATATATTTTTTTTAGATTTTTCATTCTGTTATTTTAGAAGTTACACACTTTTTACCACTTTGGAAGGGTCTCTCGCGCAAACTATTCAGTTTAGAAAAAAATGATATTAGAAACCTCAATATCATTTTTAAAGACCTATCCATAGATACCCCACACGTATGGGTTTGATGAAAAAAGATTTTTTGAGTTTCAGTTCTAAGTATGGGGAACCCCCAAAATTTATTGTTTTTTTTCTATTTTTGTGTAAACATCATAATGCGGTTCATAGAATACATCTACTTACCAAGTTTGAACAGTATAGCTTTTATAGTTTCGGAAAAAAGTGGCTGTGACAGAATCGGACAGACAGACGGACATGACGAATCTATAAGGGTTCCGTTTTTTGCCATTTGGCTACGGAACCCTAAAAATGATCCTCATAGGATACTGGTATCCAAGTAATAGGATTTTTACCTTTACTGATACCTGTATGATTGTTCGTAACTAGTATCCAGTAAGGAATAAATAATACTCTTATGAAACAATGAGTCATCCGGACCCATGCTTTACCGAGGACCTATACCATATTATTTTTTTTGTAATTGAAGACATCTGGAATAAGTGACGAATATCGTGGTGAGAAAAGAGTGAAAAGTACCATGGCAACAGAAAGTATTACGCTTAGTTCATGATATTTGAGTTGCAAAGTTATGCCCGTTTCACACGAGGGCAGAGCAGCGGGGCAGAATAGTAGGCAGCACAAGCTGAGACAGAACAGTACTATACTATTCTGTCTCAGTTTGTGCGTTCAGGTTGTAGCAGTACCGTGCTAGGTGTTATGAAAACGTCAGTTATATAAAGAATGTTGAGTGCATGATATCAAAAGAGGTTGATAATACCATACCTATCTTTCAAGCAGTTACCTGCGAGGAATATAAAGTACTTACTCGTAATCATTAGGAAGTTTTCCTAGGTTGTAACTCGGTTACGTGAAAGGAAAAAAATATATCACTTGGATACCAGTATCCTATGAGGATCATTTTTTCTTCTTAGGTAACTGGTTACAAAACTCCGGTTACATACGCGGCCGAAGGGGATGTAAAGCGTAAATGAAAAAGCTAATTTAGCCTTGCAGCGCGTTTATAAATAATATTGAATGGCGTAATATTATTTCTATGATGCTAGAGTTTTGTAACCAATAAAAACGTAAAACCTAAATAAAAAAAATAAATAATACTAAAGTTGAAACTAAGTATAGAAAATAACAAAGGAAAAATAAAAATATACTTACCTACAAAATAATAAAAAAACCCAATTACAAAGAGAACACCCCGTCCAATAAATCTGCCTGCGGCATGGACCCCATGAAACTGGCGGCGTTACCTCTCTGTATCGCAAGGAAGATACGTTTAGAGAGGTACGCGCCAGTCCTGGGGTCCCCTGTTGTGTCGACAAGCCGCGCCGACAGTGCCCTCATAAATGCTTTCATGTCGGCTGACCAGGGACCAAAAGTCTCAACCGAGAGCGCCGCGCAAACTCATAGACTTTGAGTAAGGCCGAGTATTTGCGGCGCTTGAGCATCTGGGCCTGGTCAACCGCAGCGCCGGCCTGATTGCGGGCTGCCCCAATGTGGGACTGTGGAAAGGTGTTGACACACGTTGCGTCCCACACCAGTACGATAGACGATTCAATAGATTAAATAAATAACCATATGCTGTTTTTTCCTTGTGATTGACATCTGTATATACAATTTATAAATAGTATATTGTTAGCCAAGAGATGAAAGGCACCCATTTGAATTGGTGCTTTTCACCCGAGTTAAACACTTTAATTTTCATTTCATATTTGAGGAAATTAAAAGACTTGTGCATTTCACAAAATACTGCTAGGTAGGTATAAACTAAAATAATAGGTAGGTAGGTATAAAGTTTAAATAATAATAATAATAAACTTCAGTAGCGTACTTTCAATTAACAATTTCGGTAAAAATATCGGTATTTATGGAATGGAGAGAGACAAATCCATTTAAAACCAAATTTTAATTGCTTATCGTACAAAAAGATGAACTTAAAAAGTACAGTGCTCTAAAGCAGAAACTTATCATTTTCTGTACACTTTTTAGAACAACGGCCCACTTCCAGAGAATGAGAAATGAAAAGCATATATAACAAAATCCCGCTGGACTTAAAACAAACCACTGGCGACGAATGTTTCAATAAAAACTTAAATCCAAACTAGTGTCTGACGCGTACTGATCAGTCGATACCTTTTACGAGACCTAGCATTATATCAAGTAAGTGGGTAAAACAAAGTATATATAAAAAAAACACTTGCTCAGCCTTGCCTCTCAAACAAACATAATAAGTACGGACAATTGAAATTTTATTTTAGGTTTAATTTTATTAAAGAATAGAATTTGCAGTTAAACAGTTAAACCATTCTATTTAGAGGCTCATGGTTACTGTTCTATGGTAAAAGAATGAATATGTATATACTAGATACTACAAAATACTAGAGACAGTACATTAGAACCTTCAATCGTGTATGACGAGGGCTTTCAATGAAAAACGATATTCAACTCACAGTCTTTCCTGGACAATACTGATTACAAAATCATAGTACACGTTACATTACTTAGCCTAAGCAAACCAGTGGGTTTGATTTGATCCCAAGAACCACCACTAACGCCATCTTCTCCCGCTTCTTTTCGTCTGAAGATTGATTTTGCTCTATTTGTAAAAGATAGCGTGATTATACACTTGTTAAAAGCGATTGATGGCACAATTCAGCCGTTCTCCGACATTTATATCACGCAGCACAGGTTTTGCATACGCCAGACGCTTAGCAGCAAGGAATCTGCTGTCTGGTTACACGCTCTTCCGTCTGTACACACTGAAACTCTCTTCGAATATCACACTTAGTGCTTTGCAACCTGCCTGCGACTCGGTGCCACTGCGGTAATGATGTCGACGCCGACGTGATCGACCACCCGAGGTCCTCGCCACGACGCCTTTGAACACAACAGGCACGCCGCGCTCAACGATATTCTCAGTCGGTCTCTTATTGTCAGCGTCAACATGCTAGTTCTACATCAACTAATTTCAATATAGCCCAACATTCTCAGGGATGATGGGAAGAGTGACGGAATTTTTAGCTAGACTTCTTGAACGTAGCCACAGCGTTTCAAGATTATTATTATAGTTATAATATAAATGGCACAATGTTTACGAAGTCGTGGTTGGGTATTTAATTTTTTTTCATTTATACATTCAAAATATCATGACTGTATTAGCAAATTGTTCACTAATGATTGAAAATGTCATTTTTGATAGAAGGTGACAACTCTATTTTTGTTCATGCATAGACAATTTGTTATAACTTATCTATATACGTTTTAATAAAATGATGGAGTAAGACCGACGGCATTAACGTCACAATAACGTCGTTCTTAAATGTAAATATTTAAGTACAATTATGACATGTAGCGGCATCTATTGTTGAGTAGAAAACATTTTTTGTAGAGATTCAAAAGAATTAAAAGCACAGATTTGTAGGCTTTTGCGACGCTAAAATTCTCTCTTCTTCTCAGAATATATGCGTCCACTGCTGAAGATATGCCTCTTTCATGGATTTCCATGTTGTTCTGTATGGAGCGGTTCTATTCCAGGTCGGTCCTGCCGGCTTTCTGATATCGTGCGACACTTATGAAGATACGAAAACTATCCATCACCCGAGAGGCATTTGACCGATTTTTAGGCTTCTGTGCCTCGGTTAAATACGTCTATCTGTCCAGCTGTAGCCTATTTGTCCCGAAACTATGTAACCAGTTAATAACTACAGTTAACATTTGGTACAGATATTGAAGTACCTAAGTCTGTAACCCAAAGACGGCCATGAAACGTATATAAATTACTCTTAAAAATTAAAAAAAAAGTTATGCAAACAATATCGTGTTAAAATATTGAATGAAAGGACTCATTAAGAGAATCTCTTTATAAATTAAAGATAAATAGTTTAGAAGTTATTTAAGATATGGGTAAAAAATAACCATTCCCCCACATTCCGGCCTAGAACAGGAGTGGCGCGCCAGGATATCGCCCGCGAAATAGACTACCCGTATTTTTGAAGCGGTATTAATTAGAGAGGGACTGGTAATTTATCTCACAAGTGAAATACTGTCGCGGCACTTATGTGCTGAAGTCTTCTTGTCTCCGAAACTACAGTCCTTAAATTTTTTGAATAAACAGTTCTTTAACTATAAATTATTCAGTTCAATAAGGTGTTTTACTACTACTAATTAGGTAGGTACACCACAGTAGATTTACAGTATTGTACACTAAACGTACTTTTTATACCCACATAAATCCCATAATGGGTCACTGATGCATTAAATTTGTTAACATAGTAAACAAAAAGTAAATTAAAGTATACTTAATGCACCCATAATTGGTCACAGGTGCATTAAATTTACTGTCTGTTAGCTTTGTGCACCTCAGGTGAACAAAGGGGAATCAAATATACTTAAAGTTTACTTAATACCCCCAAGAAAATCATAGGTGAACTAAGTGTATTTTTAGTTTACTTAATTGACCCGGGTGATCTGAGCTGGGTGAACAGAGTCAACTACAGGCATGAATTATACCTAATCGTAATTTTATCGTATCCATATTCATACGTATCGCCTTTTAAGCACTTAATAATGGCTACGAAGGTGGGTATTATGAAAAAAAAATTCTCTGATGTTTGCGGTGCAAATGTCAAACGATTTAGGACTCGCATTTTATACGCGTTAAAATGCCATAAGAACTAAAAACTGAAAATGCCTTGTGAAAAATGCCGAGTGTAGTTTTATTAAGTGGTACCTAATTGTAAAATATTTTATCTAGACTACAGTCCTCTGCAGAGAAATTAGCGGTGAATGAGCCGGTTACTGACACAGACCGAGTACCACGCGAGCGGAGCCGCGGGCACAGCTAGTCAACTCATAAATACAATTAATAATCCTGAATACGCACAAATACAGTGCCTATCGAGTATATTCGCCCATACACAATACTATTATCAACACAAACTAATTAACAATGACTAAAGATAATTCTACAGACCATAACATTAAACTACATACCAGGTGTCGCCTGTAAATAACACGAGGAAAAAATTAAACTGTAGGCTGTACTCCTCAAACTGACCAACATTTGTTCAGGAACTTTTAAAAATAACTTATTTTGATTTTTAGAATACTTTAAAGTTTATTCTAAGCGCAATGTATTGCAAATTTTGTTATGTTTAAAGCGTGACAGACAGTCGACGTCAATTACACTGGTGACAGCGTACATTGAAGGTAATATTTATTTTGTATGAAAAATAGGAAGTCTAAAGAATTCATAATTTTCAAAAATTACTGAACAAATGTTTGTAAGTTTGAGGAGTACAGTCTACAGTTCCATTTATTGCTCGTGTTACAGGCGACACACTGTATATTAAATCACATTTATCTCAATTAGGGACGGGAAAACAAAGTGGCTTCGAGAATTCAGTAAAGTCACTGATGTAACCAGGAACAGCAAAACTGAAGTGGGAGTGGGGCATGGGACTGAATACGGCTTATGGTGTAAGAGGCTGGTAGAGTAGAGACCTTGGGGAGAGTCGCGCCCAGCAGGCAAGCCAAAAATGCGTTGGTATGATGATATCAAGAGAACAGCTGGATGCAAAATGGGTACATAGAGAGCAAACTAGACCATAATTGCAAAAAGTGAAAAAAGCCGACGTCTCTAAGATTAAAAAGGGCTAAGAAGAAAAAGAGTAAATCACATTTATAACCAGGTTAATAGCGAATTTATTTTATTACCTTAATTTACCGTAGGATACAGTTACTGTAGGAGACAGTGGCAAAAAAAAGATAAAATAAGAAAGCTACCAATGTGTTGTGTATTTCGCGGTAGCTATCTTTTTATACAATGTTAAAAATATCTATAACGCTAAGGTAACATCGATAATAGACATGTCGATTGATATTGTTAATCACTTTATTTGCCACTAAAACTTCTATGTCTGGTCATCACGGTTGTCATGTCATACTAATAAGGGCGCATGCTATATCTAGTTCAACCAATGGTCTGTGGATAATTCCATTCTGTAAACACGTTTAACATTACGCCAATGGCGGCTGTCGTTACATTTGCTGATTGTTGAGCCAATATTGGAGCAAATTAGTACCGCAAATGACAATCAGACAATTCACATACACGATAGTGTACACGCATAATTTGTAAAGGTAATTGGCGCGATATGATGACTGGTAATCAAGGCTTGAAAACCGGTTAAATTTCCAAACCGTTATCATGTACTTGGCGCAAAACCTTTTAATGTCCTTTTTGTTCGTAAAATCGTTATTTTGAAACCGGTTTTTAGGAGAATATCTACAAAAAGTTCTTGTCAGATTAACCGGATTAGAACAATAAAAACCGGTTTCTTCATATATCGGTGTCTTTGTTTACACGGCACACCAGGCAGGTCGGTCGTCTCGTCGCTCGTCGAATAAACCGGTTTATTTAGGATACAACACAGTTCCTAAAACGATCGCGCTCTTATTAAAGTTCCGAGTAAAATCAAAATGAACCGGTATTTACCGCTATTTTTAAAACCGGTTTCAAGCCTTGCTGGTAATTAAACTCTTTTTTCAAAAGGCGTTAAGTCCGCTTTTTGCACTCTTAAGCTTAGAAACAAATTAAAACACACAGTCCTGGGCGGGACTTGAACTCACGAACACTGGATCGCTAGCCCAGTGATCTGCCATCTGAGCTACCAAGACCTTACACAGTACAGCGAATTTTTCCACACTATATGGGCCATAGGGAGGACCTAGCAACATCTACCGTAAGACTGTTTTTTTGTTAGATTAATTTGGTGTCCCACTGCTGGGCAAAGGCCTCCGCTCGTTTTTTCCACTCGACGCTGTCTTTGGCATTTTCCCACCATTTTGGATAGAATGCGTCCAAGTCGTCTCGTCATCTTTCGGTCTGCCTTCACCCCATCCTGTGCTCCCTATCGTGTTCCGTGGGTCCCGCTCAGAAGAGTAAGAGACTCGTAAGAGTGTTATACTTCTCAAACGGCTACTGGAGTTCCAAGTCATATTAGAAATTCACCAGTAACGATGCGCTATCCCATATTATTTTTTTATCAAGCAGGCACGTCTGTGAACGATGCTATTAAGCTTAAAAACAAATTAAAATTGGCAAAAATTCACTGTCTAGGATGGGACCTGAACGCACCATTTTGCACTTTTGTTGTGTGATGATGGTGTTTCATTTGCCGAAATTTCATTTGACCGAACGCGTAAGTATTTTTCAAAGATCGTTAATTTTTCCAAATTTTTGAAAAAGGCATACTGTAGATGTCATTGGGTAAGGTTGGATTAGATTAGTGACCCTTCTAACAATTCTACGGTTTTCAGAATAAACGCGGTTGGTAAATGAACATTTCGGGGTCTTGACAATCGAATTCGAAGATGTGATAGGAGACCATGTTAAAAATAATATTGTTAGAATTAATATTATACAGATACCTAACCACGTTGCCGAAATAACTAGACTGAACTAATTAGGCACCTTGTTAGCCCTAGTTTAATTAGGTAAATATAAATACTAAGATCCTTAATTAAGGAGAAAATGGAGTTACGAATAATTAAGCTTATTAGAGAAAACCACTTGTTAAACAAAGAAATGACTTCGTTAAAATACAAAAGTTATTTTACGTATAAAATAGCGAAAAAGTTTTCTTTGTAATCGATTACATGCATTGATTGATTATAGCTTAAATACTATTTTGAAGCATAATAATTTCCTCATAGCATATATTTTTTAAAGCGCTGGTGGCCTAGCGGTAAGAGCGTGCAACTTGTAATCCGGAGGTCGCGGGTTCAAACCCCGGCTCGTACCAATGAGTTTTTCGGAACTTATGTACGAAATATCATTTGATATTTACCAGTCGCTTTTCGGTGAAGGAAAACATCGTGAGGAAACCGGACTAATCCTAACAAGGCCTAGTTTACCCTCTGGGTTGGAAGGTCAGATAGCAGTCGCTTTCGTAAAAACTAGTGCCTACGCCAAATCTTGGGATTAGTTGTCAAGCGGAGCCCAGGCTCCCATGAGCCGTGGCAAAATGCCGGGACAACGCGAGGAAGAAGGAATTTCCTCATAGGTGATGTGAAAAGCAGTATGTGTCACATAGTAGCAAAATGATTTCCATCTTGGGCATTAACACTTGAATCCCTCACTACGCTCAATATTATATAAAAAAATCCCTCACTACGCTCGGGATTCTATTATAGCGTCCTTCGCTTCGTCCAGGATTCAATGTACGCTCACGCCGTAAATATGTCATTTTGCTCTTTTGTGACACAATCTACTTGTGAACTCGACCATACGAAGACACGTGTATCTAGGCAGAAGTAATAGATTACGCCATCCAGTTTCAAAGGAACGATATATGATTCCCATAGACTACCAAACATAGATGCCGTTTAACCTAAAGTAAGGACGCTAAGCATGACGAATCTCGTACATTGACCCGTCTATTCCTATCTCTATCACACACACGTAATTATATTGCTTTCCCGCTTACACAGTGTCATTGATAGCCGGTATTGAAGAAACGGATCAATGTTCGAAATTCTTCGCGCTTAACGTTCTTAACACATTGAGTACCTACCCGGAACCTGCTCGCGCTCTGTTCGTAGTTGCTTTCCTCTACAAAGCGGGAAAACGCTAGAATCGGCTATGCATGTAGCGACACGAAAACGTTGGCAGTGAATGCTTTAATTTACTTTACAAAGCGTTTACGAGAACCGAGGTCATCGAGGTGCTCTCGGTGGCCGAAAAGTCGATAACCTGATGGTAATCGGTTAATGTGTGCTATGGACACTTGCAAATCCAAAGGGGTGGCGGTGTCATTTTTGAGTACCCCGGGGATTTTATTTTAATATACTCGTATAAGTACTATGCCATCCAATCGATTGCAGCATACACCTTCTTATAATATAACATTATATAATAATTAAACGACATGAGTGCATCGCGAGCCAGTACTAGTGTTCAGTAGTTTTTAAATGTTAATAAGGTTTTTGCTTTTAAATTAACATTTTTTTTCTTATAAGTATTTACTTACCCCTAAAATTAGTTTTTTTGTTGAAAATAATTTGCAAGTTACTATTTCCATGGCGTTACAGAGCTTGTTCAGATGTGTTTGAGCACCTTGGCTGCTCCGATATATCTGATGGTGACTGTACAGTTAAAGAATTTACTTTCCGTACTATTTAGTAGTTTAGGTTAAAGAAGACCATTTGGTCTTCTTCTTTAACCTAGCGTTTTCCCGGCCTAGCGTCAGGGTCCGCTTTCCTACTTAATCTTTTCCACTTTGCCCGGTCTTTGGCATCCTCAGGTGTGATCTCTTCCAAGATCGCTGTGACGACGTCCAGCCAGCGCTTCTGAAATAAAATTACTTGACCGTTTCTATAGGAACATCACTTATTTTGTGGATTCGCGTGTGCTCTGTCTAAGAGGTAAGTAATCTGTGACGATAACACACGTTCCTGCTCATGACAGGTCGTATTGCGGGAGATAACAGTCTTTTGATCAAGTCTAGACGTCCAAGGCTAGGTTAGAATACCTAGGAGATGAAAACGCTTAGAGCGTTAACTACACGTGTGAAAAATAGACATTTAATGTCAATGATCGCACTTGGCTGTTAAAAATCCGCACTTAAGCACTTCACTTTAAGTTCATTTTACTGTCACTGTGTCAACTTAACTTTATGTTGTTTGGTGACCGACTTGACGGTGAACACGGCTCGACCCCATCGTTTCCGGAAAAACCATCGTTAGCTTGTTTGCATTTTAAAAAGTGACATCTAGCGAGCAATTCAGTAACTAATTTACCGTATTCAGTAACATGTACAAATATTCGGCAATTTTAATTTCCAACATAGGGGAAGAATAAAGGCATAAACAATATTGCAGGGAACTCTCTTGTATGTACGTACATCGCTCAGAGTCAGAAAAGAAGAGCTTCGCTCCTTCTGCTCTACCGACCTTATAAAGTGAAGTATGTGTACAAACGCAAGAGTTAAAAGAGAAAGAGATACATAGATGATGGTCTTCTCTTAAAAAAAAACGATTGTCTTTCGCCGACCGTTACTTCTTTTATCAAGGAAATTGTCATATACAGCAGCGGAAACTACGACGACGCCTGGCCACTGTAAAGGGGCCCACGGATTACCAGTTCACCAGACGATATCGGCCAATCAAAAGCCGGCAATTGCGAATAACTGACAGGCTGATATCTTCCGGCGAACTGGTAATCAGTGGCCCTTTATACAGCTGCATGCAAACTTAACATTTAAACTATCGTTCCGTGTAACATTGCCCCATAACAATTATTTATTCTGCCATAAAATATGGTTTAAAAAAGGAAATATTTCACACGCATCAAACCAGCGGCAGCCATTGCGTCAGATGCAGAATGAAATTAAACACTTTTGTGTGCACCAAAAATGCTGGTTGCACTATTTCACTATTGATTTACATATAAAATGTTCGTTGAAAAATAGTCACTGTTTGTAGTTACTATTTTGAGCGAAATTCTGCGCAACTGTAGTTTTTTATTTATTTCAGCTTAGTCTTTCGTTATTTGTATAATCCTGGCATAATATTACAGATTTTTTCAAATTGAGTACTGGTTGATTGGCCAAAAGTTCTAGACATGAAATGTTAATCCTGTTACTATGGTAACCTACGAGGTACTATAATTTTTTGCCAGACCTTACATTTTACTTTCCATTTCTATGATCCTTGATATAGGCGCTAATGAGAGTAATGAGTCTCGTAAAACGAGCTTTAAACGAGCAATTCTTGTATATATATATGTATATATATTTCCGGGATCTCGGAAACGGCTCTAATGATTTTGCTGAAATTTGTCGATCGATCGATAAATCGATCTAGATTAGTCTTATGCTTGGGAAAACGCGTGTTTTCGAGTTTTCATGCGTTTTTCTTTCGACGCAGAATATGGTCGCTAATTTCGTGTTGCCGGCCACTGTCCGTCTGGTCCAGCGGGTTAAGACGCGGACTGCTAAACGAGTGTTACGGGTTCGAATCTCGCCCGGTGACTAACGTTTGTTTTTTTTTTATATGTTCAAGTTTATTTTTTTTTTTTAATTTTTATTGTTTTAGACAAGTTTAATTTAGTAAAAAAATGTAGTTAAGATTATCACCTATACACCACCATATTACAATAAATAGTTATAACCGAGCAAAGCTCGGTCGCCCAGGTACTATTAAATGAAACAGCCAAAAGGACATTGAGTACCTAATAATCCCTAATCTGATCGGGAACTTTCTAAGTGGAAACTTGCATGATAACTATCATTAAAGTTTCCAGATATTTTAGGAATTTTTGAGAATGTTCTTTAAGTTCTGCAATTTGCAGATTGCTACTCCTATACAATAAATAAATAATAATTATTAACATAAAGGGTACATCAACACACATCATCTACTTAAAACTCACCAACTCTGGTTAGTCTTGAGAATATGGATGAAGATCGAAGTGTGAAAAGAGCGTACCTAGGACGTCTAGCAGGAGGACGTCCTGTCGGACGCCCCAATTATCACAGGAGTGACATGGTGAAGGCAGATCTGCGCGAACTCCGAGTCAAAAATTGGCGAGAGTTAGCGTAGGACCGAGAAAAGTAGCGCCGTCTTGTGTTGAATCGGGGGCCATCGTTTTCGGGTGTCTGAGCCAACGGAGTAAGTAAGCAGGTAAGGATCTATTGAAAATCAAAGGCCCACAGAAATGAAATGGTAGGTTCAAGGCGCGTATATTTTTACTACAACAGGGAGTAAGTGTTGCGTAATAAATATTACAGGTGTCGCAATTGTTGTATAATTAATACTTCAGTTCAGTTCAGGTCATAGATTAGCTAATATAAAAAAGTAATATCATAAACAAGGGTCGTTCTTTTACAACTCAATTTAGTTACATTCTTAACCGAAAACGATCTTAAAACTGATCGTGTTAGTGGATCATCAATATTGCATTATCTTTAATTTCTTGCCGGTACACCTTCTTCAGAAGTTAAAGCCGTTCCAGTCACTTTCATTATTTCGCCAAACTCAAAAAGTTCGTTTCGTAGTCATTGAATTAAAACTTCCAAAAACTTTTCCACCGCCCCAACGAGTTCCGGGTTTGCATTTCTGTTAAAAAAAACGCTTCACGCTTAAGAGAAATCTGGGAATGGCGTTAAAACTTCCGGTGGTTTGAAGTAAATTATCCCAAGATTAAACCTTCCGAGTTTCGAAGGCCCGATCTACCTTGTTTATATAAAATGGCGGAAATCTGTAGGTTTTTCCTTACGCAGTTATCACTCCGTTCGCCATTCCGATATGTGAGCGAGACAGCGATCTCGGATTTAAATATAGTACCTAATCGATCGCCTTGTTAAAATAATTAGAAAATTGAACCCTGCCCACACTAATTCAATTACTTGTTTAGTTTTAGGTTTCAATCTTGCCACCAAGAGATGGCGCTTCTGTCTATATTATTATTATTATAAATCATTTATTTCAAATAACAAGGATTCATAATACATGGTTAGTAACATAATAGCTCATTATCTTATTATCTACGTTAGTATTCTTATATCTAAGGTTTTTATATTACTATGACTATGTACACAAATAAATAAATACTCCACTGCAACAGCGCGCACATCACCCCACTACTTGAGCATTGTTAGAGATGTGCACACTGCAGCAATGTTGTATATAAGGACAATCAATCCTATCCGCTATCATGGCCAGGATGCTGTTGCGGCTATCCCGCACCCGCCGCACCAGGGACGCGCATTTCTTTCTATGTCTGTAATTCTTGTCTGTGTATCGGTCTAAAGTTAAATAAAGTATTTTGATTGAAAATATGAAAATAACTTGTTTCTCCGCTCGGTGACCTAATCCCAAAAATCGATATTGGCACCTGACTGACCTTCCAACTCTTAGAGGGAACTCTAAGCCTTATTAGGATTATTTCAGGGTCTATCACTATTTCGATAAATATTTTTTCTTCTTCCTCGCGTTGTCCTGGCATTTTTGCCACGGCTCATGCCTGGGGTCCGCTTGACAACTAATCCCCAGAATTGGCGTAAGTACTAGTTTTTACGAAAGCGACTGCCATCTGACCTTCCAACCCAGAGGGTAAATTAGCCTTATTGGGATTAGTCCGGTTTCCTCACGATGTTTTCCTTCACTGAAAAGCGACTGGTAAATATCAAATGATATTTCGTACATTAGTTCCTAAAAACTCATTGGTACGAGCCGGGGTTTAAACCCGCGACCTCCGGATTGAAAGTCGCGCGCTCTTACCGCTAGGCCACCAATTCCTATTCCTATTTACTATTTCGATAAATATCAAAGGATATTTCATACATACGTTCCAAAAAAACTTTGGTTGAACCCGCGACCTTCTGCCTTTCGGACCCTCGGAGGTAATGAAAGAAAATGGTGAGTTATAGCCCTTAAAGGAGTGGACAAATATGGTAACGAGCATTTAATGAGCCGTGGCTGATGAATGGGGTTCTCAAACGAGAGCAGGGATTAATTCAACCTGATATGATGGTCAAAAATAACAGGCTATACTTATAATAAATCCGAAACTTATTATGACAGTTAATAACAGGCCATGTCGAAGAACATCAATCCGATATTTGGATTCTCGACACGAATTCTATACCAAAATTCCCTATAAATTTTGATTCCCTTGAATGTCGAGATTTGTAATTTTTTGCGGCATAAACGGCCGTAGATATATTTTTAAGTTAGCTTAGAAGTTTGATTTTTTCCCAGATTCAAGGGGCCGTAGACCTAAGTAGCTATATGGTTTTAATTTCAACTGGTCTTGACAGATAGACGAACGGACGGATCTCAAAGTGATCCTATCAGGGTTTCGATTTCCTTTCTAGGTACGGAACCCTAAATAACCCTAACTAGTTTATAAGGTTAAAAGCTCACACAAGAACGCAACAGAAAGACATTTATCATGACCACCGTCTCGTTTAAAGGCAACTTTCCAATAAAATCCACGCACGAACGACCCCGCTGAAAAAAGTCGACCTGCGACCTGGCACCACGTCAAAGTTATAAATTTTCAGTTACGATGTTCTAACTTAATAGCGTGGAGAACATTTCGACTTTATTGGGTTTTGGAAAGTTTATTTTTATGGTTTTCACTTTTCAACGCTTTTGGAGTTGGTGATGCAGTTATTCTGCTCAGCAGTTGTTTTTTTTTCTAATACTACGTCGATAGCAAACAAGTATACGGCCCTCCTGGTGGTAAGCAGTCTGCATAGGCTACGGACGCCTGCAACTCCAGAGGAGTTACGTGCAGCGTGTTGCCAACCCTAACATTTCGCACCCTCGTTGAGCTCTGGCAATCTTACTTACCGGCAGGAACACAGCACTATGAGTAGGGTCTAGTGTTATTTGGCTGCGGTTTTCTGTAAGGTACTTCCCCAGTTGGGCTCTGCTCTTGATCTGGAATGACATCCGCTGTGCCATTTAAAGCAAGATGACATTTACAGTGCCCATATCTCTCTTTTGGACGGAGTTTAAGGTCATACTCGGGTCCAATGAACTCTACATTTAAAATATAAATTGCTAACAAATCACAATTTTTACAGCTGATAGTACTTGGCTCCTGGAGCATATTTAAGTAAGAAAAATGCATAGGTTTTATGTTTTTTTTTTGGAGAAACTAGAAAGCAAATTTGCTACATGAACATGAAACATCCTGCTAATGAGATAATTAAATGTACCTCATTGAACAGATTCTAGAACCACTACCTAACTCTTAACTGGCCACTTCACGTTCATAAATCAAATGACACGTTGATTATAACATTTAAGACAAATAATTATTGACATGACAGAAAGAGTTGAAGCGCTGGTGGCCTAGAGAAGCGCTGGTGGCCTAGGAAGCGCTGGTGGCCTAGAAGCGCTGGTGGCCTAGCAGTACGAGCGTCCGCAATCCGGAGGTCGCGGGTTCAAACCCCAGCTCGTACCAATGAGTTTTCCGGAACTTATGTACGAAATATCATTTGATATTTACCAGTTGCTTTTCGGTGAAGGAAAACATCGTGAGGAAACCGGACTAATCCAACAAGGTCTAGTTTACCCTCTGGGTTGGAAGGTCAGATGGCAGTCGCTTTCGTAAAACGAGTGCCTACGCCAAATATTAGGACAGGTTGTCAAGGGGACCCCAGGCTCCCATGGGCCATGGCAAAATGCCAAGACAGCGCGAGGAAGAACAACAACAAAAACATGGCAAAGAGTTAATAGTCCAAGATCCCTGAGCCGCCAGACCTTACCTATTTTCTCATGAATAAAATGTATGAAATAATATAGTGTTATAGTATGTACTTTCAATGTCTGCGTACTTGCTATATTGTCCCGACGGCCATTTGTCCGGTACAAGGTTCTTAAAGGTTGGTAAATTACTTACTTTTCTCAATATTCTTATGGCTGATTTTTATTTATGTTTTAGAAAACATTCTTAAAAATTGATAATCAATATTGTCAGACGCTTTTAAACTGTCAAAAAAATATTGTAACTTTACTTATATTCTCACTCTTGATTTTTATATATGATACTCAGGGAACTCACATTTATTTAATATACTTACGAACACCATACTTTAAACTGGCGTTTAATCATAAAATATAGCTTCTAATCCTGTAATATAAGGTAATGCTAAATATGTTTTCTAAAAACATGTTTCCTGTTAATATAAACTACCTCAATAATTCAATGTTATTGAATTCCGAGGTTATTTGATACCCTTTGTACATATCGTCTATTATTAAATGGAAACCAGAACCACTTAATACTCGAATAAATATTAGCGGTTTGTTACCAAAATCAATGTAACTGTACAAAGCTATTCGGCGTTAATATACATTACCTGTTAATAATAATTGAACGTTTGTAACATGTTTAGTTATTGTTTCCGGTTAAAAATACTACTGATTGTGATATTTTTAGCGAAAATATACCTTTTTGTTGTCGTTTAACAACGTCGCGTGTGTCACCCGCCTCATGAACTTCAAAACTTCACACCGGGGAAGACTAGATCGACTATATAGACCCCAATTTATCGGTATCGCTTTATCGTTTGTTCGCACAGTTATAAGTAACGTGATAATCTCAATCGTTGCCATGACGACGGGAAGCCACTGAAGCAAGTTACACGAAGCAATAACCAACTTAGCTCACTCATTACAATTATACCAATTAATTTATGAGCGAAGGCTAGCTTCATAAACTACATAGTCTATGAAAATATATTTGTGATAGTTAAAAGTTCTAAAACCACATTTTCGCATATTCCAGAGAATATTCGAGATCTAAAGTTAGGATTAATTAAATGTTGATTGACTTTATAAATAGTCGGGAAACTGTATGAAGCTTTTGATCTATTGAACTCGCCGCTAGCGCCGGGGATCAAGGCTCAGCTAATTTCGGATTAATTATTGAGGATCGTACTGGCCGCAAGAATTGATTATAATATATATATGTACGAACAGTACTTACATAAAAGGTTGCCTTCAGAGCCCCTAGTTTTTATTCGATAGCGAAACGTGTTGTACGCGTTTGCGTTAAGTCTCATTTTGTATGGGATTTAGAAACAGAATAAATTAAATTAGCAGACTTCTGTAGACTTTTAAAAAGATCCATTTAATTTTATCTAAGACTTTCAAAGTAAAAGGCTATTTTAGAATGTCTTCTTTAAAAGTAAAGATAAAACGGTAATTTAGTAAAATCGATTAGCATGTTCCTGCTACAAACCAAGCACGAAAGGGAAAAATGAAAAAAAATAGCAATTTACGACCAAAAAGTGAACTTTGGTCATAAATGTCAGCGTTAAACCTCGAAATGGCCGAATTGTACTTAAATAGCGGTTGTTATGGATCAAAACTTCGTACATGACAGTAATATTTTTGGCTCACGCCGTTGCAGCCGTTTTCCTGACTATTAACAGGATTATGGGGTACCGTTTTTCAGTGAGCAGCTCTTAGTACGGTTCTAAATAGTTAAAGTATTTTTTTGGAAAGGCATGTAAAAAGTTAATTTCTATAATTGTAAAAAAAATATCATATAAGGACACTATTTTGCCGCGCCGCGGCGTGCCTTAACTAGTAAACAAGTTTCTATATTTCTAATCCCCCAATGATAAAAAAAAGACCAACCAATGAGTTATCGGTACTTTTATTGAACTTGCTATAGTGTTTTCTTACGTTTAATGTAGTTAATAGGAAACGAAAGCATTGTAAAGGAAATAAAAAAAGAAAAAACTTCAGAAAGAAAATGATGAGTACATTTTTTATATTTTATAAGGGCAGGTCAATAGCAAAGCTGTATCCTAATTCTTAGAAAGTCGGGAAGTTTAAATGAGAAGTGAGATTTGCAAGGCAAATCAAGATAATGACATATCTAGAACAGTGGGCGAGGCATGGCATGGTTGCTGGGGCGGGAGGTTCTTGAGTGGCAACTACTTAACGAAAAATACACCATACGAGTAAGAAGACTTCAAAAAAACAACCTTGTTAAATTTAATCATTAACAGTGAGTAATATTTATGTATTATGTTCATTGTCCAGCAGTGGAGGTCTTTTGGCAGATCTGTTGATGATAATGAAATAAAGAAAAGTAATTTTGGGATTTGGTGCATATTATCATAAGATATGCCCTTAAAGTAAATTCTTAGTGAATATGGTCTGATTACTTATAAGGCTTACGAAACCATAAAAGCTTTTACAGTACATATGGGGCTACTTTATAGCACTAGTGCGAGAAGTAGCATATTACGTTACTGTGTCGAACATTTAAAGGGCCATATGTACTGTAAAACGTTGTACGATACATGTGCGAATAGGTAATTCGCAACTCGTGTCGATTTAAAACACTCCCTTCGGTCGTGTTTTAATTTATCGCCACTCGTTTCGAATTTCCTATTTTTCGCACTTGTATCGTAATATACTATTATAGGTGCTTTTATTTTTATACGCCTCCCTGAGGCGTGTAAACAAAAAGAAGGTATGGATAGATTCGCACGCTTCTATTAAGTTTGGTAGCTCAGTTGATAAAGATCGATCGGACCGGTGTTCCGAAAGTTAGCAAGTTCGAGTCTTGCCAGAAGCGGCGATTTTTTCCGTATTTCCTTTATTATAAACAAATAAATATTATAGGGACATTATTACACAAATTGACTGATTCCCACGGTAAGCCAAGAAGGCTTGTGTTGTGGGTACTCAGACAATAATATATATAATATACAAATACTAAAATGCATAGAAAACATCCATGACTCAGGAACAAATATTTCTTCTCATCACCCAAATAAATTCCCTTACCGGGATTCGAACCGTGGACCATCGCCTTCATAAGCAGTGTCACCCACTAGGCCAGACCGGTCTTCTAAAAAAAGGTCATATAAAAAGTAAAAATAATCAAAAATACGCTTTCCATCTCTTTAAAGAGTGCAAAGCAGACCATATATTACACGCGAAACAGAGCCGTCTTCCAAGCCGTTGCGTTTCCAATTTAGCAACAATAAAACCCAAAATTGAAATTATCCGCAGCAGATTTATTAATCGTAAAGCCGTCGGGGAGTAATCGCAGAACACGGTTGCGCGTGAATGGGTTTCCTTTTTTGCCAAAAATTGTATGTTTTAGTACCTAATATTGGCGGTTTGACAATTTTTTTTGGTGAAAAGGCGGTATTTTATAGCGATTGTTCTTGTTATTTTATATTATAGTTACTTTTGATTGAAAGTAAGTAATCTTTATATTTTTTACTCTAAAGTAAGACCTCGCCGAAGTAAGAAATGAAGCTTATCTGAACTTTGTTCTAGCAGTTAATGTAGTGACATTGACATATATCTAAGGACGGGCCTTACGGACAATAAGAATTGGGCCAGTACCGCGGTGTCACGCACACGAATTCGAGCCAATCGTGCACGCCTCAACGCGATTGGTTGATGAGTTCGCATCTCGCGCGCGATTGGCGATATATACCTAATGCCCAACGGCATTCGGAGATCGCCCACGTAGGAGACTTCCATAGGTATCAAATGATTGAATTCACGTACCCGCGCCGCGCCGCGCCGCTTCGCGTTCGCGAGTTATTCGCTCAGGTAAGACACTGCCTTAACTAGTAAACAAGTTTCTATATTTCTAATCCCCCAATGATAAAAAAAAGACCAACCAATGAGTTATCGGTACTTTTATCGAACTTGCTATAGTGTTTTCTTACGTTTAATATAGTTAATAGGAAACTAAAGCATTGTAAAGGAATTAAAAAAAGAAAAAACTTTAGAAAGACAATGATGAGTACATTTTTTATATTTTATAAGGGCAACTGGTTGCGTTAGACTGCACGATTGGCTCGAATTCGTGAGTGACACCACTGAACTAGCACCATATGGAGTGAGTAGCCACGCCAAGGGGGGTGATTAGATACAACAAAGGGGTGAAAAAACACATCTTGGGATTAAAAAAATTCGGAAAAATAATTTTATGTCAATAAACTCCTTAATAGATAAATATACTCTTTCGCAATAGAGTATCAAAATAATAATAACCAAATTCAATGTCTATGACAACTTAAACTGACCCCTTCCTTGTGTCTATCGACCCCGTTTTAAGGATATGGACAAAACAGGTAGTTATAATTGACTTTCTCTGAATTCGGTGGGTAAAAATTGATTTCAGAAATGCAAAATTGAAGTACTAACAAAGACTCAAAAAATTATGTCAAAATGTTTACTTTATTCATTTTTTATTATTGGTGAAAGTCGTCCTTGAAGTTGAAAATCGTCTCTTTTCACCCCGGTTTATGGTATCTCATTGCAGTTATGTCGCTAATTGGCCATTTGTCTATTACGCGTACCTATTCTGATTTTCATATCAGGTTATGTATTAGAATCTGGATTAATTATAAATCTGATCTGTTAGTGTCAAAACTGACATTACTTCAACGAAAAACGTCACTTTTGACACTGACAGGTCACATCCATAACTAATCCAGATCTAATTCATAAACTTTAAACTATTCATTTAAATTTGTATTCAATCAATCAATCAAACATTTATTCAGCAAATAGGCCTCAATGGCATTTACATGTCAAATTTTTATAATCATTAAATATAACAAAATACAGTTACAAATATGGAATCAATGAAATATTTGATAATTGATTAGATATGTAAACCTCAATATCATTTTTGAAGATCTATACGTTTGATAAAAAAAAATGAGATTCAGTTCCAAGTATGGGGAACCCCCAAAATTTATTGTTTTTAGGGTTCCGTACCCAAAGGGTGAAACTTCGCTGTCCGTCCGTCCGTCTGTCACCAGGCTGTATCTCATGAACCGCGATAGCTAGACAGTTGAAATTTTCACAGATGATGTATTTCTGTTGCCGCTATAACAACAAATACAAAAAACAGAATAAAATACATATTTAAGGGAGGCTCCCATACAACAAACATTTTTTTTTTGCCGATTTTATTAATAATGGTACGGAACCCTTCGTGCGCGAATCCGACTCGCCCTTGCCCGGTTTTTTTTTCTATTTTTATGTGAAAAGCTTAATGCGGTTCACAGAATACATCTACTTACCAAGTTTCAACAGTACTTATAGTTCTTATAGTTTCGGAAAAAGTGGCTGTGACACGGACGGACAGACAGACAGACATGACGAATCCATAAGGGTTCCGTTTTTTGCCAATTGGCTACGGAACCCTAAAAACGATCATTGAAACTGCCAACAAACTGTTTTACAGTTTGGCGAAAAATTAGATTAAGGTACTTACTTAAAATATTGTTTTTTTTGTTAAATAAAAAAAAAATAAAAAATAAAAATTAAATCAGGTAAACAGACAAGAACCGAATGAAGACTCAAAAGTAAAGTTACAATCAGAGCCCCTAGTGTACATTTATTCGATAGCAAAACGTGACGTCCGCGTTTGCGTTAAGTTTAATTTTGTATGGGATTTAGAAACAGCGCGCCAAGCACGACGTTTTGCACACTCAAAATCCCATACAAAATGAGAGTTAACGCAAACGCGTACGTCACATTTCGCTATCGAATAAATTTACACTAGGGGTACAGAATAGGCCTGTGAGTCAACGATAGTTTTATGTATGTATATTTAGTCTCGCAGGATGTTTGTATGATTCATGAGTGACTAATTATAACATTTATATCGTGGTCTCGCACATCAAACGATCTAACTGGGGTAATATTCTGTCTCGGTTAAGACCGCTAAATCATTATGAGATATTCGTTAGATTATTAATTTGGTTATTATTAGATCTACCACTTAAGATGGGAAATTAGAAATGAACAAAAGATATAGCGACGGAAGATTTGGCGATCGCGTGGGTACGTTTTACGTAAACTTATTGGATAACGAATCGTGACGTACGCGTTTGTGTTAAGTCTCATTGTGTATGGGATGTTGAGTTTCCAAAACGTCCCGTTTGGCGCGCTGTTTCTAAATCACATACAAAATTAGACTTAACGCAAACGCGTACGTCACGTCACATTATCGAATTACAATTACACTAGGGGTTCTGATTAAAATTTTGCCACAGTAATCACTAGTGATATACTTATAGCTAGCTATTTGATAGTAAAATTATTCTGCTACGGTATTCAGGGTCGGAAAGTAGATGATCACCTAGATCACCCGGATGCGGTAGGCCTAAGAAGCGCTGGCTGGACGTCGTGATAGCGGGTATGGAAGAGAACAATCTCTCACCTGAGGATGCCGGAGACCAGGCAAAGTGGAGAAAATTGACTAGGAAAGCGGACCCGGGTGCTAGGTTGGGAAAACGCTATACTTACACTAAAATTCGTCACAAAATAAACTGCTTTTTTAATGGATGAGGTGCAATTTTTAACTTTTTTGGTGACGGTTACAAACTTTGAATTAAAATTAAGTATTTTCTTTTTCCTCAGCGACTATGCACCCACTGCTGGGCATACGTCTCTCCAAAACCCCCTCCAAGCAGCCCAATTGCCTACCTACCTACTAAAGTACAGTAGGGCCTCGATAATCCGTACACGGGCTAATCCGAACGTCGCTGTAATCCGAACTGCCGAGTGAACCCTTTCTTTGAGGGACAAAACCTTTGCTTGCTCAATAAATAAAACACGGCAGACTAAATAAGATCAGTTCTTCTTATTTAGTCTGCCATGCCATCTGCGAAATCATTTTCGCATTTCACATAGCATTTATTGAGTGTTAATTTACTTTTCATAACACTTGCTCGAAATAGATCTTATTTTATGCAGGTATACTGTAAGACAAAGGCCGCGGGAGTTATGGATTGTGAAAAAAAAACTATAACATCTGCTTGATGTGCTCTACAAGGCGTGTCTGCAAGCTTCTCCGAGTCTAACTCGTAGACGTCCCACTCTACAGCATTGCCAATTTGTCGAGGTGCCTGAACACCTTACGGTACTCCTCTTCTGATTTGGGCTCGAACCGAATACCTGCCCTCACCGGCTTCGCGTTGACGGCTCGGCCCAATTCCGCGGTGATTCCATTGACCACCGCTACTCAGTTATTATTTTTTGTTTAGTTGTGTGTATTGTGGCAAGCGAATAAATGGTTTATCTATCTATCTATCTATCTCAGTTAAGCAGTACCGGCGCCACCATGCTGGAGTATGGGATCATCTAGGGTTGTAGGGGTTGTTGTTTTGTAGCAGCATCTTTAGGCTTCTTCTGGATTATATTTCAAGTTTTATAATCATAGGTAAACGTTATTTGCGTTCACTTTAATGTTAAAAATAAAAGTAAATAGTATTGAAACATGTTTTTTCATTACTTTGCCCAATAGGTGAGAGGCAGTATGTATAATGCCCGGGCAATTTAATTATTTTTATATTTATTATCAAACTGCCATCTCAAATTGGGCATTTTTCATAATGCCCGGGCATTATGAAAAATGCCCAATTTATCACTTGGTCCATAACATATATATCTATAATGAAATATTTCGTTCAAAATCGTAAGATGTAGTTGAGGCTGAGCAGAAAAAGCCCAAAAATAATAAGATAAAAGAAAAATATGGAAACCGCTCAACAGTAGAAATCCCAAAGAAGAGAAACAGCAAGAAATTCGAAATAAATTTACATTGAAAATTACTGCAACGCAACACTGGAAAAATACCTTCTAGCTTGTTGCTTTGCGCCAAGACTCTAATTAACATACTTATTAATTAAGAGGGAGGGGTAATTAGAAATAAGATTGCATGAAATTGCAAGGCAACGTGATTGCAAAATAAAGGGACTGACTTGTGCTTGCTTTTCGCAATTTGATGAAAAATCTGCACAAATACTATCTATATCATGTACTAACAAATTAGCTGCGGATATTTTAAATGTTGGTACTTTACAATAAAACAATTTACTTTAAATAGAAATTAAGAAAACTTACCGGACAAAAAAATGAAGAATAATAGATCTAAAAATAATCATCTGCATTTAACTGAGAAGACAGAAGACATACGTCACGTCACGCTATCGAATAAATTTACACTAGGGGTACTGTTATGAAGTGGCCAGTTAAGTGTTAGGTAAACTAGGTTCTAGAATCTATTTAATGAGGTCTCTTAATTATATCATTAACAGGGTGTTTTTACGTAGCAAATTTGTTTTCCAATTTTCTCCAAAAAACATTATAAAACCTAAAATGTTTCATGCTTAAATATATTGAAGCATTTTATGATGTTTTACAAATACAAATACGTTTATTTCATTACTTTTTACAGCAGGTAAAAGGCTTTAATGTTTTTAGGGTTCCGTACCCAAACTCCGCTGTCCGTTCGTCCGTCCGTCTGTCACCAGGCTATATCTCATGAACGGTGATAGTTAGCCAGTTGAAATTTCTACAGATTATGTATTTCTATTGCCGGTATAACAACAAATACTAAAAACAGAATAAAACTGACTACTCTCCATAGTACATTGTGCAAGGAGGGGGGTAAGTGAAATTATGGATACGAGGGTGGTAATTCCCGATAGCAGGCTGGAGGGAATTAAAGACCCGAGTTTGCAATATTCTTACCCTCGGAGTTACACACAATGCTTTTCAACACACTTGCGAATTTTATGCGAAGTAATTCTTAAATATGGTGACATATCCCTTTACGGCCGGGAAAAATATTTTGCAAAGATTCATAAAAAATGCATGTGAACCGTTTTTAATTGTTATAAAATACGCGTATAAAATGTTTAAAAAAATCCTAGTGTCCTTTATCATAAAAAAAATCGCGTGCACTAAAGTGACGTTCAGGAACTATCTGTAAATGCACGAACGTGCAAATTCATTGAGTTTTGTAGAATAATATGACTAAAACGCAACATTTTACAGAACAATGCATGTGTATGCTGCACATGCATAGCATATGAAGTAATCAGTATTCAATTTAGCATAATTATCACAATTTTCTTTAAGAATCAACATCTTAACGATTAAAGAATGATTAAAAACAATAATCAACAATTGTAAAGTACTCTCAATTCAACTACATCTAACGGAAATGCTTGAAAAAATTATTTTGACGTGTAACGAACACGTTGCATTTAATACAACGAGTAATAGCCCTGCTGAAGCAGTCTGAAACAGTCTGAAATAGGCGGGCTCTTGGAGATTTGGTATCGTCAAATTGTAGCATCATCTGAAACATCACTCAGACGTCTCAGACATGCTTCACTACGTCGTTTTCTTGGTGGTTTAACCAACATTTCTAAGATTTTGAAGCGAAAATCGAGTAAATCCAGTATTTCGCACCTAGGACGGCCTATGGCATCACAATCAAGCGAAAATCCATAAAATGAATACTAATTCATTCACATGTAAAAAGAAAGAAAGAATTTAGTTTCAGTGTCCATCTCCTTGTTTAAAAAAAGGTCTCCCATGGGTTTATCAGTTCATAACTTTTTCTGAAGCTGTAACATACACGTATGACCGAATCTTTATCTCCCATCTCTTGACAACCTTAATGCTGATCGTTCCCGAGCAGTTAGACAGTAGGAAAACATATTTGTTGTCTTTCCTCCTAACTAGCGACACTGGGTCGGTCAACATTAGCAGATCTTTAGGTACATCTCATCGTATTCGTCGTTGATTCTTTGATTTCGTTTTCAATTCATTCAAAAAGCGAATAAGGGAATTCTTCGAGGTCATCGTATAATTCCTCAATATGTGATAGACTCGTATCATTATTGCACAAAATTTCAAGGAATTTTTTGCCTCTTAATGGACGCTTAAAAAAAAACACAAATCTAACATTACAAAACGAAAAGTATTATAAAACTATCAAACATGACTATTTCTTTTGATTTGATTTTCTGCGCAGAAGCCGGATAGACAAAAACTTGCAAATAGTTATGACCATCGATTTACGGGCTACGGCCGAACCCACAAATTCGTGCACTTCTTTTTTACGAGCATGTAGTTTCCCCTTAATAACTTATTGTTACTCTAATTTGTGATAAATAAACCAGGGACCGGAAAACCCGTTCATTTGCCTTACCCGTTCGAATGGGTAACCCCTTCATATGATAAGCTAATCGTTTGGGTAACCCGTTCAACCGGTTACCCAACAATAATGATAACCCGTATTATTCAGATTAACCTAATCGTAACAAGTGGTTACCGCTTACAGGAGCTGATTCGGTTTGTGTTTTGCGTGTACTAACCGGTAACCTTTCGGTTTAGGGTAAGCCTTACCCTCTCCCGCGCCTTTCCCCCGCCGCTGCGGCACCGCGGCAGAGATGGGCATTACGTAATTGATTCGATAGGTATATTGTAACTACCGACGTAAAAGTACTTTTCGTTAATGTTGACTTACTATATAGATGCTTATTTGTATCCGGTTTATAACAGGTTTTAGTAAGATGGCGGCCACACTTTGTCATAAAAATCATCATTTTTAGGTTTTAGGGAGTTCCGATTTCGTAAATGATGACGATTTTGGAATTCAAGATGGCGGCCATGCAGTAAGTCATAAAAGTCGCCATGTAAATCGGTTTTTAGGTTTATGGGAGTGCAGATTTAGAAAAAGATGACCATTTTGGAGTCCAAGATGGTGACCATGTACTATGTCATAAAAATCGTCATGAATGTCGTTATATAGGTTTTAGGGAGTGCAGATTTCGAAAATCATGACTATTTTGGAATCCAAGATGGCGGCCATGCAATTTGTCATAAAAGTCGTCATGGATGTCGTTTTATACGTTTTAGGGAGTGCGGATTTCGAAAATGATGACCATTTTGGAGTCTAAGATGGCGGCCATGCAATTTGTCATAAAAGTCTTCATGGATGTCGTTTTATACGTTTTAGGGAGTGCGGATTTCGAAAATCATGACTATTTTGGAATCCAAGATGGCGGCCATGCAATTTGTCATAAAAGTCGTCATGGATGTCGTTTTATTCGTTTTAGGGAGTGCAGATTTCGAAAAAGATGACTATGTTGGAATCCAAGATGGCGGACATGCAATTTTTCATAAAAGTCGTCATGGATGTCGTTTTATACGTTTTAGGGAGTGCGGATTCCGAAAATGATGACCATTTTGGAGTCCAAGATGTCGGCCATGCAATTTGTCATAAAAGTTTTCATGGACGTCGTTTTATAGGTTTTAGGGAGTGCGGATTTCACAAATCATGACTATTTTGGAATCTAAGATGGCGGCCATGGAATTTTTCATAAAAGTCGTCATGGATGTCGTTTTATACGTTTTAGGGAGTGCGGATTTCGAAAATGATGACCATTTTGGAGTCCAAGATGGCGGCCATGCAATTTGTCATAAAAGTCTTCATGGATGTCGTTTTATGGGTTTTAGGGAGTGCGGATTTCGAAAGTCATGACTATTTTGGAATCCAAGATGGCGGCCATGTAATTTGTCATAAAAGTCGTCATGGATGTCGTTTTATACGTTTTAGGGAGTGCAGATTTCGAAAAAGATGACCATTTTGGAGTCCAAGATGGTGACCATGTACAATGTCATAAAAATCTTCATGGATGTCGTTATATAGGTTTAAGGGAGCGCAGATTTCGAAAGTCATGACTATTTTGGAATCCAAGATGGCGGCCATGCAATTTGTCATAAAAGTCGTCATGGATGTCGTTTTATACGTTTTAGGGAGTGCAGATTTCGACAAAGATGACCATTTGGAGTCCAAGATGGTGACCATGTACAATGTCATAAAAATCGTCATGGATGTCGTTATATAGGTTTTAGGGAGTGCAGATTTCGAAAATCATGACTATTTTGGAATCCAAGATGGCGGCCATGCAATTTGTCATAAAAGTCGTCATGGATGGAGTCCAAGATGGTGACCATGTACTATTTGTACTATGTCATATAAATCGTCATGGATGTCGTTTTATAGGTTTTAGGGAGTGCGGATTTCGAAAATGATGACCATTTTGAAATCAAATATGGCGGTCACACATATTGTCATAAAAGTCATCTTGGTAGTCGTTTTTTAGGTTTTAGGGAGTGCGGATTTCGAAAATCATGACTATATTGGAATCCAAGATGGCGGCCATGCTTTTTGTCATAAAATTCGTCATGGATATCGTTTTATAGGTTTTAGGGAGTGCGGATTTGGAAAATGATGACTATTTTGGAATCCAAGATGACGGCCACGTACTATTTAATAAAAGTCATCATGGTTGTCGTTTTATAGGTTTTAGAGAGTGCGGATTTCGAAAAAGATGATCATTTTGGAATCCAAGATGGCGGCCATGCAATTTGTCATAAAAGTCGTCATGGATGTCGTTTTATACGTTTTAGGGAGTGCAGATTTCGAAAAAGATGACCATTTTGGAGTTCAAGATGGCGGCCATGCTTTTTGTCTTAAAAGTCGTCATGGATATCGTTTTATAGGTTTTAGGGAGTGCGGATTTGGAAAATGATGACTATTTTGGAAGCCAAGATGACGGCCACGTACTATTTAATAAAAGTCATCATGGATGTCGTTTTATAGGTTTTAGAGAGTGCGGATTTCGAAAAAGATGATCATTTTGGAATTCATGATGCCGACCATGAAATAAGTCAGAAAAATAGTCATGGATGTCGTTGTATAGGTTTTACGGAGTGCGGATTTCGAAAATCATGACTATTTTGGAATCCAAGATGGCGACCATACAATTTGTCATAAAAGTCGTCAGGGATGTCGTTTTGTAGGTTTTAGGGAGTGCGGATTTCGAAAGTGATGACTATTTTGGAATCCAAGATGGCGGCCATGCAACTTGTCATAAAAGTTGTCATGGATGTCGTTTTATAGGTTTTAGGAAATGTGGTTTTCAAAAATGATGAACCTCAACCATGTGTATCGTAAAGAACTCTTCAAGACATTTAAAATGAGCCCAAATTCGATAGCATTACTAGTAGTTATCGATGAGTTCCATCAACACCTTCCGATTCCACCATCAGACCCTTGCCACCATGTGTATCGTAAAGAACTCGTCAAGACCTTTAAAATGAGCCCAAACTCGATAGCATTACTAGTAGTTATCGATGACTTCCATCAACACCTTCCGATTCCACCATCAGACCCTCGCCACCATGTGTATCGTAAAGAACTCGTGAAGACCTTTAAAATGACCCCAAACTCGATAGCATTACTAGTAGTTATCGATGAGTTCTATCAACACCTTCCGATTCCACCATCAGACCCTCGCCACCATGTCTATCGTAAAGAACTCGTCAAGACATTTAAAATGAGTCCAAATTCGATAGCATTACTAGTAGGTATCGATGAGTTCCATCGATACCTTCCCATTCCACCATCAGACCCTCGCCACCATGTGTATCGTAAAGAACTCGTCAAGACCTTTAAAATGAGCCCAAACTCGATAGCATTACTAGGAGTTATCGATGAGTTCCACTGACACCTTCCGATTCCACCATCAGACCCTCGCCACCATGTATATCGTAAAGAACTCGTCAAGATATTTAAAATGAGCCCAAACTCGATAGCATTACTAGTAGTTATCGATGAGTTCCATCGACACCTTCCGATTCCACCATCAGACCCTCTCCCCCATGTGTATCGTAAAGAACTCGTCAAGACGTTTAAAATGAGCCCTAACTCGATAGCATTACTAGTAGTTATCGATGAGTTCCATCGACACCTTCCGATTCCACCATCAGACCCTCTCCACCATGTGTATCGTAAAGAACTCGTCAAGACCTTTAAAATGAGCCTTAACTCGATAAAATTATTAGAAGCCATTGATGAGTTCCACTGACACAGGAGATGTGCACAGACAGCAAACGATAAAGAAAGTGACAATAATAGGAGTAATAGGTACTAGACAAAAATATACCAAAATAAATGCAACGCCTTACCATATTAGGTAATTTGCCTTAAACCTTAGCATGTGTTTTGAAATCTACGTTGTGCGCTACTTGACTTAACGTACACTTTTGTTTGAATTAGCAATATTAGGTCGGCTAATTACAAAGCCTTTGACAAATACCGACTGCCGCCGCGCCGCGCCGCGCACTCGCACGTGCTCATAGGGAATGGAACCGCCGAGTTTCGCGTCGGGCGCTACGTTAATAGACCATATGCAGTTTACGTAAAAGCTAAAACAGCTTGTTCGTATTTAATCAGCGCTTGAAGCGATAACCCCTTCCCGGGTTTTTAATATCGGTAAGCGCTAACCTGAATTAATTCAAATAAAAGGATTAGTTTCTTAACCGGTAAGCCAATCAAAAGCTTACCGAAATGAAGCGGTTTTTGGAACACAGCTTTACAATAACCCGGGTTTTTGAACGGGTTAGGGTAAGCGGGTCCGGTCCCTGAAATAAACACACATAACTCTTTTACTGTAATAATTAAGTATTAAATAACAAGTTTGATACCAAAATTATACAAAATTAAGAACTTACGTGTGCCACTGCTCCCATCAAAAAATGCCACCATCTTCAAAGCAGTCTCGCGACGGACTGATCCTACTGACCTGCGGTATTTAGTACTGAAACGTGTCGCTAATGTCTGCAGATTCGATCGGAATAGGTCTGAGCTCGAAAAGACAATTTACTTGCGGGCAGGATTTTTTAAAAGTAATTTGCAGAATTATATCGAACCGGTCGTAAAGGGTTATCAAACATTCGTCCGCCATTTTGTAATTTCTTGACAAGTTAGGCACCGAAGGCACAGAACTATTCGGCATTCAGCCATGATTGAAAATTATGTTAAAATATTTTAAACGGCTGTTAAATTAATCAAATTAAATAATTAAAAAGATAAACAAAAATATTCAATTATAAACGTCGGTATTTTAAAAGTAAAACTCATTTATGCTACTTGTTTTGTATCAATAAGTGACATAATTCAAAAAATATATAATCCATCACTCCCGCGGGAACAATACAGGGCTTTTGTCCTTCAGGACAGGTACCATACAGGTATAATCTTATTTCATGCAGGTGCATGAAATAAGGTATTTTTCGAGCAAGTGTGATAAAAAAGGTTTTTTAACTCCGTGTTTCTTTTTGGGCTAGAACTCTAGCCACCGCAAATTTTTCTCGATTTCGTATTTGGGACCGTCTGATACTACCGGGGTACCGTAGTCTATTTCCCGATACCTATTTGTATCGTAAAATACCTAATCTAAGAAAAGAGACAGTAACTAATAATAAGCAAACAGAAAGACAAGACAATCTCTTTATTCCGCACCGCTCCGCACTACAAGAAGGTTTAATGCAGTACGTGACGCGCTCTTTTTAATTAAATTTCTGCTAAGGCTCTCCGTGGTCACGTGTTGGGAAAATAACTTTTTACGTCCACAAGTGTACGTAATACGTTAAGCTGAAGATAAAATGTTAATGAGGGCTTTGATTTTAATGGGGTTAAAACCCCACAGATTATTGAAGGAGCGAGTGCTAAGCGTTCTTTTCAGTTTGGGCAGGAACACATGAGTAGGGTTTGGTGTTATTAGGCTGCGGTTTTCTGTGAGGTACTTCCCCAGCTCTAGATCTGGATTGCTGTGCGCTGTGCTGGGGGCCTACCGCGAAAACCGAAGTTCGTCAATTGCGGGGATCTTTCTCTTTTACGAGAGTTTTATTAGAGTTCTGTCACTCCAATTACGTCTTAGTGAGAACTAAGACGTAATTAGAGTGACAGAGAAAAATGCCCGCAATTGACGAACTTCGATTTTCCCCGTACCACACAAAGCGAGATGACATTCACAGTGCCCATACCTCTCTTTTGGCCGTAGTTTAAGAACATGCCCGGGTCCAGGTTTTACACAGGTTTGATATGTTGTGAATAGTTCTGGAATCCTTTCGGTAACATTTGGTGAAAGACCGTCGTTGTGTTGTTGAATTGGCGCCTATCTACAGTTGATAACAGGTGAGGAATTTTGCTAAGATTTGAATGATCTCTGTGTAATAATCAATATACAAATCACATTACACTGTTCTCTAATCATAAATGCAATTTTTTTACAATAACAATATACATCTCGATACATACAGAGGTATCACAATAACTAGCTTAAATCTAAATAAGACCCTTGAGGCATTGTACCAAGAATGCTGGCGGCATTTCTTCGTTGTATCATATACTAATACGTTGTGTGAGGTAGCCGCACCATTTTTTGATCACCAGTTATGTCAACCAGACGCTTGGCTATTTCTACAAAGAACTTGTGCTCGCTGAGACCACTGTTCTATTAAAATTCACCTTAGATTCATTGGGGATGAAAGTTATATACTGATACTCAGAATTAGGTGTATGCGCACGGCGCGTCGTAATAATTGAGGTTGGAATATGTTATAGTTGTTTAATTGTGAACAAACTCTTTAAAGTGACTTAAACGCTTCTAATTATAATGAGCAGCACTTACTTTAGAAACAAATGAACTCCACTGTCTTACGACTTTGAAATTAGGAAAGCACTTAAATTCTAAAAGTGGCTCCGACATGTGCTTGCAAGTTTTGCCGTTTTCTCTGTTACGACTAATTTCGCGAAAGTAATTGTTCTACTTAAACATTCTGTTAAGTCTGACTTTGCATAATTTAGGCATTTCAAAGATGACGTTCAAGGTGGGATAATTACATAGACCGAAATTCACGCGAGAGGAGTAGCGGGCAAGGCTCAGAACTAGAGTTGTGCGTGCTCGTTCAATGAAAAGATCTCTCCAAACTTGTACAATCTCACAAATGTGAGATGTTCGGTTTTTTGACTGACAATTAGAATATATATTCATATTCTATGTATTTAATTATTTATAAATACTTATTTATTCTATACATCGTTGTCTAAGTACTCTCAACCACAAGCCTTATTGAGCTTACTGTGGGACTTCGTCAATTTGTGTAATAATGTCCTATAATATATATTTATTTTATACAAAGTGAACCTACAGTTAACTTTAAGACCTCACTTCACTCAGTGAATCATGACACAGACAAAAATTATATTATTCAAAAGAGTTACATTACAATATTTACAATGCACTTATAAATATATAAAAAAACTACCACCGACATGAGCTATCATAAAAATATAATGTCAAACTTTTTTTATGATAGAAGAGGCAAACGAACAGACAAATTGCCCGATGTTAAGCAATAACCGTGGCCCATGAACACCTGCAATGCAACAGTGAGTTGCCTCGCTTTAAGCTTGGAGTACGCTCTTAGCCTAGAGGCCATTTAGAATTGACATCGTACTTATAATAGTTAACTTGAGGCAACATTTAACAGTTTCCTGAAGTAGTTACTTGAGTATATTAGCTCCAGAGAAACTCCTCAGTAAATTGTCCAAATGGAGATAACCAATTCATGAGATCAAATTTGATCTCCATTTTACGGTATTTGAGTTTGATTTCATTACGTTTGATGGTTTTGGGGACCCACAGCAAGTAGAATTTAGTTAGCGTTGTTGCTAAGTTTAATGTGTTTTGTTTTTTATTACTACTACTGACGTACAAAATTTAAAGCAAGTCAAAATGGTGAGGTTCCTTGCGCTATGACATGGGGTTCTTCAAGAAGCAGGTAAATATTTAGGGTTCTCAAATGTTGGCAACGCATAAGTGGCTCCTCCGATGTTGCTTATGTCCATAGGCAGCGATGACTGCTTTCCATCAGGAGGCTCGTCTGCTCGTTTGTTGACTATTAATTTAAAAAAATGCAATTTCTGAGAAAATACTAACAATGGGAACCATATAATAACTTGAACTCTTCTTTATAATCTTTATGAAGATACCTATCGGGTATGAAATCGTCTAGTAGAAAATTGCAAATTGAAAAATTGTTTTCTGTTCGAAGGTATCTCAATATAATATGCCAATTTTATAGACTTTAATCGGAACTAATAAATATTTTACCTTTAAATACACCTCACGTCCACGTGGACGTCCATCCAAAAGAAAATACCCAAAAAATAGCGAGAGTTCTTGGGATTGGAAAATAACGTAATAACTTTTTAGAAATTTTAGCAGCATGAAACATAATGCTATTAAGCGTTGCAAAAGCGTTTAGTGAATATTTTATACGTTGTAAACTCAACAGAAAAAGATTTAACTGAATAGAACGCAGTTCATTTAAATAAACCTCACGTTCATCTAAAATTTAAAGCGAGTCAAAAATGCAACACCAAAAAAAAATACCTACAATGGGAACGGGAGGTATCGGCAGTGAAAAGATCTAAATCATACGACGAAGGTATGTATGAAAGTGTCTAGCAGAAATTATAAATTATTTCCTTTCCGTAGCCAATATTATAAATGTCTCTTTATAGAATTTAAACTTCACTGAAAAAGATTTACCTCATTTGAATAAACCTCACATCCATCCAAAATTTAAAGCGAGTCAAAGATGCAACGCCAGACAAAATATCTATAATGGGAACGGGAGGTATCGGCAGTGAAAAGATCACAATAATCCAACGAAGGTATCTAGTATGTATGAAAGCGTCTAGCAGAAAATTGAAATACCAATATGATTTTTTCGAAACCAATATTATAGATGTCTCTTTATAGATTTTAAACTTCACTGCAAAAGATTTACCTCATTTAAATAAACCTCACGTCCATACAAAATTTAAAGCGAGTCAAAAATGCAACGCCAGAGAAAATACCTACAATGGAGCGGGAGGTATCGGCAGTGAAAAGATCACGTAATCCATTACTAGGTGCGTGACTCTTGACTTGGACCGACGGGGTAAAGGCTGAAACACACCTGGAACAGTAAAGTCCATCTCAGCTAAGTTTACACCGATTTGGAGAGAAAAGAGTGAGGTAATGTCATTGTTAACGTCATATTTATAAGCTTTTATTTAGTTTCACCTGTCCCGTTGTCTGTCGGTCTGTAATCAAATCTTGCAAGTTAAATTTGACCCACTTCCCGGTTTCCGATTGAGCTGAAATTTTGCATGCATAATAAATCGGATGACAATGCAATATTATTATGACATAGAGTTGATCTGATGATGGAGACAGGAGGTAGCCATAGGAACTCTGTGATAAAACAAGGCAACCTAATTGTGTTTGGGATTTTTAGAACTGTCTCGATGAGAATTAGTTACCTGTGGAATGAAAAGTACAGTCAGCGATAAAAGCTTGTACCAAAAATATTTTTTTTGCAAAAAACTTATTTTCATTGTATGATGACCAGTCTGGCCTAGCCCTTTACGACCGGTTCGATATAATTCTGCAAATTACTTTTAAAAAATCCTGCCCGCAAGTAAATTGTCTTTTCGAGCTCAGACCTATTCCGATCGAATCTGCAGACATTAGCGACACGTTTCAGTACTAAATACCGCAGGTCAGTAGGATCAGTCCGTCGCGAGACTGCTTTGAAGATGGTGGCATTTTTTGATGGGAGTAGTGGCACACGTAAGTTCTTAATTTTGTATAATTTTGGTATCAAACTTGTTATTTAATACTTAATTATTACAGTAAAAGAGTTATGTGTGTTTATTTATCACAAATTAGAGTAACAATAAGTTATTAAGGGGAAACTACATGCTCCTAAAAAAGAAGTGCACGAATTTGTGGGTTCGGCCGTAGCCCGTAAATCGATGGTCATAACTATTTGCAAGTTTTTGTCTATCCGGCTTCTGCGCAGAAAATCTGTCCACGAAAGGACAAACAATAAGAAGTCGTAGTTTAAACTTGTAGATATTTAATTAAAATTATAAAAAAATACAAAATGTGTATGACACGCAAAGTTCCGTTGTAGAGATATGAGTAGGTATTGACAGATATACGATGATGTGGAGTTATTTTGACACTTGGTCCGTGACGTAGCTCTACTCGTCCGGTAATCATGTTAACCGTTCCGTTTCGCGTGAACATTCTCCCCGCCCTTGAAAGCTCCTGAAGCTTTCAAGACTCTGCGTCATCTGGGGACGAGAGTAGACAGATGCGGTTGATGGCCCGACGAACGGTGCCTCGAACTGTGGAAATGTCAGCGACTCGAGGGATGCCATCAGTGCCTGGGAAGATTCTTTCGACCCTGCCGAGGCGCCAGTTGAGTGGCGGTGTGAGATCCTCCTTCAGCAGAACAAGGTCATTTGGTTTAAGGTCCTTGCATCTGAGCTTCCACTTTGTACGCTGCTGCAATTCGGGGACGTATTCTGAGCTCCAGCGCTTCCAAAAATGTTGTCGAATCTGTTCAAGTCGCTGGAATCTGTCGAGCCGATTTGTGTTGGAGTCTAGTAAGCACGGCGACGGTAATGCAGTGAGTGGCCTACCTATCAAAAAGTGTCCCGGGGTGAGAGGAGCGAAATCTTGGGGTGATGAGCTCAAAGGACAAAGGGGACGGCTGTTTAGGATGGCCTCGATCTGACTGAATAGGGATGATAGTTCCTCGAACGTTAAATGGGCATTGCCTAGGACCCTATTCAAGTGATACTTGGCGGCTTTAACACCGGCTTCCCACAGCCCACCGAAGTTAGGAGCGTATGCTGGAGAGAAGCGAAATTCAATGCCTTTATTGGCTGCAAAATCAATAATGTCATCCGTATTAAGTTTTAAGAAATCGTTAATTTCCCTTGCAGTAGCAACAAAATTCCTACCATTGTCGCAAAAGATTTGTTTAGGTTTGCCGCGACGGGATACAAACCTTTGGAGGCACAAGGTAAAAGCGTCTTTAGACAGCTGACTGACTGCTTCAAGATGAATGCATTTGTATCGGAAGCAAATGAAAATGCAAAGATATGCTTTCGTTATCCTGCATCCTCGGCCTTTACGATCGGTAATTAAGAATGGCCCGGCAAAGTCAGTTCCAGTCGTGTAAAATGGGTAGTCGGGAGTAACTCTCTCAGCGGGCAGATTGCCCATTTTATTTGTTAGAGTTTTGCCTCTGAAACGCCTGCAGACAAAACAAAGGTGATAAGTACGCCTCGCTAAATTTCTTCCGCCTATAGGCCATATGCGATCCTTTATGGCACCTAACAATAATTGTGGTGCAGCGTGAAATAATAGCTGATGCTCTTCTTGAAAGAGCAGCTTAGTAAAGGGGTGGTTCGCGTGTAAAATTATAGGGTGCTTTTTATCGAAGGTATATACTGAAGCACCTGCCAAGCGACCACCAACTCTAAGGATTCCCTGAGTATCGAGAAAGGGATCAAGAGAGATAACATTGGATTTGCGATTAAGAGTCTTTTTGTTCTCTAATAGCCTTATCTCGTTACCAAAGGACTCATTTTGAGAAGACTTGACTAAAGAGTCAAATGACTTATTTAGTTCATCAACTTGGAGGGGACCAGATAGTTTGTAATTAGGCTCTCTGCAATTGTGGATGAACCTGTAGACAAAAGCCAGAGCTCGTTGTAATCGGCAGAGTTTTGAATAATTTGAGAATTGAATTAAAGGTTCTGTGATTGTGACTGTATGAACCTTCAATTCTAGCAGCTCGTGCGGGTCCTGCTTGGGGGTGGAGTTCAGCGATGGCCAGGATACTTCAGGGCCTTGTAGAAAGGTAGGTCCTTGCCACCAAGCGGAGCAGCCGCCGATGCGATTCGGATCAACGCCACGAGATAGAAGATCTGCTGGGTTTTCTAAAGTGGGAACGTGGCGCCAAGCAGACACTTCAGTTAGTTTTCCTATCTCGCTAACCCTGTTAGCAAAAAAACGTTTTTAATTTGTTTGAGCTTGTGTTTAGCCACGATAATACGACGCTTGAGTCAGTCCAATAGACATGACGCGATATTTGGCAGCGGAGGGCGTCAGTCACTGTGACGCTCAATTGGGCTGCAAGAAGGGCGCCGCATAATTCCATACGCGGGATAGTGACAGGTTTTAAGGGAGCGACTCGGCTTTTAGCGCACAGAAGGCGCACTAAAATTCTACCCTCAGCATCTATAGATCGGAGGTAGACAGCCGCACCGTACGCCTTTTGAGAGGCGTCACAGAAGACGTGCATTTCCACGGATATGTAGTTGTCAATCAAGACTCGCCTAGGGATTGACAAATCAGAAATGCTATTAATGGTATTAGCAAACTTCTGCCAAGTTGACTGTATGTCTTGAGGAGCAGGATCGTCCCAATTTAGCCCCAAAGACCACAGACCTTGAATGATGAGCTTAGGTATGATTGTGCAAGGTGAGAGGAGACCAAGCGGGTCAAATATTTTAAAGGTCGAGGAAAGTATACTCCGCTTAGTTAGAGCTTCAACTGGGTCCATTTCAATGGTGAACCGTAGAACGTCCTCTGATGGATCCCAGTCAAGACCAAGGGTGTCAGTGGCAGCACTGAGCATCAGGTTGCCCTCGGTGTTGTTGGCTTCCGCAGTGAGTATAGAAGGTAAATTGGACCTATATTTTCTTAAAGGAAACCCTCCTGCGGCTAAGCTTTGAGAGACACACTTCTGAATAAAGCGAAGTTGCTCTTCATCATCATGCCCGGTCAGGAGATCATCGACGTAGAAATCCTTTTGGATGATGGTCTTTACTAAAGGATCTTGACACTCCTCACCAAGCTGCCAGATGCACCGAGTACTAAGGAAACTAGCGCTAGCGAACCCATATGTAACTGTATTAAGTCTTAGAGTTCGCAATGGTTGCGACTCGTCATCACGCCATAGTATGAGCTGCAGATTGCGTTGGGACTCGTGCACCAAGACCTGGCGGTACATTTTTTCAATGTCCCCGGAAAGCACAAAGCGATATTGCCGAAAACGGATGAGAATGTTGAAGAGTGAGTCTTGTATCGTAGGCCCCACCATTTGTAGGTCATTTATAGAGAGTCCAGAGGAAGTGCGCGCCGAACCGTCAAAGACAACGCGCAGCTTTGTAGACTCGCTTTTTTCCTTGATAATAGGATGGTGGGGAGAAAAAACGCATTAGTAGGCTTTGGAATGGTCGAAGGAGAAAGATGGCCAAGTTCTTCATATTCGTGAATGAACTTGGAATAACGTTCCTTGACTTCTGGCTGCTTCCTAAAACGTCGTTCTAGATGAAAAAACCTTTTCTTAGCTGCATTGTAAGAATCACCCAAGCAGTCGGGCTCGTCTTTTAGGGGAAGTTTGACAATAAAGCGCCCGTCGTCTGAACGTTCGGTGGTTGCGACAAAGCTTTGTTCGCACAAACGTTCCTGCTCGGTCAAAGGTTGTTTTTTCTGAGGTAGACTCTCTAATTCCCAGAATTTAGCGAGTTCGTCATGAAGGTCGCTTGTGCGAGCAAAGTTGCAACGAATCGTGGAATTAGATTGAGTATTAAACTGCTGCCTGGGACCTACGACTATCCATCCTAATTTAGTGCTCCGCAAAATAGGGTTGCCTTGACCTAAAGATTGTTGCTGAGATCCTAGTATATCCCAAAAGAGGTCAGAACCTATGAGCATGTCGATTTGGGACGATTTGTTAAAGCTAGGATCCGCAAGTTCAAAGGGAGCTAGATTGAGATGGCTGATGTCAAAGTTGACCTTGGGTATAGGTTTAGTTATCTGTGGCAAGACTGTGCATGTTAATATAGCACTGAACGAACTTCGCTGAGATTGAATTTCGACAATGCAACGATCGACCTTGATACTAACTTCAATGTCACATACACCTTCTAGCTTCTGGGTGAGATTGCTAGGTGTGAGAGAAGTCAAGCCTAACCTTTGCTTAATGTCCTGAGTGATAAACGACGACTCGCTGCCGTTATCAAGTAGGCAGCGCGCGGTGACTACCTTTTTTGAAGTCGGGTTTACCAAATTGACCAAAGCCGTTGCTAGTAGACCCTTAGACTGGGTTGGCACATTCAGCTTAGAAAGGTTAGCTTGAATAGCATCATCACTAGCCTCGGTTTCTTTGTGCAAGAGAGTGTTGTGACGTTGTTTACATAAACGACAGGTTCCTGGCAACCTACAACGTCGCACTTCATGCCCTACTCTTAGACAGTTGTGACATAATTTTAAAGTAGTTGCCTGAGCTAGCCTGTCCTCAGGTGATTTGGCCTTGAAAGACGCACAGTCAAAAATACGATGTTCTCCATCACAAATCACGCAGTGAAGTTGTTTGGAACTGGAAGGTTCACTGGTGTGAGCAACGAAGGCTTTGACACTAGGCTGACTGGGTTTAGACCGCTGCGGCAAAACAGGTGAGTCTGATTGGCGCTTAAATGACTTGTCCTGCTTGTTCCGCTGAACGGTTTCAAGGACGTCTGCACGACCTTTTAGAAAGGAATGAAAATTATCTAGCGTAGGCATGTCCGCGAGAGAATTTTTGTGCTCTTCCCATTTTACAGACGTGGTGCTGTCCAATTTTGACGTCATCATAAAAATGATCAAGGTGTCCCATTGATCTACGGGCTGACCTAAAGTCTTGAGAGCACGCAAGTTCTTACAAACGTGGTCAACAATATATCTAAGACTCTTATCAGACTCACGCGTGATAGGTTCCAAATTAAATAATGATTTTAAATGATTGTTGACTAATTGACGTTTGTTGTCATATCGTTCGCGCAACAATTTCCACGCTTCGGGATAATTTTCGTCAGAAACCTCTAAATTACAAATCACTCGAGCTGCCTCGCCCTCTAAATACGAATTTAAATAATAGAATTTATGTATATTTTTAATTTTTTCGTTATTGTGTATTAAGGAGTGAAAACTTTCCCGGAATTCTAACCAGCGGTAATAAGTTCCGTCAAAAGTGGGAATTTTTATAACAGGGAGACGAAAACCCATAAGATCCTGGTCAGCGTTATGAGGGTTGGTCACGGTTGAGTTGTACTCATTATCACGATCGGGGTTATTACGCTTATGTTTGTCTAAAATATCCCGGGCCGTGGCAATACAATGGTAGAAATCTTGTTCGATTAAATCCCGTTCAGTCAACTCCGTGTTTAATGTGGCTTCATTTAATAATTCGACATCATCTTGCAATGCCTCAAAGTCCTTAAATAACGCTTCAAAATTATTTAATTTGCAAGCTAATTTGCCAATTTCCACTGGTGAAATAGTATCGTCAAGCGGTAATGTAGTTAGGTAATTCTTAAATTTAGTTAAACGTCCTTTAATTGAACTACGTTTTATCAATAATTCTTTTAACTCGCTCATAGTAACAAGTTATTAGCAAAGTAGTACTTGCAAAAAAAGTTGTTTACTTGAAATGAATAATAGGCATACGCTCGATCCCCGATCTGCTGATGCTGCAGTCTGGCTGTGGTAAGCGAAACTGGCCCTTAGTAGCAGGCGGTCGGTGACGAGAGATGCACGCTGCGCGAGCGCTCGATGATAGGGAAATAGCAGTGCAGTAATGCTGGAATAGATTGTTGAAAATATATAAGTATCTAGGTGGCGTTATGTGCCTAGTATGTGCGAAAAGCAGGTTTAGTGAGTGAATATGTGAAATTACACCTTAAATGCACTATAAATACAACGAAAAGCAAATAATTAAGGTATGAAGTGTAGCAGTGCAATTGTTTATAGCAAGTTATCTCTTAATTATCGTTTGTACGCGTATTGCTTAGCTATATAGGTGCGTAGTGTTTACTATGATCTATAACGGTATATATTGACTTTGCGTGTTTAATAATAGGAATATTTGTTAAATATTGAATTTATATAAGTGATAATGGCTAAAATGGATAGATAAAATGCTAGAAAACGTAAATGAAGTGGCTGATTGCGTGAAAATAAATTTGGCAGCCCAAAGCTAGTGCAAAGAACTATGTTCTCGATTCTAGTCAGATCGAAGTAACAGTTAAAGGGAAGGAAAGAAGTGGAACGGTCTCACTTTTTATTTAGGTGAACCAATGCTGCGGTGCTGGTAATCCGTTGCTGGCCGGCTGGTCCTGGTGAGTCCAAGTTGTCCTTGTAGTCCTCCGAAATTGAAAAAACTCGATGTTTGCCTCGTAGCTCGATCGGTCTTCGTGTATACAGGGTGAGCAGGGTGGTAGACTGGGCCTTTGTAGACTTGGTTGGTAATTCATTTGCGAGTGCCCTTTGACCTGCTGCTCGCCGTTGTCCGATGCAGTGAATTTTGTAGTTCTTGTCTTGTAAACGGTCGCCAGATTTGTCCACGAAAGGACAAACAATAAGAAGTCGTAGTTTAAACTTGTAGATATTTAATTAAAATTATAAAAAAATACAAAATGTGTATGACACGCAAAGTTCCGTTGTAGAGATATGAGTAGGTATTGACAGATATACGATGATGTGGAGTTATTTTGACACTTGGTCCGTGACGTAGCTCTACTCGTCCGGTAATCATGTTAACCGTTCCGTTTCGCGTGAACAAAATCAAATCAAAAGAAATAGTCATATGTTTGATAGTTTTATAATACTTTTCGTTTTGTAATGTTAGATTTGTGTTTTTTTTTAAGCGTCCATTAAGAGGCAAAAAATTCCTTGAAATTTTGTGCAATAATGATACGAGTATATCACATATTGAGGAATTATACGATGACCTCGAAGAATTCCCTTATTCGCTTTTTGAATGAATTGAAAACGAAATCAAAGAATCAACGACGAATACGATGAGATGTACCTAAAGAGAGTCTGCTGATGGTGACAGACCCAGTGTCACTAGTTAGGAGGAAAGAACAAATATGTTTTCCTACTGTCTAACTGCTCGGGAACGATCAGCATTAAGGTTGTCAAGAGATGGGAGATAAAGATTCGGTCATACGTGTATGTTACAGGTTCAGAAAAAGTTATGAACTAATAAACCCATGGGAGGCGTTGATATACCTTTTTTTAAACAAGGAGATGGACACTGAAACTAAAGTCTTTCTTTCTTTTTACATGTGAATGAATCAATATTCATTTTATGGATATTCGCTTGATTGTGATGCCATAGGCCGTCCTAGGTGCAAAATACTGGATTTACTCGATTTTCGCTTCAAAATCTTAGAAATGTTGGTTAAACCACCAAGAAAACGACGTAGTGAAGCATGTCTGAGGCGTCTGAGTGATGTTTCAGATGATGCTTCAATTTGACGATACCAAATCTCCAAGAGCCCGCCAATTTCAGACTGCTTCAGCAGGGCTATTACTCGTTGTATTAAATGCAACGTGTTCGTTACACGTCAAAATAATTTTTTCAAGCATTTCCTTTAGATGTAGTTGAATTGAGAGTACTTTACAATTGTTGATTATTGTTTTTAATCATTCTTTAATCGTTAAGATGTTGATTCTTAAAGAAAATTGTGATAATTATGCTAAATTGAATACTGATTACTTCATATGCTATGCATGTGCAGCATACACATGCATTGTTCTGTAAAATGTTGCGTTTTAGTCATATTATTTTACAAAATTCAATGAGTTTGCACGTTCGTGCATTTCCAGATAGTTCCTGAACGTCACTTTCGTGCACGCGATTTTTTTTATGATAAAGGACACTAGGATTTTTTTAAACATTTTATACGCGTATTTTATAACAATTAAAAACGGTTCACATGCATTTTTTATGAATCTTTGCAAAATATTTTTCCCGGCCGTAAAGGGCTAGGACCTGCCTATTAGGGAATGCCAGAAGTATTGAGTTTGTATGACGAGAACCAGGAATTCCTGGTTCCGGTACTGTATTTGTATAGAAAATCAGTACCGCAAGCACTCCCTACTGCCTTCATAGGCAGCCGATGGTCCCGGGTTCGAATTCCGGTAAGGGTATTAATTTGTGTGGTGAACACAGATATTTGTTCCTGAGTCGTGACTTCCTGTTTTCTATGTACATATATAAGTATGTATACACCACACCAATACCTTTCTCAAATAATAAACATTCCATATGAATATTTGAACGAAATAAAAAAAAAACATAATTTCACAAACAAAATGACAGATACGCATTTAACATTGACATGTTCATTTTATTTAGTTCGGTGAAGGAAAAATATCGTGAGGAAACCTGCATACATCTGCGAAGAATAGTCGCGTAAACTTACGTTTATTACTCAAACGTGATGTTACGTTCGTGGTCACAGTCTGCCTGAAACTAAACTGCGTAAACTTTTACGCGATTAAGTACCGTATTAGCTTTAAAATTATTAATGAAAATCGTGTTGGTTTAAATCAATAAATTCAGAGGTGTATGTGAAGTCCCCAATCCGCATTGGGATAGCGTGGAGACTATAGCCCAAGACCTCTCGTACATGAGAGGAGGCCTGTGCTCAGCAGTGGGAAGTAAATAGGCTGAGTTATTATTATTTTTTATTATGTTAATTTATTTTTCACCACACCAGCTGTAGAAAGTTGTATTTTATTTACATGTGAGGCAATTAATCAGAGGCAAATTTTGAGTTGTTTCCTTATTTACTTTTAAATGAGGTTTTTAAATGATAAGTATTAATGATTTTATTTGGTTTGATTTTGTTTGATATAATACAGTTCATATTTTTTCGGGTTGGTGGTCTTTTTCTTGGTCCTCGCCTTATCCCGTTATGCGGGGTCGACTTTCTTGATTTTAAGGCGCCATCTATTCCGCTGTTTTGCATCGTCGACAGACAGGCCACATTCTTTCATATCCTTTTGGAACTAAGTCCACGTGGTCTTTGGCCTACCCTTCCCTCTCTTTTGTGTAGTCATGGAAAGGCACTTTTTTAAAGGCAGTTATTTTCTCTGTAATAGGTGCAACTTTGAAACTCCCCCTTATGTGCTACGAAACATTTTAACTCTCGTGCTTTGAAACCGCTCGCTACGCTCGTTGTTCAACATTGGAAATTTTTCGCTTGCTCGGGTATCAATATAAACAAGAGCGGTTAAAAAACAACGTTGCCCCCTTGTAAAACAAATAATTATTCTTTGATACCCAATTAAACCGCAGATGAGCAGTAATGTTCTCGTTCAATCATTAATCCTAAGATTCATAGTACAATAAAGTTTCAGCAAAATGGAACTGTCATATGCCAGGGTTTTGCCAGCTACGTTGCAGGATCTGTTTTGCATACCTGGGGAGAAAGCCGCATCAAGGGGCCGAAATTCCGCGAAAACCGAAATTCGCAAATTGCGGGGATTTTTCTCTTTTACTCTTACTAAGACGTAATTAAAGTGACAGAGAAAAATGCCCGCAATTGAAGAACTTCGATTTTCGCGGTTATAGCCCTGATGTGGTTCAAGCTTTACATTGCCATTGCGTAACGGGTGCAAGCGAACCTAATATTTCACTGAACCGGTGGAAGTGATTGTCTACGACCTTCGGCTTCGCGAAGCTTAAAATGAGTGTTTTATCAATATGAATAGACTTTTAAACTGATTCAAACCAATCATCAAACTTAAGAAACATAAGGTCTTTTATAGTTATAGTTAATCTTTTTTTTATTAGCTCCAATTTAATGATTTGTGTTATTTCACTGCAAATATAGTGTTTTAAATCTTTTAAGTTTATTTATGTTTTCTTTGTGTATCAGTTTCTTGTAGTTAGGCAGTGAGGAATTTAATGCAAAATCAGCCACGTTAGAATATTTTATTTACATTGTCGTTTATTGTAATCAGCCACGTCAGAATAATTTATTTACATTGTTGTTTATTGTTTTTTAACACACAAACCACCATCTGCATCAGACAAATATAGTCCCCTAATTCCTGTATGTTTTATATATGATGGATACACTACATTCATAATTTTTAGTTGAGTAGACTGGGCCGGGGCCGGACCGGAGCTTCTGGCGCTTCGTTTTGTATGGAAAGTACCACGTCATCAGTGATCACCGATCAGCCGTCATAGAAAATAACTTGTCGAACGCTTCGGCCCGGACACGGCCCGGTCAAGCGTGAGTCATCCTCAAAGCCTTCGTATTCTAAAAAAAAACCGGCCAAGAGCATGTCGGGCCACGCTCAGTGTAGGGTTCCGTAGTTACTCTTCCGTCACAATAAGCTAAACTGGAGCTTAAAGTATAGTAAATTGTTAACGAAGGGATGAAAAGGTACCTTTACGGTACGGCATGGACGGACGGACGGACATGGCGAAACTATAAGGGTTCCTAGTTGACTACGGAACCCTAATGAATAGTCCACAGTACTGTAAAGAGATACGGTCTATCTGAGGTGGGGAATGTAAACGCTTGAGGTAAATTTCTGATAATCTATAATAATATTTGTTCTTCAAACTAATAACAGAAATATCGACTGACTATCGTTGATGCTTGCCGCTTTCAGAGTAAATCGCCTGCAGATCTTTATTTCTTCAGCAGGGCGATAGTTCTAAATTCAAATAAACGTTGCCAGTTATCTACCACGAGACTGTGAAGGTTTCCAACCTTCACAGTACCTACTTATAACCTTAAATGATTCTCCTGTTTTACTTGGGACGCATTTCGGTTAAAAACACATCATGTGGATATCACAAGTTAACGGACTTTATCACATTATTTGCCAGCGACTCGCTAAGCGGGTTTTCTGTTCGTAGACGCTTTTCGCTACAAAGCAGAAGACTTAAATTGACCGGTATATAAATTCTTTACATTTTATATTGTTTTTATATCCCGTGTATTGTGAGTGTGTGTGTGTGTTGTGTTTATATCCAAATCGATTTAAGTCTAGTGAAACTAACTGTGAATCATTCAAAACGGTTAAAGCAGAAAATACTTAATGTTATCGGGTATCGTAACGTGTAGCTCGCGCTGGCAGTGAATGTATTAAAGCCTTTTCGTACTTTATTAACCGACTTCAAAAAAGGAGGAGGTTCTCAATTCAACTGTTTCCGAGAATCGTGAACCGATTTTCAATTTTTTTTAAATCGAACGGGTATTAGACATGGTCCCGTTGGCGCCAAGTCGGGGTCTGATGATGGGATCTTGGAGAAATCGAGGGAACTCTTCAAATGTTATAGGTACATGTATGGCGTTTTTGGTAATATTTGAAGTCGGTTTTATTCTTTGTTAAAAAGTTTTATTCTTATAGGCACATTAAAAGTTTTTATTAAAAAACTGTATGATGTAAAACTCAGAATAATGCGTCCGAATCGTTCACTTTTGTAATATCCTAGAAAAAAATCTCATTTTCCCGAACAATTTTGACCCATCTGGAATAGCGTTTTGCTGTAAGCAATTTTATTTATCTGCCTTTGCGTTAAGGAAGAAGACCGTGCGAATGTTTCTCAAACGTTTGAAAGCTTAAGAATCCGCAGCCAGCTCGGCAAATTTCACCTTCCCATACAAACGGAGTTGCGTTCTCATTATAAAACTATACGTGTTATATTATAAAAACTATGCACATACACTGACATGAGGTATATCTATGCCTGTAATTAGTGTATATAGCTCCAACTAATAAAACAACGAAAAGGAGCAAAAAAAGTTTTGGAAGAAAAACTTAAATTCGCTGTATTTTTTTAACAATGGTATCTGAAGCTACATAAACTAATTATAGTCAAAGATATACCGTATTCTATTGTGAGTACAAAGTTTCAGAGCAATCTAGCTAGTCGTTTTAAAATAAGAGCGTTATTACGTTGCGTAGGTGGGACAATTGGGAATTTTCCGCAAAATGATATATGATAGCGGCACCAATTATGGGACATCTAAAAGATTTTTTTTAGTGTTTTTGATATTTCACCGACATCTCTACAATTTATTATTATTATTATTTATTAATCAGGCAGGCAGTTGAAACAACTGATAGTTGCCTGTATCTGAGTGATCTTCACTTAATATGTATTCTTTGCGCTGGTTAAGTATTTGTCTAGTCTGTTCTTAAACTGATTGACATTCAGTGCTGAGACCACATCTTCTGGTAGTTTGTTCCACGCTTTGATCACTCTGTTGCTGAGAAAATGTCTGCGGGGGTTGTTTTTAGACAGTTCAGATATTAACTTATATTGGTGGCCTCGCAGACGGGTGTTACTATTGCGCTTGTACAGGTCTTGAAACTGGTCTATATTATATTAATTTCTACCGCTTTATGCTTTAAAAGTTGAATGTCCAATTCGTACTCTACGTTTTATATATATTTAATGAAATCTAGTGCAATTGGTTTCAATATTATTAACCAAATTAAAACTATGTTTTTTTTTGCTCCAGACATGGGATGTATGGTGTTATTAATTTTCAAACTAACAAATATTAATGAAAAATTAAACTTAAGCAGCTCTTTGGTTCTTAGATTATGGTAAAATGTTGTCAGTGTTTAAAAACTGTTAGTAAATTAAATACTTGTTTTACAGGATTTATCCATACCATCCCATCACTGGTGCCTGTTCCATTATAGGGGAGTTTAGTATATACGTGTGATGTCTAAATTCATCATTGATATCTAAATAGCCGCCCACATACAAACCTTTTGAAACAAAATGTAATTTTGATCTGTTTTAAAATAGGTTATAATGAAAATGGAAGACGAGGATTTTTTTAGGCTTATCGGTGGGTGTACAAGCATTAATAATACTGCGAAACGAACTGTAGATAACATTAAAGTTCTATATAGAATATTAACAACTTATCGTATGATATCGGTAATATGAATACTCCTATTGCGTAACATCACCGAAAATAATACATTATATAACAGTAATATACCGATAATATACAGGAATATTAAATCGTCATCAGAATTTTCAATGTTGTTTCGACTTGGGTCACGTCAGGTGTGTTAAAAGATATTTTAAATTCAATATTTACAAAAATATGCTCATTAGAGGTCCACTACAGGTAGTTTACCATGTTCTTATAATCCATAAGAATTTATTGGGATACAATTCTGCTCTAAGATTTGGAGATGGAAACAACCCTATTGCATTGCCTTATTTAAAAAATACTTACTATTTGTATTCAATATGGAAATGTATAAAATAAACATATGTATTTGTTAACATATATTTAAATGACTTTGAATGTTTAAAATATTATCATTACATTGCATTCATTCATTCCCTTTCACTTTTTTTTAAGGCGCGTATACATTAAGGCCGATTCAGACATATCTCAATTTGAGATTGGATTGTCTATGGTTTTGGATTTTTTCCGATCTAAATGTAAATGGCGCCAATTCCAGTCATAACCTAAATTTCTTGTGTTTGACTTTCCTCAAAGTCGAAATGAAAAGTAGTGTGTTAACCTCGGGTAAAAGTAACCATCTCACCCTGGCGATCAAAATATCTCGGGTGATATGGTTCACTTTGCACCCTTGGTTAACAATCTATTATTTATTAAACCTGTGTTGAAACGTCGGTAAACAAAAGCTAATAAAATACATTTTGCTATACCGGTTATAAGTTTAAGCAGTGACTTAGTGACATCAAATGTAACAATTTTACCTATCTTATATTGCATAACGTCGACCATGTGAGTAAAGTATGACAACTAAGAAAAAACAATAGAAATACCATCCAAGTCTGCAAAGATTTTTTTAAGAAACTATATTCGTATTGAACAAAGCGCAAAAACACAGTTTCTTAAAATCTCATCAAGTGATATATAGCAGGTACTTTGCACTTGAACCCCAAAGTTAAGTTCACCTGTTTGCATTGAGTTTACCGGCGAACTTCGCTAACTTATTTGATATACCCAGATGTTACGGATAGGCGTGATCCTCGGCAGAGTAGATTTATAACAAGAGAGAATAAAGTAGTGTTATTTAAATCTCAATTTTGGTAACAAGTCAGATCAGATTTTTCTCACGATTTCGTCTGCATAATTATAATCATGATGACGTCTAATAAAAACTATCCTATGAACTTTTTTGGACCTCAAACTTTCATACAAATATAGATTATCGGTCTTGTGGTTTAGCTCCGTTTTCCACACAAACGTTGTTACCCTCTCATTTTAAAACAACTAGCTAGATTGCTCTGAAACTTTATACTTACAATCTTCTTCTTCAGTCAGTCCCTCGATGCTGAGGATCGTGACATCATGTCCAGTTGTATACCAGATTCCGCCATTGACTTCTATTCCTCACCAAGCGCATGGCCTCGTGCAGTTTTAATTGCATAGGTGCAGTGATTTGAGCACACCATCTAGTAGGGGGAGGGCCCTGAGGTCTGGTGCCTTCAACTTTGCCCGCCGTAACAACTCTCTCTAGGCTATCCGGAGAGCGGCGTGAGTTGATACTTTTCCATACTACTTACAATAGGATAAAGTATATCTAGTCCCTTAATTATTTTATGTAGCTTCAGATACCATAGTTAACAGAACATAGTATTCGAGGGGAGCCAGTACTGACAAACTGTACCCCTAGTGTAAATAAATTCGATTTTGAAACGTGACGTACGCGTTTGCGTTTAGTCTCATTTTGTATTGGATTTAGAAAGAGCGCGCCAAGCGGGACGTTTTGGAAACTCAAAATCCTATACAAAATGAGACTTAACGCAAACGCGTTCGTCACGTTATGATGTCGATAAAATTTACACTAGGGGTACAGGTCTAACTTGACAGACATTCAGACGTACTCAGAGTAAACAACAGTTGAAGCGCTATACAATACAGCGAATTTAAGATTTTTTTACAAAACTTGTTTTTGCTCTTTTTCGTTTGTTTTATAAACTGGAGCTATTATTCATATATATCACAAGACTAAATATAGCTCATGTCATTGTATGTGCAAAGTTTCATTACAATCCAACACGTAGTTTTAAAATGAGAACAAAACTGCGTTTATATGGGAAGGTGAAATTCGGCCGAGCTTGCCGGGGAGTCGCTGAAGATATGACCGACAGACAGAGTTACCTACTTTTGCATCTGTACCAATCATGGAGTAGTTTTACTTATCGTACTGCTAGTCCGGTAGGATATTTAGCAGAGATTGGATTCTAAGGGGGCAAAGGACGGGTAATTTTCATAACGAATTGACGACCGGTTTGGCCTAGTGGGTAGTGACCCTGCCTACGAAGCTGATGGTCCTGGGTTCAAATCCTGGTAAGGGCATTTATTCGTGTGATGAGCATGGATATTTGTTCCTGAGTCATGGGTGTTTTCTATGTATTTAAGTATTTATAAATATTTATATATTATATATATCGTTGTCTAAGTACCCTCAACACAAGCCTTATTGAGCTTACTGTGGGACTTAGTCAATTTGTGTAATAATGTCCTATAATATTTATTTATTTATTATTTATTTATTTAATATTAAACATAATAGGTAAGTATGTGATTTTAATATATTCAATGGATGAGGTAGAGTTTAGAAAAGTTAATTCGTACAAAGATAAATTAAATTATAAATACTTTTCTTAATACTAGTTATCGCCCCCCAGCTTCGTTTGTAACTGTATTTCATTTTTAAGTATTATTTCAGGGTCGATGATAAATCTGACTCAAAGCAAATTTTATATGATCGCTAAATTAGAAAAAAAATGATGAATGAAGTTTAAAAAATCCCTTTAAAGTAAAGGAGAAGGAATTGGGAATTGTATTATAATTTTGTTTCACATTTAATACATGTATATGAGAGAAGCATCGATAATTGACTTTATCTATATAGATATTCCCTACCTGTTAACTTTGCCCCCTAGAATCCGATGTCTGGATATTAGTATCCCACTTCCTCATTGCCGAGTCAGGAGGGGCCTTACATTATTCTTTCAAGTTATCTGTGACGCTATGGGTTTCAAGCTTCAAGCTATGGGTTTGACCCTCGGTTACTCGTGACACGCATTTTGGTTTATTTATTTAAGGAAACGGTTACATAGGTTTTGGGGGACTTTACGATCCAGAATGGATAATCGTACTAGTAAAGTTTGTACATTGTTGTACACAGGGTGATTCGTGAGACGTGAGCAGGACCAAGCCTACACAGTCAGTAAATGTTAATGAATCGTTCACCGTCATATTTAAGTAAAACAATCACGCTTAAGTAACAAAGATAAAACTTCTTTAACCGTTATGACAGCACTTTGATTATGAAGAAAATCAAATGTCACACTTGAGTGAGATACGATTTTTCAAAAATAACCAGACTCCGATGACATTCAATTTGTCACTTGTTATGGATATAACAAAGAGGGTGACCATAAATGTCGTAAACAAAAAAAAATTAATGGAAAAAAAAATACAGTACATAATGGTGCTACTTTACCGCACTAGTGGGAAAATTAGCATATTACGTTACTGTGTCGAACATTTAAAGGGCCATATGTACTGTAAAACGTTGTACGATACATGTGCGAATAGGTAATTCGCAACTCGTGTCGATTTAAACCACTCCCTTCGGTCGTGTTTTAATTTATCGCCACACGTTTTGAATTTCCTATTTTTCGCACTTGTATCGTAATGTACTATTAACGTTAATCTCACAAATACTGGTACGAAACAGTTACTGATAACTTACTAAATACGCAGGCTTGATCCTGTTCACGTCTCCTGAATCAGCTGTATATTTTGTACAATAAAGTTCAAATAAAATAATAAAGTCAAAAAGATATGTTTATACTTTTGCACCTTACTCCTGTTGGGATATTATTGGATTGATGATGAAAACGAATACTCGTACCAATATTTTTACTTTATGTGATTGTGATAAACATAATAACAACCAATTTACAATCAATATTCCAAGACGTCTTTACTATTACTTGTGCGTACTCGAACTGGCCGCTTGTCACTGCTTACCAGTGGCGTAGCGTGCCTTGGCGGGGCCCCGTATAAAAATTCGTTTGGGGGCCCTTAGGAAGGGTAAAGATTTCTCACAAAAACGCACGTTGGGGGCCCCCGTGGCCCGAGGGCCCCGTATAATTGATACGGCAGATATGGCGGTAGCTACGCCCCTGCTGCTTACCCGCCTTTTGCGGAGAACCAATGTGTATCCGCCATTTTGAATTGTTACAAAACATAAGCTAGTTATAAATAATGATCCTTACACTCCTTTGCAATAAGGCGAAAAATGTAGACATACCTTTAACGTCGACTGTAGAGAAAATACACTGTGTAACCAAACCGATGCTTGTTAGAGTAGGACCAAGCTATCTCTGCGTGGCATTTGCAAAGACAGAGTATGACAATGTCATCATTAAGAGTCCCGGCAAGCTCAGCCGTCTTTACCTTCCCATACAAACGGAGTTTCGTGATCATTTTAAAACTACGTGCTGGATTGTAATGAAACTTTGCAAATGACATGAGCCTAGTTTTGTAATTAGTTTATATAGCTCCAGTTTATAAAACAAACGAAACAGAGCAAAAGGGAGAATCAACTTTTTAGCGTCACTCGTTGCCATGGTTACGATTAGTTGTCCAGGGGACAAAAGTTCATTGAAATACTGATTTTATGGTACTTAAATGTATTAAACTTGCTTTTTTGTGGTCGCTATAGCCAATGTCCATAATGGGCCCCCTACTAAGCATGTTAATAGAACGGCATACAACGTCTCTTCAAACAAACTGTGCCACAGTTGTCCCTTGGACAACGGGACAGAATAACAAAACAAAAAAAGTTGATTCACCCAAAAACAAGTTTTGTAAGAAAAACTTAAATTCGCTGTATTTTTCTTAACTATTGTATCTGAAGCTACATAAACTAATTTCAGGAATATACCTTTAGTTCGAAAGCAATCTAGCTATAGTCATTTTAAGATAAGAACTTAACTACGTTTCTATGGAGAACCGAGCTTGCTGGGGACCCTCAACGTTAAATTTGTATGAAAATATGACCATTATTATATTAATGACGGTTTTGGTTGAAGAATGTCATTTTTAGGGTTCCGTACCTAGAAATAAATGGATAAATAACATTAAACACTGGACGCATACAAAAGACGCAGCCACCCTCAAGAGATTAGCAAAGACCAGAGAGCTGAATGCCATGCTGACCGCCGACGCCCATTAGACTGGGCATGGCACCAGAAGAAGAACAAGTACCCAAAGGGTAAAACGGGACCCTATCCACTAAGACTCCGCTGTCCGTCCGTCCGTCCGTCCGTCTGTCACCAGACTGTATCTCATGAACCGTGATAGCTAGACAGTTGAAATTTTCACAGATGATGTATTTCTGTTGCCGCTATAACAACAAATACTAAAAAGTACGGAACTCTCGGTGGGCGAGTCCGACTCGCACTTGTCCGGTTTTTTAACACTGACAGATCCGTAACTAATTCAAATCTAATTCATATTCTGTTATTAAAATCAAAATACGCCTGATAATAACTAATATAACATGCTATAACTGAGAACTGTCATCAACGTACAGTCAACCAATTTGATTCCTAGGCCACTATAGAACCATGCCATAATGACTTCTACGACAGTGCTTATTGAGTGATGCGTGTCAAGTATCTAGTAGTTAAAGCGACAAGGTTCTATAGTGGCCTAGGATTCAAATTGGTTGACTGTACATATTATTATACATGCCTAGACACAAAAGCAAATCCAGAACATTGTATAAAATCCAATCACGTTAAATCGTTACCTGATTGAGATTAAATTTCACCCTGCTTTATGAATACGTTTAATATCCTCGGCATCTTGTTAACTATTGAACCATTGATGGTAAGAAGTTGAGGGACTTCCAGGGCTATTGTGAAGGAAAATCAAATTTGTGATAACTTTAGCAGCAACTGTTGCACACATTCTATACATAGCTACCTAAACAATGTAGTGGCTTCGGGAATATACGTTTATTTTTAACAAGCGATCCGCCCCGGCTTTACACGCGTTACAAAAACAAATTATACACCTAAACCGTCCTCAAGAATTGCTCTATCGATTGGTGAAAACCGCCTGAAAATCCGTTTAGTAGTTTTTGAGTTTATCGCGAATATACATACACACAGACGCGGCGGGGGAACTTGTTTCATAAGGTGTGTAACACCGCGAAGAAACCAAGCGTAGGTTTAAGTGATATGAAACGGTTTTGGGAGTAAATTTTAATTTAGCCTTAATTAAAAAAGCGTAGGTAATTTTTGAAGAAAAAAATTATGCGCTAATTATTGCAGTTATCACTTGTGATAGTTGTGACGTTGCTCCAATAAGTACGACGTTTAGAATAAAAACAAAGTATATTATAATTAAATACAATCAACTCAATGAATCCAAACATATGGCAAAGCCACATGCTTGCTTCCAATTATTCGATTTAAATTGTTTTGTCGGAGTAAAATATGAAACATAATAGCTTAGGTAATAGCAGTTGCTTATAGGATCTCATAAGATGACGTTCCGACTAGGACGAGGAGAATAGGAAATTTTGTCGTTGAATGCAGTCACATTTGCTTCTGGGCCTTAGGAGGCTAAGACTACAGCCTCCCAAGACCCAGAAGCAATTGTTTTATTTCTAAAGTAACTTTAATTATCACACGAACCCGCCCTCCAAAAGTCGCTCCTATACAATCGAAATTACATTTTCGTTTTATAACGCCTTGCTTAAATTACATAAAACTTGGAATGAACATTTACGTAATATATATAATATATATCTTTATCTGTACCCCTTAGTGTAAAATTATTCGATAGCGTGACGTGAGGTACGCGTTTGCGTTCTCATTTTGTATGGGATTTTGTGTTTCCAAAACGTCCCGCTTGGCGCACTGTTTCTAAATCCCATGAAGACCCCCACGAAGAATCCCAAAATGAGACTTAACGCAAAAACGCGTACGTCACGTCACGCTTCCGAATAAATTTATATTAGCGGTTCTGTTACTAGTTTTCGTTGCTTAAAATTGTTATTTAAAGAAAATAGAGCGAGTAGTAGTTTTTATTCCTAATCTATGGCGGTACAACATTTATTTTATTCTAACTGGATCAACGCATGCGATGACTTCTATCAAATTATTATCACATGCTGATTAATGTACTAGTCAGTGTTATGATATGAAAATAGGAGCATAGCAATATATTATAGATAGAGGCCGGGAAACGTATGGTTGCAGGCCAAGTAGATATAGACACTACTAATTGTGGATTATTATATACCTATTTTCCTAGGTTTCACGAAGACGGAAAAAAATGCATTCCGTATTCTGATATCGATTGTTTTTGTGAATAGTACATTATTGCCGGGATTAGAGGCCGGGAAAGTGCAATTCGTGGAATAGTTTACTTTTCGAGATGACGCGAAGCGGAGTCCGACAAAGGAGGCGAATCCACGAATTGATGTCCCTGCTGAGGCATGTAAAGAGCTTTTCTCCAAACATGCGAGGAAATAAGGTAAAATAATCATAATGTAAGCATCCACCGGCGGCCCGCAGCTATAGTTATTAATTGGCTGTTTACGTTTTTCTTAGTTGAAACATGTTTAAAAAAAAGTAAAAAACAATACAGCAATAACTTCCCGTCCCCTAAAACACGACAATAATGATCAGATTTTTTTAATTTGAGTTTGATCATCATGAAGAACTCCCCTTGCAATTTTTGTAACAATAAGGTGAACATTTCCGAGCATATTGGGGAAAAAGATATTTATGTTGCACCCCTTTTCTAGATTTTATTTTATAAATAACCGGCCAAGAGCATGTCGGACCACGCTCAGTGTAGGGTTCCGTAGTTACTCTTCCGTCACAATAAGCTAAACTGGAGCTTAAAGTATAGTAAATTGTTAACCAAGGGATGAAACGGTACCTTTCACCTGAGTTAAACAAATAGGCAAATTTGCATAATCAGTACCTAATTAAAATAAGTATTTTTACTATGAAGGGAAAACTTTTTGCGATAACTCAAAAACAGCTAAACTGATCATGTCCGCTATAGTTTTCATTTAATGTCTTTCTTAAGCTCTACTTCCACGATTTTTTTAATATTTTTTGGACCTATGGTTAAAAATTTAGAGGGGGGGGGCACATTTTTTTTTCTTTCGGAGCGATTATCTCCGAATATATTATCTTTATCAAAAAATGTTTCTTGAAAACCCCTATTAGTTTTGAAAGACCTTTCCAACGATACCCCACACTCTAGGGTTGAAGCGAAAAAAAAAATTTCACCCCCACTTTACGTGTAGGGGAGGTACCCTAAAAAAAATTAAATTTTTAGATTTTATTATACGACTTTGTCGGATTTATTGATTTATATATCCATGCCAAATGTCAGCTTTCTAGCACTAACGACCACGGAGCAAAGCCTCGGACAGACAGACAGACAGACGGACATGGCGAAACTATAAGGGTTCCGTTTTATGCCATTTGGCTCCGGAACCCTAAAAAGAAGTCAAAGTATCTATGCTAATTGTAGATTCAACACGAGCTCGCTATTTACTTGTGTTTACTTATTTCTTCCCTTGTTAAATGATTCTCCGGAGCCGGCTAATTCCTGCTGTCGGAATTTAACGGAATGTCAGATGCAGCGAAGCTGTTGTATGCCATTTGCTAAGCACAGACGAGAAGCGCGAAGCTGAAATTTTCTTTGCGGAGGAGTGTTTTGGAATTGTATTTCTGGTGTTTAATTTTTTTTTATACTAAGTCGGTGGCAAACAAGCATACGGCCTGCCTGATGGTAAGCAGTATCCGTAGCCTATGTACGCCTGCAACTCCAGAGGAGTTACATGCGCGTTGCCGACCCTAACCCCCTCCCACCCTTGTTGAGCTCTGGCAACCTTACTCACCGGCAGGAACACAACACTATGAGTAGGGTCTAGTGTTATTTGGCTGCGATTTTCTGTAAGGTGGAGGTACTTCCCCAGTTGGGCTCTGCTCTAGATCTGGAATGACATCCGCTGTGCTGTGCCCTACCACACAGAGCGAGATGACATTCACAATGCCCATACCTCTCTTGTGTACGTAGTTTAAGGACATAAATGTGAACAGTCGTCATTATTTTTATATATTAATATTATAGGACAATCTTACACAAATCGACCTGGTCCCAGAGCTTACCGTGGCACTTAGTTAATTTGTGTAAAAAAATGTCCTATAATTTTTATTTGCTTCTACTTGAAGGACCTTTTTGTTAAATTTTTCTATTGTGGTTGATCGTCTGTCATGTCAAAAGCTTGTCGTTAAAATTCTAGAATATTAAATCTCCATTTCTACATTTACATGCTTGGCTGATTGCGTCTAGTTAAATCTGTCTGGCTCTGTGAGATGCGTTTTACGTAAATAAAATACTTATATGATTTTTAATGCTATGATAAATATATGTTTTAAGAGTTCTGATGCTTTGTTAAATGTCTGTTTTTTATTTGTGTGCCATAGTAAGACATCGTTTTTGGCAATACCTAGTTTCATTGGTAGTAGTTATTCTTTAGTATGTCCTCGTGTGTGTTTCGTTTGATTTATATAATGTAGGTATAAAATGGGCAAAAATAAGGTTTAAGTCTAAATATGTAAGATTTACGAACACTATTAAATTCCTTACTCCCGCCTTAAAGGCCGGCGAACATGCAACCCCACTGGTGTTACAAGTGTGCTTAACAATATCACGGGATTTCGTAAGGTGTGCTTACAAAATTTCACGAGAATCGGTTGAGAATTGCGACCTGTAGAAGAGAAGAATTAAGAATAAAGAGAAAGAATAAGAAAACATATAAGAGAGTAATTAAGCAGGAAGACCCGCTATCGCCGAAACTATTTACCAGCACTCTGGAAAACGTCTTCAGAAAACTTGCGCCAATTTGGGAATAGAAGGGGCTTATTGTCGGAGATCGGAGATTAACCAACCCATACTTAAAGATTTTTTTTTGTTCCTCGCGTTGTCCCGGCATTTTGCCACGGCTCATGGGAGCCTGGGGTCCGCTTGACAACTAATCCCAAGATTTAGCGTAGGCACTAATTTTTACGAAAGCGACTGCCATCTGACCTTTCCAACCCAGAAGGTAAACTAGGGCTTATTGTGATTAGTCCGGTTTCCTTACGATCTTTTCCTTCACCGAAAAGCGATTGGTAAATATCTAATAATGTTTCGTATATACGTTCCTAAAAACTAATTGGTACGAGCCGGGGTTTGAATCCGCGACCTCCAGATTGAAAGTCGCACTCTCTTACCGCTAAGACAATAAATATTTGTAAAGTAAAATAGGTACTCTAATTTATTAACTAGCACCAAACATAAGAGCTCGAGCTCCCAAAAAATAACCTGAATCTTTATAAAAAGCGCACCTCAGGCAATGAAAGTGAAGCTGTGCAACATATATTCAAGCTATGGGGCTCGTTTCCATTTGACGAGTATTCTGTGCTCTTATTTGCAGGCAAAGCCTTATTTTTACGAGGCTACATTAATATACATCTTATACAGTGCGGCAGTGGAACCTCAATATAATGAATATGAAGAGAAACACCAAAAAGTTTGTGTTAAAGCTCCTTCTCCCGCCAAATACCGTAACAGTTACTCTGAACCATTTTTTATATTAAATATGACACTTGAGCAGAAAAAAAAGAATGTACAATACATATCTTGTCTTGTTGTTGTGTTACCATGTCATTGCTCATATCATAAGCAATGATATGGTTTTTCTGGAAATCTATTTCAAATTAAATAAGTGAAGAAATAAATCTTGAAGTCAGCCCTATTTCTTTTAGTTGTATCCTTATTACTACTGCAAGTTTTATCGAAAAATATTAAACTTAACAATCTTTCTCACAAAACATTATAAAATGATTTGGTTTTCTTGCTTTTTGCATATTCATAAAACTATGCCTCAATTCCTAAAGAAATCCCGCCTTACTGCCTACCATTACCCCGCTCTCGTCCGTATAGTCATTGCGGGGCAAGTCGTGTTGCCAGACGGACCTGTGATGCGTTGCGCGCGCAAGTAAGCGAAATTATATTTCGAACGCATATAATAATTCTGCGCGCTCCATCTTTTGCAGCGGGTGGTGCGGTGAGGAATCTGCCCAAAACGCGCGAGGTCGTTGACGTCGGGTGCAGCCTTAATATAGAAGTTTTGTTTCATCCTCGCAAGTGTGTTGAAAAACATCATATGAAACACGTGTGCTTCGGTCATTACACACATCGGCTTTCTTATTGCACCATATCGCCTCGAGTGTAATGACCAAAGCAGCACACTTGTATCATAATGTACTATAACATAACAACCAAGCACTCTTAACCCAACAACTACCACAAACTCACAAACGAATCCACAAAGATAACGCAAAAACAGTTTCCACAACAAATTAAGGGAAATCTTTTTGCGTTTCAAAATGAAACGTCAAGTTTTACTAACGACGCAAACAAGAATTAAAGTAATCAGCGAGCGGGGCAAACAAAAAGTTGATGAATGGACTAGACCGAGCCCGGGACGGGGATTTTTTTTCTCTTTTTAATAATCATGCATATATGAATAGGTTTTACTGTGGATTTAAAAAGGCAAATTTTAAAATAGGACATTTTTGTTCTTATTCTTATTAAACAGGGTGTTTATTAATCACCTGCAATAATTTAGGGGCTGAATATATAGGTCGTACTAAGCAAATTTTACTATGGGACGAACCCCGAAATCGTGAAAAAAAATTACTCTCCCATAGAAAATGTCAAGATCAGACAGCCAAAGTATAAACCGGCTAAGTTTTTTGTTAAGTTCGCGTTTAAAAATCGACTAAAAATAGACGGTAACCATGCAGATATAAGTAGATTTGGATCTTTGGGAAATTTTAAAATATTATGGATATTTTGTTGTTGTTAACACGTTGTTGTTAATTAAAACACGAAATTCAAATTATATTTAAGAAAAGGAGAATCTGCTCTCTTGTGGATCATGTAGATACGAGTATGTGTTGATTTTGTAATGGAAATTTGAAGGTATAATAATTTTCCGTTAGTTTTATATTCATTATTGCACAGGTCGAGTGGGGTTAATTAAATGCTGAAGCTTGAATTACAATAAGAAAAAAGTGATTTCTTTTGGATAGCCATGCAGATATGAGTAAGATCAAATTTAAGGCTTGGTTTTTTTTGTTGTTCATTCCGTTAAAACACGAACCGATACGTACTGAGCAAAAATGTTTATTATACTTACTGAAGAAATAAAAGAAATGAGCTCTCTATCGCAGATCTTACGAGTGGATTTTATAGAAGTTTTTTACAATGACCTGTGTTCAATAACAGATTCCACTAGAGTAATAGTTTAGGTTCAATATAGAATAACATATGTAGACAAAAATATGTCAATAGTATTAATTATTTTTTTATTATACTAGTGTGGGTAGTATAATAAAAAAAATCAATTGATTGTGTGGGTAGATTAAATTTTCTGCCAACAAACTGCACTGTAGTTTGGCAGATAAGTCGTTTAATTGTTATTATATATTTTTTAGATTAAATAAATAAATGCAGATATGAGTAGATTTTATAATGGAATTTAACTAAATCCGTCAATTCATTTTGGAGATAAATAACGTTTATTTATTTGCATAAATAAAAACAAACGGTCTCTCAAACTAAATTCATTTACAATCTTCATTCCGTCGGGAGTAAAAACATTGAGAATGCTTCATCTTTTGAATCTTTTTTTCTAAAGTCTAAAGACTATTAATTCTCCGCCTTTTAAAAGATGTCGTTTACTCGCTAAGACATGACCTCTGTTCTCTGTTGAACCATTTATTCTTTTATGATTTATAGCTGTCTGTCTGTTTGCAAACATCAATATTGCTAACTTTTTATGACTCACCCTGAAACCCGATGCGATTTCGTGTTTTACGTTCACAGTGACCGAAACATAGTAGGCTTTAAAACAGTAGTACTTACTTCGTTGGCTCAGCGACCCGAAATGAGACTTGGCCTTCGACACAAGACACAGCGCCGCTTTTCTCGGTCCTGTGCGACCTCTCGCCAATTGTCGACTCGAAGCTCGCGCAGATCCGCCTCCACCATGTCGCTCTAGCGATACCTCTAGGGCGTCCGACAGGATGTCCTCCTGCTAGTATACGGTTTTAAAATACCCCTGCAGTTCAAGGATCTTTTTTTGATTACCCTACGCAGCTAGAGCCCGATCATATAGTACGCTACCCTCTAAATCATTTATTTGATTATAGTTCGATACCCAATAAAATAAAGGTGTCTGAGTGAATGACTTAGTTAAAGTTTAAAATAGGTGGAAGTGACTAGTAATTTTGCACTGCTGGGCAAAGGCCTCTCCTGTCTTCCGCCACTCATTACGGCTTTGTGCATGCTCCCGCCAGTCGCCACAAAATGAGTCCAGGTCACCTCGCCCTCTCGTTTTTGGCCTGCTTCTGCCTCGGGTGATCTATGGTGCCCATTCGGTCGCTATTTTGACCCATCTGTCCGGGTGCATCTTACAAATGTGTCCCATCCAATCCCACTTGAGCTTGGCGGCCTTCACACCCACATCTTCGATAACAGTTTTGAAGCGCGGCTTTGTGTTCAGAAATAAATTAAGGTGCCTTGGGATAACTTCGAAAGCGGTGTAATTTTGAATATTTTGAATATAGACTAAACTACAGGCACTGTCAACTGTACGAGTAGCAACATTAAGGCTGAGATGCCTTGGCAAAATATGAAGTGCTTCTAATGTAGTGAGTCAGCGAAGGAATCATATTGAATAACTTCGCCTTGTGCGTAAATAAGTCACTCGTTTTTTGCTCACGGTAACAAAAGGAAACAGTATGTGTAACAATGTTTTGTACACGTTTAATAGTACAGTCAACGTCAAAAGTAACAGCGTTAGAAAAAGCGCGTCAGCGTCAAAAGCGTCAAAAGTATCTAATATTTTGTAATAGCTTAACAAAAATAAATAAGTCCTGTATGTAGAAATTACACTGTGACAGACACTTAGAACGTAAACTGTAGACATCCATATTTTAAAAGGAATTCCAGGATGGCTGATACTTTTGGAGCATATTTAATCCGCTAATATTGATGCTAACTGCAACTAGTTATATAAAATTAATTTAAATCACCATCTTAGCTTAGAAGTTTATAAACTTTGAAGTAGGTATTCGGTTAGGTAAAATAAAATGAAATATCAGTTAATATTGCATAACCAACAGTCACATGTTAATGGGTAATGTCCTGCTGTTTTAACTTCTACTATGGCGGCTATATCATGAAGCGGTCCCAGCTACATCAATATTTTGTTACAAAGAGTGACATTTGATACTTTTTTCGTTGATTCTGTTAGGATTGGAATGGTTTCATAGGCCGAAATTGAATACAAGTACCTAAAGATACGTTTGATTTATGTTGTTATATATTGTAGGCATAAATTAAATTTGTAAACCTATTTATCTGATGAATAAAATAGGACGTAGTTAAATAAAACGATAGTAAATAATAGTACATTACATATAGCCCTTTAAATTTTCAACATAGTCACGCAATGTGCCAATGACCCGGATGTATCCTTAAACTACGTCCAAAAGAGAAGTATGGGCACTGTGAATGTCATCTCGCTCTGTGTGGTAGGGCACAGCACAGCGGATGTCATTCCAGATCTAGAGCAGAGCCCAACTGGGGAAGTAGCTGCGCCATAGAAAACCGCAGCCAAATAACACTAGACCCTACTCAAAGTGTTGTGTTCCTGCCGGTGAGTAAGGTTGCCAAAGCTCAACGAGGGTGCGGAGTGATAGGGTCGGCAACGCGCATGTAATACCTCTGGAGTTGCAAGCCTCCATAGGCTACGAAGACTACTTACTATCAGACGGGCCGTATGCTTGTTTGACACCAACGTAGGATTAAAAAAACGCACTAGTGATGCGGTAAATTACGCACCATATGTACTGTAAATGTGATTTATTTATATTTTGGTATCACAAAATAAATCAATATAATACCACTATTACAATGCTCCCTAAGGAAGCCTGTGGTCCGCTGGCAGCTAAATCCCTAGATTTGGTACATTTTTACGAAAGCAACTTCCATATGATCTTCCCAGCGAGAGAGAAAACTAGGCCTCATTGGAAATGGTTTTCCTCACCGAAAAGTGACTGCGATAAGTGTGGCTGCGGGATAAGTGTAGCTGGCCTTCACATTGGGGCCTGATGTTATTATTATTATTGAGAGCCTTTGGTGTCCCATTGCTGGGAAAAAATATATAAAAATGGCGGAACTTGGCATGAAGGAGTTAAGGTTCCTCCTCACGCAAAATACCATTTTTTATATTTAATATGATACTTTTGAGCAGAAAAAAATATATAACAATCTATAATATATGGGCAATGAAGTGGTATTTCTGAAAATTTATTTTAATTTAAATAAGTGAAGAAAAAAATATTATAGTAATCCCTATTTCTTTCAGTTGTATCCTTATTACTACTGCAACTTGAAATCGAAAATTTATGACACTTTACAATATTTCTCACAAAACACTATATAATGATTGGTTTTCTTGTTTTTTGCAAATTCATAAAACTATGCATCAATTCCTAAAAAAATAAGCCTAAATCCCGCCTAGGTTCCTAACATTACCCCGTTCTCTTCCATATAGTCAGTTCGGGGCAAGTCGTGTTGCTAGACGGACTTGTGCTGCGTTGCGCGTGCGAGAAATCGAAATTCTATTTCAAACGCATATTTCTGCGCGTCGATATTTTGCAGCGGGTGGCGCGATGAGGGGTATCAGCTCCAACCACACGCGCGAGGTCGTTGGCGTCGGGTGCAGCCTTAAGCGCTAGAAGAGTCTATTAAGACTATTGTGAGTTCGTTCTGATAATGACTCAAAGAAGTTAATATTTTTTAAATTTAAAATAAGCTTATCGCGAGGTCTGCAGCTCACAAAGTAACTAAGTTTTAATATGTTCATAAAACTACCAACAATGCAAAAATTTGGAAAATGCTCCACATTTTGCATCACGGTATCTTATTTTAAAATCTCCCGGGAACACTTGATGAAGGCTTTTGTGTTTAAACTTTCTATTGTTCTGCACGTGGAAGCTTTTGTATGAAAATGTTGGAAATTAAAGTAGATAGCAAAAACATATATTGAGATGTCATACAAAAAACCTTGCAGTTTCTACTTTTGTACAAAATTAGTAAAGAATTTGAAAATTTGAAGTGGAAAACCAAAAAAAAAACACAAAATTAAATCATATGCCAGAACAGTCCAAGGTTGAAACAAGGCCTCCAACGCTTCCTTTCTACAGAAATCCTCACGTGATCAACGATCACCCATCACAGAAAACGAAGAGTCGGACGCCTCGGCATGAACCCGGACCGTTCTAGTTTTTTAATATCACGTCGATGGCAAACAAGCATACGGCCCGCCTGATGGTAAGCAGTCACTGTATCCTATGGACGCCTGCAACTCCAGAGGTGACATGCGCATCGCCGACCCTTTTAAAACCTGTACACTCCTTTTTTGAAAAACCCGATACTCTAGTCCCCCGAAAAAACCTCGGCAGGGAGCTTTCTACTGCTACTTATTAAATTGATTTACCAGACTATACAAGGTGTATCATAAATAGTGATAATCCGTTCAAAGGCACATACCGTATCGTGTTGAGATTCAAAAAATGAAGAAGAAAAATTTTTTGACGCGAACTTTTTTGTAGTTTTTATGGAGGGGACTTGGGCGATCTACCCCAAAGAAAACTATTTTTTTTCCTTTTTTTTCTTTTACTTTCCCTTACCAAAACACGATATCAAACATGCCCATAGACGGATTCCCACCATTACTGTTACACCTTATAGATGTCTTCCTAGATAGTAGTACAGTCAGCGTCAAATACTTCGTAGCAGTCAAAGTAGCCAAATAGTTCGGTACACCATATATTTAGTATGGTGTACCAAACTATTTGGCCACTTTGACTGCTACGAAGTATTTGACGCTGACTGTACTAGATAAATGTTGATAGAAAATTCACTTTAAAATCCTGTATCATAAATGTTTTTGACAAAATTGCCTTATATATTTATTAAAGATTAAGAGGGGACTAGCGCAAAAATGTAGTAAAATTATAGAATTTTTACTTCTTAATCAAAGGCCCATAGAAAAATCACACGGAAACAAGACTATATTTGCAGACTATACTTGCAGACTCAAACAAAACCCTAAAAATATAAAATTGACTCGATAGTAAATAAGTTTTTGGGCATCATTTTCTTTTTGGTACAAGCTTTTATAGCTGACTGTACTTTTCTTTCCACACGCAACTAATACTCATCGAGACAATTTTAAGAACCCCAAACACAATTAGTTTGCGTTGTTTTATCACAGAATTCCCATGGCCACCTCCTGTCTCCATCATCAGGTCAGATCCATGTCATCATAATATTGCGTTGTCATCCATATATGTATGCAAAGCTTCAGCTCAGTTGGTAAAATTTTAGCTCAATCAGAAATCGGAAAGTTGCCCAAATTTAGCTTCCAAGAATTTTCCGATATTAACAAGCTAACATACACACTAACAGGGCAAGTTAATTAAAAGCTTGTAAAAACACAAACATTATTCAATTGTATATCGTTACGCCGCATAGGTACTATAGCAGTTTAAAATCGCTAGTGATATAGAACAGTGATATGACGAGCAATAATTTAAGCACAAATATATTTTCTAAGTAAATGAGATGAAACGTAATAACCCGCGCGACGGCCAAACCTTCTGTCGCAAGTTGCGCGCTGCGCGCCATATCTTTTGTTTCCGCCTAATTTCATAGCTTTACGGCCCCTCTAAAATCCCTAAGACAATTAAGCACAGTTTTGTACTAAAGTATAGTACATTAAGTTAAATTTCAAGCTGTAACTCGTAAATACGAAGCTGCAAGAACAATAAAGGTGAAGATAAATCGAGCATGCAGGCGTTATATCAGTCGCTAAACAGCTTGAAAACGCTATGCCAGTCTTTAGACTAGCTGCTTTAGACTGCGCAAGGTGACATACGAAAGACAAGCGACGTTATTGTTGCGGCGTCGACACGAGAGATGTCGCTGTACTCGCTGTTAATTTCCTTTATACAATGAGTTTGATCATTCTATTTGCGATAATTAACATCGATAAAGCGAACATGGCGAGTTATATCAGTCGTTAAACAGCCTCCAGTATACTCCTATGTTACATCACTACGCATAACAGCAATTAGAAAAGTCATTCGAATGTTTACCGGTTTTTCATTATGAATTCTAAAACCAAACTTGTTTTCCAATTGCTGATATAAGTACGACTGACACTAGCTCTTTCCTCTCCACTTAATGTACATTTTGAGTTATTCATGTCTCAGGGAATGATTTACGTAATTAATATTTATGAGTATTTTATCTAATCAATAAGATATCGGACTAGAATTGAATAAAATGATTGAATTTGATGTTTTACGAAACTAAAAAGAGTGTGAGGATAGACACTAGTGACATGTGACATTTCGTGTTGTTAATTCATACAAACATCATACTGATGAATCATTTTGATATTTTGTTAAGAGAGAAGAATAGCTTTGCGATCCTAACGAAATAACGGTACTATTTGTATGAAATGTCCATTTCAGGAGAAAACTGTTTCCACTAACTAAATCTTAATAATTCACTTTGATTTTGATTTCGATCGCTTCAGCATAATTTTATTCTAGGTTTTGCTTAAAAATATTGTTTTTTGTTACGCATATTTTGAAAAAAGAAAAATCTATAGACCTAGGTTTTCATTGTGTCAATAACATACTAAAAAATCATGGAGAATGAAAAATATTTAGAAGTGGAAAAACATTTTCTCTTTTTGTATGGATCAGTACGTGGTATACTTCTCTCTTAAAAGTAGCCCTGTTCTAAGATTAAACTAGCGTAACGAGTGTCCAATTTTTGCAATGTAGCGAACTTCTCCACATTCTCAGCCCCCGACTTAGAAACGTGTAAGGCGCTGTCTTACCTGAGCGAATAACTCTCGAACGCGAAGCGGCGCGGCGCGGGTGAATTTACGGGCTGTAACAGCGCGGCTTACGTGAGCGATGACTCGGCATTCGGAGATCGCTCACGTAGGACACTTCCATAGGTATCAAAGAATTGAATTCACCCGCGCCGCGCCGCGCCGCCGCTTCGCGTTCGCGAGTTATTCGCCCAGGTAAGACCCTGCCTAAGAAGTGCAAGAAGTGATCTGTGACAGTTCATCCAAGAGCAGTGAAGAAAAGTTGCGAGATTTCGCGTGGACGAGCTTAAGTGTTTTATAGTTTTATGTTTATGGCTTGCATTTGCACAGGACTTATATGTCACGTTTTGGTTTTATTCTTATATATTTTAAACTTAATATTGTGAAAAGCTATATTTGTAAATGGTTTCTATTCTGTAATAAAACTATAAATAACTAAAATCTAAATCTAATAAAATATAACAAACAAATACAATTATGATATAAAATAATTATTAGAATTAATAATATAAACTATAAGTAAATTAAAACAAAAATATGACTAAATTAAATCTACAATATATATAAAAATGGCCCCTGCTGCATAGTACCTAAGACGCTGGCAGCATTTCCTCAGATCGTTAGACTGATACGATGAGCGAGGAATTTGCTAGCACTTTGATCTCCGGTGGCATCTCTGAGTCTCGTAGATCTGTCTAGAACTTTGAAGAGCCTCAGAGCGCCAAGGCCCCACGGACCACGGGTCTCGAAACTTTAACTATATTGCACAAAACATGAGTAAAAACGGCAGACTTAATGCCTATAGGCATGCTCTATAAGTCAATCATAGCGCCAAACAGATTGACTTGTATCTAATATATTAGAATCTAGTAACTAGATAATCGACCTCCTAACCATGTCGGTAGTGATCCTGCCCTCTAGGCTCTTAATAGAGGACCTTTGGCTTCTTAAATAGCACGGATTTTTTTATCGATATCGATTTGTTTCAATTATTCGAGCAAGAACTTCACTCAAGTGGAATAAAACGACTATTATCCTATGCAACAATTTTGCTATCTACGTATTATTTTAATTTGAAGTACCTAGATTTTACCGTGTGACGGACCCAATGATGGGTCGTTTCATGTGCCATTGACCACCATTCTTTTTTAAAGTAACCACTGCTGCCTTCAAAATTTGTTCATCAATCAATAAATTTTTATTTATAAGTTTTTGTTAATGTGTTACTTAATCAGAATCAGACTGATTGTACCTTTTTTGTTGCAGTGTTCAAATCCCAGACTTCTCTGTCAACTGACAGTGGTCTGTGCACAGAGCGCGGGCTGCGCCGGACGCACATAGAGCTGATAAAACCACCCGGGAAGAGGATCGGACTTAAACTGGCAGGTAAGACTTAACATTACTTAACTTTCAAGGCGGACCGACGACGTCGTTCAAGTTGCCAAGAATAATAAGTTTTAGGCAAAAATTTCATTTTTGGTACAAGCTTTTATCGCACACAAGCAACTAACACCCATCGAGAATTCTAAAAACCCCAAATACAATTAGGTTGCGTTGTTCTATAGGCTACCTGTCTCCATCATCAGATCAGCTCAATGATACAATAATATTGCATTGTCATCCGACTTACATATGTATGGAAACCACGAAATAGGACCACCAAATGGGTCAAATTTATCTTGCATGAGTGGACGCGTACAAACATACATAGTTACAGCTGCGAAATTGAACGGAAAAAAATATGAATGAATTCATTGAGAAACTCGCCATGCACTTTTACGGCTGATGAAAAATATATATTACAGTACATATGGGGCTACTTTATAGCACTAGTGCGAGAAGTAGCATATTACGTTACTGTGTCGAACATTTAAAGGGCCATATGTACTGTAAAACGTTGTACGATACATGTGCGAATAGGTAATTCGCAACTCGTGTCGATTTAAAACACTCCCTTCGGTCGTGTTTTAATTTATCGCCACTCGTTTCGAATTTCCTATTTTTCGCACTTGTATCGTAATGTACTATTAAATAAAAGTTTATTAAAATTACCGTATGGCTCCGTACTCATAATCGTTAAGAAAGTACTTTTAATCACATTTTCATCCCCTTACCTTAGGGGGTAATTAAAGTTTTTTTTTCTTTTGGAATGTTTCTTAAATCCTAACTTCAACTGTTAGGCGTACGTTGTCGGTTGTAAGGTAAGTATCTCACGTGTAATGGCTTCACTAGACGATGACCAGGTGCTTTACCAGCGATTTGGCCATGCGATGATTATGACTCCTCTACACGATGGCCCAGCGCTGGTTGAGAGCACGCACTATGGAATGGGCCAACATGTGTGTTCCCCCGGGATGTCCCTCCGGGACCTTAGGATATGGTAGAGGAAACCCTCTAAATTCCTATAATAATCCCCAAAAAAAAAAAAAAAAGGGCCAACATGTAGATGCGTACGCACCATCGCTGGCCCACTACCTTTGATGTGCGGACGAAAAACCGACACCGTGGCGTCCGTGGCTATCCCATCGCTATCCCGCTGCGCCATCCGATACCACTAACCACTACCCTCTCTACACGCTGGCCCATCTTAGTGGCAGCCACAGTGAAGGCGGAGTCAGTGGAGGCAAAGTGGGCCCGTCGTGTAGAGGAGCCATGAGATCAACTACCCGTATTTTTCTAACTAGCTGTATCAATCAGAAAGAGGCGAGTACGAGACAGTGTACAAGCGCAGTCTCTATTTAGCGCGGCTGATGTGTTTAATATACATATATTTAGATATAAATACATACAAAGTTTTTATTTTACTACGTGTATATAAAACGTTATCGTGAGCCGGTTCAGTGATCGCGCGATTGAAGTGCCTCAAACCACTGAGGCATGAAGATGCGATGGCACTCGAAAATTCAACCATTTTTCAAAAACACGAACGATATGAGGAGGAAAACCGTCAATACAATATATTTTATGCTCACTCGAAGTGGTGGAAGATTCTTTTGATAGGTTTTTTTTCAAATGATTTACTTTTCTTAGTAGTCGGTGGTTGGGAATTTCTATTTAGAATTTTTATATTATTTCCATTTGTACTGAGAAAAATAATCCTCAATTCTTTTGGTCCATTTGGTTTCGTTTTCAATATAACCATCTAACACCGTAACAAAATGTACAAACAAAAAATATATGAAATTTGGGAACACTTTTTTCTCGTATTAGTATCGAAAGGGCTCGTGATTCGGAGTGGAAGTAATCTAAGAATTCCAAAATCAATAACAAAACTTTAAATAAAAATGCTAGGTACAGGCACATAATAGGTAACCTACGTACAGGTTTTCGATCTAGTTGAAATGTAGCAGTATGCAAAAGGTAAGGACAACTAGTAACTCATAGATATATGCTACTTGCATATCATGTTCATATATATATACACTTTACTGTAAATACCTCGAAAAGACATTTTATGTCGGAAAACTGGAACGCGAGTTCATATTTTTCAACAGTAAAAAAACAATTAAGTAGGTAATTTTAACTGAAGTTTTCTTCTTAAAATGACAATTTATTTAATGACAATGGTCCAACGCTGGGCCATCGTGTAGAGGAGTCATAACCATCGCATGGCCACCTCGCTGGTCCAGCGCTGGGCCATCGTGTAGAGGAGTCATAACCATCGCATGGCCACCTCGCTGGTCCAGCGCTGAGCCATCGTGTAGAGGAGTCATAAGTTAGGTAAGAAAATCTTGGATTATTTTTGTAATTCTATATTAGTAGTATTGATATTAATAATGATATCGTACCAGTCATCCAGTATGTTACTTCAATATAATCATATCCATATTGAAATAAAATCGTCATCCCACCAAATTTACTTTGAAACCTCCTTGAGAATTCCAATCATCAAAATAAAACCAACAAGAACCGAATAGAACATCAGCAATACGGAATCCAGTAAATTTTCTAAAAAATTGAAAAAAACTGCGATCCATCATATACTCGTCATTAACAACTATTAAAACCAGAAAAGTAGTCAGGGCCCTCGCTTCCGAGGATTTCGGGGGTGCGTATGCAGGGGGGGGGGGGGGAAATTTTTACTCGTTTTTCGTTAAAGTAGCCATGGCTCTACTTCTGACATTTTCTGGGGTGCCATTTTGAAAACGATACCTTGGCCAACACTTTGAGAGACTCTCGCTAGATGACTGGCTCAAGGATCAGATGCAGAAGGCATGTCTTGGACACGGCGCGGATAGTCCAGCGGTTCCTCTCTCTGCGGCCCTGACCACTAGGGTCCGGGCTTGGCAGCACCCTAGGTTAGGTTTTTACAAGCTTTTATTTAACTTGCCCTGTTAGTATGTTACTTAGTGTGAGTCAAATCATGGAAGCAAAATTTGACCCACTTCCCGATTTCCGATTGATCTGAAATTTTGCCAAATATTTATTTATAATATTTTTATGTTTCACTTTTATACTCATATTGACGACCGGTTTGGCCTAGTGGGTAGTGACCCTGCCTACGAAGCTGATGGTCCCGGGTTCAAATCCTGGTAAGGGCATTTATTCGTGTGATGAGCATGAATATTTGTTCCTGAGTCATGGGTGTTTTCTATGTATTTAAGTATTTGTACATATTTATATATTATATATATCGTTGTCTAAGTACCCTCAATACAAGCCTTATTGAGCTTACTGTGGGACTTAGTCAATTTGTGTAATAATGTCCTACTCGTATAATAATATAAATAACATAGCCTAAGAAAGAAAACGAAGAACAACAACGTACCATCATGTGATAGATGACTTATACCTGTTACTTAAAGAAATCCTTATTGGAATAAAGTCAGAATAATACCGAATTTGCTTTTGACATTTCCAAGAACCAACAATAATAAAATACCCGAACATCAGCAATACGGATTCCGATAAATTCTCCAAAGGGCTTTGTAGGAAAACTGCGATCCATCATATAAAACAACTATGCCATAAGCCAGTCGGCGCGCAGTATGAATAGTAATGCAGAAGATTATGTGGGTGTTATACTTGCCGCAAACCTAAGTGGCGAGTCAGCTCATAATGCTATCTTTTTCACTCTTGGTTGGTCTTAACTAGGGTAAAGGTGATAGCATTGATCTTAGTCGTCAGTTAGTTTTTTAGGAAAGTTGCTGGCTCCTGTTTCATTATTGTGATTAGGGAAAGATATTTAACTTAACTGCTCGCTATTTGACATAATGCAAAATTTGAAATCGTATTTTTTATTATTTGTGATTCAAGCTTTTTTTTTATCAGTACGGCAGTAGATTATGTGGGTGTTAGGAAAGTTGCTGGCTCCTGTTTCATTATTGCGATTAGGGATTATTTATGCCTGTTCGCTAGATGACATGAGGCAAAATTTCAAAACGTAGTTTTCGTTGTTGGTAATTCATGTTTGGTGGAGCCTGTTTTTTTTAATAGATACTCCAATTGAAATTAGACCGTAGACCGGACAACCATCTGTCCAAGCAGGGTCTCCGCTGGCAATAGACTGGCAGTAGACGGTCGGCGCGGCCTCGTACATGGAGGCGATCAGTACCCCTAGTGTAAATTTAGTCGATAGCGAAACGTGACGTATGCGTTTGCGTTAAGTCTCATTTTGTATGGGTTTTTGAACAGCACGCCAAGCGGGACGTTTTGGAAAGTCATAAATCTCATACAAAATGACACTTAACGCAAACGCGTACGTCACGTTTCGCTGTCGAAAATATTTACACTAGGGGTACAGTTGAGAAGGAGGCTGGCTCAACTAGACTCGGCTGGAAAGAGCTGGAAGTAGCTGCTCAGGATCGCGACAAATGGAAAATTCTTCTGCGAGCCCTATGTCCCTAATGAGGGATAACAGGATTACATCATCATCATCATCATCCCAATTTAAAATTAACCTATTATTTTCTGTGAATCCTAGGCTACGTTCTCCAGTTACCATATCTTGCACCGTACCCTTGTTTGCTTCCATAGGTGTATTCCCATTTGGCCTTGACCTACGTGGCCATACATGAGGGACAGATGGGAATGATTCATATGCATGCACCTATTCCTATCTGTGCACGGGGGCAAATGTGAATACATACATATATAAATTAAATTTTCTTCGCCTACTGTCTTACTAAGTATAATGGCGAAAGAACGCTAAAGGCTCCCTCATCCCTAAAGTTTTGTGGGTCACCTCGACTCGTACTCAGTTCAGTAATGTGTTTAACTTGATGTAAGTAAATAAAGAACGCTGTTTAACTCACTTTTTGTGGGGGTACACTGAAGAACAATGAAAAGGTATAACACAAAACAAAGGAAAATGCCATTAATTAACAATAAAAAACAAACTGGTAGCCATAGTCACCATTTTCGAAATTCACAATCTCGCAGTGAAAGCGCCAATAGTGAGACTGAAATGACACCTTTTACCCGAGTTAAATACTTTACTTTACATTTCATATACGAGGAAAGTAAAATAGTTACATGTATATTAAAAACATTACTAAGTATAAACTTATACACTACTTTTTAAGAGTCCCCGGCAAGCACGGCTTTCACCTTCCCATACAAGCAGAGTTTCAACGTAATAAATATAAGAGCCTCGGTAGAGAGTACCATTTTGTACCATTTGGCGTTGAAACTCTAGGTCCATGGGGTCCCAGCGCGCACAAGTTTTTTGGAGAAATCGCGAAACGTCTGGTTGACGTAACTGGTGACCGAAGCACTGGCGGTTTCCTCGCACAACGTATCAGTATTACGATACAACGAGGAAATGCCGCCAGCATCCTTGGTACAATGCCTCAAGGGCCTATTTTAGATATAAGCTAGTTATAGTAATCATCTGTATATATCTATTATGTATATTGTTATCTCAATAAAGTTATATAGAAGCAGAGTTTCGTTATCATTTTGGAACTACGTGTTGGATTGTAATGAAACTTGGTGACGTGAGGTATATCTAGGGCTGAAATTAGTTGATGTTGCTCCACCGTTAAAAATCAAATAAACTAGAACAAAAAACAAGTTTTGTAGAAAAATCTTAAACTGCTGTATTTTTTAACTATGATATCTGAGGCTACATAAACAAATTACCGGACTAGATATACCTTATCCTATTGTAAGTACAAAGTTTCAGAGCAATCTAGCTAGTCGTTTTAAAATTAGAGCTAATCTACGTTTGTATGGAGAACCGAGCTTGCTTAACTTAAGGGTAATTGCAATTAAAAAATTAAGTATTAGTACCATTACTTATGGAATGGGGAGTTAAAATTAAATATGAAAATGAAAACAGTCCAACATATTTTTTTCTTTCTTCTTCTTTATTTGCCATACCCTAACGGACGTCGGCGACCACCTTTGCCATCTCTCTTCTGCTTTTCTTTAAAAAACGTAATTGAAAAATGCTCTAGTGCAGAAACGTATCTCTTTCTACATAGTTGATAAAACAACAATGACCCACTTTCAGACCATGGGGAATGAAAATATTGGAAACGTTGTCGACCAAACGTTTGTTGATTATTCAAGAGAAAACCTCTTTGAACAATTCATCGTAATATTCTGGATTGTTAATGTTATATATCCGGTTACACTTGGCTATTGGTTCTCGGAATGATCGTGGATACGGTGAGAGTATTCTGGGAATGGATACTGTGATTATATGTCCGGAAATGTATCTTTGGGTAATGATATATGATTCCAATATGTACAGACACGGAATTTGATTGCTATGTCACTTCGTACCTTAGACTAAAGATATACAGTGTGTCCCTAGCCATTGGACAAAGCCGAAATGTACATATGCATTAGGGTATTTAGAACCAGTGTACAATGTATCATAACATCTGGTGTAGCGGTTTCGAAGAAATTAACAAATTACCATTTTTTACTTTGGAGCAGTCTGTATGTGTTAGTAGCTCCTAAGGTAATATCTTCAAAGAATAGTATTGAACCTTCTTCGACCTTTTAGATTATCTTTTTTATTTATGACACTAATAAACTTCTGACTTTTGTTATCATCATCAAATATTTCGAACCAATTTTCAAAAATACTGCGAAAGATTAACACAGTGTGTTTCTTTTTGTTGTCGATTATTGCAAATAACTTTTGATCAAAAAATTATTTTTTTATCTTTTGTTCTAATTAAAAAATATTAACGTCAGAGCAGTCCTGGGAAGTAACCCTACGTGGGATTTCAGGGTTTGTCCAATGGCTAAGGTCACCCTGTATACAGTATGTACGTAAAGCAATTACTCAAACCCGTTAACGTTTAGCTCATATTGAGCAACTTTTACTACGAGGCAAACCCCGACATCGCGAAAAAAATGTGACTCTCCCATAGGAAATTTCAACATCAGACCAGCAAAATGTATGAAACGGACAAATTTTCTTTCGCGATTTCAGGCTTGATCTAATAGTAAAAGTTGCTCAGTATGACCTTAACATTAACGGGTTTAATTAATTGCTTTTCATTCAGATACATACTGTATAACTCCGTATAAAATAAATAACACCTGGTGACGGGAGACCTACCTCCGTCACTGAAACGTAGGCTCATGGATATGTGCGTACTTCCAGTTCTCATCTACGGTGCTCAGATCTGGGCCTACCGCGAATCACGTTCGACGTCTTGCCTTCCTGTCACACTTACGTACGAATTTATAGGTGCAACGGAGAGGCAACACGTCGAACGTGATTCGCGGTAGGCGCTCTGGTCTTTGACGAAAGCTCAGAAGTCCAAACTCGGGGTTTGCCAGAGAGCAATGGAGCGCAGCATATTAGGAATTTTATTAAGGGATTGGGTCCGAAACACCACGCTGCGCTCCAAGACTCAAATAATAGACGTAGCTCGTAAAACGGTTAAGTTGAAATGGGACTGGGCTGGTGATGTCTGCCGATTTGATGTTTTTAACACATGAAAATAAATACGTGAAAAATATACAAAAAGCCATGTTATTCTAAGATTTTTAGTCCTGTTTCGAAAAATGACAATAAATTTAGTTTACTATACAAAAATTACTTTGACAATAAGCCTCTATATCTACTCAATTCTCTTTGCTTGTACCTTATCACAGAGTTACAATCAATTTAAAAGCCGAAATTCAAAATTATATTTTAAAAAAAAAACATAAAAAGTGCTTAAATGATGCATCTAGCGTTGTTGTAACACGGGTTTTATATTTAACCCTTTTCCAGGCCGCACCAATCTACAAGGTTTTCCCAAAAAATCCAAATATATTCCAATTACTCCAGCTTTGATGATTAATTTGAAGACAAGTAACATTTCCTGCAAGTGTAGTCTAATTTGAACCTTAAATCGGAATGCTAAAGTTGAAATTCTAATGGCGCGCCATGTGGTCGATAAATTGTACTATGCCTGGAAAAAGGTTAACTCAACCAAACAATTGAAAACTTTGACATATCAATATCATTTCGAACATCGACGTTCTGAGTTAGTACTTGCTTCTGTTTTGTAGCAAATTTATTAACTCATACCAAAGAGAATTTGAAATAGATATTTCCAAAGAAAACTTTGTAGCCACGTATATTTACTGCCATCTTTCGACACACGATTAAAACTTTTAGAACGCCATTTCACTTTAGTCCTTATTCTTTCACTGATATGCGTTAAATTTCTTAAATATCAAAAAGCGGCGCCATCTTACCGGGCACAACCTAAAATTATTAAATTGCTTTAAAAAAAATAGCTTATGATTCCTTTAGTATTGCGATATCATCAGGAGATTTAGACGTTAAGAATAGGACAAAATATGACGAAGTCAAGCATATACTTAGAATAAAATATGTATCACCCATTGACGTCGTATACTTAATGAATTTCACAGTCCAAGTCCAAATTGGTCAGTTAGAATTTAAATTAAACATCAAAAGCTGCACTGCACTCAATATATTCATGACATAAGTAATTCAGTGGCGCTCCAAATGCACATAATTAGTATGGAACTAGTTTCCAATTCTATATGCATTTGAAATGCAGTTAGAAATTAGATTTAGTTGGAGTCTTGGAAGTTTAAGCGCGATGCGTCACAAATTTCACTATCTGAAGGTTGTCTGGAAGAGATCGCTGTTTAGCGATAAGTCCGCCTGTTGTTACCTACCAATGTGTATATTTTATCAATTTCTGTATCTTTTTTTAGGGTTCCGTAGCCAAATGGCAAAAAACGGAACCCTTATAGATTCGTCATGTCCGTCTGTCTGTCCGATTATTTGTGTAGTGTGCAATAAAGAATTTTATTATTATTATTATTTCAAATAGCCAATGGGGTTCAAATACAGGTTACTTAATAATTCAGTATTACGTCTCACTGCTGGGCACAGGCCACCTCTGACGTTCGAGAGGGCTTGAGCTAGCCCAATGCGGCGGCTTCGGGACTTCATATATAGGTACACCATTAAATTTCTTCGCGGATGTACGCAGGTTTCCTCACGATGTTTTCCTTTACCGAATTGCTAGTGGTGAATATCATTATATTCCGTGCATAAGTTCCGAAAAAGTCATTGGTACGGACGGATTTGAACCCGCGATCTCCGTATTGAAAGGCGGACGTCATATCCAGTAGGCCATCACCAGGCCACCAGGTTACTAATTATATATTTTTTGACATACATTTTATTAGTATGAGGTTCTTCAAAAAAGGAGTGTACAGATTTTTAAAGGGTCGGCAACGCGCATGTAACACCTCTGGAGTTGCAGGCGTCCATAGGCTACGGTGACTGCTTATCATCAGGCGGGCCGTATGCTTGCTTGCCACCGTCGTGGTATAAAAAAAAATTAAAAAGAATATCGCTGTATTCATTACACGATTGGACAAAATTCTCCAATAGAATAAAAAATGAAGAGATAAACTCTTAAAATGATCTTGAAATACTCAATGCAATGAATTTTTTTTTTAGTTAAAAAAGACGGTGTATGTCAAATCTATTTGGAAGTCAGTTCACAACAGATGATTGGTCAGACTATGCTTCAACTAATATGCCTAAAAAAGTATAAAAACAATAAATTACGCCCAAGCACTTACTGGCTAGGGTTGACGCTCCAAAAATACACCGCAACCAAATGCTTAAATATCTGTGACAAAATACTTAGGTGCCAACATAACCACAATCACACATAATGTTGTCTTTCAAGTAAAGCCCGCATTTGGACAGCCCTATTACAAAACAGAACAACCACTAATTTGGAACGAACAATTTTAAACTCTAATATGCTTATTATAAGGTTCACTTTTGTGTAACGGTGTATAGGTTGTAAGTGTTATTAGGGTTGCGATCTTTCATTTAGTACAGTCGGAACCCGAAGCGTTACTAAACATCGCCAAGCGGTGTGAGACTCGTAAACAAAGTGGGCGCCAAAGTGAAACGGGCCTTATTAGCATGGGAGTGGGTTAAGTTTTGAGTGGCTGTTACGGGTGGAGTTTTAAGACCGAAACTGAAACGTCACGACAGCTGTGTGGTGTTAACTTTTTACGCGGACCTATAGACAGTTGAAGTGGCGCGGCTGAATGTATTGCGAGTTGGGAATATGGTACATTATTTCGATAATGCTAGTAAGTTCTTTTGACTGTGATGTATAAAAAACTATTAAAGTAAAAATAGCAGATATTACATATCTCCCAAGTATTACCAATGGTGTAATCGATTGCTCTGAGTTGCTAAGTAAACTATGTTTCAAAACCCCCATTCGTTCTAAAAGGTATCATCCCCCAATAGCAATCAGCAATGCATCTTCCAAATACAGACAGAATAGTTTTTTACCACGCGCCAGTCGTAACCTAAATGAGCTATCTAAAGAATTGGATATGGATATATTCAACTGTGGCATTCCTAGCGTGAGACGTAATTTAGTGCAGAAATACTTTGAGTCTTTTGAGTGAGCGTGTTGTGGCCTTCTTGAATACCTATTAATTACGGATTTACTATTTATAATTTTACCTTAGACATCATTATGTTAGTAAGTTAATTAGTATTTTGAACTCCCACATTATCCTTATTAAGTATCATTTGTATTCGCTTTGTTCACATATGTGGTTGCAATAGTGCGTAATCTTAGTTTAGTATTATGTCACTACCTGTGAGTTCCTATAATTGGCCTCCTGTATCTACTATATTTTTCTATATTAATGTCACAGCTGTTGGATCTCCAAATAAAAAAAAAAAAAAAAAAAAATATATAATTCCAAAAATGGAAAGTATGAAGTTTATATACCTTTTTTCGAAGATTGAAATATATGTAGGTATATAAAGCTTTTTTGTTGCTTTATCGTTGCATCTGAAATAGTTAAGTCTAAATTGTCGTCACGTCACGTTGTCCCGGTTTTATATCACGCCTTACTAAAGACAGCTTCGGGTGATATCCTCACTGAGATCCAAGAATTGTGGCGGACACTAGTTTTTGCTGAAACCGCTTTTTCCAACCCAAAGGGGAAACAACATTTTGTTCGTGTGGCTTCCTGATGATATTTTCCTTCAAAAAAACGATTAAAATATCAAAATCAGATAAAATTATAAATTGTCATGCCATGTAAAACCAATATGTATTAACAGTTCAGGGGATTATACAATCAGCTGCAGAAATATCTAAACTGCAGAAGTGTTCATAATTTGCATAATTACTTAAACAAAATGACTCCGAACATTTTGAAACATCGCCGCCTTAACAGTCCGCAGCAAGCTCGGCCGGATTTCACCTTCCCATACAAACGGAGTTTCGTTTTCATTTTAAAACTACGTGTTGGATTGTAATGAAACTTTGCACATACAATGACATGAGGTATATCTATGCCTGTGATTCATTTATGTAGCTCCAGCTTAAAAAACAAACGCAATAGAGCAAAAACAAGTCTTCTTCCTCGCGTTGTCCCGGCATTTTTCCACGGCTCATAGGAGCCTGGGGTCCGCTTGACAACTAATTCCAAGATTTGGCGTAGGCACTAGTTTTACGAAAGCGACTGCCATCTGACCTTCCAACCCAGAAGACAAACTAGGCCTTGTTGGGAGTAGTCCGGTTTCCTCACGATGTTTTCCTTCACCGAAAAGCGACTAGTGATATTTCGTACATAAGTTCCGAAAAACTCATTGATACGAACCAGGGTTTTAACCCGCGACCTCCGGATTGCAAGTCGCACGCTCTAACCGCTAGGTCACCAGCGCTTCTAAATAATAGAGCAAAAACAAGTACCTATTTTATAAATTCGCTGTATTTTTTTTCCTATGGAATCTGAAGCTACATAAATTAATTACAGCTACATAAATTATTTTATTTATTTTGAAACGTAATAATATACAGCATTACAGTCGAGACCAAAGCACTGTACAATTCAGATTATATAATAGGATTACATTCCCAGAAAAACAGATCACAATCAACTTTCGTCCATCACCTCGCAGACACATCTGATACACAGCCGTCCATCGACTTGAAAACATATCACAATCTGGTGCCCATGACAGAAGGGAGTTCAGCAGCCTTAGAGCCCGCACAGCAGGCGAGTTTTTATGTGCTACAGTATATAATTATATATATATATATATATATATATAATTATTATAATTTAAGGTATATATATATATATATATATATATATATATATATATATATATATATATATATATATATATATACCTTATCTTATTGTAAGTACAAAGTTTCGAGGAAATCTAGCAAGTCGTTTTAAAATGAGAGCGTAATTAAGTTTGTATGGAGAATCGGGTTTCTGCGGACCTCAGTACCCCTAGTGTACATTTATTCGATAGCGTGACGTGACGTACTCGTTTGCGTTAAGTCTCATTTTGTATGTGATTTTGAGTTTCCAAAACGTCCCGCTTGGCGCGCTGCTTCTAAATCCCATACTAAATGAGGATTAACGCAAACGCGTAAATCACGTCAGGCTATCGAATAAAATTACACTAGGGGTTCTTATTAACTGTAGGTACCAAAATCAAGTAACAATTACGTAAGCGTTGCTTTGTGCCAACAAGAACAGTGCAAACTAATTTAGTACAGGCGAAACTACGTCTAGAATTTGGATATTTGATTTGGATCACGTTTGCCTTTACGTTATGTCGATACGAAGTTTTGGAAGTTATGGGACAAATTGCTTTTGTATAATGAGATTTTTTTTTATACTACGTCGGTGGCAAACAAGCATATGGCCCGCCTGACGGTAAGCAGTCTCCGCAGTCTATGTACGCCTGCAACTCCAGAGGAGTTACATGCGCCTTGTCGACCCTAACACCCCTCCCTCTCCTCGTTGACCTCTGGCAACCTTACTCACTGGCAGGAACACAACACTATGAGTAGGGTCTAGTGTTATTTGGCTGCGGTTTTCTGTAAGGTGGAGGTACTTCCCCAGTTGGGCTCTGCTCTAGATCTGGAATGACATCTGCTGTGCTGTGCCCTACCACACAAAGCGAGATGACATTCACAATGCCCATACTTACCTCTCTTAAATGTAGGTATTTTCAGAAGTATTAGAAGAATCGCCTAATGTAAGCATTAAAGCAATACAAAAGTCAGAAATGATAGTCAAAGTACAGTCGTATTTCATTCGCGAAAGGCTCCCAACAAAACGATAAGCAAACGTGACGTCACGGTCACCGAGAGCCCATCTTGAAAACATTCAAATTGCGATTTTGTCGGTGAAATAAATGGTACCCTTTCTTTATTCCTTTTTGGAAATATAAAAAAAAACCTTTAATTTTGAAACTTTCAGGTCCTGTATTTATCATTTCCATATATTATTTTAGTAACCACATTATTGCGATAAATTGCTCATTTGCTATCTATTTTACTAGATTTTGTTATAAAATTCAACATGTATCATCATCCCTATATCGATCGTAGGGCTGGTATAGCGAAAACCATCGGTTATCAGTTTTTATGTGAATATTAAAATATGAAACTGGTACCATAATGCATGAAGGTGACCTGGGGAGCATATTTTATTTATAAGTTTATTTTAAGTTATTTTATATTTTAGTTTTAATTTTAATGATTAGTTTTTTTTTTCGTTTTTTAAGTTATATACCATGTTACTTGATTAATAAACGAATAAATATGAAACAATCTGTGTGGGGAGTAGAAACGGTAGCTATAAACAGGTTTGAAATGAAAATAAATGGTGAAATTAAACAAGTTATACTTATGTTTGGGGACAACCATACCGAGATCAGCTTAACCTAAAACTATGAAAGCTTCTACTATGAGTTTAAAGTGGCAATAATATATATGCTTTAAATAGGTTAATTATAATTTTTTTATAGCTCAGTAAGAAATATACGCGATAAACACACTAATAATTTTCTTTTATCTTTATCTTATCGTACAAATGAATGTACTTAGCTGGGATTAGAATCTAGGACCTCTAGCTTCATAGGCAGGTTTAATACCGACTGTTCGTTATTAACAAAGATACCGCTGAAAGAGTGCACTAAGGAAGACATAGTTTTTTAAATTATTTTACAGTACATTACACATAGTGCGAAAATTAGCATATTACGTTACTGTGTCGAACATTTAAAGGGCCATATGTACTGTAAAACGTTGTACGATACATGTACGAATAGGTGATTCGCAACTCGTGTCGATTTAAAACACTACCTTCGGTCGTGTTTTAATATATCGCCACTCGTTTCGAATTTCCTATTTTTCGCACTTGTATCGTAATGTACTATTATTATAGACACTATTATATTTCTAAACTAATTTCTAATCCTTTTTTTCTTGATTGAAGCTACATTAGCACTGTGTCAATGTCATTTCGCTTAAATGCCACATCTAGTAACGCCCCAACACGCGTTTATAATAAAACTATTTTTACCTCCCTCGCTACAAATTTAGCCCGGACTAATTGACGCCTTAAATCTGTCCACGCGACTCCCCGCTCGCGTTATGATCTCGCGGAGATATGGAGGTTCTAGTTTTTAAACTTCTGGAGACTGCCATGAAATTACTAAATCCCGATGTCAATGTTATTAATGTAAAATGTATCCACGAATGTAGTGTCGATACGAACCCGATAGGGTTTCACAGCACTTTTCTGTTCAATTAAATGTAAGATCTTTTATAGAATTTTTTTTTTGTAATTTATTCAAAATTTTGTGTTGGCACAAGTACGTACCGTGGGGAAACCTGAATTTCGCCGTTGGTGCCTAGCTTCGCTCAAGTAAAATATGGAATTAAAAATGTTACTTGGGCGAAGTTGGGACCTTGAGGTGCTCATAATAAAACTGTTTTTACCTCCCCCGCTACAAATTTAGCCCAGTCTAATTGACGCCTTTAATCTGTCCAAGCGACTTCTCGCTCTCGTTATGATTTCGTAGAGATATGGAATTTCTTTTAACCTTTTGGAGACTATGTAATTACTGAACCCCGTTATCAGTGTTTAAATTAATTGGAAATCAGGATTGGCACAAGTAATTACCGTAGGAAAAACCTAACTTCGCCGTTGGTGCCCAACTTCACCCAAGTAAAATATGGAATTAATAATTTTACTTGGGCGAAGTTGGGACCATGAGGTGCTCTGCTCAACACTGCTGGTGCAGTCTGATATCCGACGTTAGCTTTGCTAGACAGACATTTGACGTACCTACTTACCTATATGTGTATAGGCTAGGTAGGTATCTGTGGATCGAAATAAAATTAATTATTTAGAAATGCCCTCACATTCTTTAACTGCTAAGTACGGAGACCAGTAGGGCTAAGATGGTCGGCTTTTTATCATTTGTCACCATGCCTGTCACGTTCTAACGAGTATGTAAGTGCGAAAGTGACGGGCATAGTGACAAGCGATATAAATGGAACCATGCTGACACTGCAGGAATGGTCTCAGGGATTGGTAGTCGCAACAGCCTTAGTAAACAACTAAGTGAACGAGTTCATGTATTTATTATGGCCGCTGTGGCAACCCCTGAGACAGGTCTCCCCTACCTACTGTAGATCGAAACGAACCCTAGTACGGAGTTTCAAGAGGTCGGGTTGTGTGAATGACTATGGGAAGGAACTAGGAAGCGACGAGTGAAAAGTCACAGGGGAACCCATAGTGCCTTTATGGGTACCCCCTAAAGGTGGATATCGAAAGAAAAATTATATTATGGCGTCGAGTGACGGGTCACAGGGAGTCCCCAGTGCAGCACATATTCCTCTTATAGAGGAAAAATTATATCGTACCCCAATTGAATGGGTGGAACGGAATGAATGAGCTAAACACACTTTGCGAGGGTAAGAATTTGTTTGAGGTCCGGGCGTGTGTTGTTTTTGTCGACCCACATACAGTTGATATTGCCAAGGTCAGGGTCGTTAGGGTCTGATGTAAACAAAAGTTGTCACTCCTAGTTAACAGCTTGTGTATATATGTATACAAGTTAATATAAACGTAATACTTTATTAGGATAAAGGTGCCATCTGAAAATTAGGATTTATTGTCCTTAAGAGCCCGCAGCAAACTCGGTTCTTCATACAAAAAAAAAACGTAGTTACGCTCTCAACTAGATTGCTCTGAAACTTTGTACCTACAATACAATAAGGAATATTCTATTAGTTTATGTAGATTCAGATACCATAGTTAAAAAAAATATAGCCATTTTAATTTTTCCATACAAAACCTATTTTTGCTCTATATCATTTGTTTTATTTATAAGCAGGAACTATACCGGGTGTTTCCTGTAACACGAGCAATAAATTAAACTGTAGGCTGTACTCCTCAAACTCACCAACATTCGTTCAGGAACTTTTAAAAATAACTTATGTTTTAATTTTTATTACACATTCAAGTTAATTCTAAGACGCAATGTATTGCGAATTTTGTAACGTTTAAAGTGTGACAAGCAACGTCAAACACACTGATGTCAGCGTACATTGAAAATAATAAAAAAAAAAAACAAAAAAAAAAATCCGACAACACTGTTACACAGGGTCCATATGTTACAAAAAAAAAAACTAAAAGCCTCTTTGGCCCCCACCCTCCCTGCTCGCCTCTCCGATTAGGTTGTCCATGCAGATCAGTGAACCGGGCAAGGACGGCAGAGTCCAGCCTATCTGCTATCATCTTTAGGATCCCGTTTATTTAATTTGTATGAAAAAGATAAAATCTTAAGATTTCATAATTTTAAAAAGTTGTTAATCAAAAGTTATATCGTTTTAGGAGTACAATATATAGTTTAATTATTTGCTCGTGTTACAGGAAACACCCGGTATAAACTAATTACAGGCATAGATATATTTCATGTCATTGTATGTGCAAAGTTTCATTACAATCCAACTCATAGTTTTAGAACGAAATTCCGTTTGTATAGAAAGGTGAAATTCGGCTGAGCTTGGATCTTTCGTTTGAAGAAAGTCGAGTGGTTTGGGCATGTCAAAAAGGCCGCGTGGAACCCTTAGCGTTGCTTTGCCAAGCCCAAACAGAATGGGCAAGCAAGGCAAGGTTATCACCAAACATCTAAACATATGGAGCTGAAGACGACGTCCAGGGTACAGCGAAGTGGGAGGAAAAAAGCAGGAAAGTGGACCTTGTTATAGTACGCGACAAACACTAGAAGGACCTTGAGTCTTTTGGACATATTTAGCAACGTCAATAACCAAATAACATTAACATCCCCAATATAATACTAAAGATAGGTAACAATTTGGAATTCGATGATTTATACTAATTTTCAGCTATCAGTTAGCCACTAACCTGGCTCTTTGACATACAGGTTTGACGACCCCTGAACTAGGCTAAAGAAGGCGTTACAGTCGAAACTCGTAACTAAAGTTCACCGAGCCCTCTAATCCGAGAGGTCAAATAAACACTTGATTAGCACACGTACACAGGCGAGCGAGTACACTTGGTATGCAGTGTGGATTCTACCCGCACTGTGGGTTGGTCACGACAATTCGATCAAAGTTTGAAAGAGTCGATTAACTATAAATTTTGCTGTTCTCCCCCGTCAACTGTGAGAGAACAGAGGGCATAACATCGAAATTCGCAAATAGTGGGCATCTTTTTCTGTCTTGAGCCTTAGTCGGAGTAAAAGAGATAGAAATACTTAATTTACGAACTTTGGTGTTTGCAGTAGACCCTCAGATAAATAGGAAAATAATAACATAAACTATCCGTGGCTACTTGGATAGTAATGAACTAAAATATTGACAAGTGTGTGGGGAGGTTTTGGAAATCATGACTAGTCATGTCATTCCAAATGATAGTGTCTGGTCTGCAAATAAGTGTATTCAGTGCTTCACTACTTAAATTAATAGAGTCGGACCAAGCTAACTGCATGGCATTTGGCATGGCAAATATTTTGTAAGGTACAAATTGGGACCCGGCGACGTGTCGCGACCGCAGATGACTTCTGCATACATCGTTTCGTCATGTCGCTGTATTAGTTGCAAACCCGACCGTATGCCACGTATCTACTTTATTTTATTTTATTATACTACGTTGGTGGCAAACAAGCATACGGCCCGCCTGATGGTAAGCAGTCTCCGTAGCCTATGTACGCCTGCAACTCCATAGGAGTTAAATGCGCGTTGCCGACCCTAACACCCCTCCCCCCTCGTTGAGCTCACGTACTTAACTCTGACGGCAGCAGCACTATTTATCTGTAGTGGAGCCCGCCTTCGTGTCGCTGAGTTTGAATGATATTTCATAGAAATACATAGAAACCAGTAGTGACGTTGCACTTCACGTCCCCGGGTTTCAACTTGTACCTTAAATATAACTTTTTGATCACTATAAATGACAATAAATCCTTATTGAAAAGAGGATACATTAAATTAATAAAATTAAATTATGACTACTTATAAATAAAACGACTAAAACTAAACAAAAAATTATTTATATTTAATTATTATTTCTTAATGACAACAGAAACACAGTTATTGAAAAAAATGCCCAGTAGCTTGCTAATATTGTAACTTATAACTTATAACATCAAATATGCATGTTTTTTTTTCTATTTATTTGTGCATTTAATTGATAGTCACAAAAGAAGATTTCAAATGTCTAAATTGAGCAGATGTGACCATTGCAACAAGTGACAAGAATTATTTTCTTTCAAATAAAGATCTGTCGTGTCGTGAAAACTTTAACAATTGGTAAAATATGAATACCGCTCATTATCAGGACAATTCGAACGTACACAGATATTAGAATGATATTTGGATCATGTTATCTATTTATCGTGCGGCTCGCCCGCGCCGTTACATCTACGGATAAGTACCAATTGTATGTGTCTCTGTTTGGCCCTATAGTTGACTGGTAGAGAATACCATTTGGCATTAAGTCCGCCATTTGTACATTCTTGTATATATTTTGTGTAATTAAGTTTAAATAAATAAGAAATGCACGATAACTAAATAACATTATTCAAATATCATTCTGATGCCAGTGTAAAGCCCGACCAGAAATATATGATAATTGTCAGGAGGGCGCTTTTATATTCTCATATTAGTAGTTCCAATGAAATTCCGCAATATGGCGCGTGATCATATATTACTAGTCAGGCTTTACGTTCGAATTGGCCTAAACGTCTATTTTGTGTAAAATTGTCAATTTAAATGTAAAATTTAACTTGTTTATTTATGTCCACGATCTATCGCACCTGGACCACAGTGCGACCTAAATCTGTGCACGTTCGATGTTGTAATTCCCCCGTTAATCTTTCTGACGGCATTAACTCGCCGTTATGAATGCTCGACAGTGTACTAAAGCTTTACTATCCGATGTGTGAGTGAGACAGCGCTATGCATAGCGCTGTCCGGTGTAAGCAAGACAGCACTATGCATAGCGTCCCGCTCGTGCTCTGGAGCGACGTACGGACTTTGCGTCCGATGTGAAGACCGTTTAAAGGTAACATTCGGTTTTAGACTGCACCAGCGTTGCTGCTGCAGAATTGCGCCGCGATAAGGGTAAGCGTATGCTGAGACGCACCGCAGGCGACGCATCGCAGCGCTAACAAAAATTCGCAAATTGCGGGGATCTTTCTCTTTTACTCTCACTAAAACGTAATTAGAGTGACATAGAAAAATGCCCGCAATTGACGAACTTCGATTTTGGCGGTTATAGCCCAGGTTTTGTAAAGCATAGAACGTCCTTGAGCTACGTACGCTGCGGTGCAGGCACGTACAACTTATGGCCTGATTCGAACTTTAAGATACGTCAAATATTAGGTCTAGAAACACAAAAAAAGTAAACATAGAGTGCAGTGCCCACTCCCTAAATCAGTTTTCTTACATAAACGCTTGTTATTTTCGTAGTCGACATCTAGCGTCAAGTAGCGGATTATCAGTACTGCTAATTAACAATAGATGTCGCGACGAAAGAAAAGTCTAATGCTCAACAATTTTCAGCTAACATTTTAACCAGATTAACCGGAACTCTATTTTCAACTCCTTCTGCTTGTAATATTAGTTGTAAATTGTTTAGAAATAAACGAAAAAACGAATGCAATATAAACGTCTTGACAAAATAACTTTTTTGACATTTGCAGCAGCAATGCAGTCGGGAGCTATGACGCTTAGCAGTACTGCAGTCCGAATGAACTCGACTCGAATGAATGTCCGCCAGTGTACAAAGCTTAACGGTGGCCTGCTATTGCACGCCAGTGTACCTATAGTGTTAGTTGGTAAGTGGTTCGAAGTGGTTTGATCTAGATTCAAAATTAACAATAAATAATTCGATCGGAGTAAGTGAAGCTAGGTGGTATTAGGGGAGTGCGGGGCTAGATGTAACAGTTTTTTAAAAAGATCTGTATTGCCTAAAATATGTATGCATTCGTGATTGTGAGTAAGAGGGTTTATAAAGTATATATCTCAGCACTAATTCCAATTAAAAAATAATTGAAAATCTTTACCTATTTTTTACTCTAGGCGCTTTTTGAAAAAATGGTAGCTGTTATAACTTACCCCTTCAGGATCAAAAGTAACGGATCAGACCACGTGTCAAAAGTATCTACATAACATTTTCTAATCTCTAAGTAAACAAAAAGAGACGTAATCTGTATTATTTAGAACGATTAGACAGATACTTATGAACGCGAATGGTATAGGTGTAGAGGCCGTGCATGTTGGAGGGTCTGCCATCTGCCACTACCAAAACCAACCAGACCAACCAACCAAACCCCAACCAACCAAACCAGAATAAAAATATAAATAAATATCAAATTCTTACAAAAAAAATACTTTTGTTGTGGCACGTTTACACTTAAGAGGAAACATTAATGGTAATTCTTCCATACAAATTTTTCTTTCTGGAATTAAGCCCTAGATGAATATTTTTTTAGAGTTCCGTACCCAAAGGGTAAAACGGGACCCTATTACTAAGACTCCGCTGTCCCTCCATCTGTCACCAGGCTGGCTCATGAACCGTGATAGCTAGACAGGTGAAATTTTCACAGATGATGTATTTCTATTGTTGCTATAACAACAAATACTAAAAAGTACGGAACCCTCGGTGGGCGAGTCCGACTCGCACTTGTCCGGTTTTTTACCTACATGAGTTTCATATTACCATTACCTGCATCTGTACGTTTCGCTTTTTTAATTTTCTGGTTTTTATAAGAACTAGGTTCCTTAAAGCAGCTCTAAAACGGCCAAAAAATACGCGGAAGTTTATTGCTAGAGTAAAAACTTTAGTTCAGTTAGTTTTGTTCTAGCTTCTAGTAGCCTAAACCTCGCTCTAACTGAAACTTTCAACTCAGAAAACTAAGTTACCTTGGAACATAATTCGCAGTAGTTTATTTTTTTAGTCGGGAAGTTTGAAACTTCAAACTAAATAGATTAAAAACTCGGATACCTTTCATATACCAACTATTGGAATGTTCGGAGGAATAGATAGACACAAAATTGCTACCTAAAAAAATTGGAGCGAGTGGAAGTTTTAATTTCAATTTCAATTTTATTTATTTCGTCATCACAGGTAACAGTTAGGTGACAGTAAATTAATATGAATTATGTACATCAGCCATGATGAACCGTTTAGGCGTACGAAATTTAAATTGCAATCATATATACAAAGCAGATACTTAGTTTCTACTCGTAATGTAAAATTTCTATTCTATCTCATTTCTTCACACATAGATGAATATAAAATGTGTAAATTTCATGTTAATTCAAAACATCGTTTTAAAATAAGAGCGTAGCTTCGATTGTATGGCGGCGCTAGATTCGTGTGAGTCTTAAGACGAAAGTGGAGGACCCGCGCGAAATCGCCTTTTCATACCAACGTAGTCCTCATTTTCCTCTTTGGATATTAACATAATTAAAAATATTTTGACTCAATTCGTTGTATATCAACGATGGCTACGTTTGACTTTTTTCGAATTATTAATGATTAAAAATAAAATAAATAAAAATTCTTTTATTTCAGACAGGGTCCATAAACATCTTACAGTTAAAACTACAAATGAAATAAAATAAAATAAAATTAAAAATTACAATTACAAATTAGACCACAAATAAATACTATTATTATACACAATTTATTTATATTAAATTATTTACACATAAATACCCATTAATAATCAATATCATAAATAACATTTTTATTAAGTTGGATCATGCAACAATGATTCATATATGCGCAGTCGAACCTGCTCGCAATCATTGTCAGAATGCTGTTGGAGCTGCCCCTCACCCTGCGCACCAGGGAGGCGCAGCGCTTGAGAGTTTAAAAAATTAAAACACCTAAAGCATTTAAAATTTTGTATGAAATCTGTTTTTCGCTCCTAATTATTACAATATTTAAAAAAAAACGAAAAAAGACAAACGTAGGGGCCTAGCTATGGTTAATTAATATCAAATTATGTAAACATTTTTGCCATTATGCCAATATGCAGAGAAGAACATACAGCTCAAGTCCGTACGCCATGGCAATAAAAGTGTACAATAAAATAGATAACAGCATAAAAGCAGAAAAATGTAACAAAACATTCTTGACCAGACTTAAAACTTACTTGATTGACAAATGCTACTACAATTTAGAAGATTTTTTCACTGATTCGTCCGTTTAGCAACACCTCTATTTCTGTGCATTAATTATAAATTTAGATATTATTGTATGTAAGGTTAAAATGAATCAAATCATTGACATATTGCATTTAAATATTAATTCTATTTCTAATACAATTATTTTACATCTCTTATTTTTTTTGTACTTATTAATTTGACATTACTTAATAATTAATTATTTGGCTATTTGTATTTAATTCACTGACAATTATTTGATTCAGTATAACTTTCATATGTACAAACTATTAAATTTACTTAATTTTATATTATACACATAGTTTTAAGATTAGATCCTATGCACTTTATATTGCTATGCCCTTACAGGGTCCATGTGGAACTACCCAGACTTTGTAATATCGATAATACCATGGTTGCAATAAATAAAGAAATATGAAAAAATGAAATATGAAGAAAATGGGGACTACTTTTGTATGGAGAAGCGCGGCCCCTTTCCTCAGCTTGTTTGTGAAATACTGACGCGGTCATGAATCGGTACGCTAATATAAACGATATAAACGATTTTAGAAGCTAATAAAACAGCAATAACGGTACAAAATACGCACCTCACAAATCTTCCACCACCAATCACGGCTTAAATTTCCCTTTTTTAATAATATAAAACCGCGGCAACCTCAAAATGGCGCGTTAATTTCAAAATGGCCGCCGAAGAATGCCGCCGCCGATTTACGGCCCGCACGCAATTTATTGCACACGGGACCCCCATATTATAGCGGCACTCACTTGGAAAACCCCTGTTTATGCGTTAATATTTACGATTAAGTGTGCGGTAAAATTTAAGGAACTTGCTGAAATGTCTTACACACGTATTTGCTTAAGCTCCGCTGCGCTAGAACAGGCGAAAGAAAAGAATGAACAAACTAAAGAAGTTCTTAGTTGAAAACTCATTTTACAATATAAAGGAGTATCTTAATTATAAGTTTTAATATTGTTATTATTATTAGTGTGTGCTAGTTTTTAAGTCCTACATAGAATAAGTCTTTATATTGCTGTGCCCCAACGGGGCTTACCTTATACTGAAACATGTAAATACTTTAAAATCTTGTAAAACCCATAAATTTTTATGAGTTTTGAACATTTAAAGTATGGAGTTAGCTAACAAGTTCATGTTCATTTTTAAAATGATTTTGGAGACAAACGAGCATACAAATCGCCTGATGGTAGGCGATTGACGTCGCCCATGGATATTCCCAGCACCAGCGGGATTGCAACTGCATTGCGGGCATTTAAGATGATGCTCTTTTTTTAATATTTGTATGCTTCGAGCAACACCGGCTTCCGACACGTCAGAAGGGAGGAGCCTAAGCGATATCTTACCGAACAAATCTTTCTGCCATTTTTTGCGGGGGGAAACGTGCACACAGTCGCACTTCTCACTCACTACATACAAAATCCAATCTGTAATGACGACACAAATACATAGAAAATGACATACGTCAAAGAAAAATCCTGCACACCTCGATCTTTTTTTGTGTACGGACGAGTCACAACATGCACCGCCATAGGCACAGTTGTGCCCATGCTTTGGCAGAGGGGAAATAGTATGAATGCCGTCTCCCTTCCCTGTGTGTTGCTCGAAGTTTGTATGTCATATCGGTCTGGAAATAAGGCAGGAGACAGTTCGTTCCACAGTTTAGCTGTGCGAGGCAAAAAGTTTCTGGAGTAACGCACAGTTGAGGGCTGCCAACCATCTAAATGGTGAACATGGAAATGTGGCGCAGAGCAAAGAAAGAAGCGGCAGGGATTACTTACTTACTAGTTTGGCGCAATGACCCAAAATGAGTCTTGGCCTCCAACACAAGAGCACGCCGTTTTACCAGGTCCTGTGCGGATTCACGCCAGTTTTCACTGAAGCCGAGTTGACGGAGATCTACCTCCACTCTATCCGCCCACCGCTACTTAGGATGACCTACAGGACGACGTCCAGTCGGTTGACCCAAATATGCCCTCTTTAGAGCACGATCTTCACCCATTTTTACGAGGTGGACCAGCCAACGGAGGCGGCAAGGATTAATCCGAACAATTCCTCGGAGCTTTTTACATTTCCAAACTATAGGCACATATTTGGTTACGACCTTACGACGCGTGGCATTCGGTTAAATGAGAATAATGGGTCACAGAAGGGTTTAGGAGACAAATGTCGACATGTCCCGAACTAGTGATGATCGAACAGTGTCGTAAAAACAAGTTCTTCAAAAAGACACAAATGATGTGTCTTTTTGAAGAACTTGTTTTTACGACAAAATCATTTTACAAAATGAACATGAACTTGTTAGCTAACTCCATAATTTAAATGTTCAAAACTCATAAAAAATTATGGGTTTTACAAGATTTTAAAGTATTTACATGTTTCAGTATAAGCCCCGTTGGGGCACAGCAATATAAAGACTTATTCTATGTAGGACTTGTTTTACGCTAAAAACACTTCCGAGTCTTTTAAGTCCCGAGTCCTTTATTGAGTTTTTTTAAGCGAGCCTCGAATAAAGACTTCGTCAATAATTTTGTGTATTGTATCTAAATACTAGCAGTAAAGAAAATAAGCGTTAATGTATGGTGTAGTACACACACACACACGAATTTTACATTAGTGGCCTCGCGATAAGCTTAAATAATGTAAAAAAATCGTTCAATCATTATCAGAGTGACCTCACAATAGTCTTAAGTGCCATAGACCCTACTGGCGCTTAAGTCCTTTCAGCCGTCTTCCGCCATTTTGGTATATTTCCAAAAAAATAAACGACAGAAACAAGCCTCCTCGCCTTAATTGGGTAGTTGACTGGTTAATCAAATCAGTATCTTTTTTCGAACTATCAAAACAATTAGCCGCTATTTAGTCTATATAAAATACAGAACAATGACGTTACGGTCAACTTACCTACTCAATATATAGGTAGTTCTTTAGGATTCAGGTACCGCTGGTGTGATGCCGTGGAGGCGGACCTGCGTCGGCGGAATGCCAATTCATGGCAGGAAACCGCGCTGGATCGGGACAGGTGGCGTTCTCTCGTTTCGGAAGCCAAGATTCTTTTTGGATCGCTGAGCCAAAGCAGTTAGTTAGTTAGTTAGTTCTTTAGGATTTAATAAATATGAATTGTGTCTGAAAATAACTGTGGTCTGGATTTCTCTAATATTTTTCTGGTGCTTTATTTCGTACATGGTGTGAAATAATTTATTTTTTCTACTCGTCGACTGTAATGGTTGACTTAAGATGTAGTATACCAAACTATAATTGCGAACTTTTCGTGTATGGGCTCTCACTCAACTATAAGATACATTTCGATACGCTCACATGCCGCCACGCTGCCATAGAAAATAATAAACAGGCGCGGGGTGTGGGGCGGGAGTCGCGCGTTTATGTCTATTTTTTTTGTCTACTGAGGTACTTACTAATTTTCATTAATTATTTAGGGTTCTTAGCAAAAAAAGTATTATTTTAGATGACTCGTAGAAAAAGTATTGTATAGAATAGTGATATCATCAAGCTTTTCAATCTCGTACCAGGCAACTCAGCAAGTTTCGTTGCCTAAACACGGCACTCGACTCAAAAGCTCTGTATCATATCACGAGTATAAAATACTATTAAATAAGTCAAAACACAGTCGAGTGTTAAAGCAGAAGACTCAAGTCTTAACCAACACTAATTCCAAACTACTTCATCACATATTCCTCGCAAGAATTCTAGATAAACATTCAGCCCAAATATCCCTTGCAAAGTAAACGTCTTCGCTGTACAGTTTTGTTTCCCTAAACTATTACTCTATCAGGTCCGTCTGTTACAGACTTAACATTTGCCGGTGGATAAAATAAGAAGCTAACGTATCGCATACTTCGATGTTCGTGGTTTCAAGTTTGCAACGCTGTCGCCGCCCGCAAAGTTAAATTGGTATTGGAGTTTAATTGGGAAGTATTATTTAATTAGTGGATACACGACCCTTTAGGTCACATTCGAGGACTTGATTGGCAGAAGAGAATTTAGTTTGATCGGTTAAATTGTTGATAAATGCCCATGGCAAAGTTTGGGACGCTTCGATTAACCGTCATTAGACGAAAATCAATTTTGAAACGTAATAAATATAAGAGCCTCGGTAGAGAGTACCATTTTGTACAATATGGCGTTGAAACTCTAGGTCCATGGGGTCCCAGCGCGCACATGTTTTTTGCAAAAATCACGAAGCGTCTGGATGACGTAGCTGGTGACCGAAGAGCTGGCTTCCTCGCACAACGTATCAACATTGCGATACAACGAGGCAATGCAGTTAGCAATGTTAGCATCCGTGGTACAATGCCTCAAAGGCCTATTTAAGATTTAAACTAGTTATTGTTAATACCAGTGGTATTAACGATATATGAACCACTGTACATAATACTATATATATCCATTATGTTTGCTGTTATTAGAAAATTTCAAATCATTAGACATGTAACGAAATAAAATATCGTAACCTATGTTAGCGTAAAATCAAAAAAGCGTTGCCTAAAAGAAATTCAATGAAGTGTTTAATATAACTTATTTGATATTTACATTTTTTCGTCTGAAAAGCGTTATTGTCGCTCTTATAAATCCCGTAAAGGTTTCGAGACATTCTTTTTTATTTAAACTTAAGCCTAAAAAAATTAAATCGCGTCTTAATTAAGATAACAGCATTTTAAACCTACCATGCCAAACTTTTCTTGGAAAAAAACAGTAAAATCACCATCAAAGGAGGAGGATCAAAGACGTCAAAAGTATGAATTGCCGAAATTATGTCACTATAATATGTAGAATAATTATACTGCGAAAGATACTTTTGATCGCGAACTGTAAGTATTTTGTCCTATTTGGAAATTCGAGGTAAAGACGCTTAGCACGAGGAATTTCGTACTGTTTCATCGCTATCGCTCGCGCAAGTCACACATAGTTATATGGCTGTCCCGCCTGCACAAATACAAATCTTTATTTATAACGCCAAAGTTACAAGTCACAAATCAAAAGGTTTAACAATAATAGTAAATAAGTACAATAGTAAACCAAATTATTCAATGCGATTATCACATTATACATAAGTTAATACAATGTGTAAGCATATTCAACTTATGTGTACAGAAGTTTAGAAAACGCCTCGTCACTGTACACATATAAACTTAGTAGCCACAGTGTCAATGATATCAGCGTTGGCGGGACAGCAATTTAATTACGCGCGTGCGACGGAGATAGAAACAGGCGAGTCAATTTATGAAATTCCTTGTTCCAACATCCTTTCTAAAACAGATACTTTTGGCATGATCAATCATCTTCAGAAACATTTCTCAGACCAAACAGCAGACTACATTATCTCTAACGCAATATACTAAAACTTCTCGCAAAAGGTGAGAATCCTATAGAAAATTTAAGGTAATTGATGAACAAGAATTCCAGGGTAATATATCAAATAAATCTTTGCAAAAGCTTTATCTCCTTGCGGTGTGCCTTGGGGAACGCCTATTTTCTTGTTTGCAGTCGGATAACATATGTTTAAGTTAAATTTATGTATCATACAAGGTAATGGTTGTAGGTACGGGTAAACACGAATTATAAGGGTAAGACCTCGATGTGTTTTATAGATATTTACGGTATGTGCAAAGTTTAGTGTTGAGAGAAAAATTTAGGGCCAGATTTTTAGTAGGTGTAATGAACAGTCCTTTGCAATCGTATTTTCTCGGAAACGTTCGTATTTGCCATGCTGCTTTAGTCTACCTTAGTACTTTTTGTACAGTCGCCACCAGATATATCGGAGCGGCTGAGGTGTTCAATTATATCTGAACACGCACTCTAACGCTGAATTTTGCAGCAATGCAGTCGCCAGTAATTTTGTACTGCAATACTGCAGCAGTAATGCTGGTGTAGTCTGCATCCGAACGGTACCTTAAGAGACGTCATGGTTGCACAGCGTCTGATGATGCGGTGTTAGTGTGACGACTCCTATGATAACTCATACATTACAAGTAGGTACATAAAACTATGTGTCTAGGCTTTTGGTATACGACTTATGTAAAAACATATTTAGTATATATTACCACTTTAAAATCACCTTATTATCATACAATAAACTTTTTTCATAATCCTAACTTTGTTTATTTTGAGCCTGAATTTAAGGTACCGGTACCTTTAATTACCCGAAAAGTTCGGTACCGATTGTATACCGCATCTGTCCCGAACATTGCCAATAAATATGTAAATCGTTCCGTATTCAAGGAAAGCGATCAGTAAAAGTACCTCCAGTTCGCGTAAAGAGGGGGCTAACGCGAAATTAATTAAATAAATAAATATATGGGTACAATCTTACACAGATCGACTTAGCCCCAAACTAAGCAAAGCTTGTACTATGGGTACGAGACGACGATATACATACTTTTTTTTTAAACACCCATGACTGAGGAAAAATATCTGTGTTCATCACACAAATGGCCTCACCAGGATTTCAACCCGGGACCATCGGTTTTATAGGTAGGGTCACTAACAACTATATAGGCCAGACAGGTCATATTGTTTTTGTATTGAATAACACGTTTTAATGAAGGGATAATGCCATAAAAAACAAGGAAACTAGACCAGTCGTAACCGGTTTTCTTGTAAAATCTTCGAAATAACCATAATTATATTCCGGTAACTGTCCGGTTTCGATTTGATTCATATTTATATATGTTATAGATTTAGGAATTCAGGAAAACTTGAGTTTAAGCAGATATAACAAAACACGTGTACATTATTTTTTCCTGTTCTCAAACATATACTCAAACAAGCCATTAACTAGCAAGTTGCTCGAGCATCACTTTCCATAGGAGTAAGAAGATTTAGTAACTTTTTAGTACTTTGGAGGACAATTTCTCCCAATAGGTTGAGTTTGAGCAGCTAAAAAAATGTGTCCGTTATTTTAGACTACTCTATAACATATATAAATATAAATCAAATCGGAACCGGACAGTTGGGTACCTTTTCTTGTTATTTGTGTTTTTTAGAAAACGACTTCGTATTATTAGATTGCCCAATTATAAATGAAATAATTAACACAGAACAAAAAAAATACCGTTTTCGCTCCCATACAAAAAAAATACCGGTTTCCGATCAAGTATTTTAAGCATAATTGAGATAAGTAAAACCCACGCGACGGCCATATATTTTTCTAATTTAATGGCTTTACGCACAGTCTGCTTACAGAACACTTAAGACATATTTTCATATAAAAATTACTCATACTATTTTACTATCTTTTCTTATCATAAAAGTCGTACGGCAAGCAACATCTGCGCCTGATGTCAGCAGTTTACCACGACGCTCTGCAAAGAGTACAACAACAAAGAATAATCTTTGTTTATTCGACATACATAAGTATGCAAAGCGTTAATTATATTTACCTTCACGGCGGCTGTTGTCGCTATTGCCTGTGTAAAGGGGATATAATCGATTTCAGCCGAATTTAATTTATGTTGTGCTGTACTGTTTTCCATGAATCGAATGATTGCGGTTTAAGTCAATATTTATTTATTCAGACACTGTTCAATGGTACAGCCTGCTTCAATATAATTGCATGGCACTACGCGTCAAAAACTAGGTACTAACCATTGTATAATAACCAAAAAGAGTTTATTTTTTTAGCCGATTTGAGTGTCCTTCTGCTGGGCCAAGGCATCTCCCTTTAACTTCCACGACTCCCGACTTGGTGTTTCCTCCGGCCAGTTACGAGGCCGTCATCGAAGCTAGTCGCAAAAATGTCAAATTGATAGATTTAGTCGATGAAATTGTACACCTTTTGTTAACTAATAAAAATAACTAGTACCGGTTTCTATTAGCACGTCTTGTTATCTTTCATTTTAATAAAGTATTTCTTTGAAAACAGAGTCACTTAATTAGTAATGATTTTTTTTCTGATGGACGTTTAGGTAAACGCGCCTAAAGCACTGATTTTGTCGATCTTATTTGTTAATTTCGTAATGTTTGGACTGCTAACAATGGTAATTTTGTATTACACATATCCTGTACTTCAACTTTAATAAACTACATTTTTGTTATTATAAATTTAAAGTAGTGTAAATGAAAGTTAGACGAAAATAATTTTCTCCAGAAATTACTTCAAAATAAGTGACAATTTCTCTGAAAATCGACTTAATTTCAACGTAATTTTGATACTTTAACAATCTACAACATTTGCTGAAACTGTTTTTATACATCATTTAGTACAATTTTCCACCATCGTTTTCTGATGAATTTTTAAAAACTGTCCCTTCTCGACACATATTACCGGGGACGCACGCTTGCGACCTCATTATTAAAAGGCAAGATGAGAAGACGTGTTAATAAAAACCAATACTTATTATTTCTATTTTTAAAGAAAACGTTTACGTTTTTAACACGCTTTTATTAGGTCGACCTGTACCCCTATAGTGTAAATAAATTCGATTTCGAAACGTGACGTACGCATTTGCGTTTAGTCTCATTTTGTATTGGATTTAGAAAGAGCGCGCCAAGCGGGACGTTTTGGAAACTCAAAATCCTATACAAAATGAGACTTAACGCAAACGCGTTTATCACGTTATGATGTCGATCAAATTTACACTAGGAGTACGGTACCCCTAGTGTAAATATTTTCGACAGCGAAACGTGACGTACGCGTTTGCGTTAAGTGTCATTTTGTATGAGATTTTTGACTTTCCAAAACGTCCCGCTTGGCGCGCTGTTTAAAAACCCATACAAAATGAGACTTAACGCAAACGCGTACGTCACGTTTTGCTATCGACTAAATTTACACTAGGGGTACTGTATGTAACTATGTAATGGAATCTAAGGTAACTAAATTAACCATCTTCCAAAAATCGTAGCATACATAGGCTATAGAGACTGCTTACCATCAGGCGGGCCGTATGCTTGTTTGCCACCGACGTAGTATATAAAAAAAAACTTGCCCTGTTAGTATGTATGTTTCTCGTGTGTTAGTTCCTACTTCTCGATTTCCGATTGAGTTCAAAATTTGCATAAGTCAGGCGACAATGCAATATTATGGTACCATCGAGCTGATCTGATGATGGAGACAGGAGGTGGCCATAGGAACTGATGAGACAACGCAACCTAATTATGTTTGGGGTTTTTAGAATTGCCTCGATGAGTATCGATGGGTATTAATTGCTTGTGGTAAGAATGATGGTTGTAAATCTGAAAATATTTATTTCAGATTTACAACCATCCATATTTGTTAGTATAACTTAGGAACTAATGTTAATTTTGTACTTAAGAAAAGTACAGTCAGTGATAAAAGCTTGTACCAAAAATGATTTTTTTTTGCCAAAAACTTATTTAATGTGCCTATTTCTAATCAGTTAATAGCGGTTTAAGCCGTTTATATAAAAAAAAAACTTTTACTAGTAAAAAATGAGCCTACTAAGCGTTAATATTCCAGGAACCCTGTCATCGCTATAACGGAAACGGACTACTAATTTATGGTAACAAAGAAAATTGCCACCCGAAATGCCGACGGAATCTTATGAATAAAAGTCAAGTAAATTGAGCTCTGTCAACCGTTGTAATTCTTTTTTATTGTCTATGTACAGACAGCCTCCATAAAAAACAAAAAAACATCATCGAAAATCATGTCAGAAAAATATCTGATATCATGTAATAGTATTACAAATAGAAACATATACACCATGTTTTTATTGAACTACGTTAACTCCGGAGTATGCTTAAGTATGACTAAGGAAACTTATCGCCATAAGTAATTCTCAAAAAAAAAATTTTTTAGTAATTAAATCTTGCCTATAGAGTTTTTGTAACACGGGCATTACATTTAATTCAACCTAACAATTAAAAACTGTGACATATCAATGCCATTTCGAACATCGATCGTCCGAGATAGTACTTAGCTTTAGTTGCAAATGAATAAACTCGTACTAAACACTAATCAATATGTAAACAGGCCCTAAGGCAAGTGTAAACTCTCGTAAGGGCCTTATAAGAAAAAAAAATGATTATCTGATAAAAAACACGGTGTATATATATATATATTAGGGATTAGGGAAGTGAAACGTCGAATTAAGGAGAGGGAGTCTGACCCCCAAATTACCTATGGTGCAAAGGTTATCCATCGCCATTCAACGTGGCAATGCGGCTAGCGTTATGGATACCTTTGTGCCGGGGACAACTCGGGGGGGTTCTTTTTGACTAGACTTAAGTTAGTCTGAAGGTCTTTTTTTTTTAAAGTAAATCCTAAAAAAAGACGAAGTATAAGTTTATATACATAGTATACCTATAAATAGTTGTACTACGCTCAAGAGTGGAAATCTTTAGATATAAGGTGATTGGGTATAGTTTTGTTCCTTAATTGTATTAGTTAAATATTAGTAGGCAGCATCCATTATAATTTGTCTGAATAAAAAGTTAATCAATGCCGATAAATCGAAAACCTCCTAGCCATCTAATAATAATTGAGAATTACTAACTCCTAAAATAGGTTCTATAAACATTATTATAGGGGTACGAAATAAGCTACTAGAGAAGGTATCTTAAATGAATCAAACAAATTGTGATCAGCGCCGTACAATGAAGTTACTAGCAAGGTCATCAGTATTCATTTTACTATATCTACTATGTATATATATATAGGTGCCGTAATTTGACGTTTAGAAACAAAATAATGTCGCCTTACAGGCCTAGGTGTGTAAGGCTGTATGAAATTCCTTTACATATCATCTTCACACATCGCACCTGATATGTAGTATTTCCGGACCTAATTTGAAGTACCTAAGTCATGTCAACATTTCATTACAAGTTAGAGAAAAATAGTTTTTTATTGAATGTTATATTCGTAAGTTTTATGCGTTTTATTAGAAGGTTTAATATCATTCTGATAACGCAAAAGCAGAAGAAAACTTTTTTTCACGATTTTTTTTTCTAAGGACCAGGTCGTCCAAGTAAAAACTTTACGCGTCAAAAAATTGTTCTTTTTACCTTTTCCTAATAAGAACGCGTTCTTATTACATAACACGTTTTTATTGAAAGTGTATCGTGGTACAGAATAATTATGCCCACGGATCCCGACTATTTTTTGTATACCTTTTGTATAATATTTATTTAACTATTATTATATCGGCATCTACCCACAACATATATAAGCCTTATTGAGCTAAAATAGTCGGTTCATTTGGGTATTGTTGCCTAATATTTATTATTCAGTTATTTACATACATTTTGCAAGATTTTATTTCATTAAATTAAAACATTTTTTTTTAATTTTACGGGTCTAATCATGCAAGTTATATTTGACCCATTTCCCGGTTTCCAATGAAGCTGAAAATTTGCTTACATATGTAAGTCGGGTGACAATGTAATATTATGGTACCATCGAGCTGATCTGATGATGGAGACAGGAGGTGGCCATAAGAACTCTGTGATAAAACAACGCAATCTAATTGTGTTTGGGGTTTTTAGAACTGTCTTGGTGAATATTAGTTGTCTGTGGAAAGAAAAGTATAGTCAACGATAAAATCTTGTACCAAAAATGATGAAAAACTTATTTATGTTAACATACAACACGAAAGTCACGTTTTCTTCGCAGTACTTAATAATACAATACATAGTACCTGTAATACATTACTCTCACGTTTCTTTCCTTTTTTCAGGTACGGCAACCATCCATCTTCCACGAGACGTATGCTTCACACAAACAAAAAAATGTAATAAGTAATAATAATAACGCCTCCCAAAGGTCCGGAACACCATTGTTCCGTGATGGGAAAGACATATAAATAATAATAATAATTCAGCCTATATACGTCCCACTGCTGGGCACAGGCCTCCTCTCATGTGCAAGAGGGCTCGGGCTATAGTCCCCACGCTAGCCCAATGCGGATTGGGGACTTCACATACACCTTTGAGTTTCTTCGCAGATGTGTGCAGGTTTCCTCACGATGTTTTCCTTCACCGAAAAGCTAGTGGTAAATATCAAATGACATTTCGTACATAAGTTCCGAAAAACTCATTGAACCCACGACCTCCGGATTGAAAGTCGGACGTCATATCCACTCGGCCACCACCGCTAAGTATCTGAGGCAAACCCAGTGTTCGGCATGCTAGTGCGTAATAGGGGTGCACTACATTTTGTATAATTACTTTTCATATGTTAAAACTACGTATCAAGAAAAAGGTTGTCGACATCTGACATTGGGGCAAATGCGATACACAGACGCAATTACCTCAAATTATCTGACGCATTTTGTTAATTTAAAAAATAACCTTCAAGAATTGGATATCGATATTTTCAAAAACAAAAGCTTTATTAACTAAAATAGTGGTTGGTACATATCATCTTACTAATATTAGTCACATTTTTTTACAAATTATTATTGAAAATATCTCTGTAAAAATAGCTTTTCATTCGATTCGAATCCATCATTTTGAACATCCTTCGCTTGGGGACGTTTCCTGGACACCCCTACTGCTTGTTTGCGAGTGAATCTTGCCAACTCCAGCACATTTACACATTTTTAAATTCCATCCCGAATAACATATTTTTCTGAGCAGCGCTATTATTGGGTGGGTACAAAGATCACTTACCTTTTAAATACACGGACCGTGGGTGCATAGCTAAAGTGATAATCGCTTGCGCTACGATAACGAAACGCTTTGTGCTCTCTATCACGCGTACATGTAAGTGCGACCGTGACAGTTGCGTTTCGTTTGTTGGAACGCAGCCTAGGACGGTCACTACACATAGTATATGCCCTTCTACAATTGAGGGGGGATTTCAATCTTCTCGGGTCAGAGGTGTAGGGTTAGAGCCGGTGTAGCTTTATTTGACGTTCATAGGCGCATTGTAATATGCCTACTTGAATAATAAAATATCTTTATCTTTATCTTATCTTTATCTTCTAAGCCTATACATAGGTATAGGTAAATTATTACCCACTATGAGGGCGCCCCTGCTGTGCCATAAATGTTTAAAAATAAAAATGTACAGCTCAGGGAACGAATCAAATTATTTCACTATTATATTTTGGTATGTGTTTTTAGGGTTACGTACCAGGATCCTATCACTAAGACTCCGCTGCCCGTCCATCTGTCCGTCTGTCACCAGACTGTGTCTCATGAACTGTGATAGTTGGACAGTTGAAATTTTCACAGATGACGTATTTCTATTGCTGCTATAGCAACAAATACTAAAAAAGAGAATAAAATAAATATTTAAGAGGGCTCCCATACAACAAAAGTTATTTGTTTGCCGTTTTTATAGATAATAGTACGGAACCCTTCGTGCGCGAGCCCGATCCGAACTTGCCCAATTTTTTAAGTAGTCATACTATACAATATAAGAAACTGAAACGAAATAATAAATTGATATAAACGAAAAAAAGAAAAAAAAAAAAAGAAATTGAAACAGATGTCATAGGTATAAAGACTAACTTAGGAATAAAGACATTTCAGTTAAAAAAAGTATGTTTTGACGGTAAACAGCTACAATCTGCGTTTAAGCTAGTTTGTAGAACTTATAATACGGAGTCTGAAAAGTAATCTATAGAAGGCGATATCCAGGAGCCTCCCACCTCCCGTTTATTTTGTAATCTCAACCCCGCAGGCCTTCTGCAGGTATTCGAAAAATACGCTTTCATCTCCAATATGTTACTATACTAAACATTGTTAAAATAGGTACGGTGTATCAAGAACCCGAAAGATTTTAACCACGCATTTCGGAAGCCAAAAGAAGAAAAAAGCGGCCAAGTGCGAGTCGGACTCGCCCATAAAGGGTTCCGTACCATTTATGACGTATTAAAAAAACTACTTACTAGATCTCGTTCAAACCAATTTTCGGTGGAAGTTTGCATGAAGTTTTTGTTTCACTTGGTGTTGTTGTTGTTGGGCACCCCGGAGGTGCATTAGGCCTCCACAAGATCCTTCCATGCCTTTCTATTTTGAGCAACCATCTTGGTCTCGTCCTACAGCTCGTCAATCTAAATAAGGTGAGCACGGTGCGCTGAGATTCATATCAAAACAATATAACTTCTCATTCTCAATACACCTTTAGGAAAAATAACATTTTTGAAAACCTACTTAAGATTCTCTCCATAAATATATTCATAGACTCACTCCAATAGACTCCACCCTTTTACTGAATATTTTTTAGCGCACTTCGCGTTCCCCAGTCGGCGTACAATATTCATAAAGCAACCCTTTTCCGCGGTAACCGCACCGAAGACAAAATGAGGTGTTATTATATTTTAATATTGAATCGGGTTTTAAGAGAGGGTTTTTGCAAAGGAATTGGGCTGGATTTCTATTGAACATTCACTTTTATTAGATAAACTATTAAAAATATAAAGTGAACATTTTAACGATTTTTATTCAAATATCCTGTGAAGTAGTTGATTTATTTATTTATTTAATCTTTATTGCACAATACATGAAGGTACAAATGGCGGACTTAATGCCTAAAGGCATTCTCTACCAGTCAACCAATGGGTTAAACCAGAAAGATTAAGTAGGTGCAGTGTCTTTTAAAGTAAATGAATTTGTAACCGAGACTATATATGAATATAAACTAGATATTGATAAACTTACACATATACTTAATACAAATATACATTTATATTAATACATACATAATTATACCAAGGGTGAATCATTAAGTTGATGTCAAAACAATGGTGATAAAAAATGATTTTTCCATTTTTACGGCCTAAATTACTAAAAACACGGTAAATGCTAAATATATTGTAGCTTTTAAGGGTCCCCAGCAAGCTCGGTTCTTCATACAAACGTAGTTACGCTCTCATTTTAACGACTAGCTAGATTGCTCTGAAACTTTGTACTTACAATAGGATGAGAGATATCTAGTCCTGTGATTAGTTTATGTAGCTTTAGATACTATAAATAAACTTAAGTTGTTCATATAAAACTTATATTAATTATTAATTAAACTATAAATTAATTACATATTAACATAAATCAATATCAATTTATTGAGTTTGTCTTAAGGTAGAAAATATCAGTCTTTATTTCATAATACAGATATACAACTTACAGACGAACACTTTAAAAAGAACACTTTAATAATAAATCAATATCATACAATTTATACACCGTGTTTTTTTATTTCCGTTATTTTAAAGGTTGCGTTCCCGAACTTAAATTAAGCAACTTTCTCAAATACACCCGTAATCTCATTAACTTCATTTCCGAGATAATCAATAATTTATTTTTAACTGATAAGACCCCTACGAGCGTGTTTGCTTACCATAAGGCCTGTGTGCATATTGGGTAGTGTTTAGTACGAGTTTATACATTGATATGTCACAGTTTTAAATTGTTTGGTTGAGTTAAATGTAATACCCGTGTTAAAACAACGCTTTATGCAATATTTAATTACTTTTTATAAAAAATAATGTTTAAAAAAAAAATGAATCATGCCATTTAGTTTCCTTAAACATAGTAACCCATACCCCGAAGTTAACGGGATTCAATAAAAACACGGTGTGTAGTATGTTCAGATTTATTCGATCAAGGAATCCAATAAGGTGGTAATCACCTAAAGTGAAACTGGCCGTGAAATGGCGGGATGCCGACACCCCTTTGACCGGAAAGGGGGAGGGTTTGAAATTCTCTAACGTGTCTAGAATTTGAGCCCACGAACGACAGTTTGAATAAGTTTTGTGTCAAAAATATTTTCTATGATATAAATTTTATCGTCGACTGTACTTTTCTTTCAACATTCAACTAATACCTATGTATGTATGTATGTATGTATGTATGTATGTATATTTATGTATCATTGTACCTACGTATAATTTTCTATAATTTTGTGATATTTTTTTTGTCATTTTACTCTGTATTCTGACCCTGCACCAATTAGGATCTTTCAGTTTGGCTCATGGTTGACTGGTAGAGAATGCCTTCTGGCATTAAGTCCGCCATTTGTACTCTTCAAGTATTGTGCAATAAAGTTTAAATAAATACCTACTTACTGATACAATTCTAAGAAACCCAAACAGGGAAAAACAAATGAGGTTGCTTTTTAAGGGTTCCGTACCAAAAAGGTACAAAAGGAACCCTTATGGTGCGACTCTGTCCGTCCCTGTCTGTCACATCGCTAAATATCAGGAGAACCACTTTAGCTATCGATTTGAAATTTGGCACAGTTATGAACAACGCTAACCCAGACATATTGAAAGGATTTTTTTTTTTATCATAGAGTTCCTATCACCACCTCCGGTGTACATCATGTGATCAGCTCGATGATATTGTCATGATTTAATAAATAAAATTAATTTAAACATGGTAATCACTGACAGGTTCTAGGGTAAATTTTATTCATTGTATGGCAACATTATTTAAATCTGATTATTGAGGAAGGGGTAAACGGAACCTGGAACGGAGAATACTCGTAGCTGGCAGCACACATTTGATCGGGACGAGCTGATGGACAGACATCGGAAGCAACTGAGGGTCAACCTGCCGGAAAGTGTTATAATATCACCATAATATTGCTTTTTCACCCAACTTATGAATAGTTTATATTACGTACGGTAGTAGGTTAAGTTTCAGCTGAAGGGAATAATGGGAAGCGGGTATAATTTAGGTTGACAGATTCTAACCGAACAAACATTACAAACAAACATTGCAAGTTAAACAAAAGCTTCTAGAAACAAAACTGATTTCAAACATAAATATAGAAATTATCGATGCTTTTCCCATGTACCAAGTTTTGTTTGGTTTGTAAGTATTATTTTGGGGACGATGGTAAAGTATGAGTTTGTGTAAGCAAAGTACATAAATAAATTACTTTTACAGTACATTATGGTGCTACTTTACCGCACTAGTGCGAAAATTAGCAATATTACGTTACTGTGTCGAACATTTAAAGGGCCATATGTACTGTAAAACGTTGTACGATACATGTGCGAATAGATAATTCGCAACTAGTGTCGATTTAAAACACTCCCTTCGGTCGTGTTTTAATTTATCGCCACTCGTTTCAAATTTCCTATTTTTCGCACTTGTATCGTAATGTACTATTTCATCACACTTACTCGAAAAAGATCTTATTTCATGCAGGTGTGCTGAAGGACAAAGGCCTACTTTGTTCCTGCGGGAGTTATGGATTGTAAAAAAGCTATAACTCCCTAGGGAGTTATAACGTCAGTTAAAATTGCCCTGCCCCAACGTTGGCTGTAATTTGGGTTAGTGAATATATCATAGAAAGTTTATTATATGTGTGTAGATAAAATAGTGTATGTAACCGTACATAATTAGGCATTAAAACACTCGTGTGATCCATTTAAGAAAACTCACACTCGTGTATTTTAATGCCTTTTATTATGTAGCAGTCACTTAAACAACTATTATATGGTCACTATAAGATGTTTGTACGATAGCTTATTACGTAATAACTTAAGACAGAAGGTGCCTAAGTAGGGAATTAAGAAATTAACAGACTTGGTATTATTGATCTCACAACTTTTTACGGTAAAAATGACATGCTAGACTTGTTTTTTTTTACAAGTTATGTTTTTTATGGCATTGAATTATCTTTTATTAAAACAGTGGGGGAAATGCATTCGCAACTGACACCAAACGTTTTTCTTAAACCGTTACACAGTGCTAGATCCTGGAAAAGCTCATGTTAAACAAAGCCCAGTATCTCACGTAGCAAAATCTTTGTATAATCCCCGCTTTTTCCAAAAATTTCACGCAAATTCAAGGTATTTTTTCGTGATGCTGTTTTTTAGTTTGTTTCGCATAGCTTGTTTCGTGTATTCTGTGGTGAGATTATACGGCGAATGCTTGTGAAAATGCAGTTTTGTATGAATATTTAGTTGGCTTTGTGGCTTGTACAGTCAGCGTCAAATACTTTGTAGCAGTCAAAGTGGCCAAATAGTTCGGTACACCATACTAAATATATGGTGTACCGAACTATTTGGCCACTTTGGTTGCTACAAAGTATTTGACGCTGACTGTACGTACAGTCAAGGTATTATATATCGACACGGACAAAGTGCCGAAAATATGTATACACGACTTTATTGCCTATACTTTAAGGCAGTGTATACACTTAGGAGCAAAACTGTCCCAATAGTAGCATACTCGTATTAGTAGAATGTGGAGAAGTTGATGTCGATCAAAGGGAGGGGCACATGGTTAATACATAACAGTACTCCTTGAAATTTTCTACAAATCGGCCTAACATATGATGTACTTGGCATTTACGATTATTTTGTAATTTCGAATCGAAAAGTAGAAAAAAACACATTTTTATTTTTTCCAATATTTCTAGTTTCTTATGAAAGCTCCGAATAGGAAACCATACATAATTAAGAAATTTAGCCACTCTAAAATGAGGTATAAACTGTTTAAATCGTGAACATAGTTTTCTAGTTATGGCAGAATAACAGTCTACTTTAACATTGAACTAACACACACTTTCTATGGCTGTTTTTAATGGTACACTTTTGCACCGAACTATAAGTCACCTAAACTAAAAGTAACTTCAAAAATATGCCCCATTAAAACAATTTCATGATGATTGTATAGTGGCAGAATTTCTTAATTATATATGGTTCCCTATTTGGAGTTTCCATAGGAGGAAATAAAAATATTGGAAAAGATAAAAATGTGTTTTTTTTCTACGTTTCGATTCGAAATTACAAAAAAACCGTAAATGCCAAGTACATCATATGTTAGGCCGATTTTTAGAAAATTTCAAGGAGTACTGTTATGTATTAATCATTTGGCCCTCCCCTTGATCGACATCAACTTCTCCACATTCTACTAAGATGCTATAATTGGGACAGTTTTGCTCCTAAGTGTATTTAATACCTTGACTGTACAGTCACGGACTTGTTGAGGCATATAGGGTTTATTTTACATTGGACATATCATACTGTTAGTATTAACAACCAAATTAGCTTGAACCCTAAACGGCTCAAGATTTAAAGTCCGTGAGTGTACTACGGTTATTTTTCTGGTGAGGATGGGGTTTTGACAATGCAGTAGTAGATCGTTATTGCTGTGACATGTGTTTTAAATTTGAGATAAAAAATCAGGTCATTTTGTAAGAAAAAATACAGGATCTAAGAAAAAAATACAGGATGAAAGAAAAAAATACAGGCTGTAAGAAAAAAAATATTTTAAATCGAAAAGCATATTCGCTATCGTATTATGATTAAGAAAAAGTACCAGATTTTTTTTACGCATATATAATACATATTATTTATAATCATCATCATCTTCCGCGCGTTGTCCCGGCAATTTATTACCGCCGGGTCCGCTTGACAAACTAATCCCATGATTTGGCGTAGGTACTAGTTTTTACGAAAGCCACTGGCATCTGATCTTCCAACCCAAAGGGTAAACTAGGCTTTATAGGGATTAGACCAGTTTCCTTACGATGTTTTCCATCCATGTACATATAAAATGATATTTCGTTCAATGGTTCCGTAAACTCATTGGTACGATACGAGCCGGGGTTTGAACTGCGACCTCCGGATCGCAAGTCGCATGCTCTTACCGCTAGGCCACCAGCGCTTCGTCCTGTATAAGGTTAAGGAATATATGTTCAATGAAAATTTAAAATTAAATTATGACAACGAGAGCCAGAATAAGGTAGGTAACTAGTGCACAAACGTAGCGAAAGAAGTAGCTTAGATTTCACTTTATACATCGATACAAAATACAAATACAAAATTGTTTATTTCTTAATAATATACATTTTTGTGATGCAGGGGATGGAGCCGCCCGGTAAGCAAAACAATGCTTGTGTTGGGAGGCACCGCTCTTCCCTAGATTTACAACTAGTACATATATATATTATATTATAACTACAAGTATGGGTAATTATACAGATTTTAACCTATTGCTTAGACATGCAATAAGAATCAGATACACTGTTCCTGTTAATTCTTATTTGTTTCATTAAATTTAAGGTGAGAATGTCGACTGAGACGGATGTTCATGTACGTGTGTGTGTGTGTGTGTGTGTGTGTGTGTGTGTGTGTTTGTGTGCGCGCGTGCGCGTGTGCGTGTGTGTGTATGTATCTAGTACTCCGATCTTAGCAGTTTCTCCGTTTCCTCGTAGGTTTTAGTTTTAAGCCATTTAGTGAGATATAATTTACATTCATGGTATGATTTTGAGTGAATGTCTAATTCTTTGTTGATTTTATTATAAAGGTAGGACGACTTTGAGTTAAACTGCGATCTAGCAAATTTAGTTCTCGTGCGTAAAGATTTAGCTACATTAACCATATTTCTTTTGTTTTTATAATTGGGGTTGTAGGGTATTAGTTTATGTTTTTTTATTATTGTTTGAAGAACATATAATTTCCTTACCGAGAGAAGATCACTAGTTTGATAAAGCATTTCAGTGGGATATCTAATTTTTTTGAAGTACATGACTTTTATGAGTGCACGTTGAGCCCTTTCAAGATAGATGAAGCGACTTTTTGCTGCACCTCCCCAGACCGATATGCAGTACAACAAGACAGATTGCACCAGGGAGATATAGATTTCATTTAGGATGTTGCGAGACTTTGTAAGATTTGTTTTACCTGGTGCAATGTGCCTTAGCGACTTAAAGATCCAGAGCAGTTTTCTGACTCTACCGATTACTTGGTCAAGGTGAGAATACCAATTTAAATGCTCATCCAATTGTACGCCTAAATACTTTGTTTCTGAGACTTTTTCAATAGTTGGACAGTTACAAGTAGAAAAGTTAGATTGCTGACAGGAGTGAATTTTTAAATCTAATTGAGAAGTTGGCTGTGAGATACTGAAACAAACGTATTTTGTCTTGTTGGTATTTAATGTTAGTAGGTTCATCCTTAACCACTTTGAGATGTGAGCCATTCCGACTTCAGCCATGAGCAAGGGTCATGGCTCTCCCCATGATTTTCCGCTAAAAATAATAGCTGTGTCGTCTGCGTAAGAGAGTATTTTTGCGCTGGGAATGGACATGTCGCAGAGATCGTTTATGTAAACTAAAAATAAAGTCGGACCCAGAACGCTTCCCTGCGGTACGCCATACTCGACATCCTCCTCCTCGCTGACACATTCGCCTAGTTTAACCCGTTGCTGTCGACCATAGAGGTAATCTTTGAAAAGTAAAAGTGGTATTCCTCTGATACCTTTTCGCTCCAGCTTTTGCACAAGAATGGGAAGAGAGACTGTATCAAAAGCTTTCTTCAGATCTAGAAAGACAGCTAAGCACTTGTTGTTGTTATCCAGGTCTTCTACAACTGACGAGGTAAGAAATATTACTGCATCTTCAGCTGATCTTCCGTGTCTGAATCCGAATTGTGAGCTAGATAAGAGATTAAATTTGGTTAAATATTTTAATAACCTATTATTCAGTATTTTTTCTAGAATTTTTGAAATCACTGGCAATACTGAGATAGGTCTATAGTTGCTAATGTCGTCCCTCTTTCCACTCTTGTACACGGGAGTAATAATAGACATTTTAAGCGATTTAGGGAAGATTCCTAAAGTAAAGCTTAGGTTCACTATGTGAGTGATAATAGGAACTATTTCCTTGGCAACGTATTTAAGAAATTTGGTGGATATATTGTCCCAGCCAGGCGCGCTATTTGATTTTAGATTTATAAGTGTAATATACACTTCGTCTTGAGTGGTAGGTAGTAGTACGAAGGATCCAGACTGACATGGAATATTGCTCAGGAAAGCGTTTAATTCTTCTTGAGAGTCTGTGCAGATTTGTTCGGCAAGTTCTTTACCTAAGTTTGCAAAATATTTATTTATGGTGTCGGCTGATTCCGTAGCTGTAGGTTTAATATTTAAAAGCTCAGCATTAAGCTTATTAGGTTTATTAGTATATGTTAGTGATTTTATGTTTTTCCAGAGGAGTTTATTATTATGCATAGACTTTTCTAAGAGTTCTCTTTCGTATTTTCTTTTAATTTTCTTTAGAAGATTGTTACAGAAGTTCCTGTATCGAATATAGGTTATTTTTGAGATTGCGTTATAAGGATTTTTTTGAGCCTCTTTTTGTAGCTTATTGCGATTACGAATGCAGCGTAATAACCCTGGAGTGATCCACGGCTTTATAATGCGTTTTGTGCTAGGTATTAGGGCAACTTTAGTATTCCTTTTTATAGTTTCACCAAGCATACTTACAAGCCGGTCTGTCACAGCGTCAGGATCAGCGCAAAACATTAGTTCAGGCAGATTTAGTTGCTTTAAGTATTTGAGGGCATTTTCAAAATTTATGGTGGTTTTATTATAATGGTTAGAAGGTATTTTTTTTGATTTCGCTACAGAAAGAAATGTCGTGTAATGGTCAGTTATAGTCGTTTTTATAATAGCTATAGTAGGGGAAAATTTGGTTTTATTCATTTTTAAAATAAAGTGATCTAAACAGTTTTTGTCACGCGTTGGTTTCGTGTGACCAGCTAAGAGTCCAATACGACCCATTTATAATAAGTTTCAAGAAAGTTTTTCGAAAACTATTCAGTACCCCTAGTGTAAATAAATTCGATTTCCAAACGTGACGTACGCGTTTGCGTTTAGTCTCATTTTGTATTGGATTTCGAAAGAGCGCGCCAAGCGGGACGTTTTGGAAACTCAAAATCCTATACAAAATGAGACTTAACGCAAACGCGTTCGTCACGTTATGATGTCGATCAAAGTTACACTAGGGGTACTGTAATAAGATTTTTGCTTTAGTAAGTAAGTATTCACTTTTAAGCTAGTTTCCATACAGCTTTTACATTATTTATAAGTATTTGAGTAAAGAAACTGATGCATGCCATGGAGTGAGTACTCTAAGCTTAGCTGCTTATCCTCTATGATACAGATAAAATAAGGCTTTCCGATAGAACACATTGTCATTTGATCTCGTGAAATACGTACATGTAAGTTGGTCCCATAAGAAAAGTTTTTCCTTATGACCCATGCTACACTCAGACACACGGCCCGATTCGAAGAATGGAATACGATAACGATATGTTCTGGTTTTTATAAGTTTTAATTTAGATATCGTTTATATGTCGTATAATAGGGTCGTTTCCATCTACAAATCTTAGGGCAGAATTGTATCCCAATAAATTCTTTTGGATTATAAGAACATGTTAAACTACTTTTAGGGGACCTGTAATGACCATATTTTTGTAAATATTTAATTTAAAATATCTTTTAGCACACGTCACGTGACCAAACTCGAAACGTCTTTGAAGATTCTGATGACGTCACAACTCTCGGATTGACACTGTTGACAGTTAGGCGATAAACAACAAATGACAAATGTCAGTTGACAGTTCGTATGTTCTACGTGTGTATGTAGTTATGTGTCAAACCGTAAACTGTGACGTCACACAATTTTCAAAGAGCATTTTGGGCGCGAAAGCATCTATCAAAATATATTTTGTTAATTTATCATATTTAAAGCCGTTTTTAGTATAAAAGTTGAATTTTAGGGCAACTTTTAGTTAATATATAACGTAATACGAGCATTTCAAAAAATTGGAAATAACCCTATTGTCAAGTAGCTTGATTCGGGCAAACAATGTCACTTTGACGTTAGAAATATTGTAGATAGATCTTATTGGGATCACAGCGGAATCGAAATAAACGTCAATTTTGACATGTCGTTTAGTTATCGATCTTTTAAAGATCCTTCCAAGATTTTAAACGCGTCTTAGTCATTCTTCGAATCGCGCCGTAAGACATTTATAAAAAAAAATACGTATGTATATCGTCGCCTAGTACCCATGGTACAAGATTTGCTTAGTTTGGGGCTAGGTCGATCTGTGTATGATTGTCCCCAAATATTTATTTATTTAATATCCTCTGCTCCGGTTTCTTTTTTATTGCAGCAAACCATCGAAATAAGGAAGATATAAACTTATATAACTTAATATTTCGCCGCGTTATCCTTTGATGGGTACACGAAACTTAAATCCAGTTTTCCTCTGCGGGGGCAATTTTAGCTTGGTTATTGCTACATTTTCCTTATAACTCTTATAAGTGGTTACCCTGTGGCGTCCTCGTAAGAAATTGGTTTCCGAAAGTTCAATTTACTGGAATATAAATTAAATTGTACTGTCTTTTTAATACAGCGTGTATTGATTCGAACACATATTTTAAGGCATGGGGCCCATTTCTCGAACGGTATTAGACTAGTAATATTAGTTCACGAACTGTCAAGTTGTATGCGTTACCATGGCAACACAGTAATAATATTAAACTAGTATCTATGGATAGGTCTTAAAAATGATATTTAAGTTTCTAATATAATTTTTTTCTAAACTGAATTGTTTGCGCGAGAGACACTTCCAAAGTGGAAAAATATGTGTCCCCCCCCCCCTGTAACTTCTAAAAATACAGAATGAAAAATCTAAAAATAATATATATTATATACATTACCATGCAATCTTCCACCGAAAATTGGTTTGAACGAGATCTAGTAAGTAGATTTTTTTAATACGTCATAAATGGTACGGAACCCTTCATGGGCGAGTCCGACTCGCACTTGGCCGATTTTTATCAGTTAGTTTTTAGTTTTATTCTTAGCTAAGTTTATTGATAGTTTATTTTTAGTCCTTAAGTATTTTTTAATGATTGCATTTTTTATTTTATTTGTGTTAGACAAATCGTGTTTTAGATTTTTCAAACACAAATATATTGTTTTTAATAATGTTAATATCCAGAGAGGAAAATGGGGACTACTTTTGTATAGAAAGTCTTTAAAGGGGTGACAATTGGGTATTCAGAAGTAAAATATAGTTCAAATATTACCAACGAATGATGAAAACCCAACACTGGCTCATCCAAAAATTCAGAAACGGCACATCCGAATTTCGTTTCGTGAAAATAAGCAAAAAGACAAAGCAAAATGGGCTTATATGCCTGGAGATACGGTTGAAATGGAAGACGTGTGTCGGAATCGTTTTGACGCTTGGACAGCGAATTTTCGTAGGTAAGTCTCGAGTTCTGGCGTGGTTAACGTAGCTGTGGGGGACAGATGCGACACTGCATATGAAACTTAGGTTTTTCGGGTGCAATTTGGTTTAACGTTTAAAGTAGCGAGGACCAGTGAAACTTTCTATAAATCGATGTCGATAAAATGATGACCGAAACATGTTTATCACTTTTAGGTATATGAAATCTTAACTTACTAATCTTAGCTTAAAAAAAAACCTTAGGTTTTACGAAAGCCCTAAGCTTTGCTTTACCAGGCCCAAAAAGGAGGGGCAAACCAAGGCAGCGGTCGCCCAATGTCATCACCAAACGCCATTTAAACGCCTGTCGGTTAGCTGAAAACGATGTCCAGGATAGAGCGAAGTGGATGGAGAACAGTAGGAAATCGGACCCCGTCACAGTACGGGACAAACGCTAGGAGGATGATGATGAGGTATATTTTATTTTATTTTATTTTTATTTTATTTATTAGGAGAACAAACAGAGTAAAATGTACATAAGGTTCTATTAAAACTAACTTACACGTAAAACATGCATTTTCCTCCACGACAGTCCTCACCGAGATACACAGTCCAGTTCAGTTTACTTATTCTAATTATGATATGAATATCTATTTTCTATTGGCACAAAATATTGCATGTTAGTAAACAAAAACGAACAAATTATAGCTTCTTATGTGTAAAGGCTATATTTACAAATAACAATTATTGGATTTATATTTTTGCAAGGAAAAGAAAAGGTAATCTAATTAACATATGATGTGACTTATTAACTATCAGTCTTCTGGGATTATTCCAAGGATTTGCTTTTTAAATTGAATTTTGGTAGTGTTAAAGATGTCGACTGAGACGAGGCTTTTATTGTATGTGTCGCAAATGCGACGCAGTGGCGCTCGCACCCCAGCGTTGGTGGCGAACGTGGGCACGGTATATGAAATCTAAATTGATTTTCCGTTTTCGGTATGATGTGTTAAATATATATAACACGCGGTGTAATTATATCATATATCGTCGTGTATTATATAGATTCTATACGAAACAATACACCACTTGTGTGACGTTTGCGTGCACGGACCATTCAGTACCCCTAGTGTAAATAAATTCGATTTCGAAACGTGACGTACGCGTTTGCGTTAAGTCTCATTTTGTATTGATTTGTATGTATTGACTGTTTGCAGAAACTTTTCACTACAATGTATTCTCAGGTAACCGAAATCTTTAATTTCAAAAAATATTCTGGATCATATAAAACTACTTAGAACTAAAATGAATGCAGGCAAGTTTTGCCATAAATCCCACTACAAACTTCATTTCAACTATAAGTACAGAACACCCGCAAATCCGCAAACAAAGAATCGCATTACAGCCATTACATGGCACAGATTATATAATAGTTCTGCAGCAACTGCAGTGTCTTTTCTCTGTCGGCTGCGGCCACAATTCACAATGGACAGGGTTTTTATGGACAAACAGCGTTAGTGATTGCCGCAGGGATATTTTGTCCCGGAAATATTCCCGGAAAGTTGTTTTAATCTGAAATCTGTTTTACTAAAGCTTGTCATATGTAGTGCCAGGATTTTCGTTGATTTTACTATCTTCATTAGAAATGGACTTCGATTTTTTAGTGCTTCTTAAAAAACTTTGTTCACGGATCACTTATGGGAACACTTTCGTCTTGGAAATGGTTAAAAGCGGTTTCCACGGAGACCGGAAAATTTTGGGATAGTTATAGCAACAACCTACCTACTCGTTCTATTACTAATACTAAGAATAAATGAATAAATTCTAATTTAAAAGTAGAAAGCTTTTGTGAAACATTTCTAACCATTTTTTTTAATATTTGGTAGATGTATTTGTATAGGTAAAATACGTATTTCTTTGTTTCTATCTGTGCTTATGCTCTTATCGTTTATGCTGATTTGACATGTTCGTTAATTTTTCTTAATAACCGAGAAATGTATCTTTATATACTGACTGACTGTATTGTCAAAGTATTAATACGTAGAGAGTCTCTGGCCACGATAACTTTGCACAAACTTGGCAGTAATAATGCACACGTATATCTCTATAAGGTCCATACTTGATGTAGCACTTGGCATGAAACCTTAAGAGGAAAGGGGACAGCCGTTTCTCCATACAAACGTAGTCCCCATTTTCCTCTCTGGACATTGACATAATGGAAAATATTTTTACATAATTTTATGTATATTAACCATAGCTTTGTTCCTACGTTTTACTTTTTTCGATTATTTGATTAATGTAAAAACTAGGAGCGAAAAACAGATTTCTAACAAACTTTTAATGTTCCTAACTCTCATAATACTCGTAATTAAATATTCGAAAAATTCTAACGTAACAAAAAATACAACAAATTGTGTCAAAATATTTTCAATTATGTTAACATCCAGAGAGGAAAATGAGGACTACGTATCTATGAAAAGGCGATTTCGCGCGGGTCCATTTTCGTCTTAACGTGGCCCAACTCTAAGAATTTCTTACGCAATTCCCACTTGGGAATTTTCCCTAGTACGTCTCTAAGAATATTTCCCTGTACACAATATACTACTTATGTCACATCACTAAAGGTCTAAGTGGATTGAATTGCGGCGTTTACAAACTTTGTAGACCTGGTTCGGGTTTTACAGGTCGAGAGCTGGAAAAAGGACATTTATATGCCGCTTAAATGGCTAAGAACCTGTTTTCTTGGGTTCTTCATTTGAAATGGAAACAGATATTGGTGCCTCTACCATATGTATAATAATTCCAATCTTTTTATTTAAATAAAAAAAATCTGACGAAGCCTGCGTTGCGGAGGAGTAAAATTTTATTTAATTATACAAATACTTAAAAACATAGAAAACCAGCTCTTCGCTACCGATCGTTAATTCGAAATTCAGATAAAATATTTCCCAAAAATAAAATCCACATTCATCTTGTTTTCATAGAAACAAATAGTTTTGGTTATAATGTTTTTTTTTTTTTAATCAAACTTTGAAATCGGAAGTCTGCTGCTAGATGGGGTTCATTAAAAATGTTTGCTTTTTTTCTTTATCCTTTTATAGGTAGGTACTATTGTGCATGGCGACTTTATTAATAATTTCTCCTTGCAATTTCACAGCTCACTGTACATATTCTGGTAAAATATCTATATGTATTTTATTTTGTACGTATCACTGTAAAATACTTTTCGCATTTTTATCAATAAAAGAATTATAATATGTTCTGCGGTACGAGTAAAATTATATAATCCCGCCGCCCGAAAACGACGGGGCAGCTTTTGTTTCAAAGTGTAGTCATGTCTTTACAATAAAACTATTTTAGAGAATGTTATATCCCGGAGTTATACAAACTACATGCTTGTGTTATTTATGAAATATTAGTGTAAGAAAATTGATAATACTCGAGTAATGGAATATTTGCTTTCATGTTTTTAACAAAGAATCTGTTACATAAATAGGTTTTTATTTAAACCTATGATTATCTTCCAAGAAATGATAGCGGTCTTGAATTTCTCAATGACATTTATATCATCCCTATTAATATTATAAATGCGAACGTAGCTCTTTCTGTCTGTCTGTCTGTTTCCTGCTGACGCTTGTCATTTCAGCTTATCTTTTAAAATTAAAGTCTAAAACGCGCGGTTGTTTTATGACAATGCGCTTACCGCTGCGTTTAGCGCGTAAAACAATATACGGTCATAACTACTACCATACCAACTACTGGCTCAGCGACCTGAAGTAAATCTTAGCCTCCGACACTAGATTTCGCCATTCGTTCCTATCCTGTGTGATTCGATGCCATTCAGCTTGAATGTCGCACAGGTCTTTCTGGACCTCGTCGATCCATCAGTACGTAAGCTTTCCGACCGGACTTCTCCTAGGTCGCCCCTGATAAACTCTCTTGGTCGCACGATCCTCTCCGATCCTCTCCGCATGTCCGAGCCAGTAAAGTCAAGCAGCCTTGCTCTCGCCGATGACGTTGGGCTCGCCCACCAGTTCTTCCACCTTTAAGTTCCTTCTCACTCTCCAAGAGCCGTCTTCTCGTCTTATAGTGCCTATATCTTTCTAAAGATCTTCCTCTCTGCCACCAACTCATTCTCTTCCTTCAGGATCAACGTCTAATCTTCGCATCCATATACCAAGATCGGTCTTATCACGGTCTTGTAAACTCTAATCTTGGTGTTCCCTTGTATGGCCATTAGATTATCCGCGGCTGTATCATGATCGCATTTATATCACTTGTCATGTCTTGCGTCACTTTCGCACTTGCATACTTATTAGAACGAGACTGGCATAATGACAGTATAACCGCGCGCTTAACTTCGATTGGGTGTGGCTTTTTGGCGGAGTTTCAAGTAACAGAACTGTTTTATGCAAAAAAAACTGAAACAATTTGTTTACAGAATTACTTGTCTACTTCCAAACTCCATTTCTTGCCAAATTAAACTTTGTTTTAGAAACGTCTCGAAAACCTTGAAAGATTTCTTTCCTTCGTTAGCATATAAAAATCTTTGAAGTTTGTCATGAACCTTGTTATTTACATACACGTGTATTCTGTAGTGCTAAGCGACATATACAGGGTGAATTTTGTAACGTGCTCTTTTACGAGTAGGTTTTGTGTTTGATTTAATATCAGGTACAGAACTGCTTATAACTTTGATTGAAGGCTGATAACATGATATTTGTAAATAATAAAATATATAATATTAATTACTCTTAATTTACTTATTAAGACAAACGTTACCTACTGAAAATGTAATGTGAACGAAAAATAAACAAACGTTTTCTGTATTCCAATAACATAGATATTAGTCATCTCCTTTTTGGTGTATTCGAATTTAAAAAGAAACTTTTAAGTTACGAATCTACAATAATTATTGAATATAACAATTAGGTATATTCGCCTTCATCATAACTGTCCCAATTTGCACTTTCTGTATACTATTTATTCTTTCAACCTTGCAACTCCCCGCTATCACAAGAACTGCTTAAGAAGAACTGTTTAAGAAGTTAAAGTCCTATAAAAAAAAAAAAAAAGTTATTTCTGTTTTACTAGGTCCTCTAGAATTTGATTATTTTCTTCTTTTTCAAAGTTCAATAATAATTCCTTTACTGTTCAAGATGTTCAACTGTGTAATGTATGTAATTCTATGCCTCTTGATATAAGGTGCGCTGAATCTCCTAACTCTTTCAAGATACTCCTTAAACTACACTTTTTAATTCATACCTTCTTTGTAAATATGCCTCAGGGTGGCGTCATTTGTAGTGTTGTTTGCAGACGTACTTGCTTGTTAAAAAACATTGATTTGATTCCTTTTTCTCTATGGCTGCCACTGTTATATAATGTATTAAATCATATCCCTATATAGTAATATATAGGCACTTCACATTATGCATATCGGTATATGTATTTTTATTTTATTTTTATTTGCATGGTACATTGTTTATTTTGCGTGCATTTTGTGCTAGGTCTCTTTCATTTCATGTGCGTATATGTAGCATGTGTAAATTTATTAATTTCCCCTACCTGAAGGTTCTCTGGACGAGATAGCTTTTTAGCGATAAGACCGTTTGTTGTTTATCTCTACTTGTATTGTATTGTTTTTACCAAAACGATCAAAATGAAACATCTAAAATAGCAATCAATGATTCAATCATCTTTTACTTATTTCTCATAATAACATTATTCAGTTTGAAACAGTTCATTATATATTGTTTCATTACGTTGCGTATTTAGTTCAAAACAATTATATCGATTAACAACTTTCATCCTGTATAAGTATTCCATTTACACGCCTCACTAAATCCGTTTTACTTTCCTAACTAAAGTAACATCAAATAAAAAAGGTTCGTAACACAAACTTGCTTCAAAAGACTAGTTATCCTGATAGCCAGAGGCCAATTCTGTTTTAGCAATTTGATATGGTTATTATTTCAGTTTGAAACAACCCTGACTTTGTCACCAAGTATTCTTGGCACACCAATAAGTGCGAATTGAATGCGTTATGACATGGCTCCTGAGGCCCTACCGGGAATACCAAAGTTCTCAAATTGAGGCCACCTTTTCTGTTACTCCAATTAAGGCGTTATTAGAGTGACAGAGAAAGATGCCTGCAATTTGCGGACTTCGATGTTCGCGGTAGGCCCTCTGTTTACATTTCGTAAGCACCATTGAGCATGAGCTGCTGAACTGTGATTGGATCTCACGGTCACGGTCGTACCAAAATATAATGGAAACCATCATCATTGGAAACTTAAGCGCTGCGCTCTTGTCAGTGAAGCAGTGTCCATGTATTTCTTTCCTTAGCCTTTCTCTTGACAGCCTGGTACGACACGGCTTTTACTTTGTTAACTTCATCGATGTATGTTTTTTGCTTCCCTCTCTGCCTGTTTACCTCGATTTTCCCTTCTATGATAGTCTTGGTGATTTCATCGTGTCGTAGCAGGTGTCCCAACATCTCCCTCTACTTAACTATTTTAGGTGGTTTTTAATATGCACCGCTTTTCTTGAACTCTTTTCATTTTTTGGGAACAAATAAAATTATTTTTATCAAATATATTGATTTGTTTTTTTCCTAAAGTTGACACATTACTCATAATATTCTATAAATTGTAAACTGAAATAGATGTCATATTTAATGTGTCATGTGTTATGTGTCTGACGAAAAGGCCACCTGTTATTTACCTCTACCTTCATGTATCATATGTTTTTCCATGTAAATTAATTCTGAGTCTGTGCAATAAAGATGATTTGTATTGTATCGTATATTGTATGTCCTCCAGTTGTGAGGGCCGGATAGCGGCGATAGCTAAACATGTTGTTTGGTATCCGGCCTTGTCCATTTTCCTTTAGTATTTGTAGTAGTAAACTCTTTATTGTACAAAAAATACATATTGAAAGTAACATAGAATTAGGAAAAGCGAAGTGCAAAGGTGAACTTGACTGACATGCCAAATGATCTACTCGGTCCGTTTGCCATGTCAGTTAATATATTTAACAAAATTCCTAAGTCAATACAGGTGGAAACAAATATACATAGATTTAAATAGCAATTAACGCGTCTTTTAATTAGTAAAGCATATTACTGTATAGAAGATTTTTTAAAGATTTTCATAGAAACACAACAGATGAGCTCCCGTATTGTTAGACATCGGGTTTAGGGTCGGCAACGCGCATGTAACTCCTCTAGAGTTGCAGGCGTACATAGGCTACGGAGACTGCTTACCATCAGGCGGGCCGTATGCTTGTTTGCCACCAACGTAGTATAAAAAAAAAAGTGGAGATCATATGAAGTGACATATTGTAAATAGTTAAGACCTCCTTGTAAACCCACTTCTGACAAATAAATAATCATTCATTAATCATTCATTCATCATTCATTCATTAAGTGAGAATTAGATGTTGAGTTATGTTGTAATACTACTATTAATATTTGATTTGCTTTTTCTAGTTTATGTTGCTATACCCTTGCAAGGTTCATGTTGAGACCTTCTGAATCAGAATCATAAGATCTTCTGTACACATGAAACGCAATAAAATATATGAGTATGAGTATGAGAACTTATCCTTTGTGCTTATCTTTGAGTGGATAAGAGAAGAAAGTGACATCTATTTCAGTGTATAATCTATTTCAGTTATTAGAATTTATGGTATCAATTTGTTAAACTAAAATCGGCCTCCAGATCAATCATTTACTATCCCTCAGAAGTTACTGTTCCGTTCCCATTGTCGTCATGAGCTCCGTAATGACCCTAATGATCTGTTTTGATGTCCCTCTTCAATTCAGAAAAAGACTCTTGTATTTTATATGAAAGTTTTTATGAATCACCTTTATAGATGTTTCTCGGAATTGGGATATGATTTAGCGTTATATTTGAGAACAAACAAGTTATGTGTCCAGACACGTGTGAAATTTTATAGAATAATCTGGTTTGTTTTTATAGAATAAATGTATCACAATGTATTAGACACGAATAAAACATGTAAATTTAAAAAATGCAACAGATTCAAATCCTTCCAAAATAAATATAAAATGGTACCTACATGTCTACACGCAATATTTCATCGTCGAAATCGCAATTTTCTTGTTTTCCATTAACTTCAAGACTGCTCGAGGAGCACCGATAGCCTATTCAATTTTGAAGACAATATTGATGTTAAATACGCAGTCTAAGACCGTGAAGCTACAATGGATTCCGGCTCATATTAGCATTACGGAAAACGAAACGGTAGATATACTGGCAAGAGAAGCATATAGTGACGGAATAGATTTTCATTATATACCTACTTTTTCTGATCGTCTTGGGCTGTCAAAAGTACACTGTCGTGAATTATGGTGCGAGTTTTTTGACCAAAGATCGCGTGAAAAGGGGATATGGTATAGAACGGTCCAACAACAACTTCCACGCGCACCATGGTTTGAAGACTGCAATTTAAATCGTATGGACACAGCACTTGCTATGAGACTTCGAAGTGGACACATACCATTAAACAAATTTGCTTACATGATGCGTAAAGTTCCATCACTGAATTGTTCGGAGTGTGATGTAGAGGAAGACGTCTATCACATCTTAATGGAATGTGTTCGCAACGAATCAGTTCGCCGAGAGATTGAGGACGTTAACTTTTTTAGGATTGGTGGATGTAATTATATATTATCTCAGCCGCTGTCAGAGGCTGCAAACCTAATTTATAAGTTGGTAAATGTAGGCTTAAGTAGACGTTAAGATTTATGTAGTACTTACAGAGCGACATCGTCACTCAGTGACAAAGCTCTTTCAATAAAGAAAAAAAAAAAAAAAACTTCAAGACTGCTTCAAATTACGTAATATTACGCGAGGAAACCGTTTAAAATTAATTTGAATATGTTTGAGTCTCACGGGAGATTTATAGTCCATTTTCGAAACTACTTTTTTTGTTTGTTGTTTCAGAGAAGATTCTAGCATCATGAAATGATTTAAAGAAATAAAATCTGAATGTACCATGCTAAATATACTGACCATGATGAGATTTAAAAGTGAAGTAGAAAATAATACATTATTAATAGTTATTTATGATACAAATGCGGAAAGTAGGAGATATGCAACGAGTGGCGATAAATTAAAACTCGACTGAAGGGAGTGTTTTATATTGACACAAATTGTGAATTACCTATTCGCACATGTATAGTAAAATGTTTTACAGTGGGTATAATTTTCGACATATACGCGGAAAGTGCTCATTTCTGCACTAGTGTCTTATGTGTCGTAATGTTTGCAGTAGGAAAGCGCCGAAATTATGAAACGTAATAAATATAAGAGCCTCGGTAGAGAATACCATTTTGTACCATTTAGCGTTGAAACTCTAGGTCCATCCGTGCACAAGTTTTTTGGAGAAACTGCGAAACGTCTAGTTGAAGTAACTGATGATCGAAGTAAGTTGAAGTAACTGGCTTCCTCGCACGACATATCAGTACTGCGATACAACGAGGAAATGCCGTCAGCATCCTTGGTACAATGCCTCAAGGCCCTAGTTTAGCTATAACCTAGTTATAGTAATACACTGTATATATCCATTATGCAGTACATAGGAGCTGCTCAGTAAGTTTTCAAAAATGGGTCATAAATTAGTGTAACTTAAAAAACTCCTTGATTTCGTCTCTGGCAAGGTGATTCGCTCAACAGGACGTCTTAGAACCGTCCCGCGTCGCATGGCACTTGCAGGGAAAAACCCGCGTGTCATCGGTCCAACTTACTACGAGCGACTACCCCAAGACCTAAAAGACGAGCCCTCTAATGAAAAATTTAAGAGCCGTTTGAGAAACTTTTTATTGGATAACCCATTGTATTCTATAAAAGAGTTTTATGACATTACCAATTAGAATTTATTTAAATAGTAAGCATATTGTCGACATCTGTATTTTAAGATTTACTATGATTTAATTCTTTGTTAGCTTAATAACGGTCGTTATTTTCTAATGGTGACATTATTTTTGTAACTGTAGCTATTTATTTTCTACCGTAATGACGACCCGTTTTTGGTGAATTTATTTATTTATTATTATTATTTATTTATTTTTTATTTGATACACTAGCAGCTCTTGGAGCTGATGCGTGTATATCGCAGCACTTGTGTTTACTTAGCACTTTTTAATGTTCTAAAATGTGTATCTAGTCTATTTTTGAAAGAGTTCACTGACGGTGCACTAACAACAGTTTCTGGTAGAGAGTTCCACACATTTACTACACGATTTGGCAAGAAGTGTTTCCTAGGGTTACAATTGAAATTTAAAAACTTTAGTCATTTTAAATGATTTATTAATTGTCACATGTTTTTCCTATTTATATAAAGTAAGACAAACTGACAATCACAATATAAATTCCTAAGAATTTACCACGCGTAGTATTAAGTGAAATTGTTTATTGTGAGATAAATAAATCATAATATATCATATCATAATCAATTCATGATTACACGGGTAAATTCTGGGTCTGGTTTGATTTATTGCCCGTATTGGATTTACACACTGTATATTCTGAAGTTAAATAAAAACACACAAAGCATACGAAGTAAATCATGGAATAATCATATTAACCGGTCGCTTGAAAAAAACGCAAAAGAATATGCAAATGGGTTCACATATGTTACGAAGTTACTCTTTCATGAAAATTATGCTTCACAATACACAACATCCGAGGAAAAGTACCGCTTCAAGTACTTTTTAAGTTATTTTCCTGAAATGATAAGGGTCCTACCACAAAATTCATTTACATTTTATATTCAGTGTATTATTTGGAAGAAAAAAGGCGATTTTTGACTTGGACACGAAAGTTATCTTATTAAATTAAATTAAGTTACATTATTATATAAAAAAACGTATTCTGAATTTTGTTTATTTATTTTATTTGCTTTAGGGGCTATTTTAGCAGCGTTTTGTGGTACCTATATGGATTATGTCTATATATGGGCCTTACGGGCAATAAGAATGGGGCCAGCCTTTTGTCCGGGTCTGCCTAAAACGTAGTCTGACTAATTCGCGTTATGACAAAACTTCATTTGAAATTCGCTATTCGTCTAAATTACTATTGACCTATTACTTATATTACCTATTTCGCAATATGTCCCAAACGCAGTAAGCCTAAGTAGCTGTTTGTCCATTTCGCGATACGCCTAATAACCTAGTCGCCCCCCAAAGTGTAATGTTTTCAGGGAAGTCACAATTAGTCAGGTTAATAGTTAGGTAGGTTAGGTTCGTTAGGTAGCTTCAGATGCCCGGAGGGCAAACTACCCAGAAATAGGAGCCCCACAAATCGGGGCTCCGTCTAGTTACATTTAAGAAGAAATGTTTTTGGAAAAGAAATTATTAGAAAAAATCTATTATAGGAGAAGTAACACTAGATTCGCTTTTGGATACATGCAAACTTAATACATAAGTGTAAGTCTCTCTGTGCCAGATTCGCTTTTCGACAATAATGCAAGAGGCCTAAGTCTTCTTGTGCCAGATTCGCATTTGGACAAAAACTCATTAGGCCTAAGTCTCAGTGCGACTATTTCTCGGTTGGTCTAGGCATAACGCGAATTAGTCAGACTACGTTTTAGGTAGACCCGGACAAAAGGATGCGTTTGCATCACGCGCGCGATTAGTCACAACTAGTTGCGTTAGACTGCACGAGTGGCTCGAATTCGTGAGTGACACCACTAAACTAGCACCATACTTAGTGCCCGTAAGGCCCGTTATTAGATATATAACAATGCATAGTTATCGTTACGTGTACAGCACTATTTACTTTCGGTGCCTGCACACTCTCATGCCAATTCGTACATACACTGACATCAGAATAATATCTAAATGATGTCATTCAGCTATCGTGCATTTCGTTCGTACCTGCGCGTACATGTATTGGTGCGAGCGAGACGCACGAGAACTAACGTACCAATAATTATTTAGGGACAATCTTATACAGATCGACCTAGCCCAACCAAACAGGGACGATATACGTATATAGATAAATACATATTTATATACATAGATAACATCCATGACTCAGGAACAACTATCTGTATGTATCTGAGTGAGTGTTATTTTATCATGTCAGCAGTTACTGCGAATTTTTAATGATAACATTTCCCGCAATTCTATTCTCAAAAACGAAACCATGAACCCGCGAAATAATGAGTTTCCTTAGTACGGCGCTCTTCAAACAACCATCTCTTTTTGCATGCCTATTACACACGACGCGCGTGTAGCGTACCTACACTCGAGTGTATACGTCGCCCTCTAATTTTATTTTGCATATGAAATTTTATCTTAAACATCAAAGAAGAAAACCACTTTGAACTTTCGCAGGAACTTGAAAGTCTCATTTTGCCACTTGATTGTACTGCCAAAGTTTTTTTAATTAACCTCGCTTTGCTGCTTCATTGGTTTGTTTACTATCGCTAAATAAATATATAAAAATAAAAAACGTAATGATGATGTTTATGTGCCATTTCTCAGATAGGAATATTCCTGGTAATAAATCGGGTGCATTTTACGCCAGGGCAATTAGGAGGATTCTTATTTTTCTTACAAATAGTACATTATAGCAGAGGCCGGGAAAGGGCAATTCGTGGATGAGTTTCGATTCACTTCGCGTCGTCTGACAAATAAGATGAATCCACGAAATGCTGTTCCTGCCGAGGCATATAATAGTGCTTTTCTCCAAACATGCGATAAATAAGGTTAAATGAAAGCATGAACCAGCGCTCAAATCGAACTTCCGAAATCAATTTCCGTGTTTAATTATTTTTATAAAGTTAAAGGCACAACTTATTCTGCCATTCAGTACCATTCGATATTCGCTCATTCAATATAATTGTGCAATATAATCTGTATATGCACGTATGAGATCCTTAAAAAAATATAAAAGTTATATAGTCTTTGATTTTATTAAGCAATATTTGCACGATCTTACACGACACGACTCTATCCTATAGCTTGAAATGACGCTGCTGGGTCGTGTCGGCTCGCGGCTATATTAATTGGCTGATTGCGTTTGTCTTTGTGGATACATTTATTTAAAAAGTATCATCTAGCTCGGACCTTACATCTAGTTTGGGCATGCCCAATGCTGCATCCGGATGTTTGTATATTGGGTTCGAATAGAGATTGGTGTAGTGTTCCACCCAACGGTCAAGTTGTTTTTGACTATCTGTTATGATAGCTCCGTTCGCGTCCTTAAGAGGAGCTGTCTTCCTTGCTACAGGGCCAACGACACGTTTCAGACCTTCATAGAGTTAAAGTTCTTCTTCTTTGAGTGTTACATGCGCGTTGCCGACCCTACACTACCGTTACTTTAACAAAAAGTTCGAACGTAATTCCTAAAACAGACTTATTTAATAGTGAAACCGGAAAATGTTTATGGGTGGAAATGTTGATAAATATTTCAATTATCAAGTGAAGATAGGACTTTTCAATTTGTAAATTGAATCATTTAAATTGTAAATTGAATTATGGCTTTTGGCGCAATTTTAATCGAGATAATAGGATCCTTCTACCTCTATCAGGCCGGAAACTTGTGGATTTGGAATTGTAATGTAACGCAAAAATACGTAGCCACTTCTACTTAAGGTGCAGAGAATCCAGGTCCTTCTCCGAACGCAGCTCGCTGAGCACTGAGCGGGGGCCGTGCGTGCCCGGGATCGCGGATTTCATTCTTATTGAATTGTTAATATTAGTTTTTTTTTTAAAGAAAAGTTATTGATGTGTTAGATCAAAGCGATCAGAGAAAGCATTACGTATTTTTTAGATGAAATTTGTGCAAAAACAATTAGAATTTCTTTAAAGATGCGCTTTAGACCTATATTCGTATTTTTTCTATCGAGCGAATGTTCTCGATTCACTTGCTATTTAGATTGCTATTCATATATTTCTACTACCGTATTAAGATTTAAAAAGGCACTACGATTTATGACAACTCTGCTCGCTAAACCCAACGCTCCTTAAATATGTATTACTTCAGCACTGCAATATCGGACGATGACATAGCGACGAGAAGTTTCGTCTAATCAGGTTGCGGACCGATTTAAAATTTAGATATACTGTCCCGGAGCGGTCAGCGTCGGCAGCTAGGTTTGGATGTTTGAAAATCACTGTTTTGAGATTTTGCTTTGCCAAAAAGAGTAAAATAAATATGACAAGAACTAGGTATTTATCCTTAACATAAAAAAAGGGGAAGAGAATTCAAATCTCAAGATTAAGGATTTGGTCCTATATTTTGTGAAAATAGGAAATGTGAATAAATGGCAATTCATAAAATAAAATTAGATGAAAAAAATTAAACAAACTTGAAATAAAAGTCAGATGGCGCTAAAATTCGTACATATAAATATAAGTATTAATGTACAGTTTCTTCGATGTAACACAATTCTTTCTATATCAGGCCGAAAACTTTCGTATCGCACCTTATTTACATTGTTGAATTAATAGTAAACGTGTGAATAAATGGCAATTCATAAAAAAAACTTGGATGAAAAAAAACTATCTTTAAACAAAATAAAGATGGCGCTAAAATTCGTACATAATAGTACATTACGATACAAGTGCGAAAAATAGGAAATTCGAAACGAGTGGCGATAAATTAAAACACGACCGAAGGGAGTGTTTTAAATCGACACGAGTTGCGAATTACCTATTCGCACATGTATCGTACAACGTTTTACAGTACATATGGCCCTTTAAATGTTCGACACAGTAACGTAATATGCTACTTCTCGCACTAGTGCTATAAAGTAGCCCCATATGTACTGTAAATATATATTATAAATGTACAGTTTCTTCGATTCTTTCTATATCACGCCGAAAGCTTTCGGATCGCATCTTATTCCTAAGTTGATGTGGAACCCTAATGTGCAAACATTTCGCGCTCTGCGACTCAGCGATTCCTACTTACATATGTAACAGCTCAGCAATATCGAATATTACATGGTGGAAGTTTCATCTAATCAGGTTGCACCGATTTAAAATTTAGATATACTGTCCCGGGGCGGTCAGGGGCAGCTTGGGTTTGAGTTCACGTTTGATAAATTACTGTTTGCAGCTTTAGCTTTACCATAGAATTCAAATGGTAAGAATATGATGGTTTCATTTTTGGGCTTGTGCACAAATCACGCGAGGTTTTTTCGGCTACTTTTTGACCAAAAGTATCTACTCATGTGGTAGACGTTTTTTCTTAGTTTCGTTTACTGTAGAACAATACACATGGTTTCTATAGACCCACATGATTCATGAGTCATGATTTTTTCGTGACTAAAATAATGGAACTATCTTTCAAAGTTAAGTGCAATTTGCGCTCATAATTTAGACACTATTTAAATTCCTCATCTCTTCCTAGTTGGCAGTAAATTTTGTGTTTTTATATAGTCATGTTTTTAATATTAGTTAGCAGAGAAAATGCTGGCAGTTTAATCTAATGATAATAATATAGTTTATTAAGAAGACACTTTACGGAGGACAAGGCAGAAAAAATATCTACTTTTGAAACAAGAACGAGATATGTTTTAACTGATATAATATTTATTGATCCAAGGTTACTTTGACTATAACGGTCATTAACGGTTCATATAAATTCTCTAAATTCAACATTTTTTCATTCATTTCGTGTGACAAGAATCTGACCTTTTTTATTTGATAATTTGTTATTTGATACCAGAAAGTAGTTCTTTGCCCAAGATTTATTGTACAAGACATTTTATTTCTTATATGAAGACATTTTCGAGTTTTCTTATATCGAAATTCAAAAACATCTTGAAACAATCAATATTCCTGGCTTCAAGACCAAGTATCTGAGTAAGTATCTTTTTTATGTTGTATATGTATGAATGTAGTGAATCCATATTTGTTAATCTATATTATACGGTACGTCTTTTTAATTCGCTGCTCTTTGTCGACCTTTCGTTATCCTCCATATTTCATCTGGTATCGCCGTTAATGAAAGGCCCGAAATTAATCAGAAGCCTATAAATACTGATTGCGAAATTTAAATTTATCACACCTCAGATAATTGTTCGAGGTGACAGGTTGTTCACTTCTGAAAGTTAATTTGTATTTTGATATTTTTACTGTTTTATAAAACCCAGTTGCATGGTAATGGAGATAATACTTATAATACACCTAAACCGTTACTGCCGGTGAGTAAGGATGCCTGAGCTCAACGAGGGCGTGGAGTATTAGGGTCGGCAACGCGCGTGTAACTCCTCTGGAGTGGCAGGCATATATAGGCTACGGACTTACGTAGACTGCTTGTGGTAGGCCATCAGGCGGGCCGTATCCTTGTTAGGTACCGACGTAGTATTAAAAAAAAACATTGTCATTAGAATGTCAACGTAAAGGTGATATTCGGTGATTTGCTACCTTTCTGCTGCAGCGTTTACAATTTTCTTGATAAAATGAGTGAATTACTGCCGCGACTAAAAGGGCCCACTGTTCACCGGACGATATCGGCCTGTCAGTTATTTGCAAAAGCTGACAATTGCGAATAACTGACAGGTCGATCACACATTTTATCACGGAAATTGACAAATACAGCGGCGACAACAACGACACCGCAACAGTAATGCAGCTGCAGTTGACATACGAACGTCACCAAAACATTCCACATTATTATTATTGCAATATCAAAATGTAATGTCGTATCAAACACGTCGGGCGCAGAGTGTCGCGAGCACACAAAACAAATAGTGCAACCGCAAATTTGAAATTCAAACCACGCACCCGATTCAGATTGCACAATTTGTTATGGTTTTGATATTATTTAACTACTACCTTGAAGATCGCTTAAGCTGACTGGTGCATGCGAAAAGAATAAATAAACATGTGTTAAATCCGAATGGGCTCCATCAGTATTTGTTCGCTTATTCCCGGCAAGAAATATTTTGAGTTTGCTCTTTGATCATGTTTGGACATGTCTTTATATTCGAATTTTGTCGTTGTCGATATTTGGACATTTCTTTCTATCGGAATTTTGTAAATGAAATTTACATTATTTTTATCTTCGAGCAATACTTTCGCTATTTTCCCTCTGCCAAAGCACATGCCAATGTGACTCGTCCGTACAAAAAAAAGGTCGAGGTCGGATGTATGCTATTTTCTATGTATTTGTGTCGTCATTAGAGATTGGATTTTGTATGTCGTGAGTGAGAAGTGCGACTGTGTGCACGTTTCCCCCCGCAAAAATGGCAGAATGATTTATACGGTAAGACATCGCCTGGGCTCCTCCTTTCCAACGTGTGCTCGAAAAAATTTATCAACAAATTATCTGACACCTGAAATCTGTTGGTCAAATACGTTGTAAGTAGGTACCCAACTGTCATGTCAGTAATAAAAGAAAATAATGTAATTAAGAAAGTACTTGTACTAAAATGCATTTTTTTTAAAGATATAAAAATAAGTACCTCATTCAACTTTGCTGGCTTAGACGAGTTTGTGAATTAATACTTATAGTGATTGGTGCATTTTCCTTAAACCGGGGTATAGTTATTACGACAATGTTTCCACGTTTGTTTGAAGAACGTGAACCTTCCTTACATGAACAAATAAAATGCGGGTTCTCAATTCCCAGCAAGAATCACGCAAAGCGATCACACTCCAACTAGTGCAAACAAGAAAACCGCACCTAAAATTCAAATGCTGCGCGATTCGCGCAACTTTGATGTGGCGATTAGTGAAGCGGGTGCTGTTTTATTATTGCGTGGGGACGTATATTATGAGACAATATTACGCAAGTTGAGCTTGTACCACAGCTGTGTATCTCATGGCTATCGTTGTGGGCACTAGACGGCCATTAATATATTAATATTTAATACATAGAAAACTTCTAAATAAGCGCTGTACGAAATATCATTTGATATTTACCAGTCGCTTTCCGGTGAAGGAAACATTGTGAGGAAACCGGACTAATCCCAATAAGGCCTAGTTTACCCTCTGGGTTGGAAGGTCAGATGGCAATCGCTTTCATAAAAACTAGTGCTTACGCCAAATCTTGGGATTAGTTGTCAAGCAGACCCCAAGCTCCCATGAGCCGTGGAAAAATGCCGGGACAACGCGAGGAAGAAGAAGAAGACAGACACTTCCATAATGGTACAAATATTCGGAATAAACACTCACAAAAATTCGCTTAATGAGATTCGGACCAGAAGCATAGGATAAAACGGGAAGAAAATAGTAGATAAGGAGTCCAGGAAAATGAGGTTTTTTTTGGCCAATTACACTTTATATTGAGTCTTTAATCAACAACGACGAAGATTGCGACGAAGCTTCAATCTGTAATATGAGCAAATAAAATGCGGGTACTAATCTCCCAGCAAGAATTACGCCAAGCGACACTCCAACTAGTGCAAACAAGACAACCGCATCTGAAATTCAAATACTGCACGATCCGCGCAACTTTGATGTGGCGATAAGTGGAGTGGGTGTTCTGTTAATTATATCTTATTCAGCTTGTTCTATCCTGTGATGTTTAAGTCTAGAACGGGAGTATCTTAGACAACTAAACAATATTCAATGAAGAAACTTTATAGAAGATTCACAAAGTCCAAAGTAGTAAACCGTCTCCATTTTGATTAGATTTATATCTATGGTAAAATGTGACAGTTAAAATAGAGGTGCCACTGAAAAAGATTGACTAACTCCATCATAAAAGCATAATAAACTTTTCTGGAATTCGCCTTGTTTCCGAGTAACCAATTAAACCAATTAAAAAAAAAACATATTTTTTATACTAAATATAAACGAAAAACTAGACAAATCTAAAGCTTACATAAGAAAACTAGTGTTAAAATAAACAATAAACTTATACAACATATCCCCCCTTGTCATAGTGCCATATACATATATATATTTATCTTTAATACAATTTATATGTAAGTTTAATATGACACGAATTCAACTATTTAAAATTCAACCAAAATATTAAGAAATTAAAAAGATTAAACATCTGCTTATTCATTCATAAAAGTTTAAATACTTTTTAGCAATTTCAAAATCTCGCTCATAACTCTTTCAAATGCACTCTAACGTTCTAGTTTCACATACTCCCCAGCACAATATCGACACTGTGCAACTTCATTACTTTCGGAGCATACTTTAAAACTTAAGAGCATACATAAAGAAGAGGTAATTGAAAAGATGTAGGAAGTTGCCTCGCCATTTGTTAGACGTTGGCTTCAGTGAAAAATTACGCAACGACGTGCGGAGTTCCGCAGGGGAGTGAACTAGGTCTTCTATTTAAAAGGATGAATTTTGGGAGCGTTGTTAAACAAGTTACGTCTTTGTGCAACTACTGATGAATAAATGTGGGTAGATATAGTTTGAAATGAATAACTTTTGAAGACGGGTTGTACGGTGTACTATTTAATATTGTTTTAAGATTGATTATTAATTAAAAGAAAGTGTAATTTATCTAAGTGTTTAAGTAGTCAAGTTATATAATTTAAGTGTACATCATTTTAAGTAATAAGTCACGGTCGTATGACCGATGAACCAATGCTATTAACTTCAATCAATTCCAGCAAAATATTAAATTCGTGATAATTAATAGTAATAGGCTAGAGTCCGTGTAAGCTGATTTGAACATAACAAAGTGAACGAGTGACATTATGGACGTCATATTGTCATGTTTTTTGACATTGATCATGCCAATGCCACACTTTGTCATTTCAAATTCCTTGCAGTGTAAGGTTGGTCCAAGTGTAATCGTATTGCGGGCGATTTAGTAAACACGCTGATAATCAATTTCGTACAACATTGCCAGTATTGATAATCTTTAATTTATCTTTTCATCACACTTGCTCGTAAACGGTGTTATTGTATGCCAGCATACTCAGATTGAATGAGCTATATTATATGCCCCCGTGCGTTATAGATTTTTTAAATTTCTTTACGCTACGGGTATATTGGGAATAATGTTTTTTTCAAGCAGGTATAAATGAGTTATACTTTAAAATACCGACGTTTATAAATTATTATTATTGTGCATGTTTATTAACATTTTATTTGATTAATTTAAAGTCATTTAAAAAAATACACAATTTTCAATCCTGGCTGAATTCCGGATAGGTCTGTGTCTTCGATGCCTAACCTGTCAATACACAATGTACTATTGTAGTATTTAATTTATTATGAACTACACATACAAATAAATCAGCTATAACAAAAAAAAAAATGATTTTCTTCGCTTGCCCTCAAAATTAAATGGTCTCAGTAAAATTTTGATGGTATAAAAGAAAATGGTGTATAGGTACTGGTAAATATTGCGAACACGGTGTACACTTATTACTGTCGTAAACATAAAGTGTATCAAGCAAAACGTGACATAAATGAAAACTGGAGTTTTAGCTGATAAATGATAATATAGTATTTAGTACTAAATTACGAACAGGAACTCTTTCAAGTCAAGGGTTCATACTAAACTCAAACATACACATAGTCATTTTTTTTAAATTTCAAAGCTATTCACGAGTATTTTATACTCAATATCAATCTCGTAATAAGTTTGAAATTAATACCAAACGCCATACATGTCATAACAATATGAAAAGTTGAATTTAATTTAACTCAAGTCAGCCTTTAAAGTGCAAGTTTTAATCAAACCGTCGGATAATGAAAACAGATTCCCAGAAACCGAATTTGCGTTAACGATTCAACTCATCATAAAGTTTCACGATTTTGTTCTAAAGAGATAATAAGCCCATTAAAGAGGATGTAGCAACACGAACACAGCTTTCACATGCTTTTGAGAATAAGCTTTAGCCCACACAGCGTAAAATTGAGTACTTATCTGATATTCTGAAGCAAAATTTCCATTTTAGAATCGAAATCATCGATTTATTTAGGATTACTTTATCAAGGAAAATGAAATGTTTCAGAACATTATTAAATTATGAATTTTTAATCTATTTTGATACTTCATTTTTTAAAGAAGACTTCATTTTAGAGAAGAAATGGTTTAAATCTTTCAAGATGTTCGCACATAATCTATATATAATAAAAATCTAGTTTATTGACGTTATTGAAATGAGATTAGAGACACACTAAGAGGAAAAGGGACGAAGTAGTGACCGCTTCTCCATACAGACATGGTCCCCATTTTCCTCGCTTGATATTTACATTATAAACATATTTTTACCCAATTTAATGTATATTAATCCCACGTAGGAAAATGGGGATGGGGATACAATAGTCCATTATCATCGTAAAGTGCCGAAAATGGTGTGTGTAACGACATATTTACGTCATATTTCTAAATAAATATGATGTATCATCATAAATACCACCATTCACTTTTGACACTTCGATACTTCTGCTTTAAGTCCATTTAACCCAGTAAGTACAGAAATGTATGGGTCAGTTTGCACTTTTGTCTCAAGCGACGCTTGGCACGACTGTTCCTTAGGTCAAACAAAGCTGATTTAGCCCGGTAGCTACGAAATGGTGCCTAGGCTACCCTCTAAAAAGAGGGGTTTATTTGACTTAAGGAACTATCACCTGAGACAAAATTGCATACTCAATGCACTTACTTACCCCATGTATGTATATAAGGTTACCTTTAACATCTCTGTTTATGATTAGGACCTGACAGAAGTTTTAATCTGTGCATTTTTTTCAGAATATTTGTTTTTACTCTATACAGCACAAAGCCACGATTTTTGACACCACACACATATGAAAGGGTTATTTACCAGCATCATATCTTCATAAATGCTGCTAAACATTAACCCAATTCTCGCCTGTCCAGTATCTCCCAAGGCCGAGAATCCTTTCCGCCCGTGTGCCCCGTAATACCGTATATATTCCATTAACTAGTTAGCTTCCCGGCGCGAGCCAAGCGCTGGGCGATAATCCACTTACTGATTCCGGTGTGAGCGAGACAGATGCTTGCTTACCGACTAGGTTTACTTTTATTTACTGGTACGGCAATGTCCGTTTGCTAACTGTGCGATGTCCAAGAAATATTAATAAGAGACAAGTTTTGTACGAAGCGCTGACAACCTCGTATGCGTTTTTATTAACTTTAAGGAGACTGATTCTTTCCTTTGAACATCAAACAATAAATGAGTTAATACTACATATAGTAAACAACCCTATAATGGAACAGACACCAGTAATGGGATGGTACAGACAAATCTTGTAAAACAAGTACGTATATTTACCATCAGTTTTTAATCGCTGGTAACATTTTACCGTAAACAAGAGCTAAGGAACTGCTTTAGTTTAATTTTTCATTGATATTTGTTAGTTTGTAAATAATTGCGCCATGACTGGAGCAAAAAAACATAAGTTATTTAGTTGGTTAATAATATTGAAACCAATTGAAGTAGCTTTTATTAAAATAGGAAACATAAAGAACGAATTGGACATTCAACTTTTAAAGCATAAAGCGGTAGAAATTTTACAGATGTCGGTGAAATATCAAAAATACTGCAAATTTTCTCTTAAATGTCCCATGATTGGTGCCGTTAATACTACTATAGCATACTTACGTACTACGTATACTTAGTATTATTTTACTTGAAAAAAATGCCTCTAATTATCAGAGGGCCTACCGCGAACCACGTTCGACGTGTTGCCTCTCTGTCGCACTTGTACATATGTACGTAAGTGTGACAGGGAGGCAACACGTCGAACGTGGTTCGCGGTAGGCCCTCAGATCCTGTATCGTACGCAACTTGAGTGCCTTAATGCCCCACAGTCCTCACGACACAGGTTCGGCCTAGTGTGAAGGCTATTGTTTGTTCTATGTAGCTGTTATACATATTATAGTACATAATTCTATAGTTAATTTAAGTTTAAGATAGATAGATAGATAGATAAATCATTTATTTGGCAGCTGCAAAAACACACAATATAAAGTTTAAATCATCATAAAGAACACAAATTATTACAGGAACAAAATAAAAATAGCACAAAAGAAAATTGAGACAACAAAATAGGCATAATTAATAAACAATAAAATAAAATAAAAGTACCTACCTACATACTGTGTGCGTTGCAGCAGGACAAAAGGGTCACGGCTCAGTGATACTCTTCACTCTTTCGAGTAAAGCACTGGTTTTCTGCCGGAACCCAGGTCACAGCAGATGTATAAAATGAGGGTATGTGTGTGTTACATGTTTATAATATATAAGTCGTATGTGATAATAAATAAGTCAGCAAGGGTGTGAACAGTGTGTTAATGACTAATGTTTCATGACCCTAGAACACGCGGCCGCGGTAGGCCGAAGAAGCGCTGGCTGGAGGTCGTGAGAGCGGACATGGAAGAGAACAATCTCACATCTGAGGATGCCGAAGATCGGGCAAAGTGGAGAAGATTAAGTAGGAAAGCGGACCCTGGCGCTAGGCCGGGAAAACGCTAGGTTGAAGAAGAAGAATGTTTCATGTCATGTCTATTTGGAAAATAAATATATGTGTAACACGTATATTTACATTTATTGACGTACTATTTCACATTTGTTTAAGCAATTTTTACGTTTTGCTTCTTTGTGATCGAATCCGACATCTGAGATCGGATCGAACAATATGAAAACGATTTAAATCATTGCGATACTGGGCCGAAAGGCCCGATACGAAATATGCTAACAAAAAGCCTAAATGCTTGCTATAACACGTCTATCGTAAACAAAGGTCACGTCCAAAGTCAATACGTCTCGATAGCGATAGCTAATCCATTGTCCATATTCATTGACAATTTTTAAGCCTTATTCCAAAGACATAAAGCTCACTTTTGGTCAGTTAAGTGTTGATGTTAGTACAATACGGCTAATGGCAATGCTATCGCACGCTTTCACCGCGTGCCAACCTCAGTCCTGAGGGCCTACCGCGAACCACGTTCGACGTGTTGCCTCCCTGTCACACTTACGTACGAATTTACATGTGCGACAGAGAGGCAACACGTCGAACGTGGTTCGCGGTAGGCCCTCAGGATAGGCCTTGGAAGATTAACAACCGTAGTCGCCTTTAAGAGCTTACCCTTCTGTCAAAAACCTCGCCCCATGTTCATAATTATTGTATGGACTGGCGTTTATTTGACATACATTTAACGTGCCCCTCCCCCACAAAAATCGGTATATTGTTTTCTACAGAACATTACAGACAAGTTGTAAAATCCTCCAAGATCTAGACACATAAACATACTGAGTACCAACCGACCAAATCAGGGGTCCGGTTCTTAAAATAAGCCTCTGCCGCTGTCCTCACGGATATTCGGTAGTTATGTGCAAAACTTTCTTCAACCGTGCTACGAGACTAATTATCAATCACCACCAATTACGAACAATTGATTACAGAATTACAAAACCAGATTCAAGGATTAACTTAGTGGGTAGTGACCCTGCCTACGAAGCTGATGGTCCCGGGTTCAAATCCTGATAAGGGCATGTATTCGTGTGATGAGCAATGGATATTTGTTCCTGAGTCATGGGTGTTTTCTATGTATTTAAGTATTTATAAATATTTTTATATTATATATATCGTTGTCTAAGTACCCTCAACACAAGCCTTATTGAGCTTACTGTGGGACTTAGTCAATTTGTGTAATAATGTCCTGTAATATTTATTTATTTATTATTATTTATTTATTTATTAACTTTGGATAGAGAGAATGTAGAAGTGCCATACTTTGTATTAAATATATATGTAAACGGTGAGTAATATTAAATTGGAATTTGATTAACAGTTCATCAACATGCACAAGTATTAATAAGTTATTAACATTAACCAGGTAATATAATATGTTTCGTTTCGTCACATCAACTAGAAGTAATTTCATAACCGCTGCCGAAACTCGATGCAAATAAAGTTTTGTGTAGGTAGGTACATTAATTTCACGAGTCACCTGATGTTGGTAATCGGGAAATAATTGGTTTGTATCAAAATGTAATCAGCTGTCGTCACATACTAAATGAGTAAATTGCTAAAATTTGTACATAGTTAAGGACCTGTTAGTCTAAAGTGAATTCCATTGTGTGACGATAATTTTAAGCCATTTCTATTTATGATGTATGCATGAAAGTGTTTTACGTATGCTATAGACTTATATGTGTATGAATTAAGTACAATCAATACAATACACTACCATATACATGGTTAATTTTAGTAATACAAATGAATCAATTAGACTAATCACAGCTTCTTAACTACTTTACTAGGTGCAAGAAATAATTTCAAAGTACGAAATATTTATTTCTTGAGATTTTTTTGTTATGTAGGTTAAGATTGACTCATCATATATTTAGAAAACCTAAAGTAACAACAAACATTATCTTTACTTTACTTTACATTATGACATTACCTTTTAGTAACAATATAGCAACAGAAACGCTAGTGGGAGCTGTTGTCGTTAATTTTCATTACGTACAGAATACTCTTCGCGTTTGCATTCGGGGAAATGCTCACCTGAAACTCTAATGCAGTACTAATGTTATATTATTTCGTGTTCGCTGGGTAGGTATTAATTATTCATACTGTATACTGTGTGTATTTGATATAATCGCAAACGTAAACTTCTTCTTCTTTTCGTGTCGAGGTTCCTTTTTTTTATACAATGGAAGCCCAATAGGCAGCGGTGTTGACAGCCCTGGCTGTCGCGTCCCTCAGATCCAGCTCCGAGCAGTGATGCGGGCAACGTAAACTAGGCACGTTTTAGTGTTATAAAACGATTCTGAAAGATTTTTTAATTTAGTTTAACTACCAGAGCATAATTAATTTTTGAATATTTTTCAAGCGGCATTCTATTTTGTACATCATAGGCACTTATGACAGTTGTAACGATGACGTCGTATCAATTACTGCGACGTTTTGAGTCATTGCTTGAACAGTGATACATTGCTTGCTGAATTATTTTATATGGAAAATAAAAGTGGTCTATTTTTTATATTTTTTTATTTTATTTTATAAAAATAAAAGTATGTTCATTAAAACCTAAACTAACTACCCTTTGGTTATTCGGTCGTGTCAAAAATACACGCTGTATAGAAATGCATACAAAATTGACAAAAGGTACTTTTTTATTAAAACACATTTTTAATATTTTTGCTTTTTTTTTGTCAATACCTTTTTATGTTACAAATTAAGTCTAATTGTTCTTTTCAACTTTTAACCAATCATGTAATACGGGCAACCACTGGGGCTGCAACACGGTGTAAACTAACGCAGTCTCCAGGGCTCCAACTGCATATGTACCATCTATGTATGTTTTAAACATTAAAAAAAGTATTTATAAAAAAAAATAATTACATGATAGTTCGGTAATTATAAAAATAAAACTGAAACATTACTAAGTAAATCTACAAAAAACAGTAATGACTTCTGCGGCAGAGTATCGTAGGTGCAGGCAGATTTTCTCGCTAAACACAACCGACATTTTAATATGCACGGAAAGTGCTTATTCCCGCACGTGTGCGAGAAAGTAGCACCGTATGTACTGTAAAGTAGATTTATGATGGAAAGATACACTTATTCCTGACCCCCTATATGCAAGTCTATTAATTCCTTCTTTTTGAGCTTGAACTCGTCGGTAGGTAATTGCTCTTTTCCTTCAATAATCTAATTCACTTTCTGGCTGCATCATCAAATCAGCTTCGTGTTTTTATATTATTGCATTTCCATCTCATTTCGAAAATGTACCAAGAGGTTTTCCCGAGGGGCTACAGTATGGGGTTCTTCAAAAAAGGAGTGTACAGGTTTTTAAAGGGTCGGCAACGCGCATGTAATGCCTCTGGTGTTGCAGGCGTCCATAGGCTACGGTGACTGTTTACCATCAGGCGGGCCGTATGCTTGTTTGCCACCGTCGTGGTATAAAAAAAAAGTTTACTTGAATCAAACTAATATACGGAGTGAGGCGCGAAGCAAAGTAATTGACGCTAGAGTCAGATCAAGATAAGTCAGCCTGTGAATGTGAAGTCATTTCATAGAAGTTTGACGTTTATAATAACACTTACACTGTCGGGGCTGTCAAAATCGCTGCCAACTTATCTTGGTCTGGGGACTTCCAGTTCGAGCGTCATCTTGATAGTAAACTAATGTGGTAGTGTGCTGTTTTTTAAATAAATAAATACATATTATAGGACATTATTACACAAATTGACTAAGTCCCACAGTAAGCTCAATAAGGCTTGTGTTGAGGGTACTTAGACAGCGATATATATAATATATAAATATTTATAAATACTTAAATAGATAGAAAACACCCATGACTCAGGAACAAATATCCATGGTCATCACACGAATAAATGCCCTTACCAGGATTTGAACCCGGGACCATCAGCTTCGTAGGCAGGGTCACTACCTACTAGGCCAAACCGGTCGTCAGAGCTGTGAACGGTAAATTAATCTTGAAATGCGTTTAGCGACCATTTTGGAGTCAACGGCCGGTTCCAGGTGCTGCTTATAAAGTCCAGCTATCTCTTTGCAAGAGCTGTTAAAACCACTGTACACTTAAGTCGTACAATTTTAGTCGTATTTAAAGCTCCTTGATACTGGTGAAATACTCCCACTGGACTGAAGCCATAATTTAAAAGGATGATGATGATGACTGTAAGTAACAGCATGTAAAAAGAAGGCATCAAGACTGTATAATTCTAGAAGTGTGCAGGAAAACTGCAACTTTATCTGCACATTAAGCCAGCCATAACAGTAACTCAAGGAGCGAATATAAATTATCTCACTCGTTATCCGGCGGATGACACGTTAACTCTAAAATTGTACCAGCTAATTACATTAGAGCAGGGTTGTGTATGTTCTCGCATATTTTACAAGCTTTGTCATTATCTGTTATTATTTTACTTGAGTTTGCCTAAGTGGAGAAGTGCCTCCAATTTACAGAAAACATAATAATTTCACTGCATTGCTGCAATAAACGTCAAATATATAGTTTTATCTTGAAGTTTATATTAAATTTGACATTAAGGACAGTACTGGAGTCGGCAACATTACTGAAAATAACAAAATCAATATTGCATTTGCAATACAGTCGGCAGTAATGGTGTAGTCTGGAACCGAATGGTACCTTAATGTATCGCATACCAGTCAGGGCGTCATCATAGTCATGCGGGAGCGAGTAAGCTAGCTGTGACAGTGAATGTATTACCTGTATTGGTCCTAGCAACTTCCACGCCAGGAGCGAGGTGGAATAACCCCGGGTTCCATCCCCTTGGGTTGCCTTGGCGATTTATATAGAGGTGATTCCTCGTGGCCGCCGCGCCAGCACCGGCCAGCAGTGGCAACCTCCGGCCCGTCAGGTCAAGTTATAGGCTCGTGACCCTCGCCGCAGTCGAAGGCACCCAACGCGGGAGTTCTTTCCCTTGTTGAGAGTACTACTTGTGCGGAACACCCCAAACTCAGCTATACTAGGACATTAATGGCACCGGTAATAAATTCTCGGGGTCTACCATGCGATCGTTTACCGTTGCCCATTGAGGACACCGTCCAATAATACTTCCCTTTCTCCCAGATCAAGAAAAAAATGCGAAGGGACCTGGCACTCTAGGTTTCCCGTCACAGCTCCCCAGAACCTGTTGGATCTGGTCTATGACATAAAAAAAGTAAAAAAAAAGTTTTGAAGTTTTGAAGTTTTTGCTTTTCTTGAGAACAACTTTCAGTTGCTGCGAGTATATAATGTTTATGCCATTTTCATATTTCTCTATCTAGCAACACAATAAATATAAAAAATACGTTACTTTTATCTGTTGTTGGTACATTTCCAAGAATCGCCGTGTGCCGTGTGTCCTGTGTCCTGTGCAAAAGCTATTCGGGGATTTGTAGCAATAGTACTCGCAGTTTTTCTTTCAGTGGATAAAGGAATAAAAAATCCATAAAAAAATTTCAACAAATTTATGAAAGATAATGAGTATTTTGCATAGAATATAATAGAAAAGATTTATTTTTATTCGTAAACACAAACAAGACAAATTACATAATATAATAAAAACAAAGAAAGTATAAAGTGCCACGAAATGGCCTCATCTCAGCATGTTGCTGGTGGCTTCCAGCGCTGATCTTCCGATGAGACCATCTACTGAGAAAAATCACAAAAGGCAACAGACAAGAAAAAGAAAGACTTAAAATAATATAGAGTGAAGAAATGGATAAATTGGAAAAAGATAATATAGTATAAGTACCTACATATTCATGTTGTCGGCTCGATTCAAACTTTAAGATACGTCAAATATTAGGTCTAGATACGGTATGGATCGGAGATGTCAGTGTCACAAGTGACGTTTTTGTTTGAGGAAACGTAACTTTTGACACTGACATATCCGATCATTCGTTTCAATGTTAAACCAGATATACGAGTACACGGAGATAAATGTCTCGCGAAAAGTGTCGCCAGCGATGTTGGGTGAAGCAGGGCGACGTTGCCAAACTTCACTCGACATGTCTCGCAACATCGCGCAACACGTGTCGCCAGCGCGTATCGTAAGTGGTGTAGTGTCGCTACATATGTCAGGCGAAGTTTCGTGAACTCATGCGACTTCGCCTGACATGTTGCCGACACGTGTCGCAAGACATCTGTCCCCTAGTACATCCCTGACTTTAAGAATGAAACAGACTGATTCATTATTAAAGATATTCTTTCTGTTACAGGTAAGCAGTAAACCACGGTTGCATTTGCGAACAGGTGAATACAGAAAATTAGATAAATATATAATTATTTGCACTTTTAGCACACGGGGCGTCAGCGTAAGCGCGGTGTAAGCGTATCGTAAAAACGTTACGAGTACGAGACGCGTAGAGACCGGGCACCAAGCGTCGCGTACGTGTCGCGGAGGCGTAATCGCTTTAACTTTCGATCTTACGTATGTGAAGTGTCCAACATTGGTATTCGAAATACGTGAGAGGAGGTCTCAGGACGAGGAGACGAGGAGGAGGAGAGGCGGGAGAGTGATGGGCTAGTGATCTATAGTCGCGAGTTCGATACTCATCCGAGACAGTGATTTTATTTACACTTTTAATTTATTTTTTAGCTTCATTGCATCATTTGCACTTTCTGCTTAATAAAAATATGCGTTTCAAAATATTGGCATAAACTTGCCAATATTTTGAAACGTAATAAATATAAGATCCTCGGTAGAGAGTAGCAATTGTACCATTTGGCGTTGAAACTCTAGACCTGGGGTTCCAGCACGCACAAGTTTTTTTTTACATAAATCGCTAAGTTTGACGTAACTGGTGAACAAAGAACTGGCGGCTTCCTCGCACAACGTATCAGCATTGCGATACAACGACGAAATGCCGCCAGCATCCTTGGTACAATGCCTCAAGCACCTATTCTAGGTTTAAGCTAGTTATTAATAGTAATACATTGTATATATCTATTATGTAAATAAGAATCTCATTTAATATTAGTTGGAATCCAACAAATATTTACCTTCCATATTCAATTTCACAAAATAGAGAAACCTACAAATTAATTAAAGTGGAATCTATCTTATCTCATACATTTATCCCTAACAGGATTAGCTATCATATGTCCTTTAAATCAGCACTCAAATTAATTGCCGATTCGATCTTTAATCGAATCATTCGATTCCATCTCTCAATGGATTTAAATTGAAGATCAGAAATTCCCTTTCATCGTTTCAACTCAATTAGGCAAATAACCACATTATTACTAAGAAATGAATTCATGTTTCGAGAAAATCTTTCGGATTTTAAAATGCAATTTGCTTATTTCTAAACTCCGACGATTGAAAAGGGTTGTTATGAGATTAGGACTTTTTACAACTTTTGCAAATTTAGTTTATTTTTTGGTTTTGCCGTCTGCTTTGGGGTAAGCATTAACATATATCTAAGGACGGGCCTTACGGGCACTAAGAATGGTACTAATTCAGTGGTGTCACTCACGAATTCGAGCCCATCGTGCAGTCTGAGTGTGTAGAGAATAGACGAGGAAAAATGATAGGTCACTTGATAAGACACGACACTTTCTTTAAAACTATTTTGGAAGGCAAGATCGAAGGTAGAAGAGGAAGAGGAAAACCACGAGCAAGTTACACGCAGCAACTAAAAGGAAAAGTAAATGTCGTGTCTTACAGGGACCTAAAGAACTTGGCCGAGGACCGCGAAAACTGGCGTCTACTCCACCGACAAGAGCCATGCTCTTAAATGATGATGATGATGATGTGCAGTCTGACGCAACTAGTTGCGACCACGCGTGCGCGTGATGCGAACTCATCAACCAATCGCGTAGTGGCGTTAAGCTGCACGATTGGCTCGAATTCGTGTACGTGACACCGCAGTACTGGCCCCATTATTATTGCCCGAAAGGTCCGTCCTTAGATGTCAATGCTTTTAAGGTGACATTCGAATGGCAAATGCAGCTGCGTTACTGTTGCGATGTTACGTTTTTGCTGTCAAGAAAATTAACAGCGTCAAAATCAACGGCGCAGCAGTAAAGTCGCAACATTTGTGTCATGTTTCGGAACTGTGTTAAGGAACTGGTTTGCTTCCCTCTCATACAACGACACGGAAGATATTATGCGAATTTAAAGCTATGTTAGTGGGTATAACTCACATACACACACACACACACATACACATACTCACACATACACACATACATACACTACACACATATGTCTAAGCTGTAAGATTCCAATTTTTATCGTTAGCATAGAATAAGTACTCCTTTTCATTTTTTATTTATTATTCTTTTTTTTTGTTCATCCCTGTATTTACCCTAGCTCTCAAACTTATAAAGTAAAATGTAATTTACTTTAACCAACCTAATAATGTTAAATGTACTTGTAATTTACTTTAAATGTAATTTAATTTAACTTCTGATAATTTGTTATACATCCTAGTATATAATTGGGTAAAATGTTTATGTAGAACCGGCTCGGTGGGTCCCAAGATACAGGCTCAGCCTAGTTTGGGACACACAGGACAGCATTTGTGCAACTTTTACTATGTATTATTTTATGATAATAAATTATTCTTAAATAAAATAATGTATGTAACTGTACATAAGTAGGCATTAAAACACTTGTGTGATCCTTTTAAGAAATTCACTTCGTTTGTTTCTTAAACCCACAGTCGTGTATTTTAATGCCCTTAATTATGTAGCAGTCACATAAACTACTATAACATGCTTATAAAGTGGTAAATAATTATTAATAAATTATATTATTAAATAAAATAAGTAAGTAAGTAATATGTAATTTATGTTGGCCATTGTGTCGCTTATCTTATGACTGTCGATTACCAACGTTCGATGATATGTAACTTGTATGATCGATGATATGTGATGTCGCCTGAATAACCTGACAAGGCGTCCTTATGACCAGCGACAAAGTGGGACATAGCCACACACAGTCACCACTTTTACAACTTCATTTTACACAAACGCGCATGCCTTTATTTAAGTTTATTACGATCTCAAGTCGCAACCCACTCAGTCATCATTAGACGTCGGCCGTTAAGATGTTTCCGTCAACCACTTCAAACGAATCGGTCATCTCATGACACCTAGGTTATAAATATATGCCTCAGCGCATTGGAAATACTGAGCGAATCTGGGGTTATTGCACTTAGTGGGGGTCATATTGCAATTATTTATTTGCATTTTATTTTAACCCCAGACGGAAAATGGATGTTATAAACAGGGACCGTTACCGGTATGACTAAAAATCAAAATAACAAATAGTATTCGCAATATTCCTCAGGTTTTCTAGAATGATATTTAGGTAAGAACAATGAGCAGGGCCCGTACTTTTCATGCCGTTGACGCAAAAATGACGTAATTGAACATACAGGGAGTTGTTTTACAATAAGTACTACAAATTTAGATAATTTACTTATTGACGGATATCAAAATAAATACTTGTTACGAGAATAAAAGCTTGTTACGCTGTCAAAATCAATAATATGTATTATTTAATAAATTAATAATCTATTATTTATTTGAGTGACAATAAGATGAAAGTCAGTTAGACGTTTCTGTACTGATTGTCAAGTATATGTATAAATTACCTAAAGAGGTTGATAAATAAAAATGAAAATGAAAAATTGATTTATTTAGGTATCAAAATTGAAAAATGAAATGATTAATTATTACGAAAATACTAATTGGAATCATACTCTATGTAGAGTGACGTAATTTTTCTGTAAACGGCATGAAAAGTACGGGCCCTGACAATGAGTTATCATATTGGCTAATTGAAATGCAAAAATATAGATAAACAACCGATATACCGAAATTTAATACCGGTTAATTTGCATGAAACATATACCGGTGTTCGGTCCCTGGTTATAAGTTTAACGTGTGTTTTCTGTCTGTATGATCGTGGCTCCTTAACAGATAATGTAGGCGTTGCGTAAATGAGTAGGTGTGGTTTGTTCCTTGACCGTGTCCATAATACATTACCAGTCCCAATTTATATGCAATTTTTCGAGACAACAATGTTACAAAGGTTGTAAAAATAGCATTACAAAGGATCGTCATCATCAATCTGTTATCGCCTACTTCTGAACATAGACTTTCCGATTTCAAATTTATCCCAGTTCTGAGCTAAGTGACCCACCACAATTCGAATGTTTGGAAACAACGAATCGTTTCAGTGAAAGCTGTCACAAATTCGTAAGATTGACATCTTGAAATTTTTCCTGCTTGTCTCTATTATAGTTTGAAAATACGCCTCCTCTTGCTATCGAAGGCGAAGTTCGTACTCAACATTGCCCAGCCCGTCTTCAAGCCTAGCGTACCAAGGTATTATGCTTCAAAATATTTAACGGTAAAATTCAAGGAACTGGAACAACTATAGAAGTCTGACTAAATCTCAAAAATGAGCCTGAGAAAATTGTACCGCGAGCGTCTCAACTGGACAGCGTGCATGTTGACGTCAAATATTGTAATGCCGCGCACGAACTTCAGGCAATAAAACTATTATTGACCTATCACAACTTATTATTCATTTGCGGGAATTTGAGTATAGAATTTATGTGTAATATTCAAAGCTGCGGGCGGGGCATATTGATGGAGAAGGGATAACTTTTAGTAATGTGTCGGATAAGCGTCAGTCATATGGACCTTTATTATTTATTGAAGTAAAATATGTACTGAGAGCTTCGTCTATATATATTCAGTCGCTGGCAAAATATTTAGTTGAATACTTAAATACTGGTTTATTGTTGTGTTTGCGTGTGAAATCGATACCCTTTATGATTGCTCGAGTCCGCTACATTTTTAATCGAATGCCAGGCCGCTACCACGGAATGTGTTATTCAGTATTGAACAACATGGAAGCGAGGAGCGAAGCTGGTTTTATTTACTTGGTTTATCCAGATTTTGTGTAACTTAGATTTACATACTTATATTTTCATAATACATGAAAATGATTGTGTTGTGTCACAAGGGAGCAAAATGACATATTTACGGCGAGTGCGTAGATTGAATCCTGAACGAAGCGAAAGATCTTTTATGATAGATTCCCGAGCGCAGCAGGGGATTCTAAAATAGAATCCCGAGCTTAGTGAGGAATTCAAGTGTTAACGCCCAAGGTGGAAATCATTTTGCTACCATGTGACACATTACTGCTCTCATGAGGAAGTAAATTATTGTTTCATAATATTATTTAAGCTAAAAACTAGAATACAAAAAAAACACAAATAGTAACCTAACCGAAAACTGCCACTTTAATCGCTCCTAGCATGGAAAAAAAGCCCTTTTACAAATACCTAGGTATATGTGAAAAGGAATTTTTAACATAATATTATGCGGTGACTGTTTAGTCTGGGCTCAGACCTGTTTTACTTAATATACTCGTAAAACTGTATTACAGTACATATGGGGCTACTTTATAGCACTAGTGCGAGAAGTAGCATATTATGTTACTGTGTCGAACATTTAAAGGGCCATATGTACTGTAAAACGTTGTACGATACATGTGCGAATAGGTAATTCGCAACTCGTGTCGATTTAAAACACTCCCTTCGGTCGTGTTTTAATTTATCGCCACTCGTTTCGAATTTCCTATTTTTCGCACTTGTATCGTAATGTACTATTTTGTATTTGCAATTTTACATATGACCATCTCCATCCCCGTCCATTCTCCATGCGACAGATACAAAAGCTCCTCCCAACCGGTTAATTTCACGGTGGGCAAAGCAAGTGGGTCCCAGTTGAATGCTAGTTTTTCAATTTGCCGAATTGCTGCGCGGATCGTGGAAAAATATTGCAATTTTATTCATCGGAGGGCTGGCGATTTGTCAGGATTATGGTGGTTGCGCGAGATAAAAGGTTTTGTGCGCAGTGTATGATTTCATTTTAAAGTCCAACTGGGGTTTAAAATGAGTAAAAATAACGTGGAAATTCTAGACTGAAACTTAATTTATCAAAGCAGTTTCTTGACTTTTATTTAGGGAGTTCGTTAAATAATGCTTTGTGTTCGGGTAGTTCCGAAAAAAAAGTGGTGGATAATTCCGAAAAGGGATTCTCATTACACCGGAATATGACTGAATTTTAAATGGTTTTTGGGGTACTCCAATCTCCGAAAATTTTCGAATATACCCTATTATTATTCAATTGACTTTTTTTTAAACCAGTATCGCCTTTCTCTTCCACTTTTCTAACATAACAATTATTTATGTATCGAAAAAAGCGAAAATATCGAGGGCTTCATGCTAAAGGGGCGTATAAGCAAGAACCCTACTTTTCAGGAGACACAAAAAACTGAATAACTTTTGTTACAATGTACCGATTGTTCTACAATTTTGCATAGAGTATTTAAATTACTATCTTTTTCATGTGTCATGCCTAGTTTCGTTCTACTTATTCTAAAAAGCAGTAATTATGTAGTTACGCCTCTTTACCACGACAATAATTTCCGACATTTAGGTTGAAATTTTTTGAAAAATACTTGAGATTTATGGTCGTATAATTCATATTTTTTTTCTATTCGATAATTTAATCATGAAAGGTGGAAATACTATTAATAATTCGAAATACTTTAATTTTACAGTAATTTAGTCATCATTGTGTAGTTTCTTCTATTTTTTCTGATTTTTATACGCCCGTCTGGGCTGACGAATCTATCGTGTAAGTATCCTTTATTTGTGGTCGTATAATAGGGCGCCAAATTATATTTTGAGTAAATATTCATAAGTTCATCTAGATTTTACCATTAAAATGATTCCTGATGGTTTATATAGTGTCACAACTGTCCACGAGATTAAGCAATGTCGACTCGAGCTGGTTACCGATTGGGTAAGTAACTGTTTTGAATTGCCACTTTGAGCATTTCAGTGTTTCAATAGCCTCCGTGGTCTAGTGGTTAGAGCGGTTGTCTCTCGATTCGGAGGTTCTGGGTTCTAATCCCGGTGGGGACACTGTCAAGCAAAAGTCGCTTTGTGACTTTGTGAGACTATTCCCGGTTTGGCAAGGTCATTGCAGGCTGAATCACCTGATTGTCCGAAAAGTAAGATGATTCTGTGCTTCGGAAGGCACGGTGTGAAGTCGTTGGTGATAATAGAGGGAAAAATCGAAGGGAAAAGAAGCAGAGGGAAAAGAAAAACTACATGGATGGATAACCTTAGGAGTTGGACGGGAATGGACGCTGCCTCGCTGGGCAGAAAGACTGCAAATAGAGAAGAGTTCTGGACTGTGGTAGCCGACATCCGTTGAGGATATGGTACCTGAAGAAGAAGAATTTTACAACCCACACGATAAGAAGAAGTGTTTCAAAAGACAATCACGCCGCTTACTCGGATTTTTGCCTATAATAGCAGTCGTTTAGCCGTTCGGTGGGCGTTAGCGTTAAAACGTGTGGGCTTACTTAAGAAAACTGACTTAACTGAATTCCAATAAGATCATTTTTACTATTTGTGATAGTATTAGGTAAATGGTAGTCACTCAAAATTCGAGTAGTACAGAACGATTTTACAAAAAAGAATTGAAATCGGTAGTAAAGGATGCATAGAAATTGCTAAGACAACACAATGACAGCTTTACTAAAAAACAGTCAAGAAACAATCAAACGATTAAATGTAGAGTGCATTAACTAGAACAAAAGGTTAAAACGTATCAAAACTTGTATTTATACAATAAACATTACTCCTTCTTTAATGGTACCACTGGTAACAAAATTATAACTATCTTAAACAATAAAATATTATTCAAAACTTCTAAACAAATAAATACGACATCATTTATCGTCATTTCATAAAAAGAAACAATATTAAACCTTCTCTACTAATAAACCTAAAAGTAGTTTAGCTAACAACTTAACCCACTTACGTCTCCATCAAATTATAACACAGGAATGTTACACTTAAGAATTACAACCACCCCGACGGAGGACGAGTGGCTACAGACATATGAGGTAATCAGCCCGCAGCACACGCAGTGGGCCTTAAACAGCTTTGACTCATTCAAATCTCCAGGAATGGATGGGATCTTCCCTGCGCTTCTTAAATGGGGCGGGAAGCATCTCACTCTGAAGCTGACCATCGTTCTGCGCGCCTGTCTGGCTCATAGGTACGTGCCGAAGCAATGGAGGGAGGTCTTGACCTTATCTTCATACCGAAACCAGGTAAAAGCGACTACTCGGACCCCAAATCCTTCAGGCCCATCAGCCTGACCTCTTTCATGTTGAAAACATTAGAGAGGTTGTGTGACAGGTACCTTAGAGAGAGGGTGCTAATTCATGTGCCCTTGCATCCAAACTAACATGCCTACAAACCTGGCAAATCTACAGAATCAGCACTTCATGCAGTAGTAAGTAAAATTGAGGTGGCGATCAAAAACAGATCCATGTGCTTAGGAACCTTCATAGATAGGGGCTTTCGACAGGCTGAACCTGGTCAGCAGCATTACAGCAGCACTGGTAAGACATGGCGCGAATGCAGTTATGACAGAATTGATAAACAACATGTTGAGCCAATGAACCATCAAACTCGGGACGGGCGAAACACAGCAGGCATTAATAGCAAAAGGATGCCCCCAAGGAGGAGTCCTATCACCACTACTACTATAGAACCTTGTGGTGAATAACCTGATCATCACACTAAACAATAATCACTATTACACAATCGGCTATGCTGACGACATAGTGATACTGACGAGCGGCAATCATGCAACTGCAAATGATTGTAACAACGAACTCTCAGTCAATCCTAACAAAACTGAGCTGGTTATGTTCACCAACAAACGCAACTTGGGAAACTTCCGCCTTCCCAAACTGTTCGACACTGAACTCCAACTATCTGCTTAGGTAAAGTATTAAGGGGTAATACTTGACAGCAAACTGAATTGAAGCAATCACCTAAACGGCAAAATTGACAAAGCCACAGTCGTATTCTGGCAATGTCGTAAAATGGTGGGTAGAACCTAGGGGCTAACCCCAAAGATAGCTCTATGGCTTTACCAGGCAGCCATACGACCAATAATAAGCTAAGGTAGTTTGGTGGCCACGCACCAAACTATCCATAGTTGAAGCTAAACTACAACGACTCCAGAGGTTGGCCTGTATGGCGACCACGGGCTGCATGAGGACAATACAAACCGCGGCCCTGGAAGCCTTACTGGGTCTGCCGCCGCTGCACCTCTTTATACAACAGGAAGCGCTAGGCTATGGCGGTACGTCTCAAAAAATCTAATCTCTGGAGACAACCTAGGGTACCACACACCGAGATCCTCTACGAGGCAATAGGTAAGGAACCGCTAATAGAAGCGGTGACTGACAGGATACCCAGACAATTCGTCTTCGACAAGAAATACAAGATACAGTTACACGAAGAACCTCGTGAAGGGCTCAACCCAAGAGAGCTGAGAATCTTCACGGATGGAACAAAGACAAGGTCAGGCAATGGCGCTGGAGTATTCTTAGAGGACCTAAACATACATATCTCAACACCACTAGGTGCCCACAACACAGTCTTCCAGGCATAATATATGGGCATCATAATGGCAGCACACGCAATCGCCTCAAGGAAAGTATTGGACTACCCCATCCGCATACTCTCTGATAGTCGGTCAGTACTACAAGCTCTGCAAAGTTATACTTTGACCTCAGGGCTAATCTACGAATGCCACAAAGCTCTGTCAGAGGTGAGCACCACCACCAGCGTAACTCTGCAGTGGATCAATGCGAATGGAACGATGCGGCCGACATATTGGCGAGAGGAGGTTCGGAACTGAGGGTGGCAGGACCGGAGCCAATTATATCTCTGCCTCATGCCTGGCTCCGGAACATGCTGCGACACAACACCAAGGTAAAACACCAACAGTACTGGTCTAACCTAGGCACGTGCAGGCAGGCGAAGGAAGCCCTCCCGACAATCGACCCCGGTTTGTCGAGGAGGCTGAGACAGCTGAAGAGGCCACAGCTCCGGCTTTTGACTGGGGCCATAACCGGCCACGCCCCACTAAACAAACACCTACTAACCCTACGTGCTACAGATAGCCCCATCTGCAGAGCGTACATGGAGGCAGAGGAGACAGCCGCCTACGTCATTCTTATATGACCAGAGCAGAGCCATCAGCATCAGAGCGCTCCACTTCATTGTTATTATTCGCACGAGATGCACATCATACTGTAATGCACTAGACACTGACTGAGAGACAGGCGGCCCTAGTGCGCTTACCCGCTTGACAGAAAGGGATAGCAATATGCGGCAATCAAGGACGCTGTCTCCGCGCCCCTTTGGCCCGGCATTATTTGAAGGCCGACGTAATTTTTGTACGGTCGTATGTTCATACGCCTCTGCCGCGACGCACTTTGAGGATAGTTGGTAAAAGTTTATGGTCGTATGTATGTACGCCTATATAGCGTGACACTATTTCGTGGTTCGCACTGTCACGTGAGAGAAGTAAGTACGTACGCCTTTATACTCCGATGAATATTGGGGACTGAATGAAAATATCACTTATACGCCTTCAGTACGCCTTTTTGGAACGACATTAAAATGATGACTGTCAGTTATACGCCAAATGATTTTTTAATATTTAATTAACTTATTGTTATGATAAAATTATGAAAAAAATTGTGCTTACGTATTGTTACAAGACGAATACGATGCCGTTAAAAACGAAAAATGGCATTTTTGCGTATACGCCCCTTTGGCCTGAAGCCCTCGATATGTACTTTGCGAAAATATGTACAATATGAAATTAAGGTAACAGCACTATGTTTGATGTTTTAATGAATGAACAACTTTTGAAGCCATTCAATCCCCAATGATATTTTACATTAAAAAAAATTATTACAATCTAGATAAATAATAAATTTACTTACTTTAGATATCAAATGTCTATGTTGTATATAATACAAGTGCTTCCTAGGTAATGTCAAAAAGTAGTATTTAATTAAGTCTCTTATTATGTCTTATAGATAGATAGATAGATAGATAGATTTTATTTAGTATTAATAATACACTGTCACATTAAGTACAATTTAGGCATAATTAATTACAAAATGATTATAAATTAAAATACAATGTCAATTAATTATTCCAATTCACGTAAATATTATAAGTTATAAACTGTCTTATAACTTATAATCTATTATAAGTTAGATACTTAACCAAATTATAATAGCAGAATAAGCTTGCCTAGAGCAACCCTAGCTGCCAATACGCAAGGCACTACCAATTGCGTCTACTTTAAAACCTTTCACCAACAGAGGGCTCCGCAAATACCTGCCTCTGACCGCTTCACATAATATTTGCTGAATCTGGGAGTATAATGTTCGGATCAGTAGGAAATCTGATGCAGTTTGCTTGGCTTTACGTTTTTGGTGCAACGTTTGCTACATCTATGTATGTTAATGGTTTTGAGTTGCTATCGAGTATTGTGTATGACGTAGTTCCGCTACAAACTGGGAAATCCATGTTATTAGCTACGACCGTAGCTCAGCGGTGAATGTATTAAATTATACTTTTAAATAAGCTTTGATTCCGCAGTTGCCGTCCGAATGTCAACTTAAATTGTTACATTTTGTTCCAAAATTCATTCAAACCTATATACAGCCTGTATTTTTAATACGACCGCATAACCTAAAATAACTATATTTCAAGCTTTGATGAACACACAAAATAAAAATCAGACAACTTTTATTTTTCAACTTTTTTTTTTATCTTTTTTTTAAAAGTGTATGTGAAGTTCCCAATCCGCATTGGGCTAGCGTGGGGACTATAGCCCGAGCCCTCTTGCACATGAGAGGAGGCCTGTGCCCAGCAGTGGGACGTATATAGGCTGAATTATTATTATTATTATTTTATTTTTCCATATAACATAATTCTGCAAGCAATGTATACATATTTATCTGTGCTAGCCGTGGCCTAATTATGTTTGTACATAAAATTATTACACGGTATATCGCACAAAACTATGTCAAATAAAGCAAAGCTATATACACTATGTTAATATACCATGCCACTTACGTCACTGGCACATACGACCGTTTTTGCAGGACATCAGAAATTCAAATCCGGCCCGAGGGCCATCCACTTAAGGCCCATTTACAGGACACGATTTTTCTCGTACAATTGTAGGCGAAAAGTCGGTGACATAATTTTTTGTACATTGTGGCCTTAATTTAATCTTAATTTTATTCATATCCCATTTAATTGTAAATGATTGCTTTGTAACAGTTATTTATTTTAAATTTTATATCACATCAAAAGGTATAAATAGCGGAGTTAATGCCTCATGGCATTCTCTACCAGTCAACTATAGGGCAAAACAGTCAAGTAATACAGAATACTATATCTTATCTAGATATTTCGTAATATATAAATATAGTGACTTGAATAAGGTAAGTTGTTAGTGATATATATAATTTATATGAACTTTCGTTACACATTTTTGGATGGTGGACGTGGATTGTCCTTCGTTTTGCAAATATAAAATATTTAAGACTCTCAAACTTTGAATACATAGCAGGTCTATCGCGAATTCGCGAACAAATATAACCCTAAACGAAAATCGCCTAACGTAAAAACCAAAAAAAAATGTACATATGATGTATGTATGATCTTATTTTCGAAAATTCCATGTTTTCTTAACTCAGAGAGTGAAACTGCGCTTATATTTTTCAGAATAGAGGACGCTATTTTTTATTCAGTAAATTTAATCAAAAACTTAAAAAAAAAAAACTAGAGAAAAATAATAATCGGTTCTCAATAATATGTCCTGCGAGCCTCGTAAGATAAGATCACATACAACTCTCGACTCTAGACAGAGTCACTCAATCAGTTCTCTATGAAGTGTGATAATATTAATAGTAGTAGTAATTTATTTGCTTTAAATGTAGGTTTTCCCGAGGGGCTACAGTATGGGGTTCTTCAAAAAAGGAGTGTACAGGTTTTTAAAGGGTCGGTAACGCGCATGTAATACCTCTGGTGTTGCAGGCGTCCATAGGCTACGGTGACTGCTTACCATCAGGCGGGCCGTATGCTTGTATGCCACCGTCGTGGTATAAAAAAAAAAAATGTGGTGTTATAATGGTTGAGTGAGCGTACATTCAGACTCCAGTAAGTCATGCAAATTATTTCCTTGATATCTATTACACTAGGTATACGTGTAATTTCATGCTGAAATATTCTTACATTAAACTAATTTTACGGCTTTACTCACGTGTTCTTAGTCACTCGTGCGACATGTGTGTCATTTTTCAAGTGCTTGAAATTTAATCAAAAGTTCGAATAGAAATCGTACCCTGTAAATGTCCCTCAAGTGTGCAACTGACTTCCTGGCGACGTGCCAATAACATAATATCATAACATTTTCCGGATATCCGACCTCTTGTTTTTTTTTTTTGGGGGTTCCGTTACGGAAGGAATACTTAAACTTTACATGCTTGACTGGGAATATTTGATAAATCTAAGTTCGTGTAATTTAGTGATGTCTTCTTGGCTTTGCAACTTAAAATAAGGTTTACTTAACGGTAAGGTTTGAAAACGTTGGGTTGTTTTAACAAATGTGCAAATTGCGGAGTTTTCAAAGCAGCGGCAGTTACGGTTTGCACGACGGATCTAAAATGTATCGCGGATCTGGACACATAACCGGATAATTTCATACACTTCGGATCCGGATTGCAAACCCTAGCTGCAGTTGAAGAAATGACGACTAAACCTCTCATTAAAAGGGAAATAACGGATTTGTTTCTATGAAAATATATTTCACATTCATAAATCACATTGATTTTGATGTCGATCGCTTCAGCACAATATATTCTAGGTTTATAGGTTTCGCATTTTTTTTTTTGTTATTAAAATTTAGAAAACAAAGAAAAACCTATAAACCTAGTTTTTCATTGTTTTTTGCAATACAAAAAATGTGCAATTTCATTTTTGGATGAACTTGACGATTCCTTTTTTGATGCAAAGGCTGTCCCCCGGTAATAAATCGTGGAAATGCCACGAGCATCATGGGCACCTTCGCACGGGTCCCGGCGGGGAGCGGTTTGTTTGTGTACATATTTAGTTGTAATTTTAAATTGACATTTTTATTTTATTTTTTGTTTTGTTTGTCGCCGAGAGGCAAAGCATGAACGACAACTTTGTACAGTATACCATCTCTAATATTAACTTTACTCATGTTTGACAAATAAATTATCTTTATATTTATCTTCTTCTAGCTTTAAAATCAACTTATATTATTGTTGAATAAAATAGTTTATAGTAAATATATAATAATTTGTTAAAAATAACAATTACAAAACAATGATGTCCGCGGTCCGGCACGTACAGCTGTCTCGTTCACCCTCAGTGAGGGAAAAATCTGAACCTGACCCACGGGGCTTTAACAATTGTTCTTAATGTTGAGTAATGAGTACATTCATATGTTTTTTTCACCTAATTGTATAAGCTAGCTCTATTAATAGCCAGTTAATAAGATTATATTATTTTATTATACATCTCGTCTATTAAATTTCGAAAAATCCTACGTAAGTTGCGCGATACCTTGGAAAAAGATTATACCAGAAATATGAGTAGGCCGCTTATTAAGGAAACAACAACTTGTATATACTTTCAGGGAAATATAAATATATTTCCCTGAAATGGCTGAAATGAAATACACGTGGACCGTTATTTATCTTATCCTAGAAAAACAAGGTTACTGACATAGCAGTGGTTCCCAAAGTTGACTGGGGGGTCGACCCACCTAACACAAACTGCCTAATCGGGACCCACATCTTGGCTATTTTAAAAAGGGAATATAAAATATTATTAGTAAGACTCAGGTTCGCTACTAGCTAGTCGAGGAACTCCCTACTTTTTTTTTTAATTTATTATAGGAATTTAGAGGGTTTCCTCTACCTTATCCTAGGAATGACGGGGAAAACTCCCTATTTAATGGTGTCTTGTTTGGGCTCTTGATTTTATTAATTTGTTATCATTTCAGAAAAAACAAAAAAAAAACGTAATATATAATTATATTTTTATATTTCCAAAAACGTTTCAAGTACTAACTATTATGGTGCTTCTCTAAGTTTAAGCTTAACTAGAAGAAATCCGTTAAAGGGATAAATTCGCCTTTGTACTAATGATGACTGTGTTTTTTCTGTCTTGTTTTTCTTTTTTTTAGATTAAAGTTTTTTACTACTACTACATTACGTTTTTTTTGGGGTTCCGTACCCAACGGGTAAAACGGGACCCTATTACTTAGACTCCGCTGTCCGTTCGTCTGTCTGTCTGTTTGTCCGTCTGTTATCAGGCTGTATCTCATGAACCGTGAAAGCTAGACAGTTTTTATGATTAGATGATGTATTTCTGTTGCCGCTATAACAAAAAATACTTAAAAGTGGGCCCACGGTGGGCGAGTCCGACTCGCACTTGTCCGTTTTTTTTTTACATCCTGTGGAAACACTGGAAACATAGGTCCTACTCAATATAAAACTTGACGACCGTCGACCGGTCTGGTCTAGTGTGTAGTGACCCTGCCTGCCTATGAAGCCGATGGTCCCGGGTTCAAATCCTGGTAAGGGTATTTATTCGTGTGATGAGCATGGATATTTGTTCCTGAGTCATGGGTGTTTTCTATGTATTTCAGTATTTATATATTATAATATATATCGTTGTCTAAGCCTTATTGAGCTTACTGTGGGACTTAGTCAATTTGTGTAATAATGCTCTATAATATTTTATAAAAGCGGCCAAGTGCGAGTCAGACTCGCGCATGAAGGGCTCCGTACCATTTGAGACGTATTAAAAAAAATCTACTTGCTAGATCTTGTTCAACATTTTACCACTTTGGACACACATTTCACCACTTTGGAAGTGTCTCTCGCGCAAACTATTCAGTTTAGAAAAAAATGATATTAGGAACCTAAATATCATTTTTGAAGACCTATCCATAGATACCCCACACGTATGGGTTTGATGAAAAATTTTTTTTTTAATTTGATGACGTATTAAAAAAAAAACTACTCACTAGATCTCGTTCCAACCAATTTTCGGTGGAAGTTTGCATGGTAATGTATATCATATATTTTTTTTAGATTTTTCATTCTGTTATTTTAGAAGTTACAGGGGGGGGGACACACATTTTTTCACTTTGGAAGTGTCTCTCGCGCAAACTATTCAGTTTAGAAAAAAATGATATTAGCAACCTAAATATCATTTTTGAAGACCTATCCATAGATACCCCACACGTATGGGTTTGATGAAAAAATTTTTTTTTTTAAATTTTATGACGTATTAAAAAAAAACTACCTACTAGATCTCGTTCAAACCAATTTTCGGTGGAAGTTTGCATGACAATGTCTATCATATATTTTTTTTAGTTTTTTCATTCTGTTATTTTAGAAGTTACGGGGGGGGGGGGACACACATTTTACCACTTTGGAAGTGTCTCTCGCGCAAACTATTCATTTTAGAAAAAAATGATATTAGAAACCACAATATCATTTTTGAAGACCTATCCATAGATACCCCACACGTATGGGTTTGATGAAAAAAGATTTTTTGAGTTTCAGTTCTAAGTATGGGGAACCCCCAAAATTTATTGTTTTTTTTTTTTCTATTTTTGTGTGAACATCTTAATACGGTTCATAGAATACATCCACTTACTAAGTTTGAACAGTATAGCTCTTATAGTTTCGGAAAAAAGTGGCTGTGACAGAATCGGACAGACAGACGGACATGACGAATCTATAAGGGTTCCGTTTTTTGCCATTTGGCTACGGAACCCTAAAAACAGCAAGTTTGCGACATCGTTACCTTCCTCTTAAAAATGTCCGCATGTTTGAAAGCGGAAATCCCTAGTCTTATTTCCCCTAGGGAAATACAGTGTTTATGTAGATACGGTATAATACTTCAAGTATCCACACAAGTATAATTTAATTAGCATGGCTCAAACATGGCAGAAACGTGTACCTCCAGCAACCCATAGATAACTTTCTCAAAAGATCCCTGCCGAGGTTCACTCGAGGGACTAATACAAGGGTTGTTTAAGAGGAAAGTGGACCCGCGCGATATCACCTTTTTATACAAACGTGGTCGTCATTTTCCTCTCTGCATATTAATATTATATAAAATATTTTGACACAATTAGTGCATAGATCATCAAGGGGAATACTTTGAAAAACAATAAAACCATTTTCAGCCGTGTACGTTTGTTTGTTTTTTTTTTTTTTTTTTTTTTGTTTCCGGATATATAAGCAACCCTCGTACAACAATTACAATATGCGGCAACAATTCTATTATATATATAGCCAGTTGTCCCACCAAAAAAGTGGACGGAACCCTTTTTGTAACGTAATATCTAACATGGAAATCTGTTAGTACGCGAAGTGCGAAGCAGGAGGCAGAGATTGTCATATACAACACTAATCAAGTGACGTCACGTTTTACGGCCCGAAGGGCTATGATCTGTAGTCATGTAGCCTTACCACGAGTTTGAAATTCAAAATTCAAAAATTTATTCTGCAAGTAGGCCTCAAGTAGGGCTCTTTTACAAGTCAATACAACATTTATAGTAACATCATATAGTGACATGAAGAATACATAACAACATTTATAAATACAACACCCAATACCTGGGTAAACATTACATTATTATCTTAAAATAAATAATTACTACAATACAATAGAGATGTATAGTCTCTATGGTTAAAAACACATTAAATCTGGAGATGACACTGACATATTCGCTAGCGACAGCGTAGACTAACTGACAATTTATTCTCCCTTGTGTGTCACATTAATGCAAGCGAAATGCACTGCTTGATGCAATCGCTAGCGTTAAATGGCTCCTCTATACGATGGATTACTTATATACTGGCCCACTAATATGGGCCAGAGTGTATGAGGGTAGTGGTGTCGGATAGCTTATGATGCGACGGGATGGCGATGGGATGTCCGCGGTGTCGGTTTTTCGTCCGCACATCATAGGTAGTGGGCCAGCGGTAGTGCGTACGCACACGTGGCCCGTTCCATAATGCGTGCTCTAAACCATCGCAAGGCCATCTCGTTGGTCCAACGCTGGGCCATCGCGTAGAGAAGCCACAAGGCCGCATACCTATTGTACGATTCCGAGATTCCGACCGACCGGCTGGAGTCGGGTCGCGCTATAGCGCATTTTCAATGTACCTGTACATTATGAATGGCAGAAACGATAGATTGTAAGTGAAAAAATTTTCTCATGAAATTTTCCAGAAATTTTTGAAATTGCAACTTGCATATTGCTACCTATAATTTAACCTAGAAAAATTTGGCTATTTGGCTAAGGATAGAAAACCCGCAAAAGTCAGTCAACTTAGTGTAATAATGCAGATTGGACAGAAAACTAAAGTGCTTCCACAGACAAGCTCAGACATGTTCTCTAAAACATTCTGGCTACTTTCGGGAGAGCGTGAGCCAAGTAGATTTAAAAAGTTACCGATCTTGCGTAGTTGCTCATTCCATTCGTAAACTTCTTTAGTAACTTCTGCAAGTTACGTACGACCAAAGAGTAGTAAAATCAAAAGTATATCCTTTTTTTGTTGACATATACATTCTATATACTTTTTTTTGCGTTTATAACTATGTGTATATAAAAACCGTCACGGCATTGATATTTAGGGTTGCTATTAGTCCCCGCCCAAATATATACGGAACTTTCACCGTATTAATGTATCGCATACCGTATTTTTTCCTGTCCCGTTTTTTTTCCTGTATATATCAATGCTGCTGTAGAATAGCTATATAACAGCTATATGGTCACAGTCATCTCTATTTAACTAGTTTGTACAAAGTTACATTGCAGCAAAGCTTATTTTGCATTTCATTTTATAGTTCGCTAAACAATTGGACTTGCCAGACCGCTGCGACAATCACAAAAGCATTTTTGGTTTGTGTTTAATCTTCGTCTTACTAGATGGCGCTATCAAATTAAACATCTGAGTAAAATGTAAAAAAAAATCCTTTAAGCGGGCTCTACTCGCAATTGTAGTTGATTATCACTCGACATTATTCGATCTGTTTCGAGTATCATCTACGGAGTAACACCTACAGCGAAAAAAATTAAGTGCGTTACCCTTTTAAGATAATTTTAAAAATGTTGAGTCTCATGGGAGTTTTATACATAGTCAAAAATGCTTTTATTATGATTTGATTGTACTTTTATGCCTACACTGTCATACTGTGACAGTTATACGCACAAAACTATACCGCAAAAATAGTTCAGAGTCACCTGCAACGAGAACTGTGATGTGACACGCGGGACGAAGGTGTTGTATGAAGGTTTGTCAGTCTTCTATATGTACAAGCCTCTGTTCCGACAAAGACTAGAGTAGTGACCTAGTGAACTAGAAAATTGGCAATTTGTTCGTAAGCCCAACCAATAGTTGTATTCCGAAGTGCATATGACAGCGTGGGAGCTGCAGGTTTATTGTGGTCGAACCAATTCGGTTTTATACCATAATAAAATGAATTGAGTCGGTATATAAAGGAGTGTTCAATAGAAACTAGCCAATTTAATGAGCCTTAATTTCTTCGTCATATAGCATTTTTTGTGGACAGCCATGTTTTTCAACAGTTTATATCCTTAAATCTTTTATTTAATATCAATAACTAGTTAAAATATATATTAATTAGTTTTTTTTTTTCGTTGCTTTCCCCTCCTATGATGACGACGTTTCAAGACGTACCAAGCACGATAAGCATGCTCGGTGTATCAATCAATCAATATTTTTATTTATCAATCAATCAATACATTTTGGTGATAATATATCAATACATTTTGGCAATAATCAATGTATGATACATTTTGGATTGGTAAAAGGACTTATGGCAGGTACCTAAAACAAAAAACATGTATTGTTATGGACATCACAGACAATACAGGACATGTACAGTTTATTAGAAAAAGAGCGGTAAAGGTGACAGTTTTGACAGAGATAAGAAATGGACAATAGACATAAGATAAGATGATTTTACTAGAAAATGCAGAGCCGTTAAAGTATTATATTATTTTCTTGTATGTGTTTAAGAAGAATTCCAATATTTCAATGAAAACATTTATAGTTAAACTAAGTTATACTTCAAATGCTAACGAAATCTGTCATATTTGTTTACATTATTTGCCATTTCTATTGAATTCAACTTTAGTTCGACTTTCGGTTTGAGCGCCATTTTGACGGTCACGCTTTGTGATTAATTACTTTGTTTTTTGCTCATTAATATTGTTTAAAGTGTAATAACGATAGCTTATTATACAGTAAACTAATGTGGTAGTGTGCAGTGAATGGAGAATTAATCTTGAAACGCGTTTAACCACCATTTTGGAGTCAACGGCCGGTAGTCCACGTGCTACTTGTAAAGGCCAGCTATCGCTTTCCAAGCGCTGATGAAATCACCGTACACTAGCTCCCAATACCTTGAAGAAGTAAAGTCAACTTTAGTTCAATTACGTTGAGTAAAATATTGTTACTGCAGTTGCAAGTTATACCCAGGTCAATTTGTGTCTAATTTTTTATATATTAGTGTTTTCTAATTTCTTTGAGTACATATTTTTATTAGAATATTTTTCTATTATATACGGAAACGAGCAGACGAATTGCCTGATGCTAAGCAATTACCTTCGCCCATGGACGGGTGTTGCTTGTGTGTTGCCAGTATTTAACATGGGAGTACGCCCTTTTCTTGAGGGTTTGGAGGTCGTGTCGGTCCAAACATACCGCGGGCGACAGTTTATTCCACAATCTTCACAGTAAATTATACGCGAGTTACGGCCTGATTCGAAGAATGATTAAGACACGTTTTAAGATCTTGGAAAGATCGATAGCTAAACGACATGTCAAAATAGATGTTTATTTTGATCCCGCTGTGATCCCAATAAGATCTATCTACGATATTTCTAACGTCAAAGTGACATTGGTGTCCCGAATCGAACTGCTTCTGTCAAGTATACGACATACAAACGATATATAAATGAGAACTTATCTAAACCAGAACTTATCGTTATGGTATTTCATTCTTCGAATCGAGCCGTTAGTCCCGTTTTATAACCAATAATGTGTAAAAAACATGAAAGTTTAAATCACTACCTAAACGAAAAACTTGTAGAAATTACTCAAACTTTAATTCGCTAAAACATAATCCTAGGCTCAAAATCAAAGTAATTTGTAACGAAAGTGTCTTAAACAGTCCTGTAGTTACAAAATCCGGACTAAGGCGTTTGAAAGTTATTAAATTCCTAAAGAGAATTTAGCCAAATGGAAATTGTTTACACATTTCGTTCCTAAATTTCTAACTCGGACAGAATTTCGTTTCATTTCAGTAAGGTATTTTTATATGAATTTTTTTCTTTTATTACATGGTTGTTTTTTTCAAGTTTCGACAAATATGAAATTGACTGTTTATTTATCTATCACACTACAAAAAAGTGCCATTGGCGGCCTTAATGCCGTCAGGTCTATCAGTCAACCATTGGCGCAAACAGAAAATTATAATTGGTGTGTAAAAAAATCAGTACCTACATAGAGATAAAATAAAAGTCGCAGATCAAAATAACTATCAATATGCATAAGTAAATACGTTATATAATTTGTATTAATATAGCACAAATATAGAGATTAGCACGACTCTCAGGCCTATTCGAATATAATAATGATGATTCAGAAGGTAAAAAAAATGTACTTGTACAGTACCCCGGGATTTATAGGCCAATTTAAACGTGCACCTGACATCAAACCAATATTGGAATCATATTGCGATCATATCAGTTGGCTGTTATTCACGTGAACGTCTCGTTCGCACTAATACATATACGGACAAGTCAGAGCCAAATGAACGCGCGAATGACAGCTAACTGATATGATTCCAAATTTTTTATATCGGTGTAAGGTGCACTTTCAAATTGGTCTATCGACTGTGCCATGTCAGGAGATATAAAAACGACCATTACTGAGCATATACTCCTTTATTAATTTATTTAGCCTACCTTAATTATTGTGCTTATTAGGATACTTACAAGGCGCAAATTACAGCTTACTGATATGATTTTACATCTCCTTTTTCCATCTCCAGATTTAATGTGTTTTTAACCATAGAGACTATACATCTCTATTGTATTGTAGTAATTATTTATTTTATGATTATTATAATGTAATGTTTACCCAGGTATTGGCTGTTGTATTTATAAATGTTGTTATGTATTTTTCATGTCACTATATGATGTTATTGTAAATGTTGTAATGACTTGTAAAAGAGCCCTTGAGGCCTACTTGCAGAATAATTTTTTTAATTTTGAATTTGAATTTTGATTCTAATACCGGTTGGATGTCAGGTGCACGGTCGAATTGCCCTGTATAGCCTCGTAAATCCCGGGGTACTTGTATAAGTACAAATTCTTTTACCTTAGCAAGTGAGCTGTAGGAAGTGGGCGTTATTAAAAATTTTCCAATATTCCATAATAATTATACCTTTTGATTGAAAACGTTACAAATTAAAACGTAAATCAATAAAGGGAAAATTTTCTTTAAGGTTAATTTATTACCTTGTTAACTAAATTATTGATACAGATCAAAGGAAGTCAATAATTTTTGCTTTAGGATATAAATATCACGAATACCAACTTATTGAATTTATTATTTTATAATGATATTGGACATTAGAATGATGTTGATTGTACGGATGCGAAGCTTAGACACTAACACAAAAGGAAGGGCGCGCGCTACCCACACGTGGAGAGGATGGAACCTGGAGACTCCGCAGAAACCAGGAGATTGAAGATAGTCCGGATGGGTGAAGATCGTGCAGTCTGGAGGGCGTACTTTAGAGTTCCAAATGGACGAAGACCGTCTAGACGCCCTAGGTACCGCTGGAGAGGCGCAGTGCAAAAACCCCTTCCCTGAATATTTTTTATAATAAACTATTATTGGGTAGTTTAGTGTTGTTTATTAATATCTTCGTTGACATTTTGCTGGATAGTTCGTCCGTGACAACAGCTGGTGTAAACGTTCATATGACTAAATATTTGTGATAAACACCCCAATGAGTGGGCTTACCAGCATTCGAAGCAGGGCCTCCTGCTTCGTAGGCAAGGTCACTAGATCCTAGGCTAAGATGCCGTCCAACATTCAGACATGTCTAAAAATGCATGAATAATAATTTATGAAACTTTCTTTACCCACTATCGTAGCAATAATAACATAAACACACTCATAAGAAAAACATGAACGTACCTACGCAAACATACATTTCCCAAGAAATACATTAGTCCTTCCCTATTAATATTATTTCCTTAATTTTGTACGTTTGTCTCAAAGGCCTTTGCAAAGCCAAATAAACAGTTTCCTTTTGCCCCAAAGTCCCTATAAGTCGTATCGAATGCTCCTCCCTTAATAACCTACTCGGGGATGATCCTGGATTACGCTATGATTAATGCCTTCTGAAAGGACACCTTTTTGCGCGTTAGTTTAGCCACATAAAGGACGATAGAAAAACTAATTTGATCAATAAATTCGGGATCTGTTAATTCTTCGTGCTACGTTCAATAAGAGACAAAATTAAGGTATGATATGAGCGTCTAGCCGTATTGTTGTAAATCGATTATTAAGAGCATGCGATAGCACACTCCTAGCAATATTGAGTTGCATCCTACACCATTTTATCAAATTTTATACTATAGCAGTATGTTAATTATTCACCTCAGCTGTATTTTAAAATGATGGTTACATAAACTAGGGTACTTATTTACAGTCCTTTAATAATGAAGGTCTTTTGTATTGTCTTTTCTTTTCTTTAAATCTTCTTAACTCAACCGCAGATGCATTACATCTGCGGTTGCGTAATTAACTAGACTAATTTTAAATGATTTTTTGTTATTTACTTTTTATTTGAAAAGTACATGATTTATACATATTTGTCTAAAATTTGAATATATACAATTTATTTATTTTACCTCTATTGCACAATACCTACAAAATATTACAAATGGCGGACTTAATGCCTTCCTTAATGTCATCCTTTTTCGTAAAATTGTTTTAAAACGAAAGAAAATAAAAATAGTTTTCAACATATTCTGCGGCGAAAATAAAGACACTACGAATCCTGATATATTCGGGATCTATTTATTATTCATCCCAAATTGAAGCATCGTACGGTGCCCATAACTCAGGACCTGTAATTTTCAGTGAAAGGTGAACGCATCCATCAGAGTGGCTCCGGTGGGACACGTATCGGGCTATTACAATAGTGTTACCCAAAACCCATTGTTCTTTATATAGGACAAAACTTAAAATATGTACTACCTGATTATTCCAATTCTAGAGTAGTCTATTCCATTCTATTCCTGTTCTAGAAAGTCCTAATGGGAGGGCAAAAAGGGAACTTATTAAACCTGTTACAAATTAAAAAGTCCTGGATGCATTTGTATTCAAATATAGAGGTAAAATTGAGAAATAGTGTCGAAACAAAATTTCCTTGAATGTGGTTCCATAATTTCAATTACAGTCTTTTGGCGTCAAGGGACCGGACCGGGCTCTTGGTTGCAATTATTGAAGTGTCCCATTAATCTAGGTCGCAGTCAACAATGTTTCACTCTATTTAACACCCAATTTAAATAGGACAAAACAAGTAATTTAATTTTAATTTGTGTGTTGATTCAATCTTTGAACCAAGGCTCGGAAACCGGTTAAATTTCCAACCCGTTATCATGTACTTGACGCAAAATCTTGTAATTTCAGTTTCACTCGACCCGTTATTTTTAACCCAGTTTTTATGAGAATATTTTGTCAAATAAACCAGTTTAGAACAATAAATAAGTTCTTAAAACGTTCACGTTTTTATAAACGTTCGAAGGAAAACCGAAATAAACCGGTATTTACCGGTATTTTAAAAACCGGTTCCGACCCAACTAGCAAAGTGATCCTACAATTCAATATTATTAGTAATTGTTTACTAATAACGTTCTTATAAAGGCATTGTTTTAGAGTATTTTACTTATAATAGCATGCGATAAGCTGTAACGTACTCAAGAGCATTCATTCTAATATATTAGTGCTATAGTTTGCTAAAAGATAAGCGCACAAAACAGTTACAAGATACTGTTACTAATAGTAGCATTTCATAAGCGTAAATACTCTCAAGATCGTTTGTTTTTATTTCACATTCCTGTAGTTTGCTACAAGAGAAGCGCACAAAACAGTTACAAGATACTGTTACTAATAGTAGCATTTTACAAGCGTAAATACTCTCAAGATCATTTGTTTTTATTTCACACTCCTGTAGTTTGCTACAAGACAAGCGCACAAAACAGTTACAAGATATTGTTACTAATAGTAGCATTTCACAAGCGTAAATACTCTCAAGATCATTTGTTTTTATATCACAGTATTCTAGTTTCTTACAAGATTATCCTTATAAGGCTCTATTAAGTATAAGTATCCTATAATAGTATGCAGAAAGATCAAATAGTCTAGAATAATATTTGATCCTATAGTAGTATTCTGTAAAACCACAAGATATAATAATACACTAAGCTGGGATTATTATAAGTTTGCTTCGTTAATAGACTTATACAAGATTCTTTTAAATGTATTTGTACTTTATTAGAGCGATATTAGATTAAACAACCATGTATGATACTCGATCAATCACTTTACAAGTAAACGTTTGTCATTGTGTTCTGATTCAATTCTGTGCTAAAACAGGTGATGTAAACGAGGGTTCCGTAATGAAATTATTTTTTTGATTTTCAAAGGAAAAAGTTTGATAAGTTTTAGAAGAATGCAACTACAATTTAAAAAAATACTGAGTAGGTATGAAAAAAAATTGTAAGGTCCATAAAGGTCCATAAGGTCTATAAAACTGGGCAATCTTGATTCAAGGAATCGTTTCATATAGGAAATGTGGTATCATACACTCGTTGCGTTTTAACAAAGACATATTTACTTTTAAAAAAAGTTAACATTTAAAAATGCCACCTACGCGAAAAGAACTAAAATGATAAAATATAATTAAATTAATGTTGCTAGGATTTATAGATTGTAGTAGGTACGGTACGAGGAGATTTCGCGAGGAACCCTAATATATTTTAATATGTACTTGTACGACTTGTATGATTTAAAAGCAACTGATAAAAGGCCGGAATTTCTGGAGTACGTTAAGAATTTTTCTAAATCTTTTACGCCGCTAAAGCTGATTATTTGTCCAAAAAGATCCTAAGTTCTAGTGATAAAGTTAAAACTGTATGGCAAGTAATCGGCAATGAAACTGGAAAACGTAAGATGAAGGATCCGCACTACACCGTACGAATTGCTGACACTTTAGTAAGTTCTGACCGTGAAGTGGCAGATCATTTTGAGCGGTTTTTCTCGAATATACCGGTAGAAACAACAAAGTCTCTTAATTCATCGCCAGACGTCGCTGAAGAAATTTTGAAGACAAATGTGGCGGAATGTACAGAAATTTTCAAATTTTCGTATGTCACTCCGAACATAGTTCTTAAGACTTTTAGGTCATTAAATATAAAGAAAACAGAAGACCTATGGGGTCTGTCAGTCAAAGTATTACATTCCATTATTGAATCGATTGCACCATACTTAGCTGAGATTTTCAACAGATGCATTGATGCTGGAATTTTTCCAGATATTATGAAACATAGCAAAATTATCCCGTTGTTTAAATCAGGAACAAGAACCGACTCCACAAACTTTAGACCTATTTCAATACTACCGGCATTAAGCAAAGTGTTCGAGAAACTTATTCTAAATCAACTATCGTCACATTTCAACAGAAATAAACTGCTTGATAGCAATCAATTTGGTTTTACCAGAGGTCGATCAACTACTGACGCCGGTGTGGTACTTCTAAAACACATCTTTGACGCTTGGGAAAAAGCTCAAGATGCTATTGGAATTTTCTGTGATCTGTCGAAGGCATTTGATTGCGTTGATCACGAAAATTTAAAGAGAAAATTAAGCCACTATGGGATAAAAGCTAGTGCCCTTGACCTTGTCTCATCGTACCTTTCGAATAGAACTCAGCGAGTAGTTATTAATGGAACTCAATCGGCTGGGTCCCCGGTAGCCCTCGGAGTGCCGCAAGGTTCAATTCTTGGTCCCTTCCTGTTTTTGGTATACATCAATGACCTACCAAAAGTTGTGCAAGAAAGACATGATATAGTGTTGTTTGCAGATGACACTTCCCTTATATTTAAAGTGAACAGAAAGGAAAATAGATTCGAGAGCATTAATGACGCGCTATCTACCGTATTAAACTGGTTTACGGCAAACAATTTGCTTTTGAACGCAAAGAAAACCAAATGCATCAAATTTACGCTACCTAACGTCAAGCAGGTAAATAACAGCAAGATTAAAATAAAAGGTGATACGCTGGAATTTGAAGATCGAACTGTTTTCCTGGGAGTCACTTTAGACTCAAAACTGCAATGGCATGCACATATAGCCACTTTAGCCGGCAAACTTAGTTCAGCAGCCTATGCAGTGAGGAGAATCGGACAGCTAACAAACGTAGAGACGGCCAGGCTGGTATACTTTAGTTACTTCCATAGTGTTATGTCGTATGGAATTCTGTTGTGGGGAAAAGCGGCAGACATTCAGACAATATGTGTACTGCAAAAGCGAGCTGTACGTTCCATCTATGGACTGGGCGCTCGAGTATCCCTAAGAGAGAAATTTAAAGATGCAAGCATTCTTACCGTTGCATCTCAATACATACTTGAGAATATTATGTATGTTCGGAAAAACATTAACGAATTCAAGCTTAACAGTGATATCCATAACTATAACACTAGAAACAAGCATAAACTTGCTGTGCCCGCCCACCGCCTCCGTAAGGTTAGTACGTCTTTCGTCGGGAACTGTACACGTTTTTATAACAAAGTTCCCACTGATATAGTGAATTTGCCTCTTAACAAAGGACAATGGGCACTTTTGTATGGGGAGTGTCCCATGGATGTATACTGTTGAGACATATGTCGTTTTAAAGCTCTTAATCGTAGTATTATTTTATTGTATGGCACCAACCTTGGACCACTTGCAGGGACCGAGCTATATAAAAAAAGAAGTTGCGCATATAAGCAGTTATATTTCCTTATACGCGGGATATAAAAAGTTTTAGCGTATTTTATTCGAAAGAATATAAAAAATGCTTTATGTTTTTTGTATCAACACCAATGATAAAGTATTTAAAGGGACACAATGAACAGTTTTAAAAAATCGTCATTCTAAAAATTACTTGATACACAGCGAAATAAGAGTGTATACAAATGCCATGTATATCATGTGAAAAGTATTTTTATAAGCTATTTTTCGTATAATATAACTGGGGTCAAATCGTTGCAGGCACCAAAATAAAACCATTTAATGAGTTAATTAATTGTAGTTAATTACGCCTTAACTTTTCTACTCAACGCCAGATGTCGCTCTAAAGCAAAATTCTACTTGACGTAAAACATTTATACATCGCGGTAATCTCGTCAGTCTTACTCCATCATTTTAAAAAGTATAGACTAGTTTATGGATTTCTAAAGTTATGTCAAGATGACTCTGAATGTAATATTGTCAACAATAATTGTCAAAACACGCAATTTAAAATATTCAACATTGTAATTACAAAATAGTATATTTCTAATACGCTATAATTTTCTCCAATCGAAAGGCACTCCATTCCATTGATCTCAGAGAGTATGCTCCTTGATGATCTTCACTATTCATGGGGTAGGTAAGATCAAAGTATTATTTTTTCTCGTATAGCTGCTATATAGCGTTCGACTCCATGGAAAATAAAGGCTCCAAATTATATAAAAAATGTAGCATATATACAAAGTGCAATTTAGATAGTATTCCAGAAAAAAATGCGCCTATGTAAATGCTGAAAAGTTTCCTATCGTATTGTCGAACAAATTCATATCTACTTCTGATCTACGCGACCTTAGAAGTTTGGATTGTCCTACCTAATCATTTTACATTTTATTGTTTTCAGAACAAGAATTATTTTACTTCCCACTGTCTATGTAAGGGGACTTAGAGCGGATTCATACTTTACTATACGTGTCGTGTCGAATGATAGTCCCTATGTCAGTTTCTCCAATTCTATTTTGCGTAGGATAAGTTAAAAAAATAATTAAAAATATGTGTTACCGTATTTTTATTCGTGAAATGTTACCTATATTTCTAAGTTAATGATTGTACTATACTTCCAAAAATATGTCTGACAAACATTTTATATGAAAGCCATTTTTCCATGTAAAAATGAACTGTTATAGGGACCATCTTTTGAATTTATGATAATTTATTCATATTTTAATGTACTCGGGTAATATTGCAGGCATTATATCAGCACCAAATAAATGCTGTGAACCAGATATATATTAAGTGGCGAATAACGTTTCCAAATCGCATTTTCTTTTGACATATTTTTCTTTTTTTTTTGCTCTTTTTTTCACGACCGGTTTGGCCTAGTAAGTCGATGATCCTGGGTTTGAATCCCGGTAAGGGCATTTATTTGTGTGATGAGCACAGATATTTGTTCCTGAGTCATGGATGTTTTCTATGTATTTAAGTATTTGTATATTATATATTATTATGTCGTTGTATGAGTACCCACAAAACAAGCCTTCTCGGCTTGCCGTGGGACTCAGTCAATTTGTGTAATAGTGTCCCTATAATATTTATTTATTGTTATTATTATTGTATGTCCGGTAACAGAACTCCCCAGGAGCACTCGGGTGTGTAAGGTCGCTACTCCCCAACTTATTATAATTGTTATTACTTTCAGCATTTTTAAGTTGTTCATCGGACACTGAGGCCATTGAAGTTTCAAGCTGGCGGCATCAAAATGGAGTACCTAGGTACTGTTTCAAATAAATGGGTGGTAAGTAAGTACATTTGGTGAAGTGGAACTGCTGATGTTGATCAGAAACGGAACTCTTCCACGCGCGTGATTTGTCTTCTTTGTTAAGTTTGTAGCGAGTAAGTTTCAAGTACCAAGGTTTTTAGGAACCTTTGTGTCAAGGTAAAGGTCTGACGATGGGTTCCATGAGGAAGCGAGGGAACACCTCAAATCTTATAGGCATATAGTCATTTTGGATTTTCATCAATACCTTAAGCTTTTTCATTCCCACTAGTGGCATTTAATGAAGTGGAACTACTGATGTTGACCAAAACGGAACTCTTGAACGCGCGAGATTTTTCTTCTTTGTTTTTTTTTTATGATATAAGAGGCAAACGAGCAGACGTCACACCTGATGGTAAGCGATTACCGCCGCCCATGGACACCTGCTAAACCATAGGGGTTGTAAGTTCGGTGCTGGCCTTTAAGATTGGAATACGCTGTTTTCTTAAAGTTTTAAATGTCGTATTGGTCCGGAAATACCGCAGGCAACAGATCATTTCATAGTTTAGCTGTATGAGGCAGGAAGTTTCTAGAGAAATGCACAGTTGAGGACTGCCAACCATCTAAGTGGTGAAAATAAAAATGTTGTAGCGTAGAGCGATGACGAAAAGAGGCGGCAAGGATTAATCCGAGCAATTCGATGGAACACTCGCCGTAATAGATTTGTCCTGATAAGTTTGTAGAAAGTAAGGTTGTTAAAAAACATCTGTGTCTAGATCCAGGTCTGATAGATACCTCAAACCTTATAGAAATACATATAGTTTTTTTTTGGATATACATCAATATCTTTGGGCGTTTTATTAAAAAAAAAGCTACATTTAATCAAGTGGAACTGCTGATATGTTCCAGAACGGAACTTTTCAACGCACACGTTTTGTATTCTTTATTAAGCTTGTAGTGAGTAAGGTTCTTAAGGTGTACTTAATACATCAATGTCCAGTTCTGATGATGGGTTTCATGAAGAATCGAGGGAATTCCTAAAATCTTTTAGGCATACATGTAATAATTTCTGGGATTTTATTTACATATCAAGCATTATTATTAAAAAAAGTGTCATTTGACTAAAAGTAACAGCTGATGTTGACCAGAATGGAACTCACCAACTCGCGCGCGATTTGTTTTATTAGTTAAGTTTGTAGCAAGTAAGTTTTAAGTATTAAGGTTTCTAGGAACATTTGTGTCAAGGTAAAGGTCTGATGATGGGTCCCATGAAGAATCGAGGGAATTTCTTAAATGCTATAGGCATATATGTAGTACTTATTGGATTTTCATCAACATATTATCAACTTTTATTCACAAAAGTGACATATGATGATGTGGAACTACTGATGTTGACCAGAACGGAACTCCAAAGCGTGCAATTTTTCTTCGTTAAGTTTGTAGCAAGTAAGGTTCTTAAGAAACATTTTTGTCAAAGTACAGTTCTGATGATGGGTTTCATGAAGAATCGAGGGAATTCCTAAAATCTTATAGGCATACATGTAATAATTTCTGGGATTTTATTTACATATCAAGCATTTTTATTAAAAAATTGTCATTTGACTAAGTGTAACAGCTGATGTTGACCAGAATGGAGCTCGCCAACTCACGCGCGATTTGTTTTATTAGTTAAGTTTGTAGCAAGTAAGTTTTAAGTACTAAGGTTTTTAGGAACATTCGTGTCAAGGTAAAGGTCTGATGATGGGTCCCATGAAGAATCGAGGGAATTTCTTAAATGTTATAGGTATATTATAGTACTTATTGGATTTTCATCAACATATTATCAAGTCTTATTCACAAAAGTGACATTTGATGATGTGGAACTACTGATGTTGACCAAAACGGAACTCCAACGCGCGCAATTTTTCTTCGTTGTTAAGTTTGTAGCGAGTAAGGTTCTCAAGAAACATTTTTGTCGAAGTACAGTTCTGATGATGTGTTTCATGAGAAAGCGAGGGAACTCCTCATTCTCCTCAATTCTTATAGGAATATAGTCATTTTGGATTTTCATCAATATCTTTAGCTTTTTTTATTCACATTAGTGGCATTTGATGAAGTGGAACTAGTGATGTTGACTAAAACGGAACTCTTCAACGCGTGAGATTTTTTCTTTTTTTGTTTGTTGTGATATAAGAGGCAAACTAGCAGACGAATCAACTGATGGTAAGCAATTACCGCTGGCCATGGACATCTGTTACACCTTAGGGATTGTAAGTGCGGTGCCGGCATTTAAGATAGGAACACGCTCTTTCCTTAAAGTTTGAAAGATCGTATTGGGCCGGAAATACCGCATGCGACAGATCATTTCATAGTTTAGCTGTATGAGGCAGGAAGTTTCTAGAGAAATGCACAGTTGAGGATTGCCAACCATCTAAGTGGTGAAGATATAAATGATGTAGCGTAAAGCGGTGACGGAAAGAGGCGGCAGAGATTAATCCGAACAATTCCTCGGAACTTTTAAGTTTGTAGAAAGTAAGGTTCTTAAGAAATATCTGTGGTAGACACCAGTGTCTAGTGTCTAGGTCTGATGATGGACACCTCAAACCTTATAGAAATACATATAGTTTTTTTTTTTCATCAATATCTCTAGGTGTTTTATTTAAAAAAAGTTATATTTGATCAAGTGGAACTGCTGATGTTGTCCAGAACGGAACTTTTTAACGCACGCGTTTTGTATTCTTTATTAAGCTTGTAGCAAGTAACGTTCTTAAGGTGTATTTATATCAATGTTCAGTTCTGATGATGGGTTTCATAAATAATCGAGGGAATTCCTGACATCTTATAATTTCTGGATTTTTATTTACATATCAAGCATTTTTATTAAAAAGTGACATTTGACGAAATGCAACAGCTGATGCTGGCCAAAACGGAACTCGCCAATTCGCGCGCGATATGTTTTATTTGTTTATTTTGTAGCAAGTAAAGTTCTTGAAGACATTTGTGTCATAAGGTCTAGTTCTGAGGATGGGTTCCATGAGAAATCGAAGAAATTCCTCAAATCTTATAGGCATACAATACATACAGTAATGTTTGGATTCTCGTCAACATATCAAGCATTTTTATTTAAACAAGTTAGTGATATTGACCAGAACGGAACTCTTCAACGCGCGCGATTCTTATTCTTTGTTAAGTTTGTAGCAAGCTAGGTTCTTAGGAAACATTTGTGTCAAGGTCCAGTTATGATGATGGATTCAATGAGGAATTGAGGATTTTAAATCGATTTGAATTCACAATTGGGAGGAATTGAGGATTTTCGTCAATATATCAAGTTTTTTTATTTGAACAAGTGACATTTGATGAAGTGAAACTGCTGATATTGAGCAAAATGAAACTCTTCAACGACAAGTATTTTACCTTAGGCGTGTTTTTTATTTTATTTCGTTTATAGCATGTAAGGCTTTTAAGGAACATTTGTGTCAAGGTCCAGTTCTGATGATAGGTTCTACGAGAAACCGAAGGAGCTTCTCATATTGTATAGGATAGGCATACATATAGTCATTTTAGGATTTTCATCAATATTACAAGCATTTTTACTCAATAAAGTGACATTTGTTGAAGTAGAATTGCTGATGAAGAACGGAACACCTCAACGACTTCCAGATTCTTTATTTTTATTACTCTTCTTTCTTTTTCATTATTCTTAGAACAGGTATTTCTAGTAAGTGAACCGAACTGCTACTATTAAAAGTAGGTAGGTAGGTAGGTTAAATAGGTTAAAACTGTAAGGATTATTATGTATAAGTAGTCTTTCTTTTAATTAAACATAGGTAAGTAATTCTATTTAAGTATAAGTGTCTTTAAAAAAAACATCAATCGACTCTTATCTGTCACTAGTTCCAGTTTCAGAGTATAAAATCCGGGTACACAGCCACGGCCAGCCGGGTAGCCAGACAGTTCGAATACGGACAAGTTATTGTGAATAAAAAATCTTATCGTCTTGCAAAAGTTATTGTCATAAATGTATAGGTTTCGAATGCATGAATATAAAGTTAAAATGCTGGTAAAAGTATTAGTTTTTATCATTAACCATTTTATATCCCAACAAAACTGTTACCCTTACAAAAATAAAATGCTTTCATTACCTAATGTAGGTTACGTTAGGTAATAAATAAATAAATAGGTAGGGACAATCTTACACAGATTGGCCCCAAACTAATCAAAGCTTGTACTATGGGTACTAGGCGACGTTAAACATACTTATTTAGATAAATATATATTTACGTATATACATAGAAAACACGCATGCCTTAGGAACAAATATCTGTATTCATCACACAAAGAAATGCCCTTACGCGATTCAAACTCGGGACCATCGGCTTCATACTTCATAGGCAGGGTCACTACCCACTAGGCCAAACCGGTCGGCAAAAGGTAAAGATAATTAGGTAAAGACAATGAATAATTAAACGTATTATAAATTGACACCAATATCCATCAAATAGTATAACTAGGTATGCTAAGAGCGGGCTTCAGGCCATTACGTCGCACCTTTAGAATTAAACTAATTTGACTCAAAAAGTACGACTACTTTATATATGTAGTTTGGTAGAACAGTAAGAACTCACTATATGTGTCTCTTTTTCATGCGGTGAAATCCCCCCCCACCCGGAAAGGGTAGCGACGCCCATTTTATCGACTCTCGACTCTCGAGTCGACTCCAATCTGATACTAATAGTAAGTAAGTACTTACTTAGTAAGCAAATTGTAGTAGTCATCCCTTCTTAGTAAAAGGAAAGTATTGTAAAGATACTACTTTTTAACCGACTTCAAAAACTTTCTGAACCAATGTTGAAAATTAGTTATCGTTTGAAAGTGGGTATATAGTTCCAAGATGGTCCTATTTTTGACAAAACCACGAGGAATTAAGGGAACTCCCCAAATCTTATAGGCGTTTTTTAGTTTCATCAACAGACCAGGCATTGCCATTCAAAAAAGTGCTATTTGAAGAAGTGGAACTTCTGATCAGGACCAGAAAATAACTCTTTAACGATGCGTATTTCACGCTAGACGATTTGTCTTCTTTGTTATGTTTGTAAAGAAGCTACTTGCTTAACGAGGTTTAAGGAATATTTGTGTTAAGGTCTAGCTTACATCATGGGTTCCATGAGGAATTGAGGCAACCTCTCAATTCTTGATGGAACGTAAAACTGTTTATTGACATAATTGTCGATAGGTATCCCATCTGCTCTAATTTACCCCACTTGACGGTACTTACATGAAAAAAAAACTTCTCTTAAAAATAGGAAACCGACTTCAAACATAGGTATTAGAAAACAATACAAAAACTGTTATTGTATTTTCAGAAACCATACGGAAATAATGAGGATGCATCGACATAAGAAGAATCGAACATGGGCAAGATAAAGTTCAAGAAAAAAGCAAATATAATGTGTACTTGTGTGTAGTCAAAGAAAGTTGAAAAATAAAGTATAATTAATGGCCATAGAATACAGAACCGATACACGAACATTAAGACTATTAAAAATAGACATATAGGTTGATCGTACTACTCGTACTAATGTATTTCTTTTGTTCAATTATATTATTGCATTAAAGTTAGATTCTCTAGATATATATTATTCATAGGTTCTGTATTCTATACGAATTGTTTCAGTGTAATTATTGTACTAAATACCGTTGACCGCCTGTCAACAGTATTTATTTCTACATTACTATCACAGAAGATTTTAGGCCCTACAGTAGTTTTTGAATTAGTATTTACTATGGACAATTATAGCGAAATGTGAGTTTTTACCTAAAATATCAATCTTTTGTGAACGTGGTGTAGAGTATATACCGCCTAAGACTGAAGTAGCTACGCGGGCAACGTTTTCAAAATAGAATCGTGTTCATGGTCGGCCCATGGTAAAAATAATTAGGTACACGTAGACCCGCTAAATAAACCCCGTGGACCCACCAGGAGAACATATTGGAGAGACTAGAGATAATACACCGCTTTAAGGGCGATCGCACTCGGCATTGACATCTGGCGTCTAGATGGCGGGTGGACCTCAGCGAATTTCAAAGAAATATTTATAAACATCCAATGACGTCCGGCTCGGACACCAGATCTTCAATCTCCTGATTCCTGTGGAGTCTCCAGGTTCCATCCTCTCCACGTGTGAGTCCTAGGATTTTTCGCGCTGCCAGACTCCGATGACTCAGGCACGTAGTCCAGATGGGTGAGGATCGTGCAGCCTGGAGGGCGTACTCTGAAGTTCCAAATGGCCGAAGACCGTCTAGACGTCCTAGGTAGGTCCCGCTGGAGAGATGAAATGCAAAAAGACCTTAGCGAACTCGGCGCCGTCGACTAGATGGAAACGGTTTTGGACAGAGAAGCATGGCGGTCTTTGGTGTCGGAGGCCAAGATCCACTTCGGGTCGCTGCGCCATAGCAGTAAGTAAGTATTTATAAACATACTGTACCTTCTGTGTACCTAACCCAAAACGAGATATTTAAGAAAAAGTCCACCCGCCATTCTGACGTCAGGATTGCGGTTGGACCTATGAAATCTTGCATTATACCGCACTAAAAGTATGCAGTTATATGGTACAGTCGCCATCAGATATATCGGAGTGGCCGAGGTGCTCAAAGATCTCTAAACACGCACTATAACCTCTTGACAGTAGAGGCATGTTCAGATATTCGTGGGTACCTTGGCCGCTCCGATATATATGATGGTGACTGTACCTTTAGTGTACCTCTGTAAATAGAAATAGAAACCGGTGTACCTCTCCCCAAAACAAGCTAGGCTAAGCTCATGCACAATATAACTGCATACTTTTAGTGCGGTATAATGCAAGATTTCATAGGTCCACCCGCCATCCTGACGTCAGGTTGGCGGGTGGACCGTTTTGTAAAATATCTCGTTTTGGGGAAAGGTACACTGGTTTATATTAAAGGTACACTGAGGTACACAGAAGGTACAATATGTTTATAAATATTTCTTTGAAATTCGCTGAGGTCCACTGCCATCCTGACGCTTACCATATATCTAAGACCTTAGGGGCAATAACGATAGTGCTAGTTCAGTTGTGTCATTCACAAATTCGAGCCAATCGTGCTGTCTAACACAACTAGATGCGATCAATCGCGTGCATAATGCGAACTCATCAACCAATCACGTTGTGGTACTTGTGGCGTTAGACTGCACGATTGGCTCAAACTCGTGTGCGTAACACCGCTGTACTGGCCCCATTCTTATTGCCCGTAAGGCCCGTCCTCAGATATATTATGTCAAAGACACAGTCGCGATTTTAAAAAATCACATCGCTTCTGCTACCAAATTGTTGAGCATAACGTTTTCCTATCCATAGGTTCCATCTGTCCAGTAGGATCCACCATCTCGATCCACCAGATTGAAGAGATTGTTACTTAACTGATGGATCGAGATAATGAAACCTACTGAATAGAGCGGGTCGATTGGATATAACAAAGTACGCTTATATGAAACGCTACTCCGGTGTGCGAGTGAGACAGTCAGGCCAATTTGAACTTGCATTTGACAGAAAACTGACTCCATCAAACGCTACCAGTTCCATTGCCGGCCTCTTCGCTGCCTTCTATAGTGGTTCAATCTTACCTTGCTTATGAATAATAAGGGGCGTGCACACCGATATTAGAGTAATATATCAGTTAGTTGCGGGCGTCTCGCTCGCACAAATACATGCGTATAAGTGCGAAATGAACACACGAATGACAGCTAACTGGTATCATTCCAATATTATTCTAAAATTGGTTTAATGTCAGTTGCACTTTCGAATTGGCCTACATAGCGATTTCCTTAGCCTGCACACTGGATCGGCGAGTGGGCCGGCATCTAGCTAATGTAAAGCCACCTCATTAGGTGCTTTTAGCCTTTTGAACGGCAAGAACACCTAAAGATGTGGTGAGAGAAAGCCGCGCGTCCCTCATGCACTGCACTAGCTTTACAGCTTGCATTGCGACCAATGTATGCCGCTCACCGCCCCGCCGGTCGCGTGGGTCCAATCCACGGCCCTAGAAGACGTACTTTACATATAAACAAGAGCACGCGAGCATTTTGCGAGTTGTGTATGTGTACTTGTGTTATCTAGGCGCACAAACGGTTACAATAACAAGAAGTGTACACCGCGTGTGCAGTCCAACACGGGAGCACGGGTGCGATTCGAAAATAACGCGCTAGCGACGCATTACGACATTGATATTTTACCCTTTGAACGCCATAACAAAAACGTTACTCACATGCCAAGGTCACGGGCGCAAGTGAGCTTGAAAGTGCATGAGTATTACATTAGGGACTTTGACAGCGATTATAACAGCTATAATCATTAATGTGTTCATGGCCCTTAAATCATGTCTAGTGACGGCGCCTTTAGGTGTTCTTGACGTTCAAAAGGTTAAGGGCGTTTGCTAGCTGGCGCGAGTGCACGGAACGGGTGCACGTGCGCGGGTGCCTTTGTAGGTAAAATTCGTCGCACGCGTCCGCGCCAGCTAGCGTCGCCAGTTACTGTTTTTCGTTAACCCGCTTCAGCTAGCAAACTAATCGCAAATGGTCCGAGATTGGCGCAATAACCATGCATTCCCTTATCTGGATCTGGATGCACCTATTCACCAATGCTTGCTTTAAAGTAACTTGTCGACTCGTCCTGATAATATTTGTGCGACCGTGAAGAAAATCTATGCTGTCACTTATTTTTCAATTTATATGAAATAAAGATGTTAAATGTATTCAAAAGTTTTTATTTAATAAGGTATGTATAAGTGCTCTGTGCATCCGCACCAGCTAGCGGTGCCCTTAGCAAACCAATCGCAAATGGTCCGAGATTGGCGCAATAACCATGCATTCTCTTATCTGGATCTGGATGCACCTATTCACCAATGCTTGCTTTAAATTAACTTGTCGACTCATCCTGCTAATATTTGTGCGACCGTGAAGAAAATGTATGCCGTCAGTTATTTTTCAATTTATTTGAAATAAAGGTGTTAAATGTATTCAAAAGTTTTTATTTCATATGTATATATAATGGAACGAAATACAGCTACTATCTTAGCTTGGCAAGCAGTTAAGAGTCGCTGATGCTTTTATTGTATTCACTGCGTTAATTTTAGGTTTAAGATTCTTTATTCTCACTAAGAATTTGACAATTCACTTACATGAGAACTTAAAACTACACAATTTAATCCTGCTTCATATGGCAAACGAAGGAAACGTTGCTTTGAACCGCGACGCAATCTCAAATGTTTCACTTTTACACAATTTTCCTGCAGAGAGACAAAACAAGTATGTACATAGTACCTTTTTACGATTTATTTTATCGTAACATATAAACTTAGATTTATTTTCTTGCTGCTAATTATGGTACTCCAACTACTCCATAAATACATTTACTTACCTACTTATTGCTTAGGAATCTTATTTCATGTTTAATAATAAGTTTATATAACGTTTCTAGCGGGACATAACGCGAACTTTAAAAAATGTAATGCTTTTTCTACCTTTATCACTCGAATATGTAAGAGCAAGAGAGATAAATAGACGAAACTTACTAGTTCAAGGTAACCACTCGTTTTATTGTCAAAGTTCCGAATTAAACAAACTTATTCTTCGGTGACATTTTTAGCGTTTATAAGCGACTATACGGATCCAGCATTTGCCGCTCATTCGGTTCTCCTACTGCACGCAAGATGTCAGTACTAGAGAGGATTTGAAAAATCATAATTAAGTAGTTTAGTGCCATTTATTGAGCAGTAATAATTTAAAAAAATATATAAATTACTTTTTCATTATATTTCAGGCATGCAAAGTGATGTAAATGGTTACAAAAGTAACTCTATATGAATGACATTTTTTAGTTCCAGTTTACGCCGCAGCGCATGATCAAAATTATTAATATCATCTTCCCTGGACACTTTCGGTCTTTGGTGTCATATAAGTAATTAATGCTTAATTGAAGACCTTCCAAATAGGATATGACTCAATTGTATATATCAATAGTAAAAATTACCCAAACTGCTACCAAGGCTCCATCTAGTGCCAGGTAGAACAAACAAAGCGGCATTTACCACAATTAATTAACGAAAAAACTCGTTTTATTACCGCCCCTGCAAGCATTTGAGTGCAAGTATATATATATTAAAATACCTTATAAAAATGTCTTTTAAATGATATATATGGCTTGAGTATACAAGCAAGTTTCAGTGTTTAATAGCAGTATTTTTAATTCAAGCATATGTTATATCAACTAATTCCAGCCCTGTACGTACTTAAACGTAAGTAGTGGTAAACAGAAATCTAGAATTTCTCATATTCTTTCATACAAAACACCTAACAACCGGCTACGTAACAAGTACTTTGTAAAACAAAAGTTTATATTCGCCACTCTTTTTTTTAAATTGCTCAGTCCCTGCACGTTATCCAAAGTTGGTGTCATACAATAAAATAATGCTAAGAGTAAACCCTTTCAAACGAGATATGTCTCAACAGTATACATCCATGGGACAAATTGCCCATTCTCCTTTAAGTCACACGTTAAGAGCTCTTTGTTAAGTAAGGCGTATTATGCTGTGAATGATTTCATAGATGATAAGGATGCCTTTAAGCCAGTAGCTTGATCTTGATAGTATGATAAAAATGTCAGTAATAGTGTTTTCGTTTTCTTCCTGTGAAATAACCATACTAGCGTCCAGTAGAACTGACACAAGAGAACATCATGTTCTCGTTTGATTGTATTATTTTAGTTTTGGACACTTAGAGACCTTATACACCTCTAAGATTTTATTTTATTTTAAATTTTATTTTATTTTAAATTTCATTTTATTTTAATACCTATTTTAATGATTTGGACACTTAGAGACCTGTACATCTCTAAGTCAATTTAAATTTATAATTTAGTTTTATAGGTAGGCACTCCTTATGAATAATATGTAGTCGCGTTTATGTGGCGCTATGCCGTCTTTAATGTAACTTACAAGCACAAATGTTGTATCTCACATTTTTTTTTAATTATATTTATATTAATACAACCCGGCAGCTTGAACATGTCATGCTCGCTTAAAAGTCTTTACTTACGGTGGCGTCGTTGATCGGGTCGCCACTTTCCCGAATGAAGGTTGAGGGAGGCGATGGCTGAGATACACGTCATACTCGTGAACGGGTGCTGTTTGTGGAGACCGGTCTGTTTAAGCTTACACGGGGTACAGGTTATGTTAAAGTATGTAACTTTACTTTTGAGTGACATTAACGTGAGACACTTCATTCGGTTCTTGTCTGTTTTAATTTTTTTGTCTTTTAATTATTTATATAAGAATTCAAGCCTTGGCGACCCTCTACATCTCTAAGGATAATTTAATATATATTTTTATATTTTATCTCTGACACGTAGAGACTTATACATCTCTAAAGAATTTTAGTATTTTATGGTTTTATTTTTTTATCATAGTTTTTTTTGTGTAATTTGACATTTAGAGACAGTATACATCTCTAATAAAGTATTTATTATTTCATAGATTCGATATTTGTAATTGTTTTTTTTTTTTAATTTATTGTTTGTAAAAATGGACATGTAAAAGTGCCCCTGTGGCCTATTTGCTGAATAAATGTTTGATATTTGATATTTGATATTTGATATGGAGGCGAGTTATCTGGATTGAAACTGCTATAAGTGCAAATGTACCTATAATTGTCCCATAACACACCTGATGCAGAGTATTTCATAAATATGGCGGATGTTTGTAATAATTGTATGAATATTATTTAATAATAAATATTCTATGAGCTATTTTTCGAAGCGCATTGAGAAATTAAACACATTTTGGTAGACATTTACAATAAAAATGACTTCCCCGGTGAGTTTACACACCATGTACACAATATTTTACCATGCTTATGTATGTTCTAAAGTGAAACAAATTATGATAGTTTCATTAATAAGCCATATGAACTTTCCTAAGTTTGGTTTTTAACTAATTGTTTATCACAAAACAACTGCACGAACGGAGAGAAGTGTAAGTATAAAATGTACTTATAACTAATAACTAAGAACATTACTAGTGCATTATATATACAAGATTGTTTTATAACATACTTATGTCAGTTATTAATAAGAGTATTTGTGTTTAAATAGGTATAGCCTCAGAACATTATAGGAGTAATTGCGCTTCTGTAAGTGTATTATAAGGCTTAGTAACATTCTGCGAGTTGATTATAAGATCATTATAAGCAAGGAATGCTCCTATAACTGTGCCCAAATCCAGGTTTGTAGCAAAGCACAGGTATCTTATAAGTACAAAAGAAGTACTCTCGAAGAATACTATAAGCACCTATTTTGCTAGTTGGGGAGCCCTGCTTTGAACGGTGTTAGATCGACACCATATACAGACGGACATGACGAATATTAAGGGTTCCGTTTTTTGCCATTTGGCTACGGAACCCTAACAATATATTCAGTAATTTATTTATTACATATTATTAAGAAACATTTAATTTCATTTCTGAAGTTAAAATATCCTGAAATAACACAAACCAAGAAGATTCTTATTTCTTTATAAATATTACAAATCAGCTTAAAAAGTCAACGGCTCAGAAACTACTTTATGATATTTGATTAATCAAGCGAAAATCAGAAACCGCTTTTCCAATTCCGCTTAGGATTTCACATTGTCCAAATTTCATTTGGCAACTTTCTGCTATGTAGCCGTATTTCATGTTTTATTACCAACTAGCATCCGCCCGCGACTTTGTTCACTTAATATTTAATAAAAATATATGTATACTTTTTCTCTTCAAGAGGTGGTATAAATAAATATATTTTAAAATTGATAGATGATTGATTGATTGATTGATTGATTGATGTCTTTGATAGATTTATGATACGACCTTGACAAAACTATCTTCTTCCTCACGTTGTCCCGGCATTTTGCCACGGCTCGTGGGAGCTTGACAACTAATCCCCAGAATTGGCGTAGGCGCTTTTTACGAAAGCGACTGCCATCAGACCTTCCAACCCAGAGGGTAAACTAGGCCTTATTGGGATTAGTCCGGTTTCCTCACGATGTTTTCCTTCACCAAAAAGCGACTGGTAAATGTATAATGATATTTCATACTACATAAGTTCCGAAAAACTCATTGGTACGAGCCGGGGTTTGAACCCGTGACCTCTGGATTGAAAGTCGCACGCTCTTACCGCTAGGCCACCAGCGCTTACCTTGACAAAACTATCACGTAATAATAACAAAACCGTAACAGATTTAAGAATATGAATAAAGCTCAGGTCTTATTTCGTTTAGGCTGCGAATTGTCTCATTATAAGTATATAACACAGACGCCGCCGTCTGATTGACGTAACTGGTGACCGAATAGCTGGCGGCTTCTGCGCTCAACGTATCACGGCCTGATTCGAAGAAGGAGATACGATAACGATAAGTTCTGGTTTAGATAAGTTCTCATTTAGATGTCGTTTGTATGTCGTATAATTGATAGAAGCAGTTCGATTTGTAACCAATGCAACCCATGTCACTTTGACGTTAGAATTACGAGTATCGTAGATAGATCTTATTGGGATCACAGCGGAATCGGGCCGTCAGTATCAGTATTGCGATACAACGAGGAAATGCCGCCAGCACCTTTGATACAATGACTTAAGGGCCTATTTTAGATTTAAGCTAGTTATATTAATCTTCTGTATATATTCATTATGTATATTGTTATTGGAAGCAGAAATATTTTATAATTTTAGATTTTCTGCAAGTAAAATTTATACTTAAGGACTCTACAACAATGAATTGAATTTCATAATTCAGCTGAAGCACGCTCAAATCCGATATCAGCCGTCTATTCAAACTGAAGAGGTGTCTCCAACAGCGTGTTTTCTGGCCCGGTCAGACCCTCACTCTTCAGAGTTTTGAAGCGGGTATTGAGTGGCGGCCTAAATTCGGTGTGCTATATAAAGTACGCATGGAAATCGTGCGGTATTTGGTTCTGTTTGTGATTTTTATTTATATCCGACGACAGGGTATGTGTTCGACCGTAAATTGATTCCTTTTTTTAAGTTAAATCTTTTTCGTTAGATCGCATTGTGTGTTTGAAGTACTTGGTTCAAGTAGAAAAGGAATTTAAAATTATACTGAGTATAAATGAAAAAAAAAAAAAACATTACGATTCCATTTTTGTTTAACGCTCTAGATTATAAAAAAAAATGTGTTATTAACGCTCAACAAAAAATGTTAGAAAATACTAGAGATTTAAAATCAATCTCAATATGAATAATGATTGCACTCAATATATGTATACAGTGACCCAAAAATACGCTGACAGAGAATTTTCACTGCTGTATAATGTTGATAATTTTCATAAACGTGTGCGTTAAATTTTAATTTTTACAGCAATTTTGCCAAAGGCATTTAAGGATGAGGGAAAGGTAAACAAAATTGACAACTTATTTTCGTGTGAGCGAGGGGCGTCCTGAAATATGGATTCAACTTTGTCAATCTAAATATTAATAAACCACAATATACAGCTTGGTTGGACTTTAATAAACTTTGTTTGTTCAGTGATTCATAAAACACTTACGAAATTATACTCTTAATCACATGATCCTTAAGACATAAAAAGAGAAAATAAAGATATTATAAACCCAAGTGAGATAAAATTAGATGGCATCATGGCGAAGTTTCTGCTCGAAGTGCCAACATGAAACGGATGGCAATGTCCTCACGCCAAACAAGCACTCCAATTTATATAACCTCGGATCTATTTGACCTTTGTAAAGGACGTTGGGTTCCGTTTTCTGTGTGCATGTAACTAAGTAAATTTATTTAATTTCGAACCCTATACGCAATTGTTAGTGTTCTTGGGGCAACATGAAACTTTTTTTACTGTAAAAAACAGAATAGGATAGTCGTTTCTTGAGTAAATAAAATATTGCTTTCAGAACAAAACAAAATGTTTTTGTGACGATTGCAATTATTGCTAATGTCACACAAATGACTGACGGCCCGATTCTAACTTTATGATACGTCAAATATTTCCTAAAGATACGATATGGATTAGATATGTCAGTGTCAAAAGTGACGTTTGTTTGAAAAAACGTCACTCTTGATCTTGATCTTTTATCTAATCCATATCGTATCTTTAGACTTTTCGAATAAGAATAAGAATTCGTTTATTGTTTACCGCGTCAAACAAGATGTTAAAATGATGCATAGTCACAACGGCTACCCTTTTCGGGTATACAATATTAAACAATTTATTATAGAGATCACATAATTAAATTTATATTAAGTACATCTAAAATTACATAGTCTTAAATTAAAAAAAATACACCTTTAAACCATCTTGATAGTTAGCCTCGTGATTAATTCCTTTGTTTTTTGCCCATTAATATTGTTTAAAGTGTAATATCGATAGATTATACAGTTAACTAATGTGGTAGTGCGCAGCGAATGGAGAATAAGTCTTGAAATGTGTTTAACCACCATTTTGGAGTCAACGCCCGTGGACGTGGACTACCACGTGCTACTTGTAAAGTCCAGCTATCGCTTTACAAGAGCAGATAAAATCACCGTACATTGTCTTGTACTAACCGTACAATTTTAGTCGTATTTAAAGCTCCTATTACCTTGATACTGACGAAATAGTCCCACTGGACTGAAACCATAATTTTAAAAGAATGAATGAACGTACCTTCAGAAAATGTTTGACATAAGTACCTTAAACTTCGAATCAGGCCGTGAGTTATGTGATTATGTGACTGGATGAACGAGTTTTTATAGATATCGATATTTTAAAATATTTTTTTTATATTATTTTATTTATTTTACAAATACACATACTTTTCTTTGATTTCGTGTATACACAAAAATGATTCTTAAATTGTACCTCAAAATGCAATTAATAAAGTGTTCTTTTCACGCCTTACATGTGTATTGCGATTACCGACACCAAAAAGCTCTCACATCCTGTTTCCTGCTCCAATTTCTCAAAGTCGTCTTCAATAAAGGAACCAGGTAACACGGCATAATAAATCACGAAACGAACCCTAATACTTTAATCAATAACCACTCAAGAGCTCATAACACTGACTCTGCGAGACACGTCCCTCGGTGCTTGAGCGTCTGACGTCAGTTTTAAGAGTTTGGCTCTGGGAGTACTGCGTCAGCGGTTTTGAGCACGGAGGTACTTGAGCTTTCCGTATTGATGCCTGTTATTTGACTTTGTGGTTGTAATATAAGGAAAAATGCGAGGCACGGTATGAAGAGGAGTATTTTTGGAATAGTAATCTCTCTTCGAACATTTGAAGCGATTTCAAGATTTCGTGGGAGGTTTCCAATTTGCCGGCTGCTGCTAGCTGGGTCGACTATTAAAATTATTTTTGTTTGAAAGGTTGGTTTGATTATCATTGGGTCAGGATTTGATCGATCCTGGAGAAATCGAAGAAACTCTTTAAAATATGGTCACACCAATAGTGATTTGTATATTTTTTATAGTAACCCTTGCATTTAGTCTATGAAAGCGACATCTGGTGAAGTAGAACTCCTAATAAAGGCGACAAAATAATAGCATACTGACTTTTGATGATGGTTATTTTTTCTTAAATGGCATACTATACTAGTATGGTAAACAAGAAACTATTATGAACGCTGTGTTTTCTAATATATGTTAACTAGTTACTAGCTAACAAACTTTTGTCCAATTTTCTTTATTGCAACTTTTTTATTTGTTACAAAATGTGCCTGTGGCCTCGACAATTAATGAGTTTTGATTCGATTTATATATTAGCGTTTAATTTTAAGTATTTACTTAGAGTGTAGGTACAACTTCTTTTAAAATCTGATTATATTTATTCGCAAATCCTGTGTTCATTCTTAAACGGTTGCTCGTCCTTTGACATTCATCGTCAAAGGCATCCTCTCTTGTGTAAGATGTCTCAGTTGAGCTTTTTATTAAAGTTTATTTTTAGTGTTAAAAGTGCAGATTTTAAAACCACCGGTTTTATATTGCTTCAAATGCATAGCTACAAAAAAAAAAAAAAATAAACGAGAAGGTATTTCAAGTTAAACCTAAATGTGTCGGAATTTGGTAGCTTAACAAGGTAGTCAAAATATTTAATTATTGAAGATAGAAGAGTTTACTTATAAATATTACACACATAGTCATGATATACCGTGTATAGTAAAATTCAAGAGCAAAGACAATTTTTCACTATTGAATACAATTCACTATTGAATTTTGCTAAGTTTACATCGTGTCACTCAGGTTTGAGGTGAAGGCTATTTTAATAAATTACCTACTTACAATATGTAATACCTATAAATTGCATTATTCACATTTCATTCAATTTTCTCTTTCAAACCGTCACACCACAATTAAATTAAGTATCTGCCAAAATAGCAAATAATCAATTCTGTCTTTAAGAAGGAATTGCCAAATCTGCAAGTCTCGCTGAACATCAGACGCTTGTAAATTGATGAGTTACGGATTGTATAGAAGCACCAACGGAGATTCATCCTCATTAGATCGTTTCAAAACCTTAATGACAGACAAACGACTCATAACTGCAATACTCCTGTTGTACATCAAAATATATTCACCTGCCTTAGATTAAGGTTCAAAATCAAATGCGTCAGGAAGTGGTATAACAAAGTTACGGGTGTCAAAGAGTTAAAAGCGTTGAAACGAACATCAAAGGAAGTCTACGTGTTTATGATTCGCGCCGCAAGCGTGTTTTGTTGGCGAGGTTTTGAGCCTTCGTCTAACCGACGTCAGACGAGGCAATTTGAGAAGTTTTGAAGATCTGATGCTGTCGGTTTAAACCAGTGTTAGTTAAGACTCAAGTCCTTTGAGTCCTCTGCTTTGAAACTCGACTCAGTTTTTCAGACTCATATATTAAGTCTAAACTCGAGTTCTTTTCGACTTGTTAGATACTCGAGTGTTTTGTAGGGATTTGAGTCTTTTTCAGAGAGCTCTCAATTTTTTAATTCCGAAATGCTTTGTCTTTAAGTAATATTCGTGGATTAGGCACACAAATTGTACAATAACTTATAGTTTCTTTACTTTTATTTAGGTTAAACCTATTAAATTGTTGACGAAGTCTTTATTCGCAGGCTGAAGTCCTTTTGAGCTATCTTTTTGCAATCCGGAGGTCGCGGGTACAAACCTCGACTCGTACCAATGAGTTTTTCGGAACTTATGTACTTTTTTAAAATTTATTTATCATAAAGGTACATAACATTGTGACACCACATACCTCGCCAAACTGCGATCGCAGATTGTTGGCGAGATACGAAATATCACTTGATATTTACCAATCGCTCTTCGGTGAAGGAAAACATCGTGAGGAAACCGGACTAATACCAACAAGGCCTAGTTTACCCTCTGGGTTGGAAGGGCAGATGGCAGTCGCTGTCGTAAAAACTAGTGCCTACGCCAAAATTTTGAGATTAGTTGTCCAGCGGACCCCAGGCTCCCATGAGCCGTGGCAATGCTGGGACAACGCGAGGAATAAGAAGAGCCTTATTTTTATAAGATCCATTTGGTTGATTTTTTTGTTTCTTTTATTCAAGCTATATAATATTAAACAAGCATAAATGCAACTGTGTTCCAATTGAAATTTAAATTAAATTGAAGTACTATGTGTTCCAGTAGGCCTTAGGAGGATAAGTAATTTAGTAAACAAACACGTTATAAACATTAAACATATAGTAGTAATAATTAATCAAAATCACACGTACCCAGCAAACAATTTACGCGAAAGCAACCATATAATTATTAAACTCAATGAATTAGTGTTTCAATAGAAATTAACGCAGTATTTTGATGTTCGCTCGTACAGATTCGATCTAAATTTGGCTAGAACATTCTTGAAACAACGAAATAATATATATTTTGCACCGATTAGTCATAACACTATCTTTACTAATATAAAAGGACAAAAAAACGGCAAAGCTGTGCCATTCGTATAGTACGAATAACTAGTTATAATACTTTGTGTTTATAGGATAATATATATAGGAACGGAATTATGTAAATGTTTGTATTTACTTCGAAATAAATATATCAGTTTTAAAATAAAAATCCATCTTGGTTCTAATAGAATGAAATGAAGTAGATAATTATTAACATTATAAGAAATATTTTTATGCAATTTAATGTAATTTACTAATAAGAACAATGCTCTTTCCTTTGATTTTTTTCGGTAGGAGCTTTTAAAAAATTGTTTTTTGCTTATAACTTTTATAATAATCGAAAATTCCAAGAAAATCAAACGAAGGGGCATATAGCTATGGTGAATATAAAATAAGTTGCATAAAAGTACTTTTCCAGAGATGAAAATGGGGATTACGTTTGTATGGAGAAGCGGTAACTATCGTCTTAAAAGACCAACTTTAATTAAGGTTCAAAACTAACAAATGTATTTTTTCCATTTTAATACGCAACATCCTCAATACCTATTATGATAAAAGACTTAAATTAAAGACAAACATATACGCACAACGCCAGACCTAAATTATTCAGGTTAGCACAAAGCTCATTCAACACCTCCCTAAGTCTTTTGAGAAAAACCAATTTGCACAAAATTAAAGCTCTGTTCACACAGGAGTGCCGAGAACGGTTAATTCCAGCATTGTCTAGCACAATTGGATTCCACTAGCTTTACAGAAAAGTTGTAATTCCATTGCTAAATTGAAAGCCATTCGATTATAGCTTCTGCTGCATAGTAATAAAGGCCCTGCTTGGTAGTGGGAAAGAGAAATGGAGACGAGTTTTTCAACGTCAGTTGCAGTAGGAAACATAATGTTTGAAATGGAAAACTGGCTCAACAATGTCTGTTAGGTTTGCGTGGGAATGTGGTGGCATAATATTTGCATTAACTTAATTGGTTATTTTAGATTTCAATTTGTTCGATTATTAGAATACGCGGTTGATGTTACAGTATTTGCAGTTAGTTAGTAAAACTAAACTCATTAACAGTTTTGAATGATTCACGGTTAGTTTCACCAGACTTAAGGTTCCTCCTCCGGCAAAATACCGTAAAACTAAGTTACTCTGAACCATTATCTATATTAAATAAGACACTTTTGAGCAGAAAAAAATATATAACAATCTACAAGATATCAGCAATGATATGGTTTTTTTGGAAATCTATTTTATTTAAAATAAGTGAAGGGAAAAAATCTTGAAGTCACCCCTATTTCTTTCAGTTGTATCCTTATTGCTGCAGCAAATGTTATCGAAAATACATAAAACTTTACAGTCTTTCTCACAAAACACTATAAAATGATTTGGTTTTCTTGCTTTATACGAATTCAAAACTACGCCTCAATTCCTAAAAGAAATAAGCCTAAATCCCGCCTAGGTTTCTACCATTACCTCGCTCTCGTCCGTATATTTAGTGCGGGGCAAGTCGTGTTGCTACACGGACGTTTTGATCATATGTATTCATTCGCTTTTAGGGTTCCGTAGCCAAATGGCAATAAACGGAACCCTTTTAAATTCGTCATGTCCGTCTGTCTGTCCGTTTATGTCACAGCCACTTTTTTCCGAAACTAGAAGAACTATACTGTTGAAACTTGGTAAGTAGAGATTTTCTGTGAACCGCCTTAAGATTTCCACACAAAAATATAAAAATATCACGATAAATTTTGGGGGCTCCCCATACTTAGAACTGAAACTCAGAACTTTGACGACCGGTTTGGCCTAGTGGGTAGTGACCCTGCCTACGAAGCTGATGGTCCCGGGTTCAAATCCTGGTAATCCTGGTATCCTGGTAAGGGCATATATTCGTGTGATGAGCATGGATATTTGTTTCTGAGTCTTGGGTGATTTCTATGTATTTAAGTATTTATACATATTTATATATTATATATATCGTTGTCTAAGTACCCTCAACACAAGCCTTATTGAGCTTACTGTGGGACTTGTCAATTTGTGTAATAATGTCCTATAATATTTATTTATTTATTATTTAAACTCGATTTTTTTTTTCATCAAACCTATACGTGTGGGATATCTATGGATAGGTCTTCAAAAATGATATTGAGGTTTCTAGTATCTTTTTTTCTAAACTGAATAATTTGCGCGAGAGACATTTCCAAATTGGTAAAATGTGTCACCCCCCCCCCCCTGTAACTTCTAAACTAACAGAATGATAAAACGAAAAAATATATATGATGTACCATGCAAAATTCCACCGAAAATTGGTTTGAACGAGATCTAGTAAGTAGTTTTTTTTAATACGTCATAAATGTCCGTAATATTTATGACGTATAAAAAAAACTACTTACTAGATCTCGTTCAAACCACCCTTCATGGGCGAGTCCGACTCGCACTTGGCCGCTTTTTGATAGCAATGGCGGATGATTGAGGAAAAACGTCTCATAGCTCTCGCAAATTGTGACAGTTCTAAGTTGTGGTTGAAAAGCATGAGTAATGTATATAGTACTTCTAATCATTAGGTACGTAGGTAACTGAACTGAACAGTTATAACTAAGTAAATAAAGTTTGATTGACCCCACTTTTTTCTCCTATTTTTCCTTTCTTTATAAGCTTTTATTTAACTTCACGTGTATGGCGTGTATGTATCTTTGTTGCTTGATACATACAAATGTATATCTTAGAATCTTGCAAGTTAAATTTGACCCACTTCCCGGTTTCCGATTAAGCTGAAAATTTGCATACTTATGTAAGTCGGATGACAATGCAATATTATGGTACCATCAAGCTGATCTGATGATGGAGACAGGAGGTAGCCATAGGAACTCTGTGATAAAACAAGGCAAGCTAATTGTGTTTAGGGTTTTCAGAAATGTCTCGATGAGTATTAGTTGCCTGTGGAAAAAAAAGTACAGTCAGCGATAAAAGTTTGTACCAAAAACTGATTTGAACTCAGAAAAAAGATCCATGTACAGATACTTAAGCTTGGACATCATATAAAAATACACATTGGACGCTAATAAACAAATAACTGTGAAACCGTGGTGACTCTTACTCGCTAGGAAAATCACTAAAATATGCGATCCGATGGGATTATTTTATTTCATTAATATTTTTAAAGGTGGTGGGATGCATGTTTTTTAATTGGGTATATAAAATAGAGCGGATTATTTGATCTGATTAAATTTTTGAGTAATATTGTTTATTTTGACGTGATACCTTCGTGTTATTTTTCTTACCCCCCCGCCCCACTCTCCTAAACGATCACATGATTTCTGTACGACCCCCAAACACTCATGACTCAGGAACAAATATCCGTGCTCATCACATGAATAAATGACCTTATCGGGATTCGAACCCAGGACCATCGGCTTCATAGGCAGGGCCATTACCTTCTAACCCGGTCGCAATTTTTAAGAAAATTAGATTAACTAGAAGTATTCTAGGATAAAGTACCTAATTGTTGTGTGGACGCATTGGTTTATTTTAACCCTTAATAGGGCACCGGTCATATACTTACCACTTCTTTCTGTCAAGCACAGATTAAATACAATTTGAATTATCTGGTGGTTTAAGAGGTTTATGAACGCATTCATAACCTGCCATTCATAAAAAAATATGTTGGCAACACTGTGAAGTGTCATACGTAGGTTCTGTACTTGCTAAGCAGAGAATTTGAAAGTCGATCGATTTTTATAGTGTTTAGAGGATATTTGTAATTAAAGTGTTCTATAAAGATTCCGGTAGGTGGTTTTTGTTATTTTTATGTAATAATTAGTTATTTTATCTAGCTAATTAAATGCTATTCACTCTAAAATACATATTCCCACGATTTAGGATGATAGCTCAAAGTTGGTGGTAAATATTTTACCAGTGCCCGTTACGGTCATAAAAGTACGGATCAAATAAAAAATATTAATTTTTATTTTCTTGTTTTAAGTAAATATGTCTAGATAAAAGGAGTAAAATGATAAAGATATTCAAGAAATACTTAATAATAATCTTTTCAGCCCTGAACGTGAGTCAAATGATGATATGTGATATATTTCTAATTTTGTTATGGAGTATAATTGAGATAACTAAGTTATACGAGAATTATCAAAAATTTTGAGTTCTGAGGTTGACGAAGAGCATTTTGTTGATACCAGAGATGATTATCTAGAGGTAGACGATATAGCAACAAGTGAAAATACCCCACTTAATACTAGATATACCCCACTAAATACTAAATCAGTCTTCTGAAGATATTTTGAAATTAGTTGACAAAGTAACCATGGAAACTGAAAAAATCGCAAGACCTGTTACTCCCTGAAATATTATGCCTAACCCTATTGCTTCATCTAGCACCACTGAGACAGCTGATACTCAGTCCAGCAAGGAAATACCACGAGTTATATTTGTTTTTTTTTGTTTTTAATTAAATTACAAAGTAAAGTTGTGTTGTGCCTAAGTAGTTCCCTTCTACGTTCAATGCAGACACTGTCTCCTGACCGGAGACAATCAAGTCAATCAAACCATACCTCAAGACATGGATGAAACTAAGTTTCTTCGTATAGAACCAGCTCAAGAATGGTACTCAGATTTACCAGTACATCACATACCCAAGTTTATTAGACCACTGCCATTTAAAAAAAGTATGGCATTTACTCAAAAAACACTACTTGACGGTTTCTTTGAACATATTTTTTTCCTGACGCGGCCTGCGAACTTATTGCAGAACAAACAAACATTTATGCCATACAAAATAATGCTTGGCATTGGGTTACTTTACTACAAACAAAACCGAAATACTCGCGTTCCCTGGTATACTTATTTTGACAGAACTCAATTCACTACCTGATTGCAACTTATATTGCTCATCAGATCCGTTTTACAGAAACCAAGACATTTATGAAGCGTTTATATGAAAAATATTTCAGAAATTGATAGAAAACGTTTCACCAGTCTGAAGACACCATTTCCTCATGTAGCACGAACGGGCAACGGTAAAATACTTACCACTTCCTAAAAATCATTAAGCGGTAACAGTCATATAGTTACCACCCCGATTTTCATGAAAACTAGTTTCCTGAAAAATATTTTTTTACTACCATGTTAATTGTCGCTACATTAAATATCTAAATCACTCACTGAACTTGTCTTACTTCGAAATTCATATCTCTGCCCTATTAAGGGTTAAATTTGTATTTTTTTGAGTTATAAAGGAAAAAAGGTTTCCTTAATACTTTTGATCAAGATTGAACGGGCAAGCTAAGTTTTTGTTCGGACTTATTTGATACGTGTATTAGCAAATAAAGGAAAACCTTTAAGGAACAAAGGGGAAACCCTTATCACTGAAAATCTAATTATACTTACAATATTGCTGGGAAAATGATATATCATGTACATACATGATAATAATATGTGCTTGTATGAGATACTCACAAGGAGGCACGTGGATATGAAAGTTGCTATGTCGTAAGAGAAAAGTGGAGGATATATTTTTTTTAGTTCGCATTACCCGCGCAGCAAGATATTGATACAATTCCTCGCCAGTCTGCCTGTGAACGAAATAATTACGGGACAACAGACGTGAATCCGTGCACGTGCCGTCATAACGTGACGTGCGCGGCGGTTGTATGTGTTTGAATATCGTGTTTTTTTAATTTTATTTTTTGTACGATTAAATAAATAAAAAGGAATCGATACGTTCCCTCAAACATGCTACTGCCGATTTTAGAAGCAACTTTCATATTTTTACCTATTTGCATAATTTGTTACGAATTTCTAAGTGCATTTTAGACCAATATTCGTGATTATTTTTTATGAAGCTGACCACGAACGTAACGTCACGTTCGAAACGTCGGGACATATAACAAACGTAAGTTTACGCGATTAAGTCCCGTATTAGTTTTAAAATTATGAAGTGGAAGACCCGTGCAAAATCGCCTTTTCATACAAATCCAAAGTTTCCTCTCTGAATATTAACATAATTAAACATATTTTAACACAATTGCTTGTATATCAACCACAGCTATGCGCCTACTTTTGATATATATTTTTTAATTTTAAATTATGATTAGAGTTAGGATCATTTAAAAATTTGTATGAAATCTGTATTACGCTCCTATTTTTTACAATAATCAAAAAATCGAAAAAAGTCAAACGTAGGAGCATAGCTACGGTTAATATACATCAAATTATGCAAAAATGTTTTTTATCATATCAATATCCAGAGAAGAAAATGTACGTTTATGTGGAAAAGCGGCCGCCCCCTTCCCTCTTAAGATGAATAATTTTATATAACCGTAACTTCCTTAATAGGAGTGCTTAATATACCATAATCTACCTATAGTTAAATAGATAGATAATGAGCAATTTTTCACGATAAATTGGACACTGAAGATATATGGAAATGATATATACTTTAAAGTTTCGAAATGTAAGTTTTCATTTAACTTCCAAATAAGAAAAAATAATAGTAACATTTGACATTCTTATTGTAAAAGTAAGTCTTTTTGTGAATACAAGGACAGACTTACTTTTAATTTTATTGACCTATAGGTATATGTACATATTTATATAGGTCAATTAAAAGTACGCTGACATCAGAATGACATCTGAATTATGTAATTCAGTTATGATGCATTCCGCTCGTACTTGTCCGTACATGTCCGTACATGTATTGGCGCGAGTAATGATACATTGCGTGCTGAATTAACTTACAGAGAAAAATATAAGGTTTTTTTTTTGTCAAACGTATGTAAGTTAATTTGTTTGGGCAACGCTAATCCTTTAAACAAGACAGTACACGCATCAATGTGTGTGTAAGTTGGTTATTTAGACTGTCATGTGCTGTATAATCATACGGAATTTGCGCTTCGATCAAGCGTAGACAGATCAGCCGCTATCAGTGGCCCCGTTCATCACGAGGGCACCATACGTTGTTTTTAGACAACTGCTTGTGGACAAGCTATAGGCACAGAGCGGGGACGGCATAATGCGGAAATTGTTTTATTGGTGCATTCCCATTTGTCTTCGCCAGGCAAAGATGGCAATAGATGCATTGAAAGGCGATAAGTTGAAACGCAGGAGCCCAATGAGGTGGACAGACCAAATTTGCTCAGCCCTTGACGTAACGCTCCACGATGTTCTACATTCGGCGACAGACAGAAAGAGGTGGCGGCAGATTGTCAAAGTGAAGCTGTTCCCTAAAAGTGGTCACGACCCTCAGTGATGAAGAAACCGATGCAAGGAGGGGAGGGAGGTGCATTGATATGAATCATTCTCATCTGTCACACAACGTGACAGTAAATGCATCATTGTGTGTGTTCTCATTAAGCTGTCATTCGCTATTTTAAAGTGTTTTTTCGTACCCATGGCAACGAATTAAACCATAATGTACAGTCACATGCTATAATATGTTACTCTTCGAAGGCCACAAAAATATGTGACGCGCTCTAAAAACAAGATCGTGTCAGATATTTTCGCCTTCGTTGTGTAACTTATTATTGTGATTGTACCTTAAAGTGATAGAAAAATACACGAAACTGTGTGATTTTAGCATTATTTGATCAAAAAATCGGCTTACCTAGAAAATACATATGCAATAAGGTTATCCTCTTTTCCGAGTAAAAATACACTCAATAGTATCGAAAAATATTCATTTTTACACTACGACGAGGAGTGTTATAAGTTTGACTGTTGTTTGTCGTTTGACATACAACAGTCAAACTTATAACACTCCTCGTATGTGTTGTAGACAAACGTCTAGCTGTGTGTCTGTCTATAGCAACCTATTATAAAACATATAATATATACTGAAACGCGTTAACCGATTTAGCTGCGGCTTTTTTTATTTGAAAGCTAGCAGGTTTTCTACATACATACATACAAACATACATACATACATATATACATACATACAATCACGCCTATTTCCCGAAGGGGTAGGCAGAGACCACGGATTTCCACTTGCTACGATCCTGACATACCTCTATATGTACCTGTATATAGGTTTTCTAGTAGTGGTTTATAGATACGTTTATATTAATATTCATATTAATAATATTATTAATATCCATATTTTATTGTGTGGTTTGCGAAGTTTGAAACCGCTGTCTCCCATTACTTAAGCTCCATATAAAGCATCGTTTGCAAAAAATATGTAAATCGACACAGATTGGAGCTGTCCGCGGCGGTGACCTAAGCATGATGGATGAAACCTACATCTCTGTGTCGTGACGGTTTAATTATTTACGCCCTGGTGGCTATAATGGAAACTTTATCGGAAATAATAGCGGAATTTATGCGAAACCCTTTTAATGTACCTCTATTATGCGTATAAGTACACTGATAATCAATCAAAACAGAGGCGCTACCGCGAAAAACCATTTTTTTCTGCCTCTTTTACTCTGGAATACGCAAGAGCGATAGATAGATAATTAAGTCAGGTTTAGGTGTTAATAGTTAACTAAATATATGTGTTTAATGATTGTTTTCCTATTATTACAGGTAAGCTACCAACTCTCGATTGCATTTACGGAATGGTGAATAATCTATCAGACATCGGATATTAGAGGGCAAATTAATGACAGGTACGGAGTTTAAGTATCGATAAACCCAATTATCGATATTTTCTCCGTATATGATATCTCCCAGCTTTGTTTGTGAGTGTTGTTTAGGGTTCCGTACCCAAAGGGTAATACTAAGACTCCGCTGCCTATCCATCTGTCTGTCTGCCTGTCACCAGGCAGTATCTCATGAACCGTGATAGACTGGATAGACAGTTGAAATTTTCACAGATGATGTATTTCTGTTGCCGCTATAACAACAAACACTATAAAATACGGAACCCTCGGTGGGCGAGTCTGACTCGCACTTGTCCGAGTTTTTTGTAACTATTATTTTAGAAATAAATAATGATAAAGTAGGTAGATTTGCGGCAGCAATGTGGTTAGCAGCAATAACTTGCTGCAATACTGCAACAGGTTGATGCAGTTAAATCCGATCGGGACGTTATAAATAATTAAAGTCAAAGTCAAAATAAAATATTCTTAATTCAAATAGGCCTAGCAAACAAGTACTTTTAAATCGTCAAATTTTACAAATATCATCTTAATCTAAATATCAGAGCAATTTATTGATGCAGTTATTATTGTTCTAAAAAAAAACATTGAATTATTATAGATATGGTATGGTAAACATATTATAATAATAAGAATGTCACAAAAGGATCGTCAAACATCAAAATTGTATAAAAATATTAGTCTAGAAACTTTCTAGAATAAAATCTAAATGTAAAAAATACGGTATATATATATATATATATATATACATTGAATTATCAATTTCATCATTATTAACATACTTAACAATAAATAATTCATTCTTTACATTATGTGTCTCATTCGCTGTACGTTTCTATCTTGTCCCACACGACAAAGACAGATGTGTTGAAACGTCACCTAATGCAACATATTATTGAATACCGTATATCACTGGTTAAGTATTGCGCTGAAGTTTTTTACGTACGTACGCGAGAAAATACATACTTGAATCGCGCATTGAAGAGGAGAGGTTTATTAAATAATACTCTTATTCAGAGTTTCGAGATTTAGGCGGTAAAATAATACAAATACTTAGAACATTGTCTTGTAATAAAAGTTATTAAAAATAAACATAGACAATTCTGTTATTGACAAATATGATATGATAGATAAAAGCGATTTACGTTACATTCACTTGATGGGAAGAGGTTATATTAAGCAAATATAAATCCAACTTGCTCAGATGTAGAAATATAAGTACGTTTACATTAGATTCACTAAAACGTGTCTAAAAACATGACATATTATAATTAACATTTAATAAATATGAAAGTCAACAACTTTACCTTGTTTTCAATTTTTAAATAACAAAGTTTGAAAGTCGGCGGTGGATTGAGTTTTTACCGTCATTATAATAATTATTAAACTTCTGATTTATTTCAACTACGCCGCCCGTAGTTCTTAGAAATATTCATTAAAAATCATACTTCTGTTTATAATTAAGCAAATATAAGTTTGCAAATATGTTGTAGCTTGTGTATTTTGAGTATTAAATAAGTTTTTGGCAAAATTTCATTTTTGGTACAAGCTTTTATCGCTGACTGTATCGTTATTTCCACAGGCAACTAATATTCATCGAGACAATTCTAAAACCCCAAACACAATTAGTTTGCGTTGTTTTATCACCGAGTTCCTATGGATACCTCTTGTCTCCATCATCAGATCAGCTCGAAGGTACCATAATATTGCATTGTCACCCGATTTAGATATGTATGCAAATTTTCAGCTTCATCGTAAACCGGGAAGTGGGTCAAATTTAACTTGCAACATTTGATTACAGACAACAGGCCAGGTGAAACTAAATAAAAGTTTGTAAAAAGTATAATTTTAAGATTTTTTGTCACTTTAAAGTAAATAAACGAACCTTTACGACATTGAACCTTAAGTTTAATATTATACTAGTCACGAAATAGGCAATTGTACTATAGAATCACATTGTATGTACTTTTCACTTTTATTCGACGCTCGAGAAATTTGAACTGGTTTTTCCATGACCGCGGGTGCTTAAGGCTGCACCCGACGCTAACAACCTCTCGCATGTGTGTGCGGAGCTGATACCCCTTACCGCACCACCCGCTGCAAAAGATCGAGCTTGCAGAGCTATGCGTTCGAAATAGAATTTCGTTTGCTCGCTCGCGCAATGCAGCACAGGTCTGTCTAGAAACACGACTTGCCCCGCACTGACTAGATAGGTAATGTTAGGAACCTAGGCGGAATTTAGGCTGTTTTTTTTTTTGAGAATTGTGGCATATTTTTTTAGTGTTTTGTGAAAAAAATTGTGAAGTTTTATATAGTTTCGATAAAAGCTGCAGTAGTAATAAGGATACAACGGAAAGAAATAGGGGTGGCTTCAAGATTTTTTTCCTTCACTTATTTTAATTAAAATAGATTTTCAGAAAAACCATATCATTGCTCATATCTTGTAGATTCATATTTTTTTTTCTGCTCTGAAAGTGTCATATTTAATATGGAAAATGGTCCAGAGTAACTAAGCTTTACGTTATTTTGCGGGACGAGAAACCTTTGTAAGGACATTAGCCGCGAACGCGCGGTGTCGGCCACAGTACATTGGTACTTTTTCTAAAGTATTGTGACATCTACTTCAGTTTATAACAAACGAATACTAAATGTATATAACTAAAATATGGGATATTATGAAGATATTCCTTAATGTGAGAAAAATGAAGACATAACAACCACACTATTCCAGCATCAGGTGACGGATGTCCTCTCGTTAAGTTTCAGGAGGTTTTAGTACATATCATAAATCGTGCGATGATGCATGGGATAAGTACAGTCGGCATCAATATTACCATAGAAGAACTACTATTACCCGTTAGAAAATTTTGAAGTCAATAAATATAATATGTGCGAGCAATAGTGATAGCAACAGGAGGGTCAATGTACGAAAACCTATCTATATGGAAAGCGTCTCTGCTTTACTATAGTCTGTATCTTTAGGTATTTAAAAAAAGATAAACAAACAATTTGTAAATTTTCGGGTAGTTTTAATATTTATTGGTTAACCAACCAAATACAAAACCGCCTGGATCTGTCACTGAACGACCTGACTTTAAACCTACATTATTTGATCATGTAATGTTTTCATCTACCCTCAACTGCCTTAAGGAGCCATTTGAGTGTAGATTTTGTTTACCTTTTTTTGAATACCTAAAGATACGGACTATAGGTAGATACTTTTGATGCTCATTCGCTTCTTTTGCCGACTGTACAAGTAATAACGGCTCCATAAATCCGACGACACTACAGTACAATAATGGAAAGAAAAAATATTACATATCTTTGTTTTAACAGAGCTCTGAGAGAAAATGGCGACGTGTTTCAACACTGAACGTCGTGAACTGAATTGTGTTCTCATTTTTCTTAATAATTCATCCTTACTTGTATTCTAAATGCGAACGTAACGCTGTCTGTCTGTTAACTGGTTATGCTTAAAGTGATGAACTGATTTAGATAAAATTAGGTAGGAATAGAATTACTACTTGTTATTAATACTTGTATCATTTTGTTTATTTGAAGTTGTACAGTGAAAGTATCTGACATGATTTTATTTGTAGAGCCATATAAGCCCACGTAGAGTCCTTATGGCTCTACGGATAAGATCGTGTCAGTTATTTTTATGGCCTTCATTGTTCAACATATTATTGCAGGTGACTGTACCTACAATACACGTTTTTTTTTCATATTTGGGATTTTTTATCTATTTACAAGCTCTTTCGATCCAAATTAAAGAAAAATAGTGTCCGAAAATGTCCATACATTTTTCGTTCCTTCCATTCTGTTCAGTTACCGTCATATACATACTTAGTCTATGAAAAATGGTACCGGAATAAATTAGGATTGAAAGAGCTCCTGATTTTCAATATAACATAAATAGTAAAAAAAATGTGTACAATTTAAAAAAATGGCCGCCCGAAGAAAGATCGGCATAGTCTCTATCATGAAAAATGACATTCTACGCACAATACATAAAGTCACGCTAGTATATAAAATACTTGATCATGTTGGCAACTTAATATGTAAAATATTATTTTTCTGATACAGGAGGCAAACGAGCAAACGAACTGCCTGATGGTAAGCGAATACTGTTGCCCAAGGACACGCGCAACACCAGAGGGGTTGTAAGTGCGCGTGGTAAACAAATTGACATTCATTTATTTAGATTTAGATATTCTTACGAATCATTTATTAAGTTTCTTAGGAATCATTTATTAAGTTTCTTAGGAATCATTTAAAAAGTTTCTTAGGAATCATGTACTAAGTTTCTTAGAAATCATTTAGTAATTTTTTTTATGTTATAGGCAGCATACGAGCAGATAAACCACCTGATGGGAGGTAGTCATCGTCGCCCATGGACATAAGCAACATCGAAGGAGCCACTTTATGCATTGCCAACCTTTGAGAACCCTAAATACCTGCTTCTTGAAGAACCCCATGTCGTAGCGCAAGGGTAACCTCAGAAGGTAGGTCATTCCACAACTTGCCCGTTCTGGGCAAAAACGAGCGAGATGCCCGCTTGTTCTTGGTTTGCCACGTGTCGACAAAGTGAGGATGAACTTTGTTTCTTTGGCGGGGTAATAAAAACGCGACGGTGGCACCAATTCAAAAAGTTCTTCTGAACATTTTCCATTGTACAGAATTTTTATAATATATTATTTTTTTAATTCCTTAATGATTCCTAAGAAACTTTGGAAGCACGCCGTAATGTTAACAGCTTCAGAACTATTTTCTTGCATTCATTAAAATGTTTAGCGCAAAATACCCGTCAATTAACACCTTCCGCTGTCCTCTCAAGAAAGTCCAAGCTTTTGTTTTTAGTTAAATTAATAGTGATAAAGTGTTTTCGGTAACACGGCTACATTGCATTCTCATTGGTAGACAATTTTAATTTTTTTGGAATAATTTCAAGAGAACAGCGATACTGCACAGAATTATTTTAGGGAATTATACTTTTTAAGTGACGATATTTTTTTGATATAATAAACAAATACTCCATTCTCGCATTTTTGATTGTATTAAAAAACGATTTTAGTAAATTTTACAAAAAAGAAAATAAATGACAAATACTATTACAAATTATTAAAAATATTTTGATACAATTTGACGTATATCAACCACATTAACACACACACAACCCTGTGTTTGATTTTTTTTGAATTTTTAATTATTATATAATAGTTAAGAGGATTTAACAATTTATATGAAAACGGTTACTCGCTCCTAATTTTTACAATAATTAAAAAAAAAAGTCAAACGTAGGAGCATAACTATGGTTAATATACATCAAATTATCTAAACAAATTTTACAGTACATATATGGTGCTACTTTATCGCACTAGTGCGAAAATTAGCATATTACGTTACTGTGCCGAACATTTAAAGGGCCATATGTACTGTAAAACGTTGTACGATACATGTGCGAATAGGTAATTCGCAACTCGTGTCGATTTAAAACACTCCCTTCGGTCGTGTTTTAAAGTTTTAACTTATCACCACTCGTTTCGAATTTCCTATTTTTCGCACTTGTATCGTAATGTACTATTCCTTAATGTCATCCAGAGAGGAAAATTAGGACTACGTTTATATGGAGAAACGGCCGTCCCCTTTCCTCTTTAAGGTCGGGAATGCACTTGCAACTTGGCTTTGTTATTGCATTTGTCCATGGGCAATGGTGATTTCATTTGATGTATTGTCTCAATAAATTATTTCTATTCTATTCTAATTGCTTACCATCAGGTGATTTGTTTGTCTTTTATATCCTAGAAAAAGATACTTGGATCGCGATTCACGTTTTTAGAGTTCCGTAGCCAAATGGCAAAAAACGGAACCCTTATAGATTCGTCATGTCCGTCTGTCTGTCCGATTATGTCACAGCCACTTTTTTCCGAAACTATAAGAGCTATACTGTTCAAACTTGGTAAGTAGATGTATTCTATGAACCACATTAAGATTTTTACACAAAAGCAGAAAAAAAAACAATAAATTTTGGGGGTGCCCCATACTTAGAACTGAAACTCAAAAAATCTTTTTTCATCAAACCCATAAGTGTGGGGTATCTATGGATAGGTCTTTAAAAATGATATTGAGGTTTCTAATATCATTTTTTCTAAACTGAATAGTTTGCGCGAGAGACATTTTCAAAGTGGTAAAATGTGTGTGGGGGGGACACACACCACACACACACACACACCCCTTAACTTCTAAAATAACAGAATGAAAAATCTAAAAAAAATGTATGATATACATTGCCATGCAAACTTCCACCGAAAATTGGTTTGAACGAGATCTAATAAGTAGTTTTTTTTAAATACGTCATAAAATAAAATAATTTTTTTTTTCATCAAACCCATACGTCTATGGATAGGACTTTAAAAATAATATTGAGGTTTCTAATATATTTTTTTTTCTAAACTGAAAAGTTTGCGCGAGAGACATTTCCAAAGTGGTAAAATGTGTGTCCCCCCCCCCCTTAAATTCTAAAATAACAGAATGAAAAATCTAAAAAAAATGTATGATATACATTGCCATGCAAACTTCCACCGAAAATTGGTTTGAACGAGATCTAGTAAGTAGTTTTTTTTTAATACGTCATAAAACAGTACATAAGCATAAGCACAAATACATGTTTCAAGAGGTCCAGGAATTTTCGTCCAGAGAAGTTCGAAACCAGTATATACATAAACTATACAAGCCCTTAGCTAGACTAAAACTGACATGTAATAATTGTTTTATGATGAGTATTGACATATTTAATAAATTGCCAGATAGTTTTAAGAATCTCAATAGTAACAGATTTAAAAATACTGTTAAGATGTGGCTTATAAATAAGTGCTTTTACAGCCTTAATGATTACTTGGACCTACCATTAACCATTTAATAATTGAATATTATTTATATTAGTTGACATTTTGTAATTTTTATTTTGTATTTAATATAATTCTAGAACTAGATGTAATAGCGTGTACACCTGTAAAGGTAGGGTTCGGTGTGACTCATTTTCTGCAATTGTAACTGCTACTTTGTAACCTGAATTTACAAATACGCAATAAATTCATTAATTCATTCATTCATTAAAATAAATAAAACATTTTTTTTCATCAAACCCATACGTGTGGGGTATCTATGGATAGGTCTTCAAAAATGATATTTAGGTTCCTAAATAACAAAGCGTAAGGATCTTAACTTGCTAAAAATTGCTTACCATGCCAAACAAGCCAGGCAGGCTTGAAGAAACAGTGATTCTCTACTAAACGGATATTTATGTCCTAATGTCTAATACGTATAGAGGCCATCAGATATATCGGGGCGGCAAAGGTGCTCACAAATATCTGAACACGCCTATTTGTCAAGGCATGGCGCGCGTGTTGAGATATTTTGAGCACTTCGGCCATTCCGATATATCTGGAAAATTCAGAAAGTTTACGGAAATTTCAGACAAATTTCACGGGAAACAGCTAATTGGTCTAGTGATGTTTTGTAGCTCCGCTTAGATAATTACCTGTGCCAGATCTAAAATTGACTTCTCTGTACAATTCATGAATTTGTTTGCACACATGGACAACATTTATTAAGTATTTACACCAATGCTAAACACTACAAAGTTAACTAAAAATTTAAATAATTTAACAATTATTCGCTTTAACATATTATTTATACATATATGCTTTGTATTGCATCACAAGAGTGTGTCCGTCTGTCAGTCTTTATATGACTAGCGCCACCTATCGTTCAAGAACTTTATTCTACTCGGCGACTGTAATGGTTGAATTAAGATTTCGTATACCAAATTATAGTGCGTACTTTTCATATATGTACCCAACTCAACTGTATAATTTATTTCGATACGCTGTAGTCAACTATAAAAAATCACGTGCCGCCGCGCTCCCATAGAACGAGGGAGGGGCGGGCGGGGGCTCGCGCGTTTATGTCTTTTGTAGGCACTACATTTTTGTCTACTTAGATACTTACCAATGTTCATTACTTCTTTAGCTTTTATAGTATTTTTTTTTTTTTACTTTTGATGACTCTTAGAAAAAGTATTGTATACAATAGTGATATAATCAAGCTTTTCAGACTCGTACCTCACTTAGGCAACTCAGCAAGGTTCGTTGACTAAACACTGTACTCGACTGAAAAGCTCTGTATTATATCACGATTCACGATATTATAAAATACTTTTGAGTAGGTATATTAAGAAGTGTAAGAAAGGATCCTTGGTAAACGAAAGTACGCTAATCCTACCACTTAAGTCTGGCACCCTCTGAACTATAATAGTTACTTGTTCAACAAGGGTCCGAATTTGTTGTTTACCCCTCATACTAATCTTGAGACCCGAGCGAGCGAAAAAGTGGAATCTCAAGTGTTGTGAGGGTTTAGCGGCATTATAGGAGAAAAAACCTTTTCGAAGGAAAAAAGTATCTTCGCCACCGCGAGAAAAATACTATCTACTGAACGTTCAGAATGTCATGTTTATGCTACGTATAAATATTTAGTACTTAAACAAAATCATCGCTTAAACCGTTATAGGGTACACTTAGATATTTTACGGTTATTTTCGTGTATGCAGAATTTTTAGAACTTTGACGAGGCAATGAGGCTTGAATCTACATTTTATTAATCTGGACCGTTAAAGGGTTAAAATCATCATCATTATCATGAAATAATTTTGCACTCTAGACGATAAAATACAATATTGGCAACTAATTTGAATGAATAAAGAGAACCTTTCCGAGCGGGTGTGGTGAAAAAGTAGAGAATGCCTTAAGGTATTAAGTCCGCCATTTGTACCTTCATGTATTGTGCAAAGAATAAATAAATAAATAAATAAAAGTCCATTGATTAGTCTAATTTAGTCTCTAAAAGCTAGCATGGTTTTCATCCGATTTCATAAAACAAATGATACGCCCAAATAAACGCGCCGTACTTTAAAATTTCAAAATCCTGTCAAAATTACAGAGCGATCTGTTAGAGCGAGCGAAGTTAAAACTTTTCTTCAAACCATCAAAGCCCAGAATCAATGTCTCAATGTCGAGTGATATTTCGTACCTGTGCGAGACTTAAAAGCGGATTCAAAGGGTTTAGAAGTGTTTTGGTAAGTGACACTCTCAAAGTTCTAATATAGTTATTTGTTTTAGTAGTGGGCAAAGTTGTTCTTTAACCCCTCGTACTATTGATAGCCGAGCAAGCGAAAGATTTATCAAATCCTTAAAGTGGAATCTTTAGCGTTGCAAGGGCTTCTAGGCACGAGGGTTAAATAAACTTTGCTCCTGAGTGACACACAACATATCGCCATACTAACGCTAGGAAAATACTAATTATAAAAAAAATGCATAAACGGCCTAAAAGGTAGCGCACTATGCAGTTTAAGTGGAATTTCCTCCTGCGGGCGCTCTGGCTGTGGAATGAGCTCCCATGCCGAGGTTTTTCCGAGGGTCTACAGTATAGGGTTTTTCAAAAAAGGAGGGTACAGCTTTTGAAAGGGTCCGCAACGCGCATGTAACACCTCTGGAGTTCCTGTCGTCCAGATCGTACGGTGATTGCTTACCATCAGGCGGGTCATATTTTGAAGAAGGTTAGTAAAGTATAAAGAAGAAGAACGTTATTAAATATTTATCATCACTTAAAACTGCCAATATGATAACAACTCAAAAATCCGTATCATATTACTTTATCAATCTTTTCGATAAATTGTAACTTTCTCATCAGATTTTGAAACATAAAGAGAGCCTTTACGAGCTGGTGTGGTCAAAAACTTTTTACTTGTCTCAAAAGCACATTTAAGGCCCATTGACCGGTGATTAGAAACTCGAAAGCGCTGAAACTGTCCTCAGTCAAGTCTAATTTAGTCTCTAAACGCTACACTTAAATGACATCCGATTTCATTACTTTCAGCCGCTCGCGTCAGCAAATATTTAAGTCTATTGGTATAAGTATGTATGTGTAATTTAGTCAAAAGCGTAACTAAGCATCGTAAATCTGCCCAAGCATGTATTTGTTTATTATTTTATTTTTATATTATAGGACATTATTGCACAAATTGACTAAGTCCCACAGTAAGCTCAATAAGGCTTGTGTTGAGGGTACTTAGACAACTCTCTCTTCTTCCTCGCGTTGTCCCGGCATTTGCCTCGGCTCATTGGAGCCTGGGGTCCGCTTGACAACTAATCCCAAGATTTGGCGTAGGCACTAGTTTTTACGAAAGCGACTGCCATCTGACCTTCCAACCCAGAAGGTAAACTAGGCCTTGTTGGGATTAGTCCGGTTTCCTCACGATGTTTTCCTTCACCGAAAAGCAACTGGCAAATATCAAATGATATTTCGTACATAAGTTCCGAAAAACTCATTGGTACGAGCCGGGGTTTGAACCCGCGACCTCCGGATTGCAAGTGGCACGCTCTTACCGCTAGGCCACCAGCGCTTATTGAGGGTACTTAGACAACGATATATATATTATATAAATATTTACAAATACTTAAATACATAGAAAACACCCATGACTCAGGAACAACTATCCATGCTCATCACACGAATAAATGCCCTTACCAGGATTTGAACCCGGGACCATCAGCTTCGTAGGCAGGCAGGTAGGTAGGTAGGTAGGCAGGGTCACTACCCACTAGGCCAAACTGGTTGCCTAAAAAAACAATGATTATCTCTATTTCTCTCGACGGCCAGTCTGGCCTAGTGGGTAGTGACCCTGCCTATGAAGCCGATGGTCCCGGTAAGGGAATTTATTTATGTGATGAACACATATTTGTTCCTCAGTCATGGGTATGCCTATGTATATAAGTATCTATTTATCTATATAAGTATGTATATCGTCGACTAGTACCCATAGAATAATCTGTCCGTTTTAAATGTACGCCATAGTAAATGTATGGCGAACCTTATCTTACGCAGCGGCTTACGTGAGCGAATAACTCGCGAACGCGAAGCGGCGCGGCGCGGCGCGGGTGAATCAATCCTTTGATACCTGTGTCCTACGTGGGCGATCTCATTGCGAACGCAAATGCGGTGGGCCGCCGCGCCGCGCCGTTTCGCGTTCGCGAGTTATTCGCTCACGTAAACCGCTGCGTTAGAAATCGGACAGGCTATACAAGCTCTGCTTAGTGAGCAAACGATGCACATCCCAGGTGCGCCGGGTGCGGGCCAGCCCCAACCCAATCCTGCGCTCGATTGCCGAGAGGTTTGACTGCCCATATTTGAGGCATTGTGATGATATGCATGTTTCTAGAAGTACCTATGATGTCTAACCACTAAGTAGGTGCTTCTAGAAACATAGCTGTCTTAGTAATTATTTAGTGATAAGTTTGTACATATTAACATAGCTGTAAGTGCATACTAACATATTTATGAGTCTTAAGTTACTTGAAATAAATGATTAAACAAATAAATTAGTTTGGGGCTAGGTTGATCTGTGTAAGATTGTCCCGAAAATATTTATTTATTTATTTATTCTCTACCGGACAGTTCTTTATATCTCATGTCCAATGATGATCTCCAATTCATTATTATTTTATAGAGATACTTTTTATCACAGAGAATAACTGCCTTTCAAGCTATATACATTTGGTCTTTACTCGAGTTCTCCTTTATTCAGAAAAAATAAATACGCCATACACAATTAATGACACTGATGAGTGATGACAGTGTCTAAGTTAATAAAATGCCAGAAACTAACACATAGACGTACAACTTTAACTTTCCTGTTTAAATTCCTAATTAAGTTTATTCGTCGACCCGCCCCGGCTTTGCACATTATACATCTACACCTTCCCCAAAAATCACTCTATTGATTGGTGGAACCGCATAAACATCCGTTCAGTAGTTTTTGAGTTTATCGCGAACATACATACATACAGACAGACGCGGCGGACTTTGTTTTATAGGTTTTAGAGATATATATACATTTATTATATTATATTGTGTGAGACTAGGCATATTAATTATTGAAATGGGATATTTTTCCATAGGTACTTACTGGTGCGCACGAGATGCACTACAAGCTACGATCACTCAATATAATATTTAAATATTACCAAATGAATATTGATATTATTTTGCAAGTAGAGTTCAAGAGGAGACCATGCACTGTTGAGACAAAGACTAACAGGCCAATTCGAACGTGCGCTAATATCAAACCGATACTTGATATTGGAATCATCAACCTGCAATAATGTTACTCTTCGAGTAGATGGCGACACCGTTTAACACATATCAATGAAAAAATATGGGTCAAATAGCCACATGTCATTCTAAGAGTTTTAGTCCTGTGTCGAAAGATGGCAGTTTTAATTGACTACAAAATTTACTTTGACAATACGCCTCTATACTCAATTCTCTTTGGTGTTATTTGCCCCAAGAGCATTAACAGTCCTTGATTAGAAACTCTAAAGCACTGAAACTAATTTACTGAAGTCTGAAATGCTGAAAATGGCGTTCAAGTCTAATTCAGCCTGTAGACGGTTAAATGACATCCGATTTCATTAGTTTGAGCCGCTCACGTTAGCAAATATTTGAGGGGGCTATCGGCGTGCGTGTGTATTTGAATAGGTCTGCTCTGTAACTCACACTAGATGGAGCATTGAGAAAAAGATATAGAAAGGCTTCGCCTGATGGTAAGCAATTACCGTTGCCCATATACACCTGCAACACCAAAAGGGGTAGGGAGGTAGGAGGCCGGCAGTCCTTTAAAATGGGAGCTCGCTGATTGAAGATATGTTTCTGGACCTAAAGTCTCCATATACCTCTCGATCATTAAGCCTTAGGGGACTTTGCTGTCATTGTTTTTAGAATGTATATGTGTTGTTTACGGGTCTCTATGACTTAAAATTTTATGGAAAACAATAGAGACCCGTAAACAACACATATACATTCTAAAAACAATGACAGCAAAGTCCCCTAAGGCTTAATGATTGAGAGGTAACCAAATTATAGCTAACGAAAATGCGGACAAACAATACATTATGACTTAAAATTTTATGGAAAACAATAATGTATTGTTTGTCCGCATTTTCGTTAGCCATAAATTGGTTTTTTCTCAGAAACGTGTAACTTTTCAGGATTGTCATAAAACAATCCTAACCCATCCTATCTTATCTATAGGATAACCTAAGGAAATTCCTGAAAAGTTAACGGTTTCAGAGTTATGACTAATGATAATATGACTATCATTCCATTATGCCTTTAAATAATTATGCGAAACAACGGGATCCGGTTGTTTACCTCTATCTATTATATGTATTTCCATGCACATTTATACTGAGGTTGTGCAATAAAGAGGATTTGTACGAGTATTGTATTGTATATGCGTTGTGTTAATAAATAAATAAAAACCGTCACAACGAGAAGTCTGTAGGTGGAAGTCTACAGTCTGTTCTAAGGATTAGTTAGTGAGTTGGATCCGAACTTCCTTCTACTGTACAGTAAATATTGTAGTTTCTTCTTATGTCCGCTGAGCTACCTACTGATAGCAGCATATAGTATTCGTATTTAATTTACATCCTATACTAATAATGATGATATACGAATGTTACACCGTCAGCAGAAATAGCTAGCTAAGATGTTCAAAATGAACTAATCATAGTGTTAAACGTAAAAACCGTATTATAACCGTAAAAAGCAAAAGCTAGCCAAGGTATTCAAAACGAACTAATCATTACGAAAAAACCGTATTTCTGTATGGGTGCGAGACGTGGAAGGTTACAAAAGACATCTCATCTCTCGCACTGACCCGAGAAAATTTCTAACGCCAACCTGTGGAGATGACGGTCTGACGAATGCTCGACTCCAAAGTCTAGAGCATCGTCGCAAGGTTGCCAGCCTAACGATCTTTTACAGGATACATTTCGGAGAGTGTGCCGAGGAACTGCACAACCTTATTCCTCCGTCCCCATTTCACCATCGGACTACCAGACAATCGGCACTCCGGCATCGCTTCATGGTAGGTATTCCACAAATACGCACGAAGCGTTTTGCTTCAACATTTCTTGTGCGAACTGCCAAGGAGTGGAATGCCCTGCCCGAGTCTGTGTTTCCGCATGAGTACAATCTGGGTCTCTTCAAGGCTAGGGTAAATAGGTATCTCATAGGTAAGCGTGCTCCACCGTAGACCGCATCATCACTTACCATCAGGTGAGATCGTGGTCAAACGCTTGCCTATCGTTATAAAAAAAAAAAAAAGCTGCAATGAGACCTCGATCGACCAGCAGATCAAGCGTCGGAAGCCCTAGACTGGAATCCCCAATGAAAGAGGAAACGTTGCCGTCCAAAGCAGACACAGTGCCGGACTATTATCGCAGTGCACTGTGGACGCCCTCTGCCCCATCAAGGTCACATAGATAGATAGATAGATTCGATAATAGTTTATTCATCACACATGGTAATAGGTACATTTAAAATATACATCATGTATATAATATCTATACTACTAACAAGTGCGACTAGTCAGGCATTTTTAAACTAAAGTGCATGCATGTCATAATTTGTAACATTTACACTTCATTAAATTCATTAATGTTATACAAAGTCTTGTTTAATAATAGGTCTTTCACTTTAGCACGAAACACTGTCAGTCTTGGTTCTTTTTTGAGATGTTGGGGTAATTTGTTATACAGTTTACGACCAATAACTCCTGGCATTTTTTTTGACATAGCGAGTTTGTGGGGGCTTAAACAGAGGTCGTTTGGATAACGATTCGGGCGCTCAGATGCTCCTTTCTTTCGAAACATGTGTATATTCTCGATATAGGACAATATATAATTCAAAGACATTTAATTGTTATCACTTGTACAGTCGCGGCCTAGAGCCCGATTCTGATCCAAGAAATTATTATTAAAGTTTTGATCTTATTCACACACGAGCTTAAAGATCGCTGACGCTGATTTGTGCATCCGAAATGAAGTGAAAGTCTTGTGTGTCAAGTCAAGACGATTTTCAAGATTGTATCAAAAGTTGAATTTGGAACATCACCCCGACCGCTTATGATATCAAATTCTGGTGATGACTAACGGCCCGATTCGAAATTTAAGATACGTCAAACATTTCAAATCTAACTTTTAATAAAACAATACAAATCAAGGTACACGTCTTCGTGAAGGACACGATTTATATATTTATTATGCGTTCCGGTGTACGCACGGCCGTCCACTCAGTGCTCGGCGAACTACATTCAGAGGACCTGAGGGCGTACCGCGAACCACGTTTGACGTGTTGCCTCCCTTTCGCGCTTGTCAATTCGTACGTAAGTGTGACAGGGAGGCAAAACCTCGAACGTGGTACGGTAGGCCCTCTGAACAAAATGCACCTTTATCTGTCTGTCCCTGACTGCCTCTTTGTCATGAGCGCGACCTGTGTTACATGAACCTTAGAAAGCAGTTGAGATTTTCTCAAACAAACCTTCAACCCGGAACCTCTGTCAAGTATAATAAAGTTTTCAAGAGCATGTTAAACTTTAATAAATTTGCTCTTCCACTCCGACTTTATGAGACCATCTTTTCCTCAACGTCAAAAATACACTTTTATTACCATGTTATAAGGTGTAATATTGCACGTGTAGCTGTCACGAGCTAAAATGGAAAATGCATATATTAATGCCTAACTTATATGTACATATATGTACAGAGAATATGGATATTAGGCGCTATGCTAGACTATTCAAATTTGCCTGCATAGGTAATAATATTTGCACGGCAACTTACATATACACGGTGCCCGCGAGGAAACGGAAGATTTTAACAGTATATTTCGGATAGTATTTAGAGACAAAAATGTCATATCAACTTTTTTTTAATTCGCCAAGTTTCAGAGTTAATACCAATTAAAAAAAAACGTTGTTTATTATGTTGCAGTGGTCTCCTTTTTAACCGATTTCAAAAAAGAAGGAGGTTCTCAATTCGACTGTTTTTTTTTGTATGTACGTTACTCGATATCTCCAAGAATCGTGAACCGATTTTCAATTTTTTTTTTAATCAAACGGGTATTTTTTTTTAATAAATCGAGGGAACTCTTGAAATGTTATAGGTACATGTATGGCGCTTTTGGTAATTTTTATTTGAAGTCGGTTTTATTTTTTGTTAAGAAGTTTTTCTTTTTGATGGCTATGTGATATCTGTCAATAAGGACGTCTAGACTAAGGTCCCTTAGTCTAGACGTCCTTATTGACAGATATCAAAGTGACAAGGAACACTTTGATATAGAAAAGTTTTTACGAAGAAAAATGTACCAATTCGTATTACTTAATCCATAAGTTTCCAAGAACATGTACGGTCGAGGAAATTGATTCTTTAGCAATTTGCGGTTCAAGTAATTTTTGTTGTGCATATTTATGCTAAGAGCTGTCCAATGTAAAGTGAACCGTAAACTGCTGAAGAATCAATTTCCTCGACTGTACTTACTTATTATGTATAAAAACATACAAAAGGTAAAAAAAGTACAAAAAAGTGTTTTTTGGCGGAATTGACTTAAATTTGTATTTGTTTTTTTTTATATACTACGTCGGTGGCAAACAAGCATACGGCCCGCCTGATGGTAAGCAGTCTCCGTAGCCTATGTACACCTGCAACTCCAGAGAAGTCACATGCGCGTTGCTGATCCTAACAACCCTCCCTCCCCTCGCTGAGCTCTGGCAACCTTACTAACCGGCAGGAACACAACACTATGAGTAGGGTCTAGTGTTATTTGGCTGCGGTTTTCTGTAAGCTGGAGGGACTTCCCCAGTTGGGCTCTGCTCTAGATCTGGAATGACATCCGCTGTGCTGTGCCCTACCACACAAAGCAGGATGACATTCACAATGCCCATACCTCTCTTTTGAACGTATGTAGTTTAAGGACGTACCCGCGTCCAAGATTGTATACGATTTGTTCCTTCTTATGACGCCAGGAATACGTGGTTAATTTTTTTCCATTTCTTCGCGATCACGTTGTGTACAAGTAGGATTCGAGGTAGTAGTAAAATCACTTTTCGGTGAAGGAAAACATCGTGAGGAAATCGGACTAATCCCAGTAAGGCCTAGTTTCCCCTCTAGGTCAGGTAACAGTCGCTTTCGTAAAAACTAATGCCTACGCAAACTCTTGGGTTTAGTTGCCGAGCGGAACATAGGTTCCCATGAGCCGTGACAAAAAGCCGGGATAACGCGAGGATGATGATGATGAACTGTCGAATAGTAGGGTCAGACCAGGATAAGCCTGCAACGATTTGAGAGCACACAGTTTAAAATAACACTTGCACTGCGTGTGCTATTAAAAACGTTGCAGACTTATCTTGGTCGGACTCTTTGTTTTTTCAAGACGTTAAAACTATTATACCGATGGAAAAACGAGAAATATATTTACGCAAATATCTCCTTAGAAGCACTTTTGTACTGTAGCAAAGTATGGAAAATGCCTTGGTAGTAGCATGAGTTTTGCGTTATTGGTTCATACATATTTAGGCGTTTTCTAAAATAAATATTGAAAACCTGATTCTTACAAAGCTGGACTACTTAGGCTCATTCTACTCAGAATCATTAGCATTCTCCATCCTACAATTTAAATAAAAAAAACTGTCCAAAATATTTTTGACACATACTTTTATTGCCGACTGCACTTTCTCTATGTCTATCAAGTACTTCTGGAAACCTTTCAAACGAGCCTAAATTCAATGTGTTTACGTTATCCCATCGAAGAGTTCCTTTGGCTACCTTCCGACTGCATCATCAGATCAGCTCCATATTAGCATACTATTGCATTGTCATCGGAAATACGGAAGTATACCAAATTTCAGCTCAAACAGACACCAGGAAGTGGTTCAAATTTAAGTTACAAGATTTGATGCACATATATATATGTAGATTTATACAAAGAAGATACGCGGTGAAGCTAAATAAAAGTATGTAAAAAGTGTGTAATAAAAAGTGTGTAATAAAAAGTGTGTAATAAAAAAGTGGGTAATAATAAAAAAATAAGTGTTTAAAAAAAGTGTGTTAAAAAAGTTTGTAAATAAATAAAAGTGTGTAAAAAAAAAAGTCGCAAAATGTCCGATCCATTACGTCACGATTAAGTGTGAACAATATTTTCATTTCTGAGTGTGACGTAATGGAAACTATATTTTCCATTCAATTTTTTGGGGCATTTTTTTAGCATTAAGATTGAATATGCTAGTAATTCTGAGTTGAAAGAACTTAAAAATACCAGGATCTGTGTGAATCAGGTTTTTTGTTAGAAAAAGCTCATTGCCATTTTCAAAATTATAACGCTTTCGAAGTTATTCCAACGCAATACGACGACCAGTCTGGCCTAGTGGCTAGTGACCCTGCCTACGACGCCTATGGTCCCTGGTTCAAATCCTGGTAAGGGCATTTATTCGTGTGATGAGCATGGATATTTATTCCTGAGTCATGGGTGTTTTCCTATGTATTTAAGTATTTATAAATATTTACATATTATATATATCGTTGTCTAAGTACCCTCAACACAAGCCTTATTGAGCTTACTGTGGGACTTAGTCAATTTGTATAATAATGTCCTGTATGTATTATTATATTTTATTATTATTACTTCCGAATTTATATTAAGCTTCGGTTACCAAAGTAGGGTGTCAGTTAAAAAGTCAGCAAATATTCAAAGCGTCATTCGGGAAATCGTCGATCCGTATAAGTTCGACGAGCTGTAATAAGTTACCGTCAACTTTACTGGCGGGTCGAAGAATACCACTCGTAGACTACGCTTGAAGCGAAGGCTTGAATAAGGAATATACACGAATATATTTCAAAATCAAAATCAAACATAATTTTGCTGTCAGAAGACAAAGGCCCATAGATACATTGTATAAAACACCTAATTAGATATTTTTACTCAATTTGTGGCAAAAAGATGTCGATTTTTATTTATACAACTAGCGAACGTTTGTCTATTGTGGATTTCTCGTACAGACATACAGTGAGACGATTTGTGTGGATAATAGTTCAGGCAGATTAAACATACTTCTGTTTATAATTAAATAAGGTGTTTGATTCATGCTTTCCCTTCGAAACCAGAGTCCGACATACATTCTCCACAGACATTAACATATACACCGTGTTTTTTTTAAGGGTGTATTCATGAGCTTAAATTCAGTATCTTTCTCAAAGACACCGGTATTCTAATTACCTCAATTTCGGAAATAATCAATAATTTATTTTTATCTTATAAGGCCCTTACAAGCGTATACACTTACCTTAGGGCCTATTAGCATATTAATTAGTGTTTACGAGTTTATACATTTGCTACTAAACGTAAGTACTATCCCAGACGATCGATGTTCGAAATGACATTGATTAAATTAAACTAAATGTAATGCCCGTGTTGCAACATCGCGATATGCAGCATTTAGTTACTTTTTATGAAAATAATTTATTATTTTTTGCATATTAACTATGCCACTTAGTTTCCTTAAACGTACTTACTACTTACCCATATCTCAGAGTTAACGTAATTTAATAAAAACACGGTGTATTTACAGGAATTTTAAGTTTAAAAACTATTTTGACGAAACAAAAGATTTTGCTGCGTCACCTGTTATTCTGGTGTAGGTTTCGGTAGATTCCCACGCAAACGCAAAATACCATACCCTATCTCACTCGCTATCTCACCTACACTACTATAAGGGAACTCAGGTTATCTAAAATGATGTTAGTTGCGCGCGCATTTCACTCGAGCTTATCCGTGCATGTGTTGGCGGGAGCGAGACGCACGGGCGGGCGACTGACATCATTTTGTTTTGATGTCACAAAGTAAGTCTAAATTGGCTGCCAGGGCCTTGTAAGTTATCTATGTCTGTGGCAATTGAGATGTGATCGGGCTTCTTTAACCCCTCGTTGGCAGTGACAGGCCGGAGTTACGGCCGGGGTTATCGATTACGGAAATTTTCGATTTTTTTTAAAGCATCCAGGATATAACTAGAATAATATAACGCAGTCCAGTTTCCTGTGTCTATTTGGCAAGTGATCTGTGAGTGGGCTTCTTTAACCCCTCGTTGGCGGTGACAGTCCGGAGTTACGGCCGGCCCGAAACTTCGATTACGGAAATTTTTGTCTGTTTTTATAAGCGACAAGGATGTAAAGAGAATCGAAGGAGCAAATTAGGGTTAAAAGAGAAGAATAGCTTTTCAAATCGAATGAAATAACGGTAAATATTCTATGAAATTCCATTTCGGGAGAAAACTAAAAATTAAAACATTAATTGCATGTAAATATACGCAAGTAAGTATAACGGGTTAGCACTGATTGACTAGCACGTTATCTTTTCGCGGATTAGCAAAGTAATATTTTTTTGTTTTTATTAATATGGATTTCCGCAACGTAACGCCTGATTCTATTCGTTATTCGGGAAAAAACATATTCCACTAACTAAATCTTACCAAATCACTTTGATTTTGATGTCGATCGCTTCAGCATAATATATTCTACTCGTAGGTTTATAGGTTTCGTTTTATAAAAAAAAAATGTTTTGCTAATCTAGCAATCCAAAAGCATTCATTTAGGTAAGTTTTAAACCTGGGGTCTGCTCGATAACCTAATTACAGGCACTGTTTTTTACGAAAGCAACTCTGTTAACAAACGTGACCTCATTGCTTTTGGGGTTGTTAGAAGTGTATTTTAAATTTCACTCTTTTACTTTAACAATAAAATGTTATAATATCTGTCCCAAAACGCAAGATAGCCAAGAAAAAAAAATTAATTGTTTTACTTTGTACCTACTCGCGTAAAAAAAATACAGCCTTTGTGCTTTGTGGAGTTGATATCTAACGTTACATTTAGAGCGTTTTCACATTGCCCGATCCGATATCAGATGTCGGGTGAGGGTGACGTTTGGAGAAAAACAGAGAGCTACCGCCAACGCCAACATCGAAGTTTGTCAAATTATGGGCATCTCTCTTTGTCACTCTACGCCTTAATTAATTGGAGTAAAAGAGAAAGATGCCCGCAATTTTTTAACTTCGGTGTTTGTGGTAGGGCTCGGGCTGCTAGAAAATTTACTATGGCATCAAATCCTTTTAGTTTTCCATTAACGCTTTTATTGAACAACAAAAAATAATTTAAGGATGTTAGCCACGGAAGCTACGCGGGTTCGATTCCCGCCTTGGCCACCGATTGGTCACTGTTTCTTGAGTGTATGATATCTATTTCAGTTTATAAAAAATAATTAAATGTAAAAAAGACACTTTATTTTTTGCTTCTTTGTAGTCGTTTCCGACATCCGATATCGGATCGCACGATATGAAAACGCTCTTACGGCCTGATTCAAACATTAATATACGTCAAAAATCTGCTCTAGATACGATATGGATCGGATATGTTAGTGTCAAAAGTGACGTTTCTCGTTGACTTTTGATACTGACATATCCGATCCATATCGTATCTAGAGGAATTTTTTCACGTATATTAAAGTTCGAATCAGGCCGTTATTCACACCAATTTTAGTATAGGTAAAAAATATATCCTGCCGTTACGGTTGACTTTTATTGAGGTATTTTTATATCCACGTTGTGATTATTCGAGTAGGCAAAGAATTTTAACTGAGAAAATGCTTGGATGATATTGAATTTCGTTTTGTAGGAGTTTGCTTTACGCATGACTCGCTCACGGTTCGTGCTGACAGCGGCGGCAATTTCCACGTTTCTTATAAGTATAATATTTATACTTAGAAGCTTTTTTTGTCAACTTTAAACTGCTGTGAGTCATATTAAGTTGACTGACTGACCTTTAACCTTTTGAACGCCAAGAACATAAAGTCATCCTTACTAGTCGTGCCCACAGCACCAAGGACAACTATAGGTGTTATGGCGGACGCTGACAAAGTAACCTTGATACTTTCAAGTAAAGTTTACATTCGCGCGCATGCGCCTGTTAACTTGGCGAGACACTGATGTTTTTGTGTATGATGTAAAGCATTCAAAAAGTTAATCTATATTTTTACAGTACATTTGGTGCTACTTTACCGCACTAACTGTACTGTAAAAAATATTACTAAACGTGTATGCCAAAAATTTAAAGAGCCATATTTACTGTGAAACGTTGTACAATACACGCACGACAAGGTCAACAACTAAGGACAAGGACAACTTTTCACACATGTATGTATCGTAATGTACTAATAGCTGTCTGTATACTGTTTTTGAACATTATGCCACACGATTAAATAAATAATTAAGCTAATTTTACGGTGTAACTCAAGTATTTTTACATGCACGACATGTTCCGGAGACCCTAGGTCTCCTTTCTCTAGCCCTAACAGTGCAAGAGTAGCGGTCACGATAGGCCAGCGTCCATCCAGCGAGAGCTAGACGTGCGAGCGGGATGTCGCTATATTAGGCGCATAACGTTGTCTCACTCAAACATCGGAGCGATGTGTTGGACCGGATGCAGTGTGCCATGCTATTTGCACACTGCGTACTGTTGACTCTCACTTGCCTCCGAAACATGTCGCGCAAGTGACTAAAAAATATGTGAGTTAAATCGTAAAGTTGGCTTTTTTGGCAAAATTGCTTGATAAAATGAAACGTGGATATAAGGCAAAAACATCCGGGAAAACCGGTTTATTCTGTGCACATCACAAAAGTTAACGATTTCGATATAAGTATAATAAAAATATAAGACTTCCATCATGCTTATTTTACCGGAAACATATAAGCCTTCTTGGCTTATCGTGGGACTTAGTTAATTTGTGTAAGAATGTCCCTATAGTATTTTATTTTTATTTATTTAACTATTCAGAAGTTTAAAGTTTTTACATGCCCAGGCACAGAATAAAGAATAGCGGCCAAGGATAAAGTATGAAAATTTAAGATATGCTTTGAATTCCGTTTATATGAAGAAAGTTATGACCCATATAACTAAAGCCATTTAGCCTATTTAGGCTAAAATGGGACTTTATTACTAGCACTTACTATTATTATTTTATCCTCACGATTTCAGCGAGATATTAAGCGAAGATCGTATAAGTTTAAATTAATATATCGACATAAAAAATAAGCGATGTATATTATTGATGAAATTAGTGACCATGTATTTACCTTGAGTAACCTTTATCTAGAACAGCAAAGAATATAAATAAATAAATGAATATTTAAATATTTAAAGAACAAATATTCGTGCTCATCACACAAATAAGTGCCCTTACCAGGATTTAAACCCAGGACCATCGGTTTCATAGGAAGACTCATTACTGACTAGGTCAGAGGTCGTCAAAATATCCATCAGGCAATATTTCACATTTCATGTAAAATGAACAGGACTAAAAGCTAACGTTATGGAGAGTGCATAATACCAGCTACACGCGTCACTGACTATTGGTAGTCCCTATTTCGTTCCCATAAGGTATACGTTTGCTCAGTTAAATACGTCGATGGCATCAAAGACTGACGAATCAAAGGCTTATGATCATAATGACGGATTACTATCAAAGCCGTTAAACTCACATTAACTTTGGTACAGGATGAAATTGTAGGATGTGTGTATAATACCCTACTGAGCTAAAGATTACAGAGGCTGTAGCCAATATAAATAAAGATAAAATAAATTTATTCGTGACAGGCACAACCATGTACGAACATGTACAGGCAACAAAAACAGAAGAACGGAAAATTAAGTGCGCATCACGTAATGGACCCAATCAGCATAATGCTCCATTCGGTGATGCCATGACAGGTAACACATACAATACATTAAAACATCCCAAAGAAAAAACCAAGAAAAAGAAGAATTAATTACTACTACAGAAATAACACATGAACACATGAAGACAACAAACACTAAAAACTATCGCTTTAAAAAATATAAGTAATTTAAGATATAGTATAGAATAAGAAACGCCGAGTTAAAATATATTGAAATGACGGAATTGACATATATCATACAGGGTGGCCAAATAAGAAGTATACATTTTGTTTTTAAATTTTAACTGTATTAAGTTCAAAAATTATTAGGTATTGTTTTAAAAATATATTCTTCAGGGTTGGCAAATTCATGCGAAACATAATGTCTGACATATGTCCACCTCTAACAGCAGGCAAATGTAAGCCCTTATCATCCCAATGTTCAGCATCTATTCGCACATTTTTGGCATTATCTTAGTACATTTGTGTCGAATAGTCGGTTTTAACTGTTTAAATTTCATCAGCTCGTTAGCATAGACACGTAATTTTAGATAGCCCCACAGAAATAAGTCAAGAGCTACAAAATTTGGAGAATTTGGGTGCCAATCACTGTCACTTTTTTTCAAAATTAATCGAGCAAACAACGTGTTTTAAACAACAGAAACATTTGAGATAAAATTGCTTGCTGCTAGTGGTATAGATTTGGCAGAAATTATCTTCCGTATACAATTGCCAACCCTGAATAATATATTTATGAAAAAATATTTAATAAAATTTCCACTTAATGTAATTAAAATTTAAAAACAAAGTGTATCATTCTTATTTGTCCACCCTGTACTTATATAAGGACGGGCCTTACGGGCAATAAGAATGGGGCCAGTATAGCGGTGTCACGCACATGAATTCAAGCCAATCGTGCAGTCTAACGCCACAACGCGATTGGTTGACGAGTTCCCATCACGCGCGCGATTGATCGCAACTAGTTGCGTAAGACTGCACGATTGGCTCTAACCTAACCTAACATGAGATACATCTTGGTGACAGATGGACAGACGGACAGACAGATGGACGGACGGACAGCGGAGTCTTAGTAATAGAGTCCCGTTTTACCCTTTGGGTACAGAACCCTAAAAAATAATAAAATACAACAAAATGTTTCTGCAAGCGCTTTAACTATCGTAAAATGTAATATCTTAAAATGCAGCGCAATTCACAAATTAGGAACTTATTACGCAAACGCAATTCCTTTTCGCTTAATGTAGTTATGCATACTCTGACGTCTCCATGATTTAAATCCACTATAAATCTTTTCTATTGCTTTATTCTTGAGCAAAAAATGAATGCAGAAAGGAGTTAGTATGAGAACTCGGAATGTACTTGAAATTACTGCTCTGTGGTTCAGTATACGACTTTAAGGCCAATTCTGTATTAATAATTTGATATGTTCCCAAGCGGTGGTGGCCGAGTGGATATGACGTCCGACTTTCAATCCGGAGGTCGTGGGTTCAATCCTGGCTCGTACCAATGAGTTTTTCGGAACTTATGTACGAAATGTCATTTGATATTTACCACTAGCTTTTCGGTGAAGGAAAACATTGTGAGGAAACCTGCACACATCTGCGAAGAAATTCAACGAAGGTGTATGTGAAGTCCCCAATCCGCATTGGGCTAGCGTGGGGACTATAGCCCGAGCCCTCTTGCACATGAGAGGAGGCCTGGGCCCAGCAGTGGGACGTATATAGGCTGAATTATTATTATTATATGTTCCCAAAGTTGTATAGATAAAGTTAAAAGATTAAATACATATACGTGATTATTACAAAACATGTACGAATATGTATATAACAACAGCAAAAAAATAACAGAGCCCCTAGTGTAAATTTATTCGATGGCGTAACGTGACGTACCTACGCGTTTGCGTTTAGTCTCATTTTGTATGGGATTTTGAGTTTCCAAAACCTTCCGCTTGGCGCGCTGCACGCTGTTTCTAAATTCCATACTAAATGTGACTAAACGCAAACGCGTACGTCACGTTTCGTCACAGGTACAGATCATTAAGTGTGCATCAAGAAATTGACCCAAGTCAGCACAATGCTAGTCAGACCAATCTAAGTTGGCAACGATTATGATATCCCAGCCTATGGAAGTGTTAAGTAAACGTCACAATTCCATAGATGTTTGACGTTTAAAATAACGCTTGCACCGTCTGGGCTGTCAAAATCGCTGCCAACTTAGATTGGTTTGACTCTTGCTATAAAGCCAGCGCCAGCGCCCATTTCTCGAACGGTATTTGACTAATATTATTAGTACACGTACAAATCGTATGGCGTTGCCATGGCAACACACTGATGATAATAGTCTAATACCATTCGAGAAATGGGCTCCTAGTCTTCCATAGGGCCCATTCGGTGATGCCAGTATTAAAATAACACAAAAATAAATATCCATGAAGGAAAAAGATAAAAGTAATATTAATAATAATGAACTCAAGAGAAATGAAGAAAGCGCAATGTTTGAATGTCCTTAATTTGCCGCTGGCCACGCCGCGCCGCTTGCTTCCAGTTCGTGGCCTAAAATTTTGTTCCTAACGCAGATTGGTACTCATGATCAAGGTCATATTGAGATGAAAATCATATCAAATTGTCTAAACGGAATCGGTCTACTCTGTGGCCCAGTATACGTCTTCGTATATGATTTATGATGTCTTTATTAAAAGCGGTTGGCAATACAAGCGTTTTTCTTGAATTATTGCGCGGCGTATAAGGGGGAAGTCTTTATACCACTGACAAATGAATCGTTGCGTGAACTCAAAAAAACTAAACGTAATAGTGCGTAACTCCATCAAAATATGATTAAGTAAAATAGAACCACAGTAAAGAAACATAGAAGTTAAATGCATGATCTCAATTGAAAACAAAATTTGGATAATAAAAATTGTTTTACTGATATACCTCTTATTATATATAATCCTTTTTTTATCAAACGAGTAGACGAATTACCTGAAGCAATTACCGTTGCCGATGGACACCAAGGGGCTGCAATACTGCTGCACTTTTACTCTTTGATATTATTTTTTGACCGAGCGAGGTCAAAACGCGAACGAAACATCACCGTGTCAGCAACAGCAGGTCTACAGCTCACACGTCCCTATATTTTGTACCTGCTACTGCCCGTGACATCGTCTGCGTGGAATGATGATGATAAAACTACCCTATGTCCTTCCTCGGGCCTCTAACTATCTCCATAGAGCTGACTCTATGACCAAGCTAAGTTTTCAACGATTTTGATAGCCCAGCCTGTGCGTTAAGTAAACGTCATAGAAGTTTGACGTTTAAAATAACACCAGTATCCCTAGTGTAAATAAATTCGATTTTGAAACGTGACGTACGTGTTTGCGTTTAGTCTCATTTTGTATTGGATTTAGAAAGAGCGCGCCAAGCGGGACGTTTTGGAAACTCAAAATACTATACAAAATGAGACTTAACGCAAACGCGTTCGTCACGTTATGATGTCGATAAAATTTACACTAGGGGTACTGTTAGTGGAAAAACCCCTGTATTTGCTTGCTATCTTGACTTATCCAAAGCCTTTGATTTAGTAAATTATGAGATTCTATGGAAGAAGCTTTATGATGCAAATGTACCTAAGATATAATACATGTTTTTAGATATTGGTACTCTAGTCAAATTAATGTTGTTAGGTGGGGTGATACAATGTCTGATGAATACAGCCTTGACTGTGGGGTAAGACAGGGTGGGTTAAGTTCCCCTAAATTGTTTAACATATATATAAATGCACTTATCGAGAGGCTCAGCAGCATGCATGTTGGCTGTCGCATACAAGACACTAGTTTCAATAACATTAGTTATGCAGACGATATGGTGCTGTTGAGCCCCTCGGTAGGAGGGCTTAGGAAATTGCTAAATGTATGTGAGCAATATGCTATTAGTCATGGCCTTAAATATAACTGTACTAAAAGTGAATATATGATTTTTAAGCATAGTAATAAATGTAAGGTTGATTTTCCCCCAGTATTGCTCAATGGCGTCCCTTTCAAACAGGTATCTGTATTTAAGTACCTAGGACATGTAGTGTGTGATAATATGAAGGATGACGAGGATATAAAAAGGGAGCGTAGGGCGCTGGCGACTAGAGCAAATATGCTGGCACATAGATTTAGGCGTTGCACCGCGCCAGTAAAAATAACATTGTTTCGAGCTTTTTGCACTACCTTCTATACATGTGCACTATGGACCAGCTATACGCAAAGGTCGCTAAGCGACCTACGTATCCAATACAACAATGCCTTCAGGGCACTGTTGCGGTTGCCTCGCTGGTGCAGCGCGTCCGGGATGTTCGCGGATGCGCGCGTGGACGGGTTCCAGGCCATCATGCGCGCGCGCTGCGCGGCCGCGCTGCGGCGCCTGCGGGGCAGCCGCAACAGTCTCCTGGCAATTATAGCTGACAGGCTTGACAGTCAGCTTCTTGTGCACTGGACCAGGGTACACTCAGTGGTAGCTACATACACACAATTCGCATGAGTGTATGTAGTTATTACTGGTGTATGTGCCTGGCTCCAGTTTTAAACCCTTAAATATCGTAAGTCTAATTTATTTCAATAATAATTTAATATAATTTTTTAGAGTAAGTCGTACTAACACTGTATGGACCAAGGTCTGAAATAAATGATTTTTATTTTTATTTTATTTTATTTTATTTATTATTTTACTGTACTGTAGGCTCTCAAAATCACTGCCAACTTATCTTGGTCTGATTCAAATTTCATCTAATAAGGAAATGTACCCAACTGTCCGGCCCCGATACGATTTTTTGGTATATGTTAAGTTGTCTAAAATAACAGACACCATTTTTTTTTTGCTGCCTAATGTCACAAAGTAAATAGCGGCGGCGCGCGCCGGAGCAGAGTCCACTCAGTACAAAGTGCCATTTTCGCCGCACGCACACAGACGTGGCATTTACGCAGACGTTACATTTACAGGCGTTCTCGGGCACTCTCGGGCAGAGCTTAGTCGGGCTGTGCGCGCGTTGCTCATTGCTCACATGACGTCCCCGCCGCTACGTAGTACCACTGTCATGTACGTCAAAATGCAGGCTCTAAGGAATGTAAACATGATAAGATGTATGTGTAAACGAATCGATGTATGTATGTCTGTAAACTTATATTACCTACTCCTTTTTAAAATTCGAAATTAATACAGAAGCAACCCTAGTGAGTCGGGCAAGTTTAGGTATGTATTTTCAAGAACGGCGAGAACGGACCTTCTGTTTATTTTTTATTTTGTGCTAATGCCAGCCTTGGGATAAATTGCCCTCCAAAGTATTAAAAAGTGACTTAACTTGACTCGTGTTTTTAAAAAATATAGTCCATTTGCATGTTTGTATAGATAATATAACTGCCGGGCGCCAATTCTCAGTACCTTGTTATAATATACATTGTCTCTCAAATTTAACTTGGAAACAATCAAAGAATGTACATTTATGCGAAACAAAACAACACTCCGAATTCATTAAACTTTTTTTTTCTCCAAAACTTTCCCAATTAAATACACCCGAGTGTACTTTGCGAGTGTCAGTCCCTAAAATGTTTCTGTGTTTCGTTAGGCGGATTTATTTTTAATCTTTAGGTACTTTTAATTGGGATCGCTCCGTCCATTTGTTAAAAACAAAACGCTTTTTCTTTCAGTTATTGAAGTTTTAAAAAGTTGCGTTTGAATATTTAATGTTCAATTTTTCTAAGCAGATTCTGAACTTTTTTGACGTAAGTCTCAAAGTGACCGCCAAAGAGAGATGTCGTCCTTTGAGACCATAGATCTATAGGTACGAGTTTATACAATATTGATAAGCATTGTATTGTATTTATGCTAAACGCAAAAACAAATAAAACAAGTTACTTTGTATGAAACTTTTAAACAACTTTATCCATTTTCAATGTCATTAAAAATAATGACTTTTTCAACACACTTGATCCACCGATTCCACTCCACTTGTTTTTGTTCCACCGATTTTTGGCTCATAATAAGATATTAAACACGCGTGCTTTTTCAGTATATTATAAACACTCGTGCTTTTTCATTATATTATCCGACTGAGTTAAGAAGGTATTTGATTGATTTTAATATGCATAGAAAAGGAGCCTTCTTAATTTGGTCGAGTAATAAATTAGGTTTCAAATGTTAGTTCAATGAGGTTTTATCACACCAAACATAATTTATAGATTAAATTATCTCGTAAATTACATTAATGAATAAACATAACATTTTATCGATTTGACCTCCATCCGTCGAATAGAAATACGAAAATATTAGCTTTTTTACATTTTTTCAATTGCCTGTTTGTAGATTTCGTTCGCGCCTTTGCCTTGCGCGCGCATTGGAATCGTTGACGAAAATGTCATTTTCAAGCATTGAAAATGTAGAAGAGGCAAGAGCCGAGAACGATAGCCGTTTACCATCAAAATCGGGTGAAAAATAATTGGTGGCATATGAAACTTTTATTCAATGGAAAATCAGCAAAAACGCCCAGTCTTTCTTGGAAATCGTGTTGGTAGCTTACTTCAATGAACTGGCGAATAAGTGCCTACAAGCCCAGCACGCTTTGGTGTAATTAATCGATGTTAAAACTGTGAGTCACCATTTTGAAAAACTTTTACTCTTTTGACAAAAAAAAACATCTAATTTATAAGTTTTGTTTTTTTCCTCGCAAGTGTGTCGTAAACGTCGTATGAAACGCGAATGCATTGGTCATTACACACATCGGTTTTTTTATTGCGCGCTCGCTTATGACCAACTTGGCACACTTTGTATCATAATGTACTATTACGGGTTTGATATTTTATTTACCTACTTGTTAGCAGTTGTGGCGTAGCTTTATTTGACTCGTCTGACAAGAAGTAAAACCGACTTACAACCTACATTTTCACCATTACTAAAGGCTGCAAAAAGGCTTTATACTCATCGTAAAAACTGTAAAACAAGAGTAAACGCGAGCCTTTTCGTCCCTAGTTTTATAGGCCGGGGGTTGGCCCAGTATGGCCTCTTTACGTACCCTAAATGGCTTCGAAGAATGGGCCCATTTCGGCCGAGATCGGAAAGCGAATCTTTTTGGAACTGTAAAATATGTATGTTAAATTTTGATGTTATTTTAGCGCCCGATTATTCCTTAATTGAAAAACCGGGCAAGTGCGAGTCGGACTCGCGCACGAAGGGTTCCGTACCATTATTTATAAAAACGGCAAAAAAAAATATGTTTGTTGTATGGGAGCCCCCCTTAAATATTTTTTTTATTCTGTTTTTAGTATTTGTTGTTATAGCGGCAATAGAAATACATCATCTGTGAAAATTTCGACTGTCTAGCTATCACGGTTCATGAGATACACCCTGGTGACAGACGGACGGACGGACGGACAGCGAAGTCTCAGTAATAGAGTCCCGTTTGACCCTTTGGGTACGGAACCCTAAAAATTAGAGGTACAAATGGTAAATCACATACTACGGGCGCTTTAAAATATAGACGCGCTTGACAAAACAAAATTTCACGAGAATCACAGGCCAATTCGGACATACACTGACATCAAACTGGTATTTGACTTATCCGTACGTGTAATTCTAAAGCTTTTCTGTACCCCTAGTGTAAATAAATTCGATTTCGAAACGTGACGTACGCGTTTGCGTTTAGTCTCATTTTGTATGTGATTTAGAAAGAGCGCGCCAAGCGGGACGTTTTGGAAACTCAAAATCCTATACAAAATGAGACTTAACGCAAATGCGTTCGTCGCGTTATGATGTCGATTAAATTTACACTAGGGGTACTGTACCTAATTATCGATACTAACTCGTTGGTACGAGTTAGAACCAGCGTTTATAATAATTCTCTTTTAGTAAAGCATAGTACCTACCTACTTACCTTTATAACATTTTAATAATAAAGTCGCAAGTCGTGTAAGTAAAGAGAGGAGTGTGTTTAAGGCTTTTTGCCTCAGGCCATATCCAGGAACCGGCGCCAGTTATATTAAGAAAAGCGAAATACAAAAAAAATAAAAATATTACCTTCTATAAATTGTAACGTAGGCGGCCGATCGTAAGATCAGGCATACCAAAAGTAAATTTAAGGCATATAGTGAAATTCCTAGGCATATCGTGAAATTCGAAGGCAACTCGGAAAATTCCTAGGCATATCGTTAAATTCCTAGGCATATCGTTAAATTCCTAGACATTTCGTGAAACGTGAAAATCTGTGACTCGTTCTCTGAGTCAACGGTACGCGGAGTTCCTATTTCTGGGCAGTTTGGCCTTCTGGCATTTAAAGCAACTTAACGAATCTATCTTACCTGTGTTCAATGTGACTATCTTCAAAACAATGCACAGGAACATAACGATCGGCCTATCTAACGATCGGCCGCTGTCAATAATAATCTTAATTTCAGACTTAAAGTACCTATATATATCCAGACACGGGTATGTCCTTAAACTACGTCCAAAAGAGAGGTACGAACGGGCATTGTGAATGTCATCTGGCTTTGTGTGGTAGAGCCCAGCACACCGGATATCATTCCAGATCTAGAGCAGCCTCCACCTTACGGAAAATCGCAGCCAAATAACACTAGACCCTACTCCGTGTTGTGTTCCTTGCCGGTGAGTAAGGTTGTCAGAGCTCAACGAGGGTGCGGAGTGTTAGGGTCGGCAACGCGCACGTAAATCCTCTGGAGTTGCAGGCGTCTATAGGCTACGGAGACTGCTTACCACCAGGTGGGCCGTATGCTTGTTTGTATAAAATATATATATATATATATTGTATTGTGTTGTATACGGGCGATTTTCCGCAACTCGACGGCTTGCGCCTATTTTGCGTGACATAAAAAAAAAAAATATATGTATTGAAATATTAAGGCTATGTTATAACTAGTTGCTCTGCGAGCTGAAGATCGCGAGCATAAGTTAAACCTGAATAAAAGTGAGACTACTCTAATTTTAGATACATGGTACACCAAGAATACGCGGGCATCTCGCTTATTTTTTCCGTGAACGTGCAGAATGTGGAGTTGCCTCCTGAGGTATTTCCTTTGCGTTACGACATTGGATTCTTCAAGAAGCAGGTATTTAGAAAAGGGTCGGTAAAACTTAATCCCATTTTTTTTTCTCAAAACTGAATCGACAAAAAAAAAAAAACTGTAATCATCGAATCAGCTCACAAAATTTTAAGGGAATTGGTTGAGAATCTTTTTGCCGTATCGTATCATATGATATGGTTATGATCTGATACGTTATACGCCGCGATCCGTCTCGCGTCGGTTTTTCCTCGATCGTCAATGATTACACGGACACTTGACAAATTTGTACGTTTACCGATCCAAATACCGATATAAGACGTCAAGCCAAAATGTATGAAACGGCCAATTTTTTTTTGCAATTTCTGGGTTGGTCCCATAGTAAAAATTGCTCATTATGACCTATATTCACTGCGTAAATTATTGCAGGTGACTAAATAAACAGCCAAGGTATCCACAACATAAGGTTAGTCAATTTGTGTGATAATGTCGTATCGTATTTATTTATTATTTCTCTTTGCTGATAACATAATATATAAATATGATGCGAGCAAGATACACATATATCACAAATTGTTTCCTTGCAAAGGAACACTCACGGATGCATTAACTGAAGGATTATCCATAGATTACATTTTACGAAACATTTTTCACTTTTTTCCTGATCATTTCCTGCAGCCGTACCACGCCTGCACTCGATCGTAGTCCATCTCGCTCGCACTGATGTATTGGTCCGATAGAGAATGCGATAGAATTCACGCAGTGTAACGTAAATGTCAAATGCAAACTGGTAGTATACGTGCTGGTAACTGAACCTAAGACTGTGACGTAACAAAAAAGAATCAGTACTTATAACTCATTCACTGCCGAATCCGCTAGGTGCGTTCATTTGATATTGAAATTGGAAATTAAAAAAAGCGTGGAGACCGAAGAGCTGGCAGCTTCCTCGCACAACGTATCAGCATTGCGATACAACGAGGCAATGCCGCCAGCATCCTTGGTACAATGCCACTATCGCCTATTTTAGATTTAAGCTAGTTATAGTAATGCCTCTGTATATCTATTATGTAAATAAGGACTTAGTAGTAATTTGTTTTACAAGATGGTAAAGTTGTTGTTTAACCGCTTGTGCTAATATTGATTGATACCCAAGCAAGCGAAATATTCCAAAATTGAATCACAAGCGTAGCGAGTAGTTCAAAAAGTGGAATCATGAGTATTGCGAGGATTTTAAGGCATGAGGGTTATAATTATGTAATCCGCATAATTCTAGGAGCTCTGCAAACCTTTGACGAAGCGTTTCAGTCCACAATTTGAATTTATTTGTCTACGAAGGGGCGTTGAGAACATGTAGCCTAAAATGGGACTCCCTCTGGTCGCATAACAACCTTTGTCATATTTTTAATTGTCATAACACTTTATGCATAAAATTGTACTTAAGTCATAAAAATCTTTAGTCAGAATTATTTCTGAGCATAATTGGGTTTTTGTCATAGATGAGTTATGTCATAATTTTTATAGTCATTAATTTAATTTGCATAAAATTTTAGGTTAGGTTCGTTAGGTATGCACAAAAAATATATGACAACTGCTATGTATGTCATCAAATATTATGGCTAAAAATGTAAGACACAATATAATATGATATGACTTTTCATTTGTATGAGCAATGTTTTTTTTATGGTAGAGGAGGCAAACGAGCAGACGGATCACCTGATGGTAAGCTATTACCGCCGCCCATGGACACCTGCAACACCAGAGGGGTTGTAAGTGCGTTGCCGGCCTTTAAGATGGGAGTACGCTCTTTTCTTGAAGGTTTGAAGGTCGTATCGGTCCGGAAATACCGCAGGCGACAGTTCATTCCACAGTTTAGCAGTGCGAGGCAGAAAGTTCCTGGAAAAACGCACAGTTGAGGACTGCCAACCATCTAAGTGGTGAGGATGGAAATGTTGTCGATTATGACACAAGTTGTTATGCGTATCAAAGATATGACTTGAACTTTTATGCAACCCAATATGTACCCGCCTAAAGTATATAAAAGGTTTTTTTTTTTTTTATACTACGTCGGTGGCAAACAAGCATACGGCCCGCCTGATGGTAAGCAGTCTCCGTAGCCTATGTACGCCTGCAACTCCAGAGGAGTTACATGCGCGCTGCCGACCCTAATCCCGCCCCCCCTCGTTGAGCCCTGGCAACCTTACTCACCGGCAGGAACACAACACTATGAGTAGGGTCTAGTGTTATTTGGCTGCTGTTTTCTGTAAGGTGGAGGTTCTTCCCCAGTTGGGCTCTGCTCTAGATCTGGAATGACATCCACTGGCTGTGCCCTACCACACAAAGCGAGATGACATTCACAATGCCCATACCTCCCTTAAGGTGGTGAATCTGTTGTGATATTATGTAATCTGCATCTTCATCTAGGAGCTTTGCAAACCTTTGACGGAGCACTAAGCGTTCAGTCCACAATTTACTTAGCAAACGTATAAAGTAGGTTCTCAGTCATTCGATATACTTGTGGGATAATCTGGAACTTAAGCCTTATCCTTGTTGAAACAGTATTAGATTCGATTGCGAGATTGAGAAAAGATCAGTACCCCTAGTGTAAATATTTTCGACAGCGAAACGTGACGTACGCGTTTGCGTTAAGTGTCATTTTGTATGAGATTTTTGACTTTCCAAAACGTCCCGCTTGGCGCGCTGTTCAAAAACCCATACAAAATGAGACTTAACGCAAACGCGTACGTCACGTTTCGAAATCGAATTTATTTACACTAGGGGTACTGGTGATTGTCAATGATGGCTACTTTTTTATGCTTTTTTTGGCGCCACTATAAATGGTGATTTAGGAAATCAGCTCTCAAAATTCTGCTTATTTAAAAATAATCGGACAGACAGACGGACATGACGAATCTATAAGGGTTCCGTTTTTTGCCATTTGGCTACGAAACCCTAAAAACGGTTGTCTGTAAAGTCAGTTTACTGAAGATAGTTGAACGTGACAACGTCATAAGAAAATACTGATGGAATGGTTTCATTTTTCAAAAGAAAATTTTAGTTTTCTGCTCAGGACACATTATTTCTTTTTACATTTTGGCAAAAGAAAACAACATTACAACGAATAAGTAAGTAAGTTAAGTAAATATTCTTTATTGCACCAACAAATTATACATTAATAAGTTAAAATAATTAATAATTATTAATAAGTTTTTTCTATTTAAAGCTAAAATTGCGAGTTTCCTTTAAAACTTAAATGTCTGTCAGCAGGTATGTAATAAACCAACGGAACTGATTCGAAGAATGAGATACGATAACGATAAGTTCTCATTTAGGATTTAGGTATCATTTGTATGTCGTATAATTGACGGAAGCAGCTCGCTTTGCAACCAGGGATCGGAACCGGTTTTTTGGAAAAACTTTGAAACGGTTTATTTTATACTCTAAATATAGGACTCGGTTGTGTTTTTAGATAACGACTTCGAATATAATTAACAAAGAACGAAAAAATACCGTTTTCGTTCCCATACAAAAAATACCGGTTTCCGATCCCTGTTTGCAACCAATGCCACTTTGACGTTAGAAATATCGTAGATCGATCTTATTGGGATCACAGCGGCATCGAAATAAACGTAAATTTTGACATGTCGTTTAGATATCGATATTTAAAAAAAAAAACAGATCTTAAACGTGTCTTAATCATAAGTTAGTCACATAGAGCCTAACACTGATTTAAACTTTTACGATTTTTACACATTATTAACTAACACAAACGGAACTTAACGAGGAGGGTCTCATCCACATGGAATCCAGTCATTACTTTATGTAAGCGAGAACGAATATCGACAGTCGAAAAATCGAATATCGTTAGTGTTGTGTGTCGACAAAGTAACATCTCTAGTGCGCAGAATGTTCAAGTCAATAAACAAGATCAAGTGCGGGTAGTTCGAAAAACTCGTTGATGTCAACTTTAGCCAGTCTTCTCCTAGACCACGGGGACAACGCCGTCCTCGAAACGTAGGAGGTTAATTTAAAACTTAACACGCGATTAAGTCCCGTTTGTGTTAGTTAATAACATAGAGCCTATATAATACACCTTTAAAATCAGTGTGGTTTTACCAGCTCACGGTGTATATTTGCTAAATGTCTAAACATTGGGCTGAAAGTGTCATTTTCACTATATCCAGTCTATTTACACTTCGAAAATACCCAGACTATTCGAGTATACACACCGTCTAATATGATTACGTTGCTGTCATCACACTTCCAATGGAATGAAAAAAGTTGAACGACCCCGTCACATCATACTTCACAACCTAATAACTCCTAAGATTATTCCAGATTGCCTCTCGTAGATCACTTATTATAAAATGTGTACCAACTCGTTTTTGATACCTGTCACCATAGTAACGTTTCAATAAAAAACTTCTGTTCTGTTAGACACAGACATATGAAATATATTGATAATGATGCTTTTCACTATGGAATGAAACATGTCGAGCAATTTTCGACCTAAAATACGTGAGTGACCCGTTTTAAATCTCCGTAGCCTATGTACGCCTGCAACTCCAGATGAGTTACATGCGCGTTGCCGCCCCCCCTCGTTCAGCTCTGGCAACATTACTCACCGGCAGGAACACAACGCTATGAGTAGGGTCTAGTGTTATTTGGCTGCTGTTTTCTGTAAGGTGGAGGTACTTCCCCAGTTGGGCTCTGCTCTAGATCTGGAATGACATCCACTGGCTGTGCCCTACCACACAAAGCGAGATGACATTCACAATGCCCATACCTCTCTTATATAATGTGTTTAAAAATATTCTTTTAACAATCACTTTATAGGCCGCACTATTTTATAGTACGATTTGCAATGTTTATCCAAGTTTTATACCGGGATCAGAGGACCTATCGCGACCACGTTCAACGTGTTGCCTCCATGTCAGACTTACGTACGAACTTACAAGGTAAAGTGTTTGTAAAACGAGATGTCGTGGCTTCGAGCTTTGCTTATACTTAATGGGTTTCTCGAATTTTACTTACTAACGAAATGATTTTTCGTCTCCTCATCGGTAAAGGGAAAGATTGTAAGAAAATAGGAATATAGTCAAATTACAAGTTGGATACAACTGCCTAGCAAACTCTTGGTTTATTTAAGATCCAATTCATCCAATGTTATTGGTAAAGCGCTACAATTAGAAGCAACTGGCCTTGTTTTTTGCAGAAATTTATTTAATGTTCATTATATTTATTTGCGTGTAAATACATTTAAATTAGTACCGTTTGCTTTATCTATTGAGCAAAATCTATGTCCTCTCAGAAAATCAGGTGACAAATTTTGCTCCTCTCTGTGCCCTAGATACATAATAATCAGGTTTCGTCGTAGAATGCCGCAGTTTCAATTTGCAAGGAGGAAAGGGTAGCAGCGGAGACACGGGCAAAGGTCGGCAATGAGAAAGATGTTATGCAAGACGTTGTACTGTTTTGAATTAAAACTTGGTAACTGGCATTAACCCTGGCCACTATTTCGCACAGCGCATAAGTATCGCTAATATGGCCATACAGCGAGGAAATACGGCCAGCCTTCTGGGGGCCTTGCTCGTTGACGTCGATCTGGGCCAAATTTTTTACCTATAGGTTTTTGCATTGGACAGGACTAGGTAAATGGCGGGAAAGAGGGGAAGCCTTTGCCCAGCAGTGGGAAACTAATAGGCTAGAAAAAAAAGGTTTTTGTACTAATTTTATTATGTTTGTTTATTTATCTGTTGTTAATTTATAAATAATCTACAACCTGACTGTTTAATAAATAAGATTTGCATTTTTTTTTCAAATTTATTAAAAAAAAAAAATCTTTTCCCGGGTTCAAGTCCTGGTAAGGGTATTTATTCGTGTGATGAGCATGGATATTTGTTCCTGAGTCATGGATGTTTTCTATGTATTTAAGTATTTACTGTGGGACTTAGTCAATTTGTGTAATAATGTCCTATAATATTCATTATTCATTCATTCATTCATTTATAAATATTTATATATTATATATATCGTTATCTAAGTACCCTCAACACAAGCCTTATTGAGCTTACTGTGGGACTTAGTCAATTTGTGTAATAATGTCGTATAATATTTATTTATTTTATTTTTATTTATTTTTAGGCTACTCTAATTTTATACATTGACATCAAAAAACAGTTATTTAAGAATAATAATTGCAACAATAAATTGTCCTGGTAATTTTATTAAATCAGCATAGTATGGTCGTTAATATATCCAGTACCCCTAGTGTAAATTAATAGACATCATAACGTGACGAACGCGTTTGCGTTAAGTCTCATTTTGTATAGGATTTTGAGTTTCCAAAACGTCCCGCTTGGCGCGCTCTTTTTAAATCCAATACAAAATGAGACTAAACATAAACGCTTACGTCACGTTTCGAAATCGAATTTATTTACACTAGGGGTACAGATCAATCAATAGGCCTTACGACAGCAACAACAACAACAACGATTTGTGGAAGATTGTATTATAATATTTATTTGTCATATGTATTTTATGTATATTATTCAACAGCAACTAATTATTTGAAACTACTTCATGTGTTTTAGCTTGTGTCTTTATTAACAACTACAATAAACTTGTAGATTTGATAAAAAGGTTATTTTACAAATCATAATTTGTTCTTGTAAACTAAATTTTTAATACGAGCATTTTTATATTTCTGTAAATTTCAACCTTAAGTAAATCAATTTTACGTTTGTAACTCCTAGAGTTTAATAAAGCCGATTGCTTGTCTAGTTTAATGTTTTTCTTAATTTATTTTCAATTTATGTATACCCATGCCAAAGATTTTAGTGTTAACCGTAACTACGCTTATCCTCGGCCGGACAGAGAGACAGACAGACAGTCAGACATGGCGAAATTATTATCGATCTTGTCTCCACCTACCTACAAAACCCTAAAAACACTGCACGGGCAATTTTCCAAGCGTTTACCAAAAGCATTAAAAATAAAAACTACTTACCACGTTTTAATTCAAGACAAACACCACTCCAGTCTGTCTGGCGCTCCCAGATAATTTCGTCTATGAGTGCAAGCAAAGGATTCCTAGTGTAATTTAAATTAAACGTATGTGCTCCCATGAGACATAAAAGCCATATGTGTCATTGCAAAACTGGTTTTAGGTTGTACTTTATTACGCGGGAATACGGTAGAATTTTGAATGAGTTTTGAATGTAACTTAGGGTTTTTTTGGAGGATAGTTCGTCCTAAAAGTGCGCTTTTAGAGAGTTTTACGTAATTTGAACAAAGAGGTGTTAATGAGGATTTTCGTTTGCTTAAGCATAGTTTAAATTTATTCTTATTGCATTGCGAGCGTATTAAGGTTGTATTCTAATTACAACTGCAATAGTTTCTGCTGCAGCGTTAGTGAAATAGGAAACAGTAGATGTCACTGTCAATCTTCTTGATAAAATGAGTGAACAATCAGTTGTCGATGATCGGTCTGGTCTAGTGGCCTACCCTGCCTCTGTATAATAATGAAATAATATGTATATATTGACTAATTTATTATTGAATAATATGTAAGTTGTGACCTGTAAGTTATTACCGATAAAGAATGTCTGTGACTATGAAGCCGATGGTCCCGGGTTCAAATACTGGTAATGGCATTTATTTGTCTAATGAGCACAGATATTTGTTCCCGAGTCATGGGTGTTTTCTGTGTACTTTTAAGTATTTATAATCATTATATATGTCCTTGTCTAAGTACCCACAACAAGTCTTTTTCAGCTTACTGTGGGACTTAGTCAGTTTTTGTAAGAATGTCCATTATTAAAACAAATATACCGATTTAATGTAGACTTGATAGTCTACATTAAATCGGTATATTCGTTTTTATACATGAAAACTTTATTAATGTGGTCATTATCAATACAGTTGAGTTGAAATACTTGTGAAATTAAATAAGTTGTGAAATAGTTTTCATGTATAAAAACTGTTGTAGCACAATTATCCAGTGAGGAGCAAGATAGGCACTTTTATAATACAATACAATACAATACGATACGATAAGATACGATAAGATACGATACGATACGATACGATACGATAAGATAAGACACGATACGATACGATACGATAAGATAAGATACGATACGATACGATACGATACAAAACAATACGAATACCCTTTATTGCGCACCTCAATTCAGAAAACAATACAATAATACAGAAAATCAGGAAGAGGCACATTCACCACATCACACGCACATCTCATTCCACGGTACTTTGGTAATACATTCTTAAGGGGCTGTCAACAAAGATTATTTGTTTTAGTCAAGTAAGAAAAATATATGTTAATATTAATTATATTTCAAAGACCGTGGTCGTACTCGATACATGATTGAACGAAATCGGCTCGATAGAAAATAATTGCAAAGATTGGTCTTAAAATCACAATTTCAAAACATTTATATCTAAACCGCTAACGAGTAAAATATTACTCTAATAATCCACTTTTTTTATTTAAATGATTTTCTTGTAATTCCCTTGCCCAGGCCCAGTAACATGCGACAGTGCTATCTCATTTACTCCGATACAAATAGACAGTGTGTGCGCTTTAGGTATTGACAGCCTCTAAAAGGTAGCAATTTAAGTATGTACATGTAATTAGTCTCCGAAACGCCATTTAAATTGTAATGAAAAGAAAAAACGCGGTACCTACGTCAAACATGATTTTAAGCACAAGGAATTATTGCTTGTTAAACAAAATATTCTTGAAAACTTGCTGCCGGAAATTGTACTTTTCACCGCTGGTATAAGACATAAAATTGCAATGAACCGCTTCCATTTTTACTACAAATTGAGGAAAGTATGTGTATTTGAGGAAATTACAGCAGTAAATATTGTTATTAGGCAAGCTTTATTTGAAGCTTATACATTTTGTTGGACATTTATTTTTAAACGTTCTCTGTTACCGTCCTAATATTTATGATGATATATAGCGTATGGGTAGACTGACGATAATCGGGTTACAGGGCAAATTGGATCAGAATAAATAAATTGTTGATATTTGACATATTTCTTGTAACCGGCGTCGCAAGCTATTTGTTTGAAGAAACGTCACTTTTGACACTGACATATCTGATCCATATCGTATCTAGATCTAATATTTGACGTAGGTATCTTAAAGTTTAAATCGGGACGAAAGTCTGGTTAATTTGGGAAAATTAGACTTTTAACAATTATTTGTCAATTACGTTTTGACGAGATTTTGTACGAGTCTCTAGAGGTTCTTCAAATTGTCAAGTAATTGGGGAAAATAATTTAAAATAGAAGATAAGGCCAGGCCAGTACACCTAAGTGCGGCTTACAGTTAAGGGCTACCCCAAGGCGCGCGTCTCCCTCGGGAGACGCTCGCGTCGGCGTATAGTCAACTCTATGGCTGCTGTTCGACGCAAAGTTAGCGCAACTGCGCAGCGACGCTATTTTCCATAGCGATGACTAGACGCTAACGCTCAAAATACGCTAGTGTGGGGTGGCCCTGGGTCAAAATTATTTTCGTCTTTTTTTTATCCCCAAAAAGTAGCTTTTTGTATGGGATGATTTTTAGTTTTTTTTATTTTTCTTAAGAAAAATATAATTTACAGCTATAAAAACATGTAATAGTACTCAACTTTATTTATTTATTTGATAGGAGTCACCAATACAAGCTTGACAGTGGTCAGAAACAAGAGAACGAATTTTAAGTGTGGCTGGCCTTCACAACGGGAGTAATTTATTTATTTAAACTTTATTGCACGATATAAAATTGTACAAATGGCGGACTTAATGCCTTAAGGCAATCTCTACCAGTCAACCATTGGGTCAAACAGAAACTTGTAGTTGGTGCAGGATTGTGCACAACGAATTTAAAATTTACCCATTGATTAGTGTTTATTGTGAATTCATAGATTTGTTATTTTGCGTTTAGGGATCCATTCATCACGTCACAAAATTATCTAGATTTTTTTTATCCCTCCCCCCTCCTTGTTACACTTGGTTACATTTGGCAAACCCCTCCCCCTCTGGTGTGATGTCACATGTTTTGGAATTAGACATTATTCATATTTAATCAAAATATTTTTGATGAAAGAAATATTAGTAATTTTATAGCAGAAAACTGATTAGAAAAGAAATTTAAACGAATAGGTATAAGCGATTATCGTTCCAAAAACTTGTTATTTAACTTTACAATGAATAAAAAAAGTCGCAAAGTATATGTTTCCCCCCTCCCTTTTGTCACAACATGTTACATTTTCCCCTCCCTCCCCCTAAACGTGTGATGTAATTAAAGGATGACCCATTAGTGGTCAATGTATGAACTGGCAATAATCACTTATCAATATATAAACAGGCCCCGATGTGAAGGCCAGCCACACTTCGCAGCCACACTTACCCGTATTGACCTTACCTAAATAATTATAGGTTATCTAATTTAAGATATAATCCCCTTGTTATTTCCTAAAATTATTTGGGTGTCCTCCCACAGACAATCAATTTCATAAATTGAACATGAAAATGGATATTTCCAGTAGTTTTATGATATTAAGGAAAATAAGGCGTCCTGCCTATATGAAGCCGATGGTCCCGGGTTCAAATACTTGTAAGGGCACTTATTTGTGTGATGAGCATAGATATTTATTCCTGAGTCATGGGTGTTTTCTATGTATTTAAGTATTTGTATATCATATATATCGTTGTCTGAGTACCTACAACACAATCCTTCTTGAACTTACTTAGTCAGTCTGTGTAAGAATGTCCTGTAATATTTATTTATTTACGAATGAGAACAACGCCTCCCCGAAAGAGTTGTTGCACCTACATACACGAGAGATTTCAATAATGGAGAATGCTCATGAATACCATCTTTAGAACAGCCATTTGCAAACTCAAAACACCAATTATATTGGCGCTCTATCTTAACTTTCATCAGAATTTTAACCAAACGTTTTAACTTCAACGCAACATTATCAGACGTTTCTGGAAAACAAGAAGATCCTAAAACAAAAAGATTTAAATTAATACAACGTTTATAGCGGTTAAGACCTTTTATGTTTAGGAGGGAATGTAAATCAATGTCAAAACTGATATGGTTTGCAACTTTGTGAATAAATCTTTGTAAATTTTTGGCAGCCATCCCGGCGGCGAGTTCGTACCTTGTTCGTTATTTGTTGTAAACAGATTATCAGATTAAAGACGGCTGGACTGACCGAAGTTCCTGTTATGTCCAATCAAAAGTTTGTGGTTTTTAATGTCTTAATGTTTAAAAAAAAGTATATTTTTTTTAAGAATACAATAGGCAAGACAAGAGACGCCACTCCCAGCCAGGGACCTATGTTGTTCGTTATTTGTTGTAAATAGATTATCAGATTAGTTAAAGACAGCTGGACTGACCGAAGTTTGTGTTATGTCTAATCTAAAGTTTGTGGTTTTTAATGTCTTAAAGTTTAGAAAAAAACTACTGCTTTATTTAAAGAATACAACAGACAAGACAGGAGACGCCACTCCCAGCAAGGGACCTATGTTGTTCGTTATTTGTTGTAAACAGATTCAAGACGGCTGGACTGACCGAAGTTCCTGTTATGTCCAATCTAAAGTTTGTGGTATTTTTCCTGTTTAAAAAAAAACTACTGCTTTATTTAAAGAATACAACAGACAAGACAGGAGACACCACTCCCAGCAAGGAACCTATGTTGTTCGTTATTTGTTGTAAACAGATTAAAGACGGCTGGACTGACCGAAGTTCCTGTTATGTCCAATCTAAAGTTTGTGGTATTTTTCCTGTTTAAAAAAAAAACTACTGCTTTATTTAAAGAATACAACAGACAAGACAGGAGACAACACTCCCAGCAAGGGACCTATGTTGTTCGTTATTTGTTGTAAACAGATTAAAGACGGCTGTACTGACCAAAGTTCCTGTTATGTCCAATCTAAAGTTTGTGGTATTTTTCCTGTTTAAAAAAAAACTACTGCTTTATTTAAAGAATACAACAGACAAGACAGAAGACGCCACTCCCAGCAAAGGACCTATGTTGTTCGTTATTTGTTGTAAACAGATTATCAGATTAAAGACGGCTGGAGTGACCGAAGTTTGTGTTATGTCCAATCTAAAGGTTAGAATTGACAAATCTGCACGTCATCGTGGATGCCACTAACATACAGTTGTGACTATAAATCATGGTTGTTGTTTGCAGTATATTCTTTTATAATACTTTGTCGGTAAGCGGTCACCGTAGCTTATGAACGCCTGCAACCTGTTAAATGTGCATTGACGGCCGTAACACCCCACACACTGTTTGAGTTCTATAATTACGAGTACCGAATCCAAGTTAGATAATAATGTTTTACCGTACATATGGTGCTACTTTATCGCACTAGTGCGATAATTAGTACAATAAGTAACTATGCCGAAAATTTAAAGGGCAATTTCTACTATAAAACGATGTACGATACATGTGAGGTAATTCTCACTTATATCGTAATGTACTATTACCGTTCTGGAAAAACACCAAAAAATAATGCGTAATATTCACGTTTCTTTTACTTTATTTATTATAAGAATACCTGTGTACACGTTCCATGAAAATGTCAACTGTCTATCTGGTACGGTTCATGAGATATAACTAATACTGATGGACAGGCGGATGGACAGATAGCGGAGGCTTATATTTTTAGGTATTATTGTTCTATAGTTTAGTCTACTACTACTCTAATAATATTGAAAATAATGTTGTATATTAATATTGAAAATGTAAACAAAGACTAACTACTATAGACGACCGGTCTGGCCTAGTAGGTAGTGACCCTGCCTACGAAGCTGATGGTCCCGGGTTCAAAATGTTCAAATCCTGGTAAGGGCATGTATTTGTGTGATGAGCATGGATATTTGTTCCTGAGTCATGGGTGTTTTCTATGTATTTAAGTATTTATAAATATTTATATATTATATATAAGTATCGTTGTCTAAGTACCCTCAACACAAGCCTTATTGAGCTTACTGTGAGACTTAGTAAATTTGTGTAATAATGTCCTATAATATTTATTTATTTATTTAACTGAATTTAATCCAGTTTTGTGGAAAAAATGCTCTCCTTCACCAAAATCTAACGTACCCGCTATATGATATCATAGTACGATATTAAAGTATGCAGTTAGATTTTTTTGTTATCATTAGGTAAATAAAACTGCATTGCAGATTTCACTTTAAATAAAACAATTATATTTGGTTGTAGCAGCAGATGTAAATAAACAAATAAACTGCCTTTATTATGAATATCAAAATAAGATTACAAACTACTAAAACAAAAACCGGCCAAGTGCGAGTCGGACTCGCACAGGAAGGGTTCCGTACCATTTTATCTATAAAAACGGTCACCCATCCAAGTACTGACCCCGTCCGACATTGCTTAACTTCGGTGATTGGATGAGAACCTCGAGATTGGAAAGAAATATTTATTTTATTCTGTTTTTAGTATTTGTTGTTATAGCAGAAATACATCATCTGTGAAAATTTCAACTGTCTAGCTATCACCGTTCATGAGATACAGCCAGGTGACAGACGGACGGACGGACGGACAGCGAAGTCTCAGTAATAGGGTCCCGTTTGACCCTTTGGGTACGGAACCCTAAAAAGGGGAAAGAATTAAACTAAAACTACAACTAAATATATAAATAAAAAAACCGGCTCCAGCTCGGTGCCCTGTGGCGGGAGGTAAGAACCAGCCCTCCTGTCACCCGTCGCCTCCACGAGGCGCTTCGCCAGCTCTCTGAAAATGCTGTGGGCGCCCTAAAGAACCAAGAGATCTTTTTGAAGTCTAAGATCTCAACTTGAATAGATATCTATAAATAATATTATAGGACATTATTACACAAATTGACTAAAGTCCCACAGTAAGCTCAATAAGGCTTGTGTTGAGGGTACTTAGACAACGATATATATAATATATAAATACTTAAATACATAGAAAACACCCATGACTCAGGAACAAATATCCATGCTCATCACACAAATAAATGCCCTTACCAGGATTTGAACCCGGGACCATCAGCTTCGTAGGCAGGGTCACTACCCACTAGGCCAAAGTGGTCATCTATTAAACTAAAGAAGCTATTACTGTCTAAATAAAATCAAAACATACTACATTCAAATTTCGAATAGTCCGCATGAACTCATAATTTCAATTTAAAGCATTGTTTTACATGTATTTATAGTTAAGAAAATGTTATCTTATTGATAAAGTTTTCATATTAGTTTGTATAATTTTTTCCAATAATTTGTCCCATCTTCTTCTACAAAATTTTACAACACTTCGTTTACTTTTCAAGCTGTCCGATTCTGGAACTCCTTACCCGTTGGCACTAGATGCGCTCAATCTCTTGCTGTGTTTAAAAAAACACTCAAAGAACATTATTTATCTCTCCCTTAGTGTTTATATAGTACATAGTTATTTTTACTCTGTGGCTGACATGCTGCTGTCATATTTAGCTATGTTTCGGTTAATTTTATATGTATTTATATGTATGTTTATGTATGTCTATTTGTATTCCTTATATGTGTATGTTTATTCACTGTAATTGTGTGTGTGAATGTAGGCTTCATAACGGTTTAGCAACTTTTACTTTTTCGATTAACTTCTCTATTTCTGCTACCCAAAGGTTGTCTGGAAGAGATCGCTTTTTAGCGATAAAACCGCCTGTTGTCTGCCTCTAAATTTAATCAATTGTTTATTTTTCTTGTATATTTTTACTGACGTGTGCCAATAAAGAGTATTCTATCTTCTATCTATCTAATTTTTGCATGTCGTTCACCGACTGTATTCTGGCAAATAAAATAATTCTGATTCTGATTCATGTAATTAACTTTAAACATCTCAAAAGGCTGTCAAATAGCTTTATTGTCCACATTGAACAATCGCGACATTAACTTCACACACCTGTACGCTTAATTATGAACAATTATTTCGTTATTTGCGAACGACGAGATATGTTCGCAATCAGCCAATTTATGTTAAAGCTTTTATTTCCAGTGTAACGAATGTGTGTAATGGCGCTATTAAATTTTATTTACTTTTGAATCACGTGTACGATATTAACGTCGGAAAATATGCTAAAATTGATAAATATCATTTATCAAAAACCCATATAACTGGAGGCCAACGCGAATGTACATTTTGATTTCTAAATTTTAATTTTATAAGAACTGCTAAAACTGAATTTAATACTAAAAAGAACTCTTTGTAATTCAAAAAGTAAAAGTACATACCAAATTAAAACATTACATATTCACTTGTAATAAATAATTCTTTATTTTTTTATACTGTAATTGTACACACAAGCTATCTATCTCTGGTAATAAAAAATAATACATTAACCCGCATGTCATATCAATGTGGTTCAGTGAAGGGGACGGACTGAAACTCAGCGCTGCGCAGTCAATTTGTAATGAAATGGCTGATGCAGCGTATGCTAAGCCCGTTCCCTTTGCCGCGCATGCCAATTTTTTTAAGTTAATCTGTGTACTTTGTGACCTGTCTGTTTTTTTATTGTGTGGAAAAAAAAGAACTTAAAACTATGGGCCGAACTGTCGCCCTCAGTATTTCCGGAGCGATATGACGAGCGTACGTCCTTGACATATATATCTAAGGACGGGCCTTATGGGCACTAAGACTGGTGCTAGTTCAGTGGTGTCACTCACAAATTCGAGCCAATCGGGCAGTCTGACGCAACTAGTTGCGATCAATCCTGTGGTGTTTCAGGTGTCCATAGGCGACGGTAATTGTTTACCATCAGGCAATTCGTCTGCTCGTTTTCCTCCTATACTCGTATTATTGAAAAAAATTTCGCCAGCCCGATGTTAAAACCAATGTATTAGGTAAAATTTGCCATATTTTACCGGTTACGGGAGGGTTTATGATTTTACCAGTTTATATAGGTACTTATAGTCAAATAATTTAATTTCAGTCCCATTTGAGCGTTGCCGGCAGACTAGATGGCGTTGATCGCCGCCCTTTCGCCGCCGCAAAGCCGCGTTCAGTTTTATGCCGTGTCGTACAGCTGCGTTCGTGACCCACAAATGGTCTCGCCGGAAGATCAGCGCTGACTTTTGAGTTAGCATTTATGCTGAGGCGGGACCATTTCGTGGTAAACTATTTATTTATTCTATGTTTCTTTCTTTTGTTATATTGTTATACTTTTGTATGTTATAGTTCATCACGAATAAATGCAATGATTTCTGATTTCTGATTAATTTAGTATTTTTTTATAAAATTTGTGTTTTTCTACTCAAAATCACGAACTCTTTCGATACCAATGGGATAAAAAAATGTACCAGAGTTTTATTTCTATTATGTTACTATTACCCCATATACTTTGTATGGCGGTAACAAAAAGGAAAGCTTGCAAAAATTATGGAAATGTTAAGAAACTTTTTTCTCCTATAAGAATGAAACGGGCTCGCGATAAGTGGCAAAAAAAAGAAACGTTCATTTCGTACCTTGTTACAGTGATAAATGATAATGAATATGAAATTATCTCTCCATACTATTGTCACTGTGACTGTTCTATAGGGCGCAATGCATGGCAAAGCCAAAATTACCACCCTATAACATAATTTTAAACATTTTTTTTAAAGACTGAAATGGCAATGGGACCTAATATTTTTTAATCTAGTCAGTGAAACAGTTTAATTAAAGTTATGTTTATATTTAAGTTCCGTTTAAATATACTTCCAACGCATTTTGATTGTTCCTTTTTTCAAAAAATAAAAGACAACTCCACTGCCGCAAAAGTTGAAAAGTTGTGCCGTGACAGCCTCATAACGGTTTAAGCTGGCATGCGAGCGGATTCTCCGCCATTGCACATTTTAAAATTGTTATAGCTTTGATCTAAGCTTCTACATATAATATCCCATCCATATAAAAACGAATACTTTTACCAATATTTTAACTTTACTCATTTGTCACAAACATAATAACAACCAATTTACAATAATTACCCCAAGACGTATTCACTATAACTTGTCCGTACTCGAACTGGCCTGGCTTTGTCACTGTGTAACCGTCTTTTTATAACAAATCAAAATGGAGGGAACCAGTGACATGCAAGAGTCAATTGATATTGTTTCATAAGTTAATCATTGCTAAAAGTAAGAACAATCAAAATAATTATAAGCTATTTATAAATAATGATCCTTACACAGAGTATGTACAGCGAGCGCGGGTGTAGCACGGTCGCAGTTTTTTCGCCTGTCACCATGCCTGTCACGTTCGAACAAGTACGTAAGTGTGAAAGTGATAGTAATAGTGACAGGCGATAAAAATGCAATTATGCTGCCACCGCTAGAAAAGTTGGTTATCACTATTAAAATGAAGGCGTTCAGCCGAGACGCAGGAGCCCAATGAGATGCACAGATCAAATTCCGCTCAGTCCTTGATGTTATGCTACTCGAAGCCCTACATTCGGTGACAGACTGAATGAGGTGGCGGCAGATTGTTATAGAGAAGCTGTTCCTTTCCTGAGTCTTAGTAATAGGGTCCCGTTTTACCCTTTGGGTACGGAACCCTAAAAAAAGAACTGTACCCCTAGTGTAAATTTGATCGACATCATAACGTGACGAACGCGTTTGCGTTAAGTCAAATTTTGTATAGGATTTTGAGTTTCCAAAACGTCCCGCTTGGCGCGCTCTTTCTAAATCCAATACAAAATGAGACTAAACGCAAACGCGTACGTCACGTTTCGAAATCGAATTTATTTACACTAGGGGTACTGTTAATTTAAAAAATACTAATCAGTGCATGTTTTAAGGTACCTTCTTAGCTTAATCTATATTTATTTTAGATTTAAAAAACTTCAGTACACATTGTAGGTATCTTTGTCTGCATTCAAACTTCGCTGTTACTAACATGACGTCGCCACTGGCACAAATGATGACGAAAATTTTCCAAAATTAATTAAATATGTTGTAAGTTGTGATAGTTAAAACACCTAAAACCGCACAGTTTAAGTGTAGGATGAGCTGCCGCTGGTATTTGCGGACTAATACGATCTTCAAACCTTCAAGAAGATAGCGTACTCCCATCTCGAAGGTCGACCCATGAGCGACGGTAATCGCTTACCATCAGGCGATTCGTCCGCTTGTTTGCCCCCTGAGTGTTTCTTTAAAGATTTTTTTTGTACAAATTTTGTGTTTTTTGTGTTATTTCTACTCATCACGAGCTGTTTCGATCCTCATGGGATAAAAACATGTCCCAGAGTTGTATTCCTATTGTGTTACCATTTCTTCATTTACTTTGTATGGCGGTAACGAAAAGGAAAGTTTGAAAAATGCATGAAATTTTTGTTTTTTTTTTTTTGGGAAAAGGGCTCGCGATGGCACGATCGATCGTGACTAGAAAAATAACACAAAAGTGGCAAAAAAGATCATATAAAAAAATGCAAAAACAAGAAACGCTCTCCTATACCATAACAAAACAAAGTTCAAGAGATATATAGCTGTTATTTATTCATCGTGACTTTTGAGTCTCTTTCTACGCTTAAGAGGAATTCCTAGTTGCGATTTTTCCATACAAACGCGACTGATTCCTCCCTGGATTTTTAACCTAGAGCAGTGATTTTTTCAAATAAGATCAATATCATCAATATCTGTGCCGCTATGTTTTGCTTTTTTGGATTATTTTATTTTGAAGAAAGATACAGCGCCTCGAAAATCGCAAAAATGGCTAAATTGAATTGGCTGTAAAAAAAGGCACAGTATACAAATATGACAAAAAATATCCAAAAAATCAAAACATAGCGGCATAGATTATTTCTTCCTCTTGCAATTTCCAAAATTTCATAATGATTAGTTGCGTTTTGGAGGAGGAAACAGTCGAGAGCGAAACCTCGATTTTGAGTTTTTTGCGAGTGAATTTCGGTCCGAGCTGCAGTTGTCCTTATCGCACGAATTGGAGGAGGAGACAGTTTCTAAATATACGTACACAGAAGGAATAGTGATGGGCATAACATCCTTATTAGGGATTGCAGAACCGGTACTGTTTTAAAGAACCGGGATTTCCCGGTACTTTCGGAACTGGTCTAATTATTTCATTATTTTAAATAAAACGACAGCATTTTGCGATTTGACCACCTTTCGTATTATAATTTAATAATCACATTTTCTTTTATTACGTAGTAGGCAATTTTTTTTCGAAATATAGTATTTTACATTGCTCACACTTGTGCGTCACAAGTAAAAGATAACTACTTTGATGTTTGCCACTAGATAGCAAATTTAATGAAATTACATTGACGAGGGGATTTATATATAAGTATCGCAGTCGTATTGTATAATCCGCCGTATTACATTACGGCTAGCCGATATCAAAATAAGGGCCATTTTGAAATGCGGCGGTTCAACGATTAAGGTATGTTGGGTAAATACCGGATGCGGGTGAAGAACGTAGGACATTCATTTCCCCCTAATTTGGCTTTATTTTTTAATGTTGACAACATTGTGTAAGACGCCATTTCATTGCGCCTCGACTGTCAGTGTCCCCGCGTCGCTCAGGGAGTCGGGCTTGTGCTATGTGCAATCACAGAGAGCAAGGTAAATTTCGCGAATTCTTCCTTCTATCAGATCTTCGCTCTGTAATTTATTTTGCGTATTGTGATGAAACTGTGTTTATTTTTTTAATTTTTTTTTAATTGTGTTAACAGACCTAGCACTGCTGTAGACCGATATCCGATCTTGACCCTTCCAGGTAAAGATCGGACCAGAAACAATCAGATCTTTACCTATTTAAAAAACAGCAGTGATTATCAAACTTTAAATTTTCTTCAATTTACCTACTGACCTTAATTATCACATTTATTGTTTTCTTGATCACACTTTCGTACCATTATTTTTATCCAGTACTTCTACCAGCGCGACGGTTACTGACAATGTAATTTTTTTAATTTCCGCAACCCAAAGGTTGCCTTTTAACGATAAGACCGCATGTTATTTACCTGTGCTTATGTGTATGTTTTCTTTTGTATTGTTTTCTTTTATTGAGGTGTGCAATAATGAGTATTTATATTGTATAGGGATGATGATACATGTTGAAATTTATAACAAAATCGAGTAAAATAGATAGCAAATGAGCAATTTTTCGCAATAAAGTACCTACACATACGGATGCATATGTAGATGTGCACGCATACATACATTGCTAGTTTCGGATACAAAATAGAGATAGGGCTTCGAAATTAGTTTCCTTAAAATGCTTCAAGAGGGCTCTCTTTTCCTATATATTTAATTATTTACTTTACTCTTTACATACGATCCGTACATTTTATCAAAAAAAAAAGATTGTATATCAAATATATATTGCAAAATTAAACCAACAAAATCGCAATTTTAATTATTTTCCATACTTCAAGATGGGCTCTCAGTGACCTTGACCTTTTTAAAGAACTACTTAGTCTTTGATTTCTAAGTTTGATTCTTATTTTTTTGGCGACCTTCATTAAAAATGACTGGGCACGATTATTTTTTATTTTGATTTTTGTCCCTCCTACTTAAGTACTTAATATCTTCCAGTACATTCCATTCAATAAACAATACATTTACACTTTCCCTAAACCTGTACAGTTCACGAAATCTTAAATTGTCAAAACTTCGCAACGTATCTATTATTTTAGTGGTTTTTTTTATTACTTCGGGTAAACCTTACAATAAGAGGTTTCTTAGCACATTGTTCACTTATCAAATTGCCTTATGACATAGGTTTCAAAGTTTGAGAGCCACAATTTTACCAATTTTTATATCAGGGTTAAGATCGGATACAAAAGGGTAGACACCGGACCTATTTCTTTGTGATACCTTATTCTCTTTCCATTAGAAGCAACTTTTTTTCACCATCCAATGTTCTCCCTTGATGGCAAAACACTCGTTATCCTAAAAAAAAGTATGTCTCATCTTTACACAGGTACAAAACTAAAACCGTTCTATATTGAAGATTACCAAAATTCAGGCCGAATCTACGGTTATTATTTAACGATTCGCTACGTACTTCAAGAATCTGTCACGTGTTGAGATCTCGAAAAAACATTTTTTCACGAGTTCTCTCAATTGGTCCTAAAATTGTCCGGCATTATCCCAACATACTTTACCCAGATTGTCATTGCGATACGTTCTTCAATAAGGCGGCCCAAGTTTAGCCCCATCGTACTACAAGTTAAATAGATTGTAGTTTAACCATAGGTATATTTCTGTGGCCCTAGTGAAAAAGGGTACAAGTCTCTGGCAGCGCAGGTGTAAAGGGGTGTAAGTTCCACGTAACACGTATGCCCTTATACACCTAAACTGCCAGAGACTTGTACCCTTTTTCACTAGGGCCACAGATTTATACCTACTTACAAAATTTCACAACACACCATGATCACTCCCAACTTACTGATACGGATAGGTACAGTCAAGTGTAAAAATATGGGTGTACACATCTTACTCAAAAATATATCCCATAGCATCTTATTCCAGTGTAATAAGAGCGTAGTACCATATTTATGAGACGATTCTTTCGATACATATTTTTGCACTTGACTGTACAACGACAACCGAAGCTGAAACATCATTATTTTTTGCAGTTTTTACCTATATGGTAATTAATATCAATCAATCAATCAATCATTTATTATTTCGTCATCATAGGTGTAAAATACATTTAGTACAGGTGATAGGGTGTTTGGTATTAGGGTGTAATAGATACAGTATAATATAAAAATGAAAAACAATATTACGTGGTAACAACAAAAACAACTTGCGTCGGGCAGCGTAGGATAAATTCCGTCCGGCTCGCGGGCGATGTCGACGGAACGGCGCGCAATGAGCGAGCGCACGAGTCTCGCGTCTGTGTGCGCGCACTCACACTTAGATAGCTCCGGCTCCCGCCCACCGCAGCGCGACAGAAACATAGCTTCAAAAATTCGAGATTTGAAAAGTTGCTCAGCTAGGAATTGCTCTTAAGGTTCTCAACTATAACACTTCATTAAACGTTGAATTACTCCATGTTCAAATAAGCTAAAAAAACAACTCACGTTTCGCACAAAATGACATTGTATTGTACGAGTAATAGTGTGTTTGAACTACCCATTATTCTATTATTCATGAAATAGAAGTTGCGGATACAAAATACAGCATTTATCCTAATAAAACATTGTTGTCAAACGAGTAAAACCATTTTGGGACCGACTTATCCGTTATAAACCGTAAAAGGATTCGGACAGTGGTCCGTTTTCGACTAAATTCATTCGCCAGCGATAATATAAGAACATGATGGCTTTCATAAAATATGCCGACATTGGTAGTAAGCGTCCGATAAAGGGTCGATGTGTAATTTGAGTTGTGAGGGCCTTACATTCGTATGAAAATTGTAATTAGTTGCGCAAATTAGAAAGGCTAATACTATTGATGTAAGTATAATTAAGTGTACCTACCCCTAGTGTAAATTTATTCGATAGCGTGACGTGACGTACGCGTTTGTGTTAAGTCAAATTTTGTATGGGATTTTGAGTTACCAAAACGTCCCGCTTGGCGCGCTGTTTCTAAATCCCATACAAAATGAGACTTAAGTGACTTAACGCAAACGCGTACGTCACGTCACGCTATCGAATAAATTTACACTAGGGGTTCTGGATTCACAATCTGCCGAAAAAAATGGCCCCACAAAAGTAACGCCCGAACGGCTTGGGCATGAGTTTTGCTCGCAGTCTCGTTTCGGCCATCGACACCGACAACTGTCAAACATGATGAAATGTTCTGTGAAAAAATGCGCTTATAATAACTAAACAACAAGAAAAAAGGATGGCATATATTGTGAATTCTACTTAATTTCATGGTATTTAATAATTCATTTTGTTCACAAATTAACGGTTGACACGGAACCAAAATCTATGGAGTCTACATTTGATTTTTTGAATACCATTTTGGTGGCAAACTGGCATACGACTCACTTGGTAGTGGCACGCGCGGTTTTACTTAACAATAGAGAAAGGTTTAGCCGCTCGGGGCCAGTTTCAAATAGAACGACCATACTAGAACGCATTTCCTTATGTCAGTTTGCTCCATATATTTTGACATATTCCTTTGGCATTGGGCGTTCTCTTCTTTTAATACCTACGTCAATGGCTGATACAAAAATCTGCGATTAGAACGCTGTGAAAATTACTACTGTTCAGAACTAACAATCGATATCAAACCATTATATGAGACCGCGGCCGCAAAACGTCCCACATTGTCGCTTGCCATAAGGACGAGATTTGCTTGTATCTTTATACGAATACCCTGACAAGGCGTCCTTATGGCAAGCGACAATGTGGGACGTTTTGCAGACCGCGGTCACATCTTATATAGATAGATATGTTTATGTGTGATCTGCCGCTAGCATAATATGTCGGCTAAGAGGAATTGAATTATCGGAACCTGTGATTGGAACCCTGGAACCAAAAACCAAACACAATAATAAATAGGTAGTCAAACACTGTGCGATTTCTTATACTCAACAATGAGCATACTAGTATTTTATATTATGTTGTCTCACTGCTGGGCTGAAGAACCTCCCCTCAGTCGAGCTCCAACATCGAGTCACTTTTGAACAATCCCCGGCCGGGCCGTTGAGACATGTCCAGGTCATCCTGGCATCTTGCGGCACCCGCACCGTGGCTATTTTGGCCCACCTCTGTGGGTGCATGCGGCAGACAAGGCTGGCCCAGTCTTTGTTCAGCTTGGCGGTCTTTGCTCCAAAGTCGGTAATGCACGATTTTTAGCGCAGCATAGAGTTACGGATTCGGTCAATCCGTTTTACTCCTTGCATGCTGTGCTCCAGAGCTCTTTGGTAAACCTTTAATTTTGGTTAATAAATATATAAACTAATAACCTCTCCTAAACCTAACACTAGCACTCGTCTAGGATGTGAGCTGCGTACCTCCCGTATTCTCAAACTTACCGTACCTTTACACCGTACTGGTTTTATAGCTAACTCTTTCGCCGTCCAGGCTAGTCGTCTTTGGAATTCACTCCCTCTAAATATTAGACAAGCTCCAAGTAAGTTTTCTTTCAAGCGGATGCTACGTAAGCATTTGCTAAAACAAGAGCTCGAATAATATCCATCATTATTATATTTATAGCATGAATTTTATAAATATGTGGTAGTTTATATATTGTTATTATTTATTTAAGTAGTTTATAAGTATGGTATGTTTTTTTTTATTCATTCAATATATTTTTTCCCTGCACCAATTCTAGGTATCTCTGTTTGGCCCTATGGTTGACTGGTTGAGAATGCCATTTGGCATTAAGTCCGCCATTTGTACATTGTTGTATAATGTTGTTGTGCAATGAAGTTTAAATAAGTAAATAAATATATTTTAAACCTTTCGGGGGTAAATAAGAATCCCCAAACATACATATTTGAAGATATAAAATATCTTCAAAGCACTCCAAAGCTTATACTAAGCTCCGTGGGACGCTCATGTGCGTATCAGGCTGCTTGGTCACGCGTATATTTTGTCCGCCGGTTTTTAGCTGTCTAAATACTTTACATGATTCACATGAAATATACGGATTCACGACCCTCTTTCGTTTAAATTCTTTGCCGAGAATAAGTAGCCTAATTTCACCGACTTACAAACAGCCGCTTAGAAACAGGTGGTACAGTCAGCATCAATAGTAGCGGATGAAACAACGCGCCAAAAGTATCTGATATTCCGGATAACTTTTCCAAATATAGATAAATCTCTCAAATTTGCGTTCAAAAGTATATTATGTGTAGTCTTAATTGTTCTACATACAGAACTATCACTTTTTGTTAAGCTGTTACAGAATGATGTTGTAGATACTTTTGAAACCTTGTTTGATCCGATACTTTTGATGCTGACTGTACCTAACAGCGACGATCCGGGTTCGATCCCCGGACGTGCTTGCAAATATTACTTTTTGTACCTTATTGCACTTGAATTGCATTGACTAAGCGAGTGAGAATCTCGAGCTAAGCGTTGAACTGGTATTTCAGCTTGTACAAAAAAGGTCACATACCTAATGATAGTTATTATTTTGTTGATCAAGTTTTTGTTTGTTTTGCATTTTTTAAATCAATAAATATACTTCTTTAGAACCGAGTGCTTCATTGTTGATAATTTCAACAAATATTTGCGTTTCTGTATCAAAGCTAAAGGAATATATTTTGAAGATAATACGTTTTTTTTTCAGTTAAATGATTGTATGTTTAAGTTTGAATACCATTTTATATAACACTTTAGCTAGAAAACATTTCAATTTTTTTTGTGTCAACTTTTTTTTGTTCCAACCAGAACCTTACCGCTAAAAACAAAAATTATAATTACTTTACAGTACATATGGGGCTACTTTATAGCACTAGTGCGAGAAGTAGCATATTATGTTACTGTGTCGAACATTTAAAGGGCCATATGTACTGTAAAACGTTGTACGATACATGTGCGAATAGGTAATTCGCAACTCGTGTCTCCCTCCCTCCCTTCGGTCGTGTTTTAATTTATCGCCACTCGTTTCGAATTTCCTATTTTTCGCACTTGTATCGTAATGTACTATTATCTGCCTCTCTATTAGTCGAATATGCAGGAGTGATAGAGAGACATATAATGAAATTTCGAGTTGCGTTTTTCGCGGTAAGCCTAGTATTATTTAAGCGACTGACATGTAGCTTAATTGCTTAACGATTTCGATGCCGTTAATAGATTTAAAATTACAATCGATTTGATTACCCAGATTATGAAAACGTAAGTACCTAATGATTAGACGGTTATAAAAATCATTTATCAGGAGTAAAGGCACCAGTAGTCAGCCTTTTTACGGAATTTTTATGTTCAGGATCGTTTAATTTGCCCACTAATTGACCAATAAGAATCATTAATGTTTTTCATGTTCAAAAAATTAAACAAGTTTATTTTTTATGAAGAATAAAACGTAATTGAATTTTGCTTTTGGATATATTCCATTAAATATAACGAAAGGCCCTTTTTTCTAGTAATCAGTCCCCTATGAACCAATAAACAGCTTTTAAGTGCCCAGTGCCCAGCCGTCCCATTTTAACAATTCTTTTATAAATTAAGCTATTTTTCAATTATTAGTTTATCAATCTATAATATCAACTACTTTTGATGAAACTTTATCAAAACTTTGCTAATTACAACCAAATATAAGCAAGAAAGGCTGACTACTGGTGCATGGCTGAGCACTGGCGCCTTTACCCAATTAGGCTTCTCATTATTATAATTTATTTATTTTGCAAAAAACACGGTAAATAGATGTTACATAAAAATAGTACTGCGAAGCAGTTGTCCTTATCGCACTAATTTTATGTGCCCCGTTAGCGTGACGGAGATATTCACCTAAAATTCTCAAATCTATAAAGGTATTCAGCTGGCCTTTTCTCTTAAAAACATTTTTCCTAGAAGAATACATTTTAATATCTAATTTCTCGGAACGCTAAAATGAACTTACAACTTTTTACCCTCTCCGATCTTTAAAAAGCCTTTCAACGAAAACTCAAGCCTTAAAAATACACATTTTTATGTTATCGATAATAGGAAATACGTAAGCTACTTAAATCGTTTGGGGAGGCTGTGCCAGAGAATCAGGCGCCGGAAGTCGACCGGGCGCCGCGGCGTGAATTACGACCCACTTCCGGCAGCCATATTTGCTTTACTTACACGCAACTTCCGGTGAAACGGCTGATAAATATTGCAGAGACGGATGCACGAACATATTACAATTAATATGGAAATCACAGTATGTAAACCATTGGGGTAACGTCGAAAGCGGGATAATTTTAGAAATCAGCCAAGAGCATGTTGAGCCATGCTCAGTGTAGGGTTTCGTATTTACCATTCTGTCAGAACCAACCAAACGGGGGCTTTTATTACCTAAGCATCATGTACATTACAAGCATAAAGGACTAAGGGAATACGTTCGCAGTACTTTGTACGTCTTTTTACTAAGAAGAGAATATTTTTGGCAAAAACTCAAAACGGCTGGACCGATCACGTTCGCTATAGTTTTTATTGAAATCATCAAGCTTTTGTTTTACGATTTTTTTTGGATCCTGTTTCAAAATTTAGAGGGCCAGGACACATATTGTATTTCTTTCGGAACGATTATTTCCAAAAATATTAACTTTATCTAAAATGATTTTTGGAGACCCTTATTCGTTTTGAAAGACCTATCCAACGATACCCGATATGAACGCGAAAAAAGTAGTTTTGTAGTTTTTATTTAAATATGCGTTCACGCTCTTAGGTACAAACAGCAACTCTTAACTGTTCATCGGTTGACTTTATGCCTTTTGTAATAAGGCCAGTATGGACAGTTCACATAGCACAGTATAGCATAGCATAGTAGTATGGACGGTACATGTTTTAGAACCGAACTCTTGTAGGCTTATAAGCTTGACGCTGGCTAAATTGGGGCAAGTACAGATGCCATTCAATAAAATAAAACGGAACTGGGTCTTTTTTGCGTCACCTCTATAAGTTCGAAGAAATTTACTTTCTTCCCTTTTTTGACTGCATTAGTTTTCGTTCTTTAGCTTTGGACAGGAGTCGCCCTTAAGAGCTTACCCCTCCGCCGAATACCTTGCACAATTGTGCATACTTTTGTATGGACTGACGTTTATCTGACACGGCTTTTTTGCGTTACGTGCAAAATAAACTTTTGAAAAATAAGTCACTCCAAATACGTAGATACCAATTATAAATCATATTCGATCTCTTACATTCTTTTGCTTGCATAAGTAATAGATACTGCGTTTTTCAGTAAAAAGACGTCAAGATTATTTACCTTTTTTTCTAATGCTAAAAAAAACGAAGTATAGCCATAGATTTGACGTGCTTTTCCCCCGCAAAAATCGGCAGACTATTTTGTACAGAAAATGACAGACAACTCGGACAAGGCGTCTCCAGTCTAAATGCTGTAACGTCCCGACTTGAAGAATGAGATAGCATAACGATAAGTTCTGGTTTAGATAAGTTCTCATTTAAATATCGTTTGTGTGTCGTATAATTGATAGAAGCAGCTCAATTCGGGCAACCAATGATAGATCTAATTCGGATCACAGCCGAATCGAAATTAACGTCAATTTTGACATGTCATTTAGTTATCGATCTTTTAAAGATCTTTCCAAGATCTTAAACGTGTCTTAATCATCCTTCGAATCGGGCCGTAAGTTCTTTAGGTATCATGATAGGTTAACTTACTGATTTACCTAATATCTTCAGAATGAAACAAAGAACTTGATTACTGCATTTACTAACTGGCCAATTTGAGTTAATCGTTTTGCGATCTAGGTTTTAACTCGGTAAGTCATTCTCAGAATTCACTAGTCAAACAGATTATTAGTTTCGAACTTTGACTAGCACTGGTCAACACTGAAGTTCAACTTAGTAAACCTGGAAATGCCTGCTTTGACAGCAACATACATTTCACCAGAGACTAGTGAATATTCAAGACGAACAACCTGTATGTACAACACTGCGTTCCCCGCGTGACCCATCATTGTTATAGGTGGCGCTTTTTATTAAATTTGCGTTGTTGCGTTGTGACCCTGCTTACGAAGCTGGAGGTGCGGGAGGCCGATTTTTGAATTTCGAGCGCTCGATTTCGTGTAACTTCCTCCAATATATCTCCACTACTAGGCATTTAAATTCTACTAATAGAATTGAACATGAGTGGTCAATACCACTAGAATCCTAATTGCCTAAATTGCTTTTATTATGCTTGAAATCTACATTTGGCGCGTTGTTACAACAAGTCTGCAGTTTGCGTTCGTAGGTATCTGTCACAGTCTAATTCTTTCTTGATATAGAGGCGAATATCTTTTTATAGTTATTAGAGAATAAAGTATCTACCTTTTGACGCATAATCTGATCCGCTACTTTAGATGCTGACTGTATCTATGACTCAGACAAGTCCAAGACATGTCTAAATTATCTCTTCTTCCTTGTCGTTTCCTCATGGCTAAGGGACGTGACGTCTGTGGACACCCTTCACCAGAGCTCTCTAAGCCACTCTATCTAGGGTTCTAGGGTCCGGTACATGCTAGTCTGAAATGTCGTTTTTGTCTCTGACGTTATTAAATTTATTAATTTTTTAATTTTTTATTAGACAGGAAAACAGGTTAAAATAAATAATGAAATGAAATAATGAAATAATTTGAAATAATGAAATAATTTATTAATGCATGTGGAGAATGGGTTACATATATTAGCTATTGCTACTCTAGTAGTCTCACCAAACTCTACCTTTTCAGGCGTACATATATTTCAGACGACACACACACACACACAATCACATTATATAACATCGATTTGAAATAATTTAACTTAATTCTATAACTAACATAAAAAAATTAAATTATCTTAAAATTAAATTAACATGTCATACATTTTGAAATTATTAAACATTAAATATCATTTAGAAAGTCTTTTATACTATAATAACATTTTTGTATTAGCCATTGTTTAATTAAATTCTTAAATTTATTAAAATCACATTCCTTAAACATGTCCGGTAACTTATTATAAATGACAATACACATACAGTACGCATTTTTAGAGGAAAGTGCTAAAGTGCTAAGCTAAATTAAACTAAGGAGTTAACAAATTAAACTAAAAAAACCTAAAAAAAAAGCATACAAATAGCAAATTGGCGCCAGGTCTGTGCCGCTCGGTAGGGTGCCCTGGAGGTTGGCGGCGTTGCCGCGCTGAACGGGATATGCTCCAGCCTTCCGGTCACCCGTTGCGTCTATTAAGCGCTTGGCCAACTCTTTCTAAAGGCTATGCGTGCCTTGACCCCACGGCCCAAGCGTCTCCACTCCAAATTATATTCTAAATTATAAATAGCAGCAAGGTGATGGTTTACATATGCAAAATGTAAAATAAAATATAATTTTTAGCACCATATACAATAACGATTCTCACGACGTTGTACGGATTGTCAGTCTTCTTTATTTACTCACTAATATCACACAAACAACGCTATCAAACTCTGAAACGTTCAAATGTCCGCTTGTACATTTGCGAACTGTAATGACGATCGTCCCCCGCGTACACTTGGTGGCAAACTTTAATGCGGCTGCATTTCCTATTTCAATAATATTGCACGGCAGTGCAGTTGCCAGGGCCATAATTTAAGCACCCATGAGAATTGGTCGTTGCAACGTATCGTGATCGTATTTTGTTTACAGTTGAAGTTTGTATATTTAATGCGTTGTAGAACGTTTAAATGGGTTAGTAATGGGTTTGATTTTGTGTTTTGAGAATATGTTAGAAGTGTTTATCTTATACATTTAAACGAGCAATTCTTGTATATATTTCTGTGATCTCGGAAACGGCTCTAACGATTTCGCTGAAATTTGGTATATGGGGGTTTTTGGGGGTATACAATCTATCTAGATTAGTCTTATGTTTGCGAAAACGTGTGTTTTCGAGTTATCATGCGTTTTTCTTTCGACGCAGAATATGGTCGCTAATTTCGTGATGCCGGCCACTGTCCGTCTGGTCCAGCGGGTTAAGATGCGGACTGCTAAACGAGTGTTACGGGTTCGAATCTCGCCCGGTGATTGACTTTTTTTTTTTTTATATGTACAAGTTTATATATAATTTTTTAATTTTTATTGTTTTAGACAAGTTTAATTTAGTAAAAAAATGTAGTTAAGATTATCCCCTATATACCACTATATTACAATAAATAGTTATAACCGAGCAAAGCTCGGTCGCCCAGGTACTAGTCGTTAAATTTGTAGCTACCCAGAGCGGCTAATCCTTTGTCTATTGACAAGTAAAATCGCGCGTGCCACTACCTGACCTACTACACTAAGTGACCGGACCCTTTTTTTGCAGGTAGCCGCTCCGGGCCAGCTTCCAATCGAATGTCTATACTACAAATACAATTTACATTATAATCCAGGTGTAATGAGCTACTAAATTGTATCCCCAATTGCCCACTTTAAAAATGGAATTCATTCATAAAGTGTTTATGCAGTTTTGCAGCTGAGTGTACATATATGAACAAAATGACTTCATTTTGCTTTTTCTACTAGACAACATTTCATCGATGGCAAAATGTAAATACATACTAGTAGCTACGCAAAAAGTGGTATTGTTTTAATGAAACGAAATTGTTGTTTGAATTATTTTTTAAACTATTTGTTGTTAAAGTTTTGTGCATTGTTACAACGTATTTTGTTCTATTCATATCACTTTTTTTTAATTTCTTCAAGTTTAAATATAAAGTACTGCCTAAGAATAAAATCTAGAAAATTTATAAACTCGCAAAAACACATGTTTAGCAAAATATAAAACTTTCCAAAGATTTTTATAAACTGTGCACCGTGAAACCAGGTTAAAGTAACTTCTGTAGATAATTAGGTGAAACCTTTCGGTCCGAGGTAGGATTTACATAACCTAACTTTGCGAACTTGGAGGACTTCCGAAAGTAATAAATGGTACTTATTAATTTTGCTCATCTTATAACGAATAAACGAGGAGAATATGCAAGAGTTTTCGATTTTTGTGTTTCGCGGTAGACCCTCAGTTGCTGGTGGCGCTCTCTACGCAGAGTTTTACGTAATGTTCCATATTATTATTTTTAGTGTTCCGTACAAAACTTTCTTCACGGAACACTTATGGGATTTTCGTCTTGCAAATCGGTTAAATGCTAATTTTGTTTCAGGTAAACAATACAGAACAGGAAAAAATGAGTTATGCAGTGTATGAAGAAAGGTATAATATATTGGGACCGTGCGAAGTGCGTGGTGGGGGTAAGTAAAGCGATCCCAGCGCATAAGGTGGTAAAAATTTGAACTAACTGCGGATAGCGTCTTTAACATTTCGTACAATGATATGGCTCGAAATCAAACTTTGATTTACGATTACTCCTGAAATATTCATTTAAATTGTATGGTGTAAGGGACCATTGTAATCTGTATGAAATGTTTAATATAACTAACGTATTTATTTTGATAATTGTTAATAATGTATCCATGTAAATAGCTTTGCAAATGCCACATATTACGTGATCTTTTTCTAGAAGTTAAGAATGGATATAGTAAGTTATCCTTAAAAGATAGACATTTCACATCGCGGACTTTTTTGTAGACCTATGAATGAGAAACAACCCCACCATACATTGTGTTGTTATAGCTCAAACGGATTAGGCAGCGTTTTCGATTAAAGCTCCTAGCCAGCGTGATTTTTTCCGACAACATCGTTATATTTCAAACAATTTACACAAAACCTTAACAAGTTATATACTTGCCTTCCTCAAGAATCACTCTATTGATAGATGAAAGTCGTATGAAAATCCGTTCAATAGTTTTTAGTTTTGGAGTAGTTTTATAAGATGTAGTGAATTGACGTTTTCCCCTAGAATTGCGGACACTAGGTTGCGTGACAGTCGTGCACGCTCCCAATAGGTCAAATTATGATTTTTTTTTAAAGAATACGTAGTAAATTTATGATAAAAAATAATCTTCCTTATATAAGTTACTTTCTTCAAGCCTATTCGGTCTAGCTACGAAGCAAAATGGCCCGGGAAGGGCATTTATTTGTGTTTGTTTATCACAGATATTTGTTTCTTAGTTATGCAAATTTTCTGTGTGTTTTAAATATTTATCTATATGTATATGATATACAAATATATAATAAATATTGGCGTCTAGTGCGTAAAATACAAGCCTTAGTAATCTAGGTCTGGACTAGGTCAATAATATGTATATGTAATTTATGTAAGATTGTCCCATATTATTGCTTAAAATCTTAATTACTATTTATTGTAAAACTAACTATTTTATGGATCCGAAATTAGAAATAAATATTGTTCGCAGACTTGCAATGAAATCTTGACATAACTCGCTTCAAATTAGGTTCGGAAATACTACATATCCGCTGCGATGAGTGAAGATGATATGTAAAGGAATTTCATACAGCCTTACACACCTAGGCGTGTAAAGTAACCTTCTTTTGTTTTTAAAAGTCAAATTGTGACACAACATCTTGGTATTGAACCATCAAATAGTAATAGATTCGTAATTTGTTTTAAGCTGTGTAAACCTACGAATAAAACAAATTGGCATACCGTTTTTTAGGGTTCCGTAGCCAAATGGCAAAAAACGGAAGCCTTATAGATTCGTCATGTCCGTCTGTCTGTCCGATTCTGTCACAGCCACTTTTTTCCGAAACTATAAGAGCTGTACTGTTCAAACTTAGTAAGTGGATGTATTCTATGAACCGCATTAAGATTTTCACAAAAAAAAAAAAAACAATAAATTTTGGGGGTTCCCCATACTTAGAACTGAAACTCAAAAAATCTTTTTTCATCAAACCCATACGTGTGGGGTATCTATGGATAGCTCTTCAAAAATGATATTTAGGTTCCTAATATAATTTTCTTCTAAAGTGAATAGTTTGCGCGAGAGACACTTCCAAAGTGAAAAAATGTGTGTGTCCCCCCCGTAACTTCTAAAATAACAGAATGAAAAATCTAAAAAAAAAAATGATTTACATTATGATGCAAACTTCCACCGAAAATTGATTTGAACGAGATCTAGTAAGTAGTTTTTTTAATAAGTCATAAAATAAATATTTTTTTTTTCATCAAACCCATACGTGTGGGGTATGGATAGGTCTCCAAAAATGATATTTAGGTTTCTAATATCATTTTTTTTCTAAACTGAATAGTTTGCGCGAGAGACACTACCAAAGTGGTAAAATGTGTGTCCAAAGTGGTAAAATGTTGAACGAGATCTAGTAAGTAGTTTTTTTTTTAATACGTCATAAATGGTACGGAACAACTGAACCCTTCATGGGCGAGTCCGACTCGCACTTGGCCGCTTTTTTTATTTCATTGCAAGACGAAAAGCACTATCAAAATCTCAGCAAGGAACGGGGTTGCCGGCCGCGTATCCCTATCTGACCTCGCTACGCTCGGCCGCCTGCAACCCTTCGTTTCCCGGTCTCTATAGGAATGTACTATTAATTTAGTTGAATTGTTTAACTAATAAAAAGCATATGTGGCGTAACTTTTCTCCCAGAAATGACGTGTATTTACTTTATACGACAGTAAATTTACCCTCCACGAGAGGGTTAAAGCCCCTCATCATTATCAAAAAGTTGTTAAGGCGGAGTTCGCCCGATTTACGTAGATGGCGAAATAAAAGAGCGATTATGCACGTCTCGGTTACGTCACCGAGTACGTGACGTACAGATTACCTATTGATAGACGGGGCATATAAAGTTTTACCCCCGTTATTCATAAACGTCTACTAAAGTTGACAAGCCGCTAATAATCGCTTGTCTCTTTCCATCATACCAATACGTCGGAAAGGGACAAACGATTATTAGCGGCTTGTCAACTTTAGTAGACGTTTATGAGTAAGGGGGTTAATCACTAAGCCAAGCCCCTTTTATGGTTTAGCTCACGTATTTTTATTCACTCGTGCGGTTTGTTTTTGAAGAGCCTAGTGCCCTGACCATGACTCACTGACAGTGTCAACACTGACATATACGTTAACGTATACGTAACTTACTTTCAGGTCATGTCATGCTGTATGTCATGTCAGTGTTGACCCCGGTCCAGCGGGCTACCGATCGATCCTCCGCATTTTCTGGCCGATGACCATAATAAATGAGGATTTTTGGAGTATGTGCCGACAACCTCCAAAGAAATAGAGCTGCGAGAATGCTGATAGATTGGACATATCCTTCGAAGAGAAGCTGCATACAGAGCGGCGGCCTCAAGGCGGAATGCGAACCCGCAAACGCCCCGTACACACCAAGAGGCGGAGCGTAGAGAACGAGCTGCGATGACTGAGCTGGAACGAGGCCAAGACAGTTGCTCAAGGTAGAAAGGCGTGAAAGGATCTTGTGGAGGCCCTGCGGACCTTCGGGGTGCCCTTGGACCAACAGCAACAAAAACATTACAATGTTGACACTGTTAGTGACCAGTGGTAAGAGTGGCCACTTTCAAGCACTAACAGTACATGAGCAGCGGTTACGATAGCCACGCATTACCTACTGAATCGCAACAGTTTAAACTTGATCAAGACAATTCGCATCTGTCACCCCAATACCGAGCTTTAATATAACTTGCCCAGTTTAATATGTTAGTTTATTAGTGTGGGTCAAATTTTGAAAGCTAAATTTGTGTTGTATGGGTTAAAGTCTGTAAGTCTCTTAAAGTGTAGTCTCGCAAATACATGTAGTCTAGATTCCATGTACATAAGGACCTTGATTATTACTTGTAAAAAATCAGTTATGCATTAGCCCCCTCCTAAAAGAGGGGCCTCGTAAAATTGCTTCAGAAAGCGGAGTCTATGGGTTGTAAGACTATGACGTGGGGTCACGTGTCATTTTGATGGGGGTTCTTTTGGGGTGTATTTTAACAAAAATCGGGGTTTCACTAACAGACATTCCTTCATTTGCTAACTTTTGTTATGGCTTCATTCATTCAAAATTAATTAAGCCTGATGAATAAATTAACATTTGTGAAATCCGATTCCTTTATATCGTATTATATCAAATAATATATTTGAGGTGTTTTAGAGAAGAACCTTTTTTTAAATTGCGCACTCCTAGAGCACCTAAGGTCTACGTCTGCTTTAAGTGTTGCCATTAAAAAAAATACTTCAATTAAAATATATATTTAAGGGATTACTTTACAATTGAATAAAAAGATTCTAGGAAAGTTAACGTTTTTTTTTATATGAGTATACGTTTTTCTTACGATTTTTTTGTTTTTTCTTTATCTCCATATAACATATGATGAAAAACTCAAAAAAAAACACACACCAAAAAGTTATCAAGCGTAGGACCATTTTTTGGTGTGGTCATCAAAGGGAAAATTATTTCCCGCACAAAATCACCCCCTTCCACCTACCCCCTCCACTTTTCACGTTTTTTTATATACACCGTGAGCCAATTAAACCCGACAGATTTTAACCACGCATTCCTGAGGTCATAAGGAGCAAAAAATGTTATATGAGTTTAACCCAATTTCGCCAAAAACATTTTTTTTGCTGAAAAAAAAATCTTTTGCGTTTTTGCACACGACACGTTATTTATTTTTATACCTTGGTGAAAAAAAAATCATTGCAACGATTAAGTAAAGTTTTTATTTTATTTACAGACGAAAATTGCGAGTTTACTTTAAAACTTTAATATCTGTCAGTAGGTATGTCTAAACCAAGTCACATAGTGGCAGCGTCACAGCTAAAAAGGCGTTTTTGACTAAGTTATAAAAAAAAACAAATTTTCACAGAAATTGTCATTATCTCTAAAACAAGACCGATTTCAGAAAACATTCTATGACATTTTAGTCTCTAAATGTGGTCAAGAATACACCTTTGAAATCTGTCGGGTTTAATTGGCCCACGGTGTATATACCACGTTGGTGGCGAACAAGCATACAGCCCGCCTGATGGTAAGCAGTCACCGTAGCCTATGGATGCCTGCAACTCCAGACTGCTGTTATTCTTAATCTAGATGCCAAACTTACATGAATATCGACTACATTTTTTAATTAAAAAACAAAATATTACTTTGCTAATCCGCGAAAAGATAACATGCTAGTCAATCAAACAACATTACTTGCATGTAAAAATACGCAATTAAGTATAACGGGTTAGCACTTAATCGGCTAGCATGTTATCTTTTCGCGGATTAGCAAAGTAATACGTTGTGTTTTAATTAATATGGATTTCCGCAAAGTAACGCCTGATTCTATTCGTAACATTTTTTTATTTGCAGAAAATGGATGCTCTGTTTTATTACTCCTATTACAGACGCCACGCACTCAAAAACGATAAAATTACTGTCTTTTCTTGTGTGTGCTGTGCATTACGTGTATGAACTTACTTCAAATATATCAGCGTGTAGGAGCTTTGGAGCTTAACGCAAATATTTTTTACTTGTAAATAAAAATAAATAAATAAATATATATAATATATATATATTATAGGACATTATTACACAAATTGACTAAGTCCCACAGTAAGCTCAATAAGGCTTATGCTGAGGGTACTTAGACAACGATATAAATAATATATAAATATTTATAAATACTTAAAACATAGAAAACACCCATGACTCAGGAACAAATATCCATGCTCATCACACAAATACATGCCCTTACCAGGATTTGAACCCGGGACCATCAGCTTTGTAGGCAGGGTCACTACCCACTAGGCCAAACCGGTCGTCAAAACCGCCACTTAAATAGGCACTTATACCGAAGGAAATTTGAAAAGTGGAAATCTTGAAGAGCGAATTGTTAACGAGAGACAGCATTAGCCCTTGATAGTCAAAAAGCCTTTATTGAGTTGGTACATTATTGAACAAAGTTGAATGAAGGTGCCAGACATCGAATATTAAAGACTAAGAGGTTACTGTAAAGGTTGTCTATTATTTCGCTATTAAAGATTTAGAACTCGTCCAAGCAAAAGTATGAAATTTAGAACTCGCCAAGGAATAGTATACAATTTAGAACTCGTCAAACGTAAATTAATTTTTAAATCATTTCATGTTTGTAAGTACTTATACTAAATATAGTAGTTAGACTGTATACAAAATTATTTGCATGCTTATTATTAGCTAAGTGTGTGATCTAATTTTATATATGTAAAGATGGCCATTAATGTTTACCACACTTAATGCAAATAAACTTAAAGTCGATGTACTTAAAACTATGTTATAGTTTTTGGACCCGGGTACGTCCTTAAACTACGTCCAAATGAGAGGTATGGGCATTGTGAATGTCATCTCGCTTTGTGTGGTAGGGCACAGCCAGTGGATGTCATTCCAGATCTAGAGCAGAGCCCAACTGGGGAATTACCTCCACCTTACAGAAAACAGCAGCCAAATAACACTAGACCCTACTCATAGTGTTGTGTTCCTGCCGGTGAGTAAGGTTGCCAGAGCTCAACGAGGGGGGGCGGGTTTAGAGTCGGCAACGCGCATGTAACTCCTCTAGAGTTGCAGGCGTACATAGGCTACGGAGACTGCTTACCATCAGGCGGGCCGTATACTTGTTTGCGACCGACTTAGTATAAAAAAAATATGTCTCTTGAGAGCGAGATACGTCTGACACGGCATTATGGGAATGTGAAATTCGGCCGATCTTGCTACGGACTCTAAATGCCATCAAACAGGCTCAGAAGATACTAAAAACATGTCATTGCAATGTACTCGAATATCCCATCAAGCAGTTTTAACAAATGGTTTTCGTAGGTATATACATAACTGTATGTATGGGCAATAGATACCTGAAAATAAATAATATTTGATTTTATCTTGTAGCCTACACATCAAAACTTGCCAAACCATAATTCAAATATTATTTGTCAAAGCAAAAGATTCAAAATATAATGGGACAGACCTTTTTAACACATTGAATGCCGGGGACCCGCTCGGCGGCCGCTCTGCTCGTAGTCGCTTACCTCTACTAAGCAGGAAAACGCTAAAATCGGCTACGCGTGTAGCGCTACGAAAACGTTGGCAGTGCAGTTGGCCCTGCAGGGGACCATCGTGCGACGACCTGTGGCCGAAGGGTGTCTCTGGACAAGTGTGTTTATTATGTGTTGTGTTTCGGAGGTTCCGGGACAAACTGCCGAAGCCGACCCAAGACCAGATGATTCAACGGAGCTACGCCATTTTGGCGCCTAAATCATTTTTTTCCAATTATAATCAATGCTTTGCATACATCTTCCCTAAACAAAACCCCTCAATTAAGTCCTGACATTTACATTATATCCTTTCGTGGCTCAGTTGGAATACACTCGCTTTATAATGGGCAGGTTCCGGGTTCAGACTCCAAACAATGAGTAAGTACTTACTTACTTACTCCGTTGGCTCAGCGACCCAAAATGAGACTTGGCCTCCGACACAAGACAGCGCCACTTTTCTCGGTCCTGTGCGAGCTCTCGCCAATTGTCGACTCGAAGCTCGCGCAGATCCGCCTCCACCATGTCGCTCCAGCGATACCTAGGGCGTCCGATAGGACGTCCTCCTGCTAGGCGACCCAGGTACGCTCTTTTTACGTTCCGATAAAAAAATAATCGATAAATAATAAGTAAGTAAGTAAATATTCTTTATTGCACCAACAATTATATATTTTACATACATGTAAAACTACTAATAATTTTTAATGAGTTATTCGGTGCTTTTAAAATTAAGCAAATGTATTTTTTATAAGTTTTAATTTATCCCTTTTTTTAGGCTTTACATGGTTTTCCTAATATAATGATTAACAAATAAGTTAAAAGAATATCAAATGAACATTTTCCTCTTTAGTCATCGATGGCCTGCCATGTACACGAGTGCCACTCATAGTAATATGGATAATTATTAACTTATATTATTATATCGAGTGACAGGTATGACAGTTAGGTATGTAATGTGGGGTAACCACACTTTGGTACTTTAATTATTTGTTTTTTTTGGCATTAACTGAGCCATACAGCCCGGTTCGTTTAAGATCTTTAAAAGATCGATAGCTAAACGACATGTCAAAATTGACGTTTATTTCGCTGTGATCCCCATAAGATCTACGACATTTCTAACGTCAAAGTGACATTGGTTGCCTGAATCGAGCTGCTTCTGTCAATTATACGAAATACAAACGATATCTAAATGAGAACTATATATGACTATTTAAATATTTGTTTTATTTCATATCCCATTTGTATATTAGGTTATAGGACTTATAGGTTTAGGTACCTATCTTTTAAAATTAAATAATTTATTTTATGCCGTTTAGTACAGTTTTGATTTCTATCCTCTATAGTCTTCCTCAATTGCTCAAAGGTGGAAGAAAACTGGAAGAGATCCCTGAAAGGGATAAGTTCGCCTTTGTACAAATGATGTGCGTTCTTTCCTGTTTTATGTTTCTTTTTGTACAATAAAATGTTTTACTACTACCGCTACTACTAGAACTTATCTAAACCAGAACTTATCGTTATCGTATCTCATTCGTCGAATCGGGCCGACAATGAAATATTTTGTATTACTAATTTCAAGTCACCTGTATATGTTAGTATGTAAGCTATTTGTAATACGTGTTGTTGCCTGAATTAACTTTTGCATAAATAAAATAAGTCGAAAAACTTTAGAACTGTAAGTATTCCAATTTTTCCTTACAAAATATCTAATCCGCGAAACAACCGTCCAAGTTCCCCCGTAATCAGTGCCGGCCTTTGTGCCAAATTTCAACTTTCCACTTCCAATAGTTTCAAACAGACTCGGGACGAGCCGGATATTGGAGAGATTCTCAAAGCGACTTGGACTTTTTTACCCTTTTTTTATAAAATGCGTATTCGGTTGTTTTCTAGGTTTTTTATGACATAGGAGGCAAACGAGCAGATGAATTGAAGGTTTGAAGGTCGTAACGGTATCGGTATTTGCGGATGCAATAATTTACGAGATGAATATATAGGTCATACTGAGCAACTTTTACTATAGAACCAACCCCGAAATCGCGAAAGAAAATTGTTTGTTTCATACATTTTGGAAGGTCTGATGTTGAAATTTTGTATGGGAGAGTTTTTTTTTTGCGATTTCGGGGTTGATTCCATAGTAAAAGTTGCTCAGTATGACCTATATATTCACCTTGTAAATTATTGCCGGTGACTAAAAAACACATGTATTAGCAAGTAAAAATGATTATACACCGTGCGAAAAAATATGTGCATTCCCGTTGCCAAGCAGGTTTTAGGCTTATACTGAGTAACTTTTACTATGGGACCAACCCGTAATCGCAAAAAAAAATTCTGGATGTTTCATACATGTATTTAGCTGGACCATTTTAAAAAAAAGGATTTTTTTTTTGCCATTTCGGGGTTGGTCCCATAGTAGAAGTTGCTCAGTATAATCCCAAAACCTCCCTGGCAACGGGAATGCAGATATTTTTTGGCCACCTTGTATAGCAGATAAGCGAGTTACGGAGTAGTTTTCAAAAAGTTGGAAATGGTCATTGCAATTCTGGATACTCCTTGCTTCATTCTCTTTAGCGCTGAGGGTCGTAACCTCCTATGTTGATCATATACTTACTTACTCCGTTGGCTCAGCGACGCAAAATGAGACTTGGCCTCCAACACAAGACAGCGCCACTTTTCTCGGTCCTGTGCGACTTCTCGCCAATTGATAACTTGAAGTTCGCGCAGATCCGCTTCCACCATGTCGCTCCAGCAATACCTGGGGCGTCCGATCTGCTAGGTGACCCAGGTACGCTCTTTTCACGTTCCGATCTTCATATTATCATATGATTCCACATAATTCTGGATAATTGGACATAAAATAAAGGAATTCGTTTTGAAAAAGGAAAATTTATGTTCCCGTATAAATATGGAAAGTATCTGAATTACAATAGTTCTCTACTACCAATAGTTTCAAACAGTCGAGCCGGATATTGGGAAGATTCTCAAATAGGTTTCCATTTGCTTCTGTCCCTTTTTTGTCTTCACAAATACATGGTTTTGTCTTTGTCTAACCTTTTGTAAATACATGTACCGTTTTATATGTACTTAGGTCATACTGACAGTTCATATATATTATCAAAAGCTGTAGTAGATATGTAACATTTTCTTATATAGTTATTTTTCTTAACTCTTTCTTACAATGTGTACAATTTTTTTACGATAAGATCATTCTGAAAAGTACACGGCCATAAAATTTGGTAAATAGATAGAAATTCTTATTCTGTACATAATAAGTGCAAGTTCACTGTCGTCCCGATTCCAAAAATAATTAAGACACGTTTAAGATCTTGGAAAGATCTTTAAAAAATCGATAACTAAACGACATGTTAAAATTGACGTTTATTTCGATCCCGCTGTGATCCCAATAAGATTTATCTACGATATTTCTAATTTCAAAGTGACATTGGTTGCCCGAATCGAGCTGCTTCTGTCAATTATACGACTTACAAAAGATATATTATCTAATTGAGAACTTATCTAAATCAGTTATCAATCACTTATCGTTGTCGTATCTCATTCTTCGAATAGGGCCGTGTATGTCCTTAAAAGTCTTCGACAGAGTTACGAAAACGCGTGGTCTTTTCAGAACTCTACGAAAAAATACATGCATCTTTATGTCCCCAATTGGGATTTCGTATTTTATTCACCCAGAAATCTAACGGAACAAACAGCCAATAATAAAAAGCGGCCAAGTGCGAGTCGGACTCGCGCATGAAGGGTTCCGTACAATTTAAGACGTATTAAAAAAAAATCTTCTTACTAGATCTTGTTCAACATTTTACCACTTTGGACACACATTTTACCACTTTGGAAGTGTCTCTCGCGCAAACTATTCAGTTTAGAAAAAAATGATATTAGGAACCTAACTATCATTTTTGAAGACCTATCCATACATACCTTACACGTTTGATGAAAAAAATTTTTTTTAAATTTTATGACGTATTAAAAAAAAACTACTCACTAGACCTCGTTCAAAACAATTTTCGGTGGAAGTTTGCATGGTAATGTATATCATATTTTTTTTTTAGATTTTTCATTCTGTTATTTTAGAAGTTACAGGGGGGGGGGGGACACACTTATTTTCACTTTGGCAGGTTCTCTCGCGCAAACTATTCAGTTTAGAAAAAAATGATATTAGAAACATTAATATCATTTTTGAAGACCTATCCATAGATACCCCACACGTATGGGTATGATGAAAAAAAAATTTTTTTTTTAATTTCATGACTTATTAAAAAAAAACTACTTACTAGATCTCGTTCAAACCAATTTTCGGTGGAAGTTTACATGGCAATGTATATCATATATTTTTTTTAGATTTTTCATTCTGTTATTTTAGAAGTTACGGGGGCGGGGGGACACACATTTTACCACTTTGGAAGTGTCTCTCGCGCAAACTATTCATTTTAGAAAAAAATGATATTAGAAACCTCAATATCATTTTTGAAGACCTATCCATAGATACCCCACACGTATGGGTTTGATGAAAAAAGATTTTTTGAGTTTCAGTTCTAAGTATGGGGAACCCCCAAAATTTATTGTTTTTTTTCTATTTTTGTGTAAACATCCTAATGCGGTTCATAGAATACATCTACTTACCAAGTTTGAACAGTACAGCTCTTATAGTTTCGGAAAAAAGTGGCTGTGACAGAATCGGACAGACAGACGGACATGACGAATCTATAAGGGTTCCGTTTTTTGCCATTTGGCTACGGAACCCTAAAAATCGGCCCTAACTGAGAACAGTACACCCATTTTAAAGGCCGGCAACGCACTTACAACCCCTCTGGCGTTGCAGGTGTCCATGGGTGGCGGTAATCGCTTACCATCAGGTGATCCGTCTACTCGTTTGCCTCCTCTACCATAAAAAAAAATAGAGTCGTTTCTTTTATAGGGTGAAATTGTTATGTTTTATCATACGCTGAGGGGTGAATATGTAATTATATAGGTCATACTGTACAACTTTTAGTATGGGGCCAACCCCGAAATCGCGAAAGAAAACTGCCGTCTCATACATTTTGGTGAATCACATGTCAATGTTTTTTGTGGAACAGCTTTTTTTTTCTTCATATGGGGGTTGGCTCCATAGTAAAAGTTCAGTATGACCCACATATTCACCCCTCAGCTTATGGTCAAATATAACAATTTTACCCTGTTTATAAATAATTTAACAAAAAAACTGTCCTCAAGTTTCCAAAAGGGTTCCAAAGAATTCTAACAATTCGGATAGCAAAAACTCTTCCTAAATACTTGTCATCCTTTATTACATTACACAAATACATACATTTATAATTTAATACTCCATACATTATACTTAGTTAGACATAGGTGTAAGTGCCTACAAGAATATAGGGAGATAGGTCCTTGTTCCTGTAAGATGAAGTGTATGTAAATGTGAATGTTACAATAAAATACCAAAAGAACTTGGAACCATTCCCAAAGCTACCAAGGCGAAGTGGTATTTATTTTTGAGGGTCTTCTTACTCATCTATATTATCTGTAATCTTATCTTATACTTTTAAATGAGCAATTCTTGTTTATTAGTTCGGGGATTTCGGAAACTGTTCTAAAGATCTCGATGAAATTTGCTATATGGGGTTTTTGGGTTCCTCCTCATTCGGTTCTCGTATGTTTCTTTTATCTAACAAGGAAAGGTACCCAACTGTCCGGTTCCGATTTGATTTATATATATATATGTTATATAGTAGTCTAAAATAACGGACACGTATTTTTTTTAGCTGCCCAAATTCAACCTATTGGGAGAAATTGTCCTCCAAAGTACTAAAAAGTTACTAAATCTTCTTACTCCTATAGAAAGTGATGCTCAAGCAACTTGCTTGTTAATGGCTTGTTTGAGTATATGTTTGAGAACAGGAAAAAATAATGTACACGTGTTTTGTTATATCTGCTTAAACTCAAGTTTTCCTAAAAAAACATTCTTTCCCGTCTTTATGTGTAACTTTAGCGATAACATATTATAAACCTTCGAATGTCGATTTTTTTTAGGAAAAAATGAGTTTTAACCGATATAACAAAACACGTGCTCATTATTTTTTGCTGCTTTCAAACATATACTCAAACCAGCCATTAACTAGCAAGTTGCTTGAGCATCACTTTCTATAGGAGTTAGAAGATTTAGTCATTTTTTAGTACTTTGGAGGACAATTTCTCCCAATAGGTTGAGTTTGGGCAGCTAAAAAAAAAATACGTGTCTGTTATTTTAGACTACTCTATAACATATATAAATATAAATCAAATCGGAACCGGACAGTTGGGTACCTTTCCTTGTAAGATAATCAAAACAGTTATCATCAATAAGTATTAGATCTATGTTTGTCTAATCGATTCTTGAATTGGTTAACATTCTGAGCCGAAACCACTACTCGGTTGCTCAGGAAATGTTTGTATGGGTTACTGTGGGACGTAAGGCTGTCTTATTTTAAGTGTAAATATATGGAAACCTTCTTGAGACGATTTTTTTCTCCCATTAGGATTGAAAAAGCTCGCGATTCAAAGTAGAAATCATATAAAAATACCCATGTTGAATAACCTCCAGGACCACAAAAAAACGTCCAGGAACAGAAAGCTGAATTCCTAAAATGTTGAACATTCTGGGAAAGTCAACATTTCGGGATTTCAACATTTTAGGAATTCAAGTTTGTGGTCCTGGAGGAGAATTTTGACTCTTAGAGACTATACATCTCTAAGGATAATTTGATAAAAATCATTTAGCTCTGACATTTAGAGATATTTGTCTAAATAATTCTAGGTTTGTTTTGGTTGTGACGATGACGTCGCGTCATTAATACGAGGTTTTGAGTTAAAATAAACTAGTGATACACTGCTTGCTGTTTTTTAAATAAAATCTATGAAAGTGTGTTCATTTAAGCCTAAACTAACTACCCTTTTATTATGTGGTCGTATCAAAAATACACGCATATAATGGTTTGGCAGAAGTAATGCGCTAAGCAATGGTAACAATAATCCTTGGCTTGTTCGACTGTGTACAAATAAATCACATTTATGTGAACTTTTTTAGGGTAAAGAGGAAAGCAGGCTAAATATTCCTACTCGTTAAATTAGAATGGGCAAGTTCACTAAACCAGCGTAAAGTGGTCTTTAGATTCATATGATATTTTAACGGGTAACCTAGTCTGTAGTGACCCTACGAAGTTTGGTATCCCGGTAAAGGCATTTATATGTATGTTTAACCTTTTAAACGCAAAGGAACGCCTAAAGTCGTCGTTCCTAATCTTGCCTACCGCGCCATGGACGCACGGCGTACGCTGTCAAAGTAACCTTCACACTTTCAAGTAAGGTTTACATAAACTCGCTTTCGCTCGTGAGCTTGGCGTGCAAGTGACGTTTTTATTTTGACGTTCAAAGGGTTTACACGACTTGTACTGAGTTTAAGTTGTTTCTTTTGTATTCTTATATATAGGCCCCCACAACACAAGCCTTATTTTATTAAGCTTACTGTAGAAAAGGCCTATTTGTGTAAGATTGTCAAAAAAATGTTAAGGACCTCTGAAAGCCGTAATGGAGTATAATATGTACGAGTACAATGATTTTTAGATAAGTAGCGTCATAAGGTAATTATTAATTTTGTTTTGGATTTAAAGTATGAGTATTCAGAGTTTAAATTTATACTGGTTTTAGGATACAATGTGAGCGTTGGGAAGCCAGGAGTTGTAAACCATTGGTTCGCTTATATTGCTTAATTTACGAGTACGTTTTGGTTTTTAGGTCGACATGGCCGGCTGTGTTAATTTTGCTTTATTGTTGCCTTTTTTAAGAAATATTGTCGCAGTCCCTTTTCCGTAATGTGATCCAAATTTTTTTTATGGGCATACATTGCCTACGGAGTACAAATTAAAGATAGACAAAATGCGTCATAAATTGAATGAGTATAATAGGTAAAGGAAAGACGGAAAACCAAAAGACCGTATGGATGAGATCCACAGAAAAGTCTAAAGAAGAGAAAAAAAAAACATATTATTTCATGAAATTAAACGTAAAATGTGTATATTTCCACTCCGTAGTCAAATTCTGCTAAGAATTTATTTTTCGCATATTTTATTATTTCTCTTTGTAAATAATGTTCAATATAATCTACAAATTCACCTCACTATACTCAGCTGACGGTAGACAAAATACTCATTCATTATTTCCTTATTGGTTATGTCAGATATTCCATAGTAATACATCCTTCTCCGTCTAATAAATCGCTATCACACGACTTGCAATTTCCCAAGTCACACCCTAAAACTACCAAAAACCCCATTAAACCAATAAAACCATCAAAAACAAACGAACAAACACTCCAATAGGCGACGAGGCGAGAAATCTCATATTAGTTTATTACTATCCCTACATCTCCACCATCTATTTTCCATCAAAACAAGGGAAGTTGAACTCTAACGCTATTGTAATAGGAATAGTTAAATGATATTAGTTTATTACTAGGCATCCCTACACCCCTACCATTTATTTTTCCATCAAATTAAGGAAAATGAAATTCTATTGCTATTGTAATAAGGAACTCAAAGCTGCACGGGTAGCGTGGTGATTTTATCATGCACGCTCGAAGTGCCTGTCGCGGCCAAGTGTTGTAAATTTTTTCCGGCGTGCGAGCTCTGTAAACAAGATCGCTTAGTTTTTTAGGGTTCCATTGCTTGTTTTTTTGGAAAAAAATAAAAAAGACTGGCTATTTTATGAGAAAATATATGTTTTACAAGGAGGTCAACTTGAATTTTATCCCTTCGTGCTAAAGTGATACCCGAGCAAGCGAAATAATTTCAGATTGAACGACGAGCTTACCAAGTGGTTTAAAAAGTGGAAACTTGAGTGTTGTGAGGGGTTCAAGGCGCAGTTAAACAAAACTTAGTACACTAGATTATTATTATAGGAAAGCCTTTGAGTGCCACGTCGACCAGGCGGTGATCTAATGTGACAGCCGTTTAAAGTTCATTACTAATGCCCGTTGAATCCAGGAAATTTCAGATTCTTTGGGCCGTAATGTTCTGTACCTCATAGGGTATGTATTGCAGTCTCCTCCTGTCAGAACCTGTCCACCATCTTGTTTCATTCCAATTTGAATCATGTTCAAATTACAGTGTCCAGTCAATATTCTAGCCACCGCGCAGGTTTTGTGTTTTTTGAGCCCTAGTAACTCTGTAGCAGTTTTGCTACACGAGATATTTCACCACACCAACGCGAGCAAAGAAAAACTATGTGTAAAGCAACAAATCTAATTCAAATAAACGCTATAATATATTTGTCATTCAAAATCATCACATAAAAGTAAATTCCATCAGCCAACATGTGGAAACAACCTCTAAGGAGACCATTTAACCCAGGTAACTCTTAGGGTAGCCTTGAAAAATAATTTCAACCGTTTCTCCATTGATTACCTGCTAACTCATATATTAACTATAAGTCACTCGTGCTACTTGATCTTTCTCTTTTACTTTCAGTAAGACGTAATTAGAGTGACAGAGAAAAGTGCCCGCAATGGACCAACTTCGATTCTCGCGGTTATAGCCCTGGTTTCGGAGAGGCTCATTACAAGATATTACATTATATTTAACTTGCCCTGCGGTGTTATCATGGTTCCATTTTTGTCGCCTGTCACTATGCCCGTCACTTTCACACTTACATACTTGTTAGAACGTGACAGGTATGGTGACAAATGACAAAGTGCCGACCATCTTAGCTCTACTGTTAGTATGTATGGGACAAATCTTGCAAGTTAAATTTGACCCACTTCCCGGTTTCCGATGAAGCTGAAAATTTGCATATATATGTAAGTCGGGTGACAATGCAATATTATGGTACCATCAAGCTGATCTGATGATAGAGACAGGAGGTAGCCATTGGAACTCTGTGATAAAACAACGCAACCTAATTGTGTTTGGTGTTTTTAGAATTGTCTGGATGATTATTAGTTGCCTGTGGAAAAAAGTACAGTCAGCGATAAAAGCTTGTACCAAAAATGATTTTTTTGCCAAAAACTTTCTTCAAGTAATAACAGAGCATGAGCAGTGGTTGCAATAACCGCGCGCCGCGTAAAAATACGTAACATTAACTTAAAAGTAGTACAATGGAACCTCGATAATTCAAAGCTCAATAAGACGAAATCCTGTTTAACACGATATAAAATGCCCTTCACTTCAAAGCCGAAAACCTCCAAAACTGGAAATGTTTAACATAATTACGAAGTAACCAACGTTTCACGCTTATCCAGTACAATTTTTACCTCTAACTCGGAAAATGAAATAATTACTCTATATCTCGGAAGTTTTTACTAAAATGCTATAATAACCCTCTTTAACACGAACTTTTCCCACGAGGTTCCACTGTATAATATATTACTCATGACAGTTCAGGTGAGTAGGATTGTTAGGGCAAACAATAAAATATACGGAACCGCCATGACAAAGGTAGAAATGAGTCCGTTCGAGAGTCGTGTTCATAAAGAAAAATATTTCGTTGTTTTTTATTCGCAGTTCCAGCTTGTTCCAGTAACGGTTTGCTCTATGTGAACAAATTTGATTAAAATTTCATAACTTTTGGTTTAATATCACAAACAGACAGAGAGACCGAATTAGCGGTTAGCTAAAAATATGTACCGTTTTAGATTAAAAAAATATATCATGGTCTTTTTGTAGCACATTGAAAATATGTGGACCAAAAATGTTACTGCGGCATAGTGTTGATATGAAAGTCTCCTTTAGTTTTCTAATATATTCAAGACAAAACCTTTTGTCTTATTTAAATGATTGTAGTTAGTTTCAATTTTAATGTTATTTTGTAAAAAAACATTAATGCACGAAAAAAAACCTAAAAAGTTTTTTTTAACGTATCTCAGCCCAAAGGATCAAAAGAGCAGCTATAGAAATCTTGATTCCGGTAGCTATGATTTTTTGCAGACTTGTTTATGATGTTGGCTCAATTAATAATCCAAGTTTGTGACCTCGAATGCAAAACGCAACTCTAAAAGACTCGTTTTTCATAGAACTTTATCAAGACTTTTTTAACGAAGACTAAATTTGCTACAATATGAGGCTAGAATGGTCTCTGTAGACTTAATAGTTTCAGAGATAGTCTTTAAAATTTTATATTTTTTTCAAACTTGAATTAGTAAGGTAAGCAAGTACAGTAAGTACGCATTTTTGAGAACGTTGCGTTCGTCGCTCGAGGTTACAAACTTGAATTATTCATTGGGCCAACATCATAAACAAGTCTGCAAAAAATCAGAACTACCAGATTTGACGCAAACACTAATGTATAAATCCCATCAGAAACATTTTCTTGTAAAATATTTCCAAGACGATACCATAAAGCTCGCACTGTTAAAAAGTTAGTTATAGCACCCCCGTTTTCACCCCCTTAGGGGGGTAAATTTCAAGGTTTTGAGTTTTTTTGTTGTTTGTATACTAATACTCTCCTACATACCAAATTTCAGCTTCCTAGGACTTCAGCAAGTACCCTAAGGGTTTTGATGATCATCAGTGAGTGAGTGAGTGAGTGAGTCAATGACGAAATCGGGTTTTTTTAGACACGAATAAAATCTAAAGTATAAGAGCTATCCACTTCAGTCCACTACTGATATTATATCGCGAGAATTTTGTTTATCTGGTATAATCCAAACCCAAGCTATGAGGGTTTAAAAAAACGACGAAGCGCTTCGAGAAAAGGTAGGTAGTGCCCTTATGCTTCGCTTTGCTCATCCGGGGGCCCTACTGTACCCCCAGATTAGTAAACTGTATTACTAGCAGTCGTCCTAAATAAAATGGGTTACAAAACATATTACTTTACCTTTTATATTCACCTGAAATCAACATGGTTTTAAAGACAAAACAATTCGTCTCACATGATTTCCGTATATCTGAAATACAGCTTCCTTTCTTTTGTTGCACAACGTCGGAGCGAAACTTCGAAAACAATATAATAAATCACACGACAAAGTATGTGGTAGTAAATTTAAACGAGCATGAAATCTAGGTTCCTGCGGACTTGGTGGTTTTAGGTAGCGTACTGGTTGGGTATTTTATTGGATTATGTGCGACAGACGAACATTCTCTTTTCACCACACCAGCTGGTAAGGGCTCTCTTCGTACTTCAAAAACTGATGACAAAGTTGCATTTTATCATCGTGTGGCAAAGTAATCAAATGCAAATTTTGACGACCGGTTTGGCCTAGTGGGTAGTGATCCTGCCTACGAAGCTGATGGTCCCGGGTTCAAATCCTGGTAAGGGCATGTATTTGTGTGATGAGCATGGATATTTGTTCCTGAGTCATGGGTGTTTTTTATGTATTTAAGTATTTATAAATATTTATATATTATATATATCGTTGTCTAAGTACCCTCAACACAAGCCTTATTGAGCTTACTGTGGGACTTAGTCAATTTGTGTAATAATATTTATTTATTTATTTATTTATTTTATTATTATTTGCTTGCTCGTTAGTTAGTGGAATTGACTTTTAAGTGATGATTTTAAATGATAAGTATTGAAAAGCGTTCATTTGGATTTGATTTTGTAATATTTTAAAGTTAGTGTTTTACTCGAGTGCGATGAAACATTTTAGTTTTTCACTCAGTAACAAAATATTAACTCTCGTGTCTAAATCCGCAAAGCTCATGATTTCACTTTTAGAACAATTCGTTAAGGTCGTGGTTTCATTTTGGAATCTTTAGCTTACTTTGGTATCAATATTACCACATTAAAAAACAACATTTGCTCTTTTGCAAAACAAATAAATATTTTACTAATGTAATTGAATCTGCAATTTTAATAACAAAACTTCCATTAAACACAGACATATTAACATTAACGCAAGCTCCTGATGATACTCCTCGGTACGGAGTGAAATATGTCGAGCGTTCGACTTAAAATACGTGAGCGACCCGTTTTAATATAATTTAGTCTGATTCTTCCCACTCATACACACATAAATACGAGTATATTAATATTATCTTGATATGTTTATAAGTTATAGTATTTTCTATGTAAAGTACCTGCCTAGACTATCGTATTGGGAAACTGTAAAGATAGCTGGGACTCAGTGGGAAGGTTTGGCAGCACAGCGTCCTGAGTGGCGCAGGCTGGTGCAGGGCATGTGCGCGATTTCGAGGAGCAACGTAAAGCTGACCTCGACGCTAAAGGCGACGAGCTGAAAACACGCCAGCCTGCGTCCATTCACTACCACTACGTATCTGGTGTTCTCACGTGCCCTCAATGTGCACGGGGGTTAACCTCGAAGATCGGCTACGTCAGCCATCTTCGCGTGCATGAGCGCCGAAGCTAATTAGGAGTCGAAGTGGTCGCCATGGTCGAAATCGGCCGGAAGGATCATGTCATGTCATCTCATCGCTTCTGAAGCGTGTAATTTTTTCCACTTCTTCCTTTTGGTTTACACGCCTTGGGGAGGCGTATATAACGGCATCTACCGTAAGAATATTTTATATTTATGATTGTGTTATGTGTAACCGTACTCCGAGCGGTGAATATGGAGTTCACACTGAACTACTGAACATCTTTTACCCTGGGGCCATATCACTCAAAAATGTCTATATTACCCTCAGATTCACTCAAATCTTACATGACGTCAAAACGATGTCATTTTGTTACCATGCGCTCGTGCATCTCGCTCACCCCAATATATGTACAGACAAGTACGAGCGAAATGCATGCGCGATGGGTAACAAAATGATATAATTTTAATTTAATAATGTAAGTTCGAATTGGTTTTACTGAGTTGAACATTCCACTGAAATTGATAATAACATTCCTTTGGAGACTCGTAAACAGTGCTGCGTTTTACATTCTAGAAAATAGAGGAATTTTACCGTGTTTACACAATGTTTATCGGAATATTGGCAGTAACGCTGTTGTATTCTGAAAGTTTTAGACACTTGCTCGAAAAAGATCTTATTTCATGCAGGTATACGGAAGCACAAATGCATGTATGATTTCCGCGGGAGATATGGATTGTAAAAAAAAAACCAAAAACGCCCAAGAGAGTAAATTATAGATCTCAATTATTTTGTCGGAGAGTCAACAACATATTAAGATATTGAACTTGGCTGTCATTTCACATTTATGTTTTTGTTGAGATATTATTCATATTATGGTACCTGAGCTGATCTGATGATGGACACAGGTGGTGGCAATTTTGTCAAAAAAATTATTTATATCTATTACCTCTGTGAAACCAATTTCTTTTCACGGTTGGTCAGCTCACAATATCACCGACATTTTATATTCTTTGACGTTTCGTTTTTCCTTATAGTTGCACTAAGAACTCTAATTGTGTTACCGTTAAAGTAGATTCGTTCAGAAAAAACTTCGTGATTTTCTTCAAAGGGAGGAGAAAAGAAAACTTAGACGAGATTGTACCTCTTACCTTTAATAACGGTCCTGGGAAAGTATTTTGTTTATCTTAGCGAACGTTCGCGAGCAGACCAGTGTATGTATGTCTCTTGGATTGATAACAACATAATAGTCCAAGATCTCAGAGCCGCCAGATCTTACTTATTTTCTCATGAATAAAATGTATAGGATAATATATTTAGTGTTAGTATGTACCTTTAATATCTGCATACTTGCTATATTGGCCCGACGACCATTTGTCCGGTACAAGGTTAGCACCTCAAGGTTAGGTCATGTCCAGACTGACATGATGAAACTGACTGTAAGTTTTTCTTTATGAAATTTGGAATAGATGTGTAATTTTATGAGCCACTATTTAGTTTAGATGATAAAATTAAAAAAATCATATAAAAATCTGTATATGGCACATCAGTACCTTTCAAAACAACTTTAAGGTTTCCAAGAACGTTTTTTGATGAAGTTTCATTTCGAAAGTCCGAAAAAACGTTATCGATTCGACCGGAAAAAAATGAATCGAAATGTTCATCTTATTTTCTATGTATTTATGTTCTATTCGATTGATCTGCCAGCAATAACGGTGAAATTCGGATATCAACTGTAGCTGAATTACTGTTGAGACATTACTGCTGCGACATCCTTGTTCATAATAATACGGGCGGGGACCGTATGATCTATTACGTCATCTGATAATTCCGATACAAGGATAAGCCCCATGGCACACGTTCATGAAATGATGCTAAGTTTGCGAAAAAATTGTAAAAAAAATAGAATAGGCCGAAGGCACGAAAAAAAGTACCAGTTCCGGCTACAAAAAAAAGGTGAAATTTACGTCATCTGTTAAAAAGATGTGACTGGTGGTAACAGATAGGAATTTATATGTAGCTTCAGAAACCACTCGTCTGCCAGTTCCTATATGGCCGGAAGTGCGTCTTGATGAACGTGTGCCATGTGGCTTATCCTTGTATCAGATGATGTAGTAGACCATACGGACCCCGTCCATACTATAAGGTAGGCGTCAATCAGACTAAAACTTTCATATGCGTTGATGTTTTTTGTGGCCATGCGAAAGTAATTCTGTCTGCCAGTCTGTTACCTCTTCACGTTTAAACCGCTGAACCGATTTAGACAAAATCTGGTACGAAGATAGTGTGAGGCTCGTGGAAGGACATCGGGTAGTTTTTATCAATGATCAACATTCCACGCAGACTAAGCCGCGGACAGAAGCAAGTAACAGTATAAAGCGGCGAAAGGTCACATTTCTCGGTATGCAATGTCAACAACATTATATTGTTCTTCGTGGACGTCAACTGGCTATTAATTAACAACTAGCTTTCAGAAATATGCTAACTCTTAGACATTTCTGTCGTATTGTTTCTTCGAGTCAAACTGTACACGTTGTTTTTCAAGGAACTGTTTTATTTATATAACAAAAAACAACACAATACGATACCCTCATGAATAAATACTATGGCACATTATTGCACAATTCTACCTAGTTCCTCAGTAAGTCCAATTAAACCTTTTGCTGTGGGTATAACAGTACAATACAAATACCCAGAAAGCACCCATTACTCAGGAATATATTCGTCATAAACACACAAATAAATGTCTTATGGAAATTCGAACCCAGCTGCTGCTGCTGCTTCTAAATGTTGGTATATTCTGACTCTGAACGATACCTTTAGGTATTACTAATTTAGGCCACGTATCCCCAGGAGCAGTGATGTCTTTCCGCACAAAAAAGGGGCCGATGACAGTACTACCAATTTTAAAATTGTTTTAAACACAAACTTCAAAACGCCACCCATTTTACCTAATCCCTATTAAATAGTAAAATTAATTTCTAAACTACACCACGAGGGCCTATTAAATCACTGAATAATCTTCGTGGAACTTTAATTAACTCCATGAAAGTTATTACTTTGGACAGGATATCTTCGAAGTTTGTATACGCACTTGTGAACCTTTAGTTTTAACTCTCGACATTATGGATAATGGAATAAGGGTTTGGTGTTGTGAATGTGAACTTACGCTCGAGTAGTATTTTGGGCATAGATATACACGTGTACATGTGTATGTGTATGTAACGTTTATATACCTACATGTCCAGTATTTCCGGGGGCAAAAACGTACCAATGCTAGTGATTAATTAAATACCAACTCAAGTGCTATCGATAGCAAGGAATATCTAAATCATAATAATAAATGGGACCCACGGAACACATACAAATATATACATAGATGCGCATAGATGATGCAGGCCGGGGTGCAGGCAGACCGAAAAGGAGATGGCGGGACGACATGGACGTGGACGCATCTTATCCGGATTTGGATTTTAATTGGCGGGAAAGTGACAAATGACAAGGTTGAGTGGAAAAAATGAGGGGAGGCTTTTGCCCAGTTTGAAGGTCCTACTTTTCGTTTTTTTGAGTATATTTTTGAAACTATGCGTCTTAGCGACATGACATGATTTTACGGAATGAAAGTTGATTAAATTTTTTACAATTTTTATTTTGTCAAGTTTTTCGATATATTGTATAGTTATTGAGATATCTGCTCTTGAATATTTATTTAGTGCTCTCAATTTTATCTTAATATCTACATCAGTGAAGCTGTTAGGCCGTGTTTGGTATCCTTCTCATATAAATCGGGGTGCTGACACCGATTTATACAAAAACGAGACTAAACATGGTATACATTATTGCAGCTTAATAAGCTGCAATAATGTATATATCAAGATTAAATTGGGAGCCCTAAAATAAACATTCAAGAGAGGATATCTCGAAAACCATTCATTATATCGAAAAACTTGACAAAATCAAACTTGTAGCTTTAATCAGCTTTCGTTTTGTCTAAGTAGTCGTCGCGCTAAAACGCAGTTTCCAAGACCGAAAAACCCTCCTCTCCCCCTCGGCTCAAGGACTACGGCCGGGAACTGTTAATACGTACTCCTAACTAGTCTTAACAAAGTTACGGAGTCAAAAATTGTGTTCCAAGCATTTCCCTCTATTCCTTCTTATTCTCTCTATCTTCTTTCTTAGTCTATTATTAGATATTGTTAAAATATTATTGTACATACGAGTATATATGTCTGTTGTTACAACGTGAAATATTGTATCGTCGTTACGAGTTAATATCCGGATATCTATCTCGAACCCAGAAATTGTTTTGCCATTACGAAGTTATTTCCTTGATTGCGTATTCTTATATTTACTTTACCTTGAACTTAAGTAAAAAGGTAAAAGCTTTTTCTTCGATATTGCCTGGGCTAGTCCGTGAGAAACTAAGAAAACTTGTGTAAGGATCCGTGAGAAATACCTTTTATACCGTGCTATCATAAAAAATTGACGAGGTTTGCTATTTCAAGTAAGAATATTACTCGACCGTTTGCTAGGATACTAAAGCTAGGAGTAGGTATGTCTAGAGTTGTGCCAGCGAGAACATTCTCGCTCCCGGAAATTCCTTCTCTTGGAAATTTCCGCACTTTCTCGAGTTTGTTCTCTTGGATGAGAATTGCCAAGCAGGTTATAAAAATTTGCAAAAACGTTCAAATTTTAGTATTCGTTTATCATTATTTAAGTAATTGATAGACATCTGCAAACATTCAAATGCAGTACTATATTATAAAGGTGACTTTCTCTACATTCTCGGTAAATTACCGACCATATTCTCGGGAATGTTATCATGAGAACTTTCTCGGGAACTTTCTCGGCACTTTCTTTGTCCGTTTATTGGAAGAAACATTAACATTTATTGGGATAATGTTCCTTTTTTTTTGCTCAAATATTTTTTTTTTATTTCAATATTTTACCATTTTTCAACCATTCTCTCAGCAGGATGATTCATAAGACGTGAACAGGACGAAATCTACACACAAAGGAAAAAGATGTGATGTTTCACTTAAATATTATATGTTAATAGATAGTTCACCATTGTATGTAAGTGAAACTTCGCATATTTTTCCTGTGCAATGTGTGTAACAATTAACCTTCAGGATTAGGTGGATTATATTATTTTCCACTGTTGGATCGTCAGCAATTATTGAGGAATTTAACTTCAATGGTTTAAATTGTCTTTCAGAACCAAAAAGCTACGAGTATAGCCCTAATCATCAATTCGACATTAGGGCTACCTTTCCCATTCCTATTTGTTAATCGCGCGGTGTGACCCTAGACCGTAATTAGTCTAAATGGACCGATTCTACAGCCTCCCTGTCGTTCAAGTGATTGGGTCTGTCCCTAGAGACTAGCGGGGTAATGTACGATTCACATGAACCTACTCGACTCGATTGCTATTCGGGGGCCTAGCCAAATGACAACAAACCTGTATAGAAAATAATAATCGAAATTTTAGTAAAGTTTCCGATTGAATTCAGACTAAACCAGCATTACTGCAGTAGTATTGACATAACTGTCGACTGCAATGCTGCCGAAAATGACAAAAGTACGGGCAGTAACATCGGCTGAATCAATTTACATGAAATTTGGTATGTTTGATACCCTGGAAGGAAAAAAGGATAGTTTTTAAATTGATCATTATTCTACGTAGATGAAGTTGCGGGCAAAACCTAGTTGCACTATAAAGAACCATTTTTCCTTCTATGTAAACCTACCTGGAGTGTAGCAACTAACTTTAACTCAAGGTACCTATTATTACTAACCTTACTCAGCATTATCTCAACCTACAATTTGAACCTAAAACATTCCGTGGCTGCATTGTGTGGATGATAACCGGCCGCTTTCATATGACCGGGCGGGTTCATTATCCGGAACATAACTAGCCCAATAAATGTAGCAGTAACGAAACGCAGGCCATGGAAGTGGGGTTTAGCTGTATATTATTAGATACATACGGTCTGATAAAACGGGTGGCCACAGTAGCATGCATTATTAATCTTTTATTCATCATCATCTTTATTGTATGGCCGCTTAATAATGAATTCATTCATAATGTGTCCATGCAATAATGCACCTCGCTGTACATCAGTTTTGTTCCAATGTAAAGTAGGTATAAATCATCAAAAATGTCAAAAATTGACAAAGGTTTTTTTACTATACAAGGCAAATTATATACATTAAAATCATAAACAGGACCGGACCCAAGATGGAACCCGTGGCACACTTGACTCCTTGACTTTCTTGGTTTTCACTATACAGGGATTTATTTACAACAACTGTTTGTATATTAAGATCATGTCATGGGATTTCTGATATTTTTGAAAATGGTGTTTCATTTCAAAATGAACGGCACGTGCTCCACGCAATCAAATGCTTTAGAAAGATCTTTTTATTCACATTGTAAAATAGTGATTGATTCCACGTAAATAAATTGTATGAGCAAACATTAGAATGATTTAGTTACAGCAGACGCGTCCTAAGTATACACCCGTGTGCTTTCAATAAGTTAACAGAACTGAAAGCATAGTGTAGTTACATTAACAATGCTACAGGGACCAGAACCGTCTTACGTAGGCTTTAATCGTACTTACAGGTTAAATGGCCTCGCTCCGACCTTACATTAGTTTCTGGAACACGGTTTCGAATTTGAAACTACTTGTTTTTAATACACTACTTGCGTGTAGGTATGCTATTACGGTATATACAAAAAGCCATACATTTAACGTGCCCCCCCCTGCAAAAATCGGGGCCGCAAAAAGGCGTCTCCAGACAATGGAACGGAAGTAGTTTTCAAATATAATGTTAAAGGCAAAAAAAAAACGTATTTATATGTACATTCCACAGTAGAAGCTAAGCTAAATCTGAACACACCTTTATTGATAAGAGAATACGAGCGTAAATAAGTAATTTCGTATCTCGACTGCTTCTTTACTTCTGCTGCTGACTATAGATTTCTTTAATCTCGACTTTATCTAAGAATGAACCTAATTACTTCACAGTGTATAATTAAATACATTTATTTTTGTTCCAGGTAAATATCTACAATCTGCCAAGAAATCATCGCATCAACCGGCTAGTCATTGATAGCCTGCAAAATTGTAAAATAAACGACAAAAGGCGAGTAGTGAGTATTAAGGCCTTCCTTAGTATTATAACAAATACAAAAAATAATAATAAGAGTCTAGAATCAAAATGTTCGTTATGGTTTGTTTTATAATGTCCAAGGAAAGTACTCACCTGAATAAGCTATTTGCCACTAAACTTATCTGACGAATAAAGTCATCGTTGGCGCATCACAATCTTCAAGTAAGCTTAACTCAGATAAAGTGTTAAGTTTTGCAGGAAGTTATATCGGGCAGTTAATTTATTTGTTAATTCTTCTCAGCATATCCACTGCTGAACATATGCCTCTTTCATGGATTTCCATGTTGTTCTGTATGCGGCGGTTCTATGCCAGGTCGACCCTTGCCATCTTTCTGATATCGTCCGAACATCTGGCTCGTGGTTTTCCGTCACCTAGTCTTCCCAGTCGAGGTCTCCAGAACAGTCCTCGCTGGACCCATCGGTCATCATCCCTGCGACATGATAATTAGCTATCCAATACTTTACTCAGACTTTGTGAAACAGATCCTTATTAAAATAGAGTTATTTAGTAAAACTATGCGGACCGAGAACATTGTTTTGTTTGCATTGCACCCTTTTATGCAATTGCTTTGAGGAGAAGAAGTTATAAAAAGTATTTAGTGAGGTTGTTTACAATGCAGAAAAGCAGAAACCGCAAACCTGTTTACGAAACCAAAAGATAAATGTTGCTATTAAAACTAGTTCATTACATTCAAATGATAGAAAGATTACAAGTGTTCGAGTAGAGTAGGGATAGTTGTAAAATTTCCTGCTGCATTCATTTATTATGAGAAGTTATTGCCCTCTCGTCCATTATTTTCTCGTTTACTTTTGTTATTTTTTATTGCATTTTGCTCAGGTTTGTAATATAGATTGATAACGTTGCTGTGCAAATTAATTGCATTGCAATTTTGGAAGAGAACTGATTTAATTTTAATGTCATTTTTATTGGTTTTGTTTCCCTGAAGTGCAAATATTTGTGACACGTAACGATGAAGTAAAAAATAAAGTTTGATCTCATTTATTAATATAAGTTCAATCAACTCAATTCAATTCGACTTTTCGTGTTTTTCTTTGCGCCATCTACCATGTATTCTAATTCTAATATCCGATACCTTCTCTTCTATTTGACTGAAAGATCGCTCTTAAGCTTTGTTTATGTTTCTGTACATTTATTGTAAACTATGTTAGGTGAGCAATAAAGAGTGTTGTATTGTATTGTAAAAAGAAATTCATTATATATCACTTAAAACTTCCAAATTTAAGTTAGATATAGTTACGGCGGTGAAGTTAGGATCATTGAGACTGTGTTCTTCGAAACTTCAACCACTTAAACTTAGAAAATGTTTTGTATAAATTCTCCGTCTTCACTCTTTTCTTTCGTTTTCACTCCGAATCAGTGAATTATTCTCCTTTCACCAACAATATACACACTAAAAATTAGTTCGCCATTATGGCTATTTTAACATCGCGGTCCATCCAGATTAAAAAGTGTCTATGAATCACTCCGGAAACCGCGGAAATAGATCGTCGATCAGTGGGGGCGCGTCAAACATAACCAGAGGCTAGCTGGAGCTGCAGCAGCTAACGTGGCTTTCTTTTGTTTCGTGACTCAAATGTTTGTAAATTAGGCAATTCGGTGGGAACACAATACTGTATAGTACTAGACTATCTTAGACGAACTTGTAGCACTTAAATTGGGAGTGTAATCTCCGCGTAATGTAAGTCATCGATTTTTGACGAGTTTTCCTATATTATAATATATATTATTATGGAACACAGCAACATTTCTATAAAACAACCACACACAAATCAGTAATGAACCATAGACCAAGGCCTTACCTGAAGACAACGCGAAATGCATGCTCCAAGCCTCTTTAATCAATGTGTCCTGCCCACCATGGCATACGGTGCCGAGAAATGGACGCTCACTAAGCAGACTGTGCATAAAATACTGGTAGCACAGAGAGCCATGGAGCGCGCCATGCTCGGCATTAAACTTCAAGACCGACTGAGGAATGTCGAGCTCCGACGCCGCACCAAGGTGCGAGACGTGGGTTACGTCATTACCAAGCTAAAAAAGACTTGGGCGGGAGCTGTTGCCAGGACGTGCCAGTGATGGCAGGTGGACTAAAATTTTGACGGATTGGTGGCCGCTTTCGGATGAAAGAAGCGTCCTGGCTTCTGCTGGCTCGTTAGGTGGATGACATTCGAAAAATCTTGGGACACTTCTGGATGACACTAGCCCAGGACCGGGATAAGTGGCGTACACGAAGAGAGGCCTATTGTCAGCAGTGGGCGACTGGAGGTTAAAATGATGATGATAGCAGTTGGTGTCAGCGTTGACCGTGCGACGCGTTTCGTGGACAAGGCGAGCAAGTGGTCGCGAAGCGTTTGGACTCACAACCCATTTCACTATTAGCTCTGAATTCTGATAAAACTTTGAGAGCGCTTCATTCGATGAGTTGGCAGCATTGCACTTTTTTCCTGAATCGTTGATGGGATTACTGGGTGTTGGATATTTAAGTTTTTTTTTTTGTTTGGTTCCTTTGATACTGTGAAATAGTACTAAAATGGATTATTACAGATAAAAAATTAGTGATATTGAGTTCGAATTTATGCCTGAAGCGTAAAATGTTTCAATTTGAATTTATTATTTAAAAGCCCTACTAATATTATAAATGTAAAAGTTTGTATCCTCTGATATTTCGAGGTTTCTTCATTACACGGACGGTTTAACGAATTTCGATAAAATTTTGCACACAGATAATTTTATAACTTGAAAAAGAAGATATTATTTTCTTGACAACGTAATTCATGCCTTAAATGGGTTCGAAAGGGATTGTAAGGCCTATAGGGGCAATTCAACCGCTTCTAAGTGGTAGAAATCGCAGGCACGATTTAATGATATAAGTGAGAATAAAAAGCCATGAAAGAAAAAATAACTGTTTCAGTATGAATTTCAATGTGCAAGCAAAATAAATTATCATCATCTTCCTCGAGTTGTCCCAGCTTTTTGCAACGGCTCATGGTAGCCCAGGGTCCCATTGGCAACGAAAACGACTGCCACCTGACCTTCCACCCCAGAGGTTAAACTGGCCTAGTTTATTGGGATTAATTCGGTTTCCTCACGATTGCGAATTGGAAATCGCACGCTCTTACTACTAAGCTACTTAACTGTCATTGGCCTTTGAATCTATTATAGACTATTCAAACAGTGTGAGGTAGGGCGGCAGCGCTTTTCATGGCTGTATAGGCCAATACGGGAGCGGCGAACACGACTACAAGCCAGGCAGGTGTAGTGTGTCCGTGGCGAACAGGTGTCGGGCTGATGACGTCATATAATCTTACTTAACTAGCGCTTTCAATAACAAACATATTTCTGAAATATATATTCGCCTCTAGGGTACGAGTTAAGTCTGGCTCTAAGCTCTTCTGAGACTGAGCCTTTGAAGCTTAAGAACTTATTCCAAAACTTTTCATACTCGTCTAAACTTTCAAAGTTAGCGTTAAAATTCTGCCAAAACTTAGCTTTGAAGGCCGATTCTGATTTAGGTATTTGATATGGCTGTCGTTTTGTTTTGACACGCAGTCAGTATGCGCCACTACCACAATTAGTGTTAGCCGCTAAAGGTGGCGTTCGGATGTCAACTGCAGCTGCATTACAGTTGCAGCGTCGTTGTTGCCGCCACTGTTCAAATCAATTTCCATGATAAAATTCAGTTTCAAAGATTTTTATTTGTACAACATTGGTAGCTTACAAGATGTTACACAAATAGTTCGGTATCACTATGTCGTGCCTATTGACATAAAAATGCAATAAAAATACACACTTTAATCATAGTATCACAGACAAACACTATTAGTCAAAATAGGGTTATATCATGCAGTAAATCTCAATTAGGTAATTAGTTCAAAGTAAAGGTAAAAATTCTGCGTAATATGCTTTCTTGCTAAAAAAGAGATACGGCATGAATACCATAATCGACAGTAATGCGGCAGGGAATGTCACTCATTACATCAAGGTAATGGATAGTTACAGTTCTGGCTGGTGCTAACAAAAAGCAACTATTACTTAATGCGTGTGAGAATGAGAAACCTGATTACAGGACTCAAGATCGTAATCCAATGAAAACCGTATCAAATTCTTAAAACAGAATTCGCCTCTTACTCTATTTTAAGTAATATCTCGATTTTAACTTATTTATAAATGCACACATGTCCCAGATGCATTTGTACTCATTAAAGAGAGATAAAAGATGTACACTGCGCTATAAATGTTTTATTGCATGTAATATTTGTATCGTGATTCATTTACTAGCTCTGAACTAGTTTAAGGAGTAATATTGCTAACTTTCTTTTCTTTCGTTGCCTGTTTTTGAGCTTAAAGCTATGATACATTATTTTATGCGGTGAAACAATTAGATTTCTGTACCTCTCCATATTTTGTCACTGTGATAAAACTGTGACGCTGTAATAAATAAATAAATAAATTAATTAATTAATATTTGGGACCAATCTTACACAGATCGAAGCTTGTAATATGGGTACTACGGACGATATACATATTACGTATATAGATAAAGTAGTAGTAGTAAAACACTTTCATGTACAAAAAGAAACATAAAACAGAAAAGAACACACATCATTTGTACAAAGGCGAACTTATCAATTTCAGGGATCTCTTCCAGAGATAAACACATACTTATATACATAGAAAACATTCATGACTCAGAAACATCTGTGTTCATCACACAAAAAAATGCCCTTACCGGGATTCAAACCAGGGACCATAGGCAGGGTCACTACCCACTAGGCCAGACCGGTCGTCATTTATTCGAGTAGGTATATAAATTACATGATTGTCTTGGTTGTATAGTACCTGTTATTGTATTATACGAAATGTTTGTCTGAGATTTAAATGCTCTTTATCAACTCCTTCACAACGAGTAACACTATGCTATTTAGCTAGGTGTAATACATTTATTTTGTAAAACATTTATTTTAAATTCTAAGTCTGGCAATGATTTTTCAAACTAATTCATACAATCCACAATTGTTAAAAGTCAAACCTAATAAAGACTACTTCATAAACGTAATGAACTCATCTAAAACAGTGTTTCACTGAAACATTGTTAAACAGACAAACAATACTTATTATATTACTAATATTCGGAGCGGACGCGCGCAGACGCCTGGTCTATATTTACCCCGACGCGTGCGCATCACAGTTACAAACATCTCACAAAATTGTGAAAGAGAGCCGCTACGCACGTCTGGTGTTAGTGAGACGAGTGATTCAGAGTAAATAAGTCTATGTCTAGCTGGTTGAGCTGTTGTTTTAAAAAGTGACATATTAGTGACAGTTAATGTGAAAAAAGGAGCTTTTATATCTAAAAGAAGAAAGTGAAACATACGGAACTTTAAAAAAACGCGACATATTTGAATGTAAACTCAATAAAGGATCAAAAAGTGTCATTATAAATGTTCATAATTGAGTAAAAAGTGCAAAATTTGGCGTATTTCTCCGCATTAACGTATTTGAAACGGATTAAGAAAAGTGGCACGTTCGGAATTTAAAAACGGGCAAATTTAGATTGCGGAAGTGAAACATAATTTACCAAAATGGTTAAAAGTATTTGTGTGAAATGCGAAGAAAATGAATGTGTACGAGATTGAGGATGTGATAGTGTTATTTGTACAATAGACAAACAAGTTCTATATAAAGTTTAGTTTGTGATGAAATATGTTCGGAAATCTCAAACTACCCATAATAAAGCAGAAGAGCAAGGAAGAGCCCCTGTATTGCTACAGAAGTGTAAAGACAAAGCCGCCGAAGACACCAACTTTGCGTTCGAAGAGACATCAAAGACGTAAGTGTAAATATTAATAAAGTGAAACCCCGATAAGACCAAATTCTTACTAATGTAAACAAAAAACGCAATTCCTTACCTTTTCAAATCCAAAATCTCCGTAGCTCGTAGTTGGTATTTAATCTAAAAATCGGGAATCGAGAATCAATGCGAGATTAAGTAGGTATTTTATCACACATCGATTTTGTTCACGGTTATCCAGTACAATTATTACCTCCATAACTCAAAAACTTAAGACGCATTCTTTTATAACCTCAATATCTCGACGTTGTATTGTATTGTATACGGGCGATTTTTCGCAACTCGACGACTTGCGCCTATTTTGCGTGATATATCTCGACGCTATTCACTTTTTGTAACTCAAAGAAAAGAACAAGACTGCTGCTGTGTTTATATAATTATCACTATATTACGACATAGCTCTGTAACACGAAACCTCTTAAGAGGAACTAAAACTCGTAAGAACCTCTCGAAGTCAATAATACCCCCTATTTTAGAAAACTCGTTAACACACACTTCTAATAATATTTAACACTTTTTTGTACAAGAACACATAAAGGAATTATGTTACAGTTCTTTCTTGTAGTGTAGGTGCTAAGTCTTCTTCCATGTTAGGGGTTTTTGAGGGAACTTTATGTTGTTTCTCTAGAGATACGTGTTATCGGGGTTCTCCTGTACCTATATGAGTTTAGGAAAAGCGGACGTGGTTTGTGGTTTTGTTTGGCAAGCGTTACCTGACCCAAATATTGAGAGCAATACAATGAAATAGATACCAATGTAACATTACGATGTTATATGAAGTTGATGAAGTTCAAAAAAGAGGTTACCTTATCAACGACAGATTGTTTTTAAGGTTTGTCTTTTGAATAAACATTTATTTCAAAAAAAAAATAGTCTGCAATTGATACTACAAATATTTTAAATTAATGTAAAAATTAAAAACTTTACCGCTTCGGGCATGAATCGAACTTGCGACCTTTTGGAACATCGGTAAAAACGCTCTTAAACAACTAAGCTACCGATTACCAAAGCTGACCAGTAACGTGCAATTTTCTTTTTCTTCCTTTTGTTTTCACGCCTGAAAGCTCGGCCCAATTTCAACTTCCCATACAAACGTTTCGTTCTCATTTTAAAACTACGTGTTGGATTGTAATGAAACTTTGCAAATAAAATAACATGAGGTGTAGGGCTGAAATTAGTTTATGTTGCTCCACCTTGTAAAATAATCGAAATAGAGCAAAAAAAATTCGCTGTATCTTTTCAACTATGGTATCTGAGGCTACATAAACTTATTATAGGCATAGATATTCACACATCTTATCCTAAATCATCTTATTATTTGAAATTTCAAAGTCTAAATAAAAATTGTGCTTGTTATTTTCAAAATTCTAAAGTATGCTTGTTATAATTGTTAATCGTGCTCGTGTATTATCTTATTTACTAAATGTAACTGTTAAATTCAACTTTAAATTAAAAATACCCAAATATTGTACTTTTTTTCGGAGCAAAGGAATTTTGTATTAGCTGTAAGTGGAAACTGTTTTGGCTTATGTTCTAACTTTATCTTGTACCTTATTGTATTATTATGTGCTGTATGTTTCCCAAATAAATAAATAAATAAATATTGTAAGTACAAAGTTTCAGAGCAATCTAGCTAGTCGTTTTAAAATGAGAGCGTCACTACGTTTGTATGGAGGACCGAGCTTAAGTATCGGCCTGCCTGTTGTTCGGAACTGTCAACATTTTGGTCTCACTGACAGACCCATACCGTCCGGCGGACTATTAACAGTAAGCCTCTTTACGGAGGTGCATAGTGACATCTACCGTAAGAACCCATTTTAACTCTCATACTCTTCTTCTTCTGTCTTTAACGCATTGTACCTCTGGCACAAGTGGGGGTGGAGCGAGTCTGCGGCGTACGAATGCGGACACCCACAGCCGACGCACATGGTATTCGAATGCCCCGTCACGAAATACAACAGACTAGCTGAGGATTTTAAACACCTGACCAAAGATGCGAGTATTTATTTGCAGAAATGTAAATTTTGAATTAAGTTTTTTTTATATGTATGTAACCAGTGTGTAAACGCCATACGATAAATAAATAAATGAATAACGCCATTTTTCCACGTATTTTAAAGAAATTAAGTCCAAACTGTTTTTACAAAGTCACTAACGGTTCTGTACCCCTAGTGTAAATTTAATCGACATCATAACGTGACGAACGCGTTTGCGTTAAGTCTCATTTTGTATAGGATTTTGAGTTTCCAAAACGTCCCGCTTGGCGCGCTCTTTCTAAATCCAATACAAAATGAGACTAAACGCAAACGCGTACGTCACGTTTCGAAATCGAATTTATTTACACTAGGGGTACTGGTGTGGTAGGGCAGATGATATACACGTACATTATTTACTAAAACAGATTGTATTATTCTAATGCGTGACCGACCCATCTCAAATATTCGCATATTCGCATAATCTTATGCGAACTACGCTCACATTCAACGCATTTCATCAAATTTTCATCAAGGTTCCAAAGGTCTGAATCACAAAGTTCGTTGTAAAGTAATTTCCAGTATAAATTGCTCTTGAGATCCATGCCAAATATGCATGGTTCCAGATCATGCTAAAAGTGGTTCAAAGCGTAGTGTTGAGAATATTTCGTACTGCAAAGAGACCATACCTAAACTTGAATGATATCCTGTATAGAATAAGGTTGATATTGGTACCATTTTTTTTTATTTATTTTTTTATTCCGAAAAGGTAGGCATTTGACCACAATCTCACCTGATGGAAAGTGCCGATGTAGTCTAGGATGGAACATGCTTACCTAAAAGATGTCTATTCACTCTCGATTTAAAAAGGTCCAAGTTATAGTGGACTGGGAATAGATTTGCAGGAAGTGAATTCCACTCCTTAGCCGTACGCATGATAAAGCTGGATGCGTAGCGTTTAGTGCGAATCAGTGGTAAAGTAACGACGTAAGGGTGAAACGCAAGTCCGCGTCTAGTCCCACGGTGGCAGAACGGAGATGGGGGGATAAGATTATGTAATCCCATCGCACACTCCCCGAAATGTATCCTGTAGAATACCGATAAACAGGCTACCTTTCTACGGTGTTCTAGGCTCTGCAGTCTAGCCTCTACCAATCTCGCATCCCCAATAAGCTTCCTAGCGCGTTTGTCTATGGAATCTAGGGTGGCTAGCTGATACTTGGCGGATCCATCCCAAAGGTGACTGCAATACTCCATACACGACCGGACTTGAGCTATGTAAAGCTGAAGAAGCTGCTCCGGTGTGAAGTACTGCTTGACCTTAGAAAGGACGCCTAATCGTCTACCTGCAGATTTAGCCAGAGATTCAATATACGCCCCGAAGCTCAGGTTAGATGAGATACTTGTGCCAATGCCAACCATGTAGTTGCGATAGACGAAGTTCCTTAAGAGTAAAGAGAACGACCGCTTCTCCATACAATTACAAACGTAGTCCTCATTTTCCTCTGGATATTGTAGAAAATATTTTTACACAATTTAATGAACGTTAACCATAGCCTGGCCCCTTCGTTATTTTTTTTAATGGAATTTGTTTTTCGCTTCTAACTCTTACGATTATCAATAAATTGAAAGTCAAACAACGGGACACAGCTATGGTCAATATATATCAAACTGTATACAACCCTCAACACAAGCCTTATTGAGCTTACTGTGGGACTTAGTCAATTTGTGTAATAATGTCCTATAATATTTATTTATTTATTTATTTATATACAATAAATATTTTCCATAGTACCAAAGAGAAAGAATGTTGTAGTACTAGCTCAAGATCTGCTCGACCTCGGCCATTGCGACTGGCGAGAGCTATCGCGAGAGCAAGGCGTGATCTGGTGTTTGAGGCCAGAAAGCCTACCGCGAACCATGTGTTGCCTTCCTGTCACACTTACTTACGAATTTACAAGTGCGACAGAGAGGCAACACGTCGAACGTATTTCGCGGTAGGCCCTCAGGACTCGCTTTGGGTCGTTGCGTCACCGTAGTAAGTGAAGAGGAAAATGGATCACGTTTGTAAGGAGAACCGATTATTTACTTTCCCCTTAAGAGGGTTTAAATCCTCGTATTTGCAATCTTAACGGTATTTCCCTTGGCAACTAATTGAGGCTGCGACAAGCATACGGCTCATTAACTTGTTTATATTTGCGAAGGAACTAGTTGCGTTGATTGGCTGAGAGCAAATAAAAGTTGATAAACTCCAGGCTTGAGTCTTGTTTGATGGCTCAAGGAACTATACATACTTATAGACTATGGTACAGAATAAATAGTACTACGTACAGAAGATTCACTGCATAACAGAATATCTGTTTAAGTTGATAAATTATTTATACAAATGTCAATCACAATGGAAAAATCAACGATGATCAACTCTGGTCGACGTGGGACTCTAACCCACATCTTTGGATTGCCGGTCCAATGCATTACCATTTGCGTGTAGATGTAGACGTTGTCACAGTTGCAATGGTTAAATTCGCGGTGAACGACGGATGTTCAGTACCCCTAGTGTAAATAAATTCGATTTCGAAACGTGACGTACGCGTTTGCGTTTAGTCTCATTTTGTATTGGATTTAGAAAGAGCGCGCCAAGCGGGACGTTTTGGAAACTCAAAATCCTATACAAAATGAGACTTAACACAAACGCGTTCGTCACGTTATGATGTCGATCAAAGTTACACTAGGGGTACAGTTTAGGTTTACCGAATGTGCCCAAACGTTGCCGATTGGGCATATTATACTGTACTTCGCTGTACGTCTGTAACGATTACATCTGTATATTATATCTGTACGATTGGGCATATTATACTGTACGTCTAATAAAGTATTATTATTACTTAGAGATGTATAAAGTCTCTAAATGTCGATTTACAAAAAAAAACTGAAATAATAATAATAAAAAGAAACAAACAGATAAAAAAAGCCAAATTTGAGGTGTAAATATCTTTAAATGTCAGAACCGAAGATACTTACCAATTTTGATTAATTATTTAGGTTTTCTAGTAAAAAAAAACTATTTATTTTAGAAGACTCGTAGAAAATGTATGGTATACAGTAGTAATAAAACAAGCTTTTCAATCTCGTACCTTAGGCAACTCAGCAAGCTTCGTTACTTAAATACGGTACTTGACTAAATAGATCTCAATTTTTTTTTTTAATGAAATATAAAATATTATTATATCACGATTGTATAAAATACTATTGCATAAAACCTCAAAACATGAATATTATTTTTAAAAATGAGCTTGAGAGACCTCAGCGATTTCTATTTTTATTATTAAAACACATTAAAAATTATAAATTAAAAAACATGATATCCTAAGTCGCGAGCACGCACATCCATCTCGCTCATGATTACGTTAAGTGAGAGTGAGAGAATAACACGATCCAATTGGGCCAATCTGATCACGTGTTGAACTTGTGTACCATAGTTATAGTACTGGACTATAGTAGTAGTAGTATTAGTAAACTCTTTGTACAAAAATACATATTAAAAGTAATATACAATAAGTAAGAAATACAAAGGCGAACTAATCCCTTTGAGGGATCTCGTCCAGTTAACCTTGGAGTAGATGAGAGGAGAGAGTGAAAAGAGGGTGACAAATGCCGCAAAATGTACAACAAGGTACCAGAAAGACAAATGATATAAATACATACATAATTTATAGGATAAAATTGTATTACAACAAAAAGGAATGGGGATAGTTGTAGCAATGGAACCATGCCCATTTTTATTGCCTGTCACTACGCCCGTCACTTTCGCACGTACTTACTTGTTAGAACGTGACAGGCGATAAAATTGCGACCGTGCTACTTCTGCTGTCTACATTCTGTTTGTTTACGTTATTGTAGCTTTGAGCGGTCACGATCTATATTTGAATTTCGGTTTGAATTTGGAATCCTTTCAGTATTGGAAGTGGAACCAACGTGTTCTCATTCGAACGCACGTGATATGAAATGTATTTTGTTTTATCTCGTGAATTAAGTGTATTTTGTTTTATCTCACGTTATATGTTATTTTTATTTTGTATCTTTGGTAGTTGTGGCAATAAATATTTTTTATCTTTATCTTATCTTATCTTATATGCTTGCACTGTCTTGCTACCGATGCCAAAAGCAACAGTATGCTCCTTTTAAAATAATCGTTCATATTATAATTAAATGAAAATCCCTCCTGTCCTAAATGTTGACTGGAATAAAAGTGCATCCACACTGCAGTTAAATATTGTAGAGCAAGACAGTGCAATATTACCTAAGTAACTAGGTCAGTTTTTAAAAGTATTGTTATAAGAAGTTCCGAAAAATAAATCGTTGTTGCCTACACTCACATGATCTCATACATACATATATCCCCCCCCCACCCCCACACGCACACACACACACACACACACACGCACGCACACACACACACACACACGCACGCATGCACACATGCACGCAAGCACGCACACGCACACGCACACTCACACAATATTTTTCATTTTCGTTTTCAAGTTACCTAACACACCATTGCACTCGGCCAAATGTATGAACGACCTTGATTTGCTGCTCGCCGCTTGCGTCCAGTCCACGGCCTTAGAATAACGTCAAATTGTTCAAATCTCTAATATAAATTCCAAGTAATAATGTGAATATTAAATGTGATTGAAATCGTTGACAGCACCTCGTCAACGATTGCAATCACACTGTCAAATACTAGAACGTTTACCTTAAATATTGTTCATTCCTGGACTGAATCACCAAAGCAATATTTACCTAAAAATTACCCTCAAATTAAACACACACAAGTTACGTCCATGAGTTACTTCAGTTTAAATTCGGTTAACCTCAAAGACAATACGGCAATCAAGCAATTACCATACTTCATTACCCTCCTTGTATAATTTAACCCGGTGCTCGCTGGGTATTCTCAAACACACTCGTCACTGGGTCAAAACTACCCAGTACAAGGCGTTATAAAAAGTATTCTTCTTAAAACTGCTTTATTGCAGATTAAATCTTAATTTAAAATTGTGGAGTCAAGTTTTCTTTAAAAAACGTCTAAAACAGAACTTTTGAAAAATCGTTGCGCTTTTTTAGATCATTTTACGATTACCAAAAATATGAATAGCAATCTCGGGACCTTTCTCTAGGAATTTCACCGATTCAAAAACTTTTTAACAAAAATATAACCGACTTCAGAAATTACCAAAAGCGCCATACATGTACCTATAACATTTGAAGAGTTCCCTCGATTTCTCCAAGATCCCATCATCAGACCCCGACTTGGTGCCAACGGGACCATTACGAGGTTATACCCGTTCGATTAAAAAAAAATTGAAAATCGGTTCACGATTCTCGGAGATATCGAGTAACATACATACAAAAAAAAAGAAAAAGAAAATTCAGTCGAATTGAGAACCTCCTCCTTTTTTGAAGTCGGTTAAAAAATGATGCCCAAGTGTCCGTTGCAGGCACCATCCGAAGTAGGTGCAGGGTGTTTTAATATACTCGTAAATTATTTATTGTTTCGAAAATATCAAAAATATGCATTGAAGTATGGGGAAGGGTAAATCAACTAATTCTTAAAAAAAAAAACATTAAACACTAAAATTTTTACAATGTCACAAATAAAGTCGATCCGCTATCAGAATATTTTATAAAAAAATGAGATGCCGTAATCAACTTTTATTGCCATGAGTTTTCCGTTCAAATTATCAATTTCGGTACCTACCCTTAACGATCACACATCTAGAATTAAAGTAGTACGATCAAAATTAACCATTGCGTGGTCATTTTTACCCAGTAGTGAGTATGCTGGGGTTAAAAGAGGGGCTAAATCCGCGGTACGCATATTTCAAAACCGACATTAAGACAATTACCTAATTCCCCGTCCTGTGATTACGAACTTTTCGTGCAAAAAATAAATTTAAATTCGGATTACCGAATTTAGTAATCCAAACTCGCTGATAATTGCTTAAATTCACGAGTGTTTTCGCTTATGTAACCAGTTACAAAGTGGCTTAGTTTAGTCTTAAAACTATCAGACACTAGAAATATGATTATTATTGTCTTAGTATAGATCCGAGAAGAAAATCGGGTAAAGAAAAAGGTTTACACGGTCGCCAGTGTTTGGAAAAACATAATAGCACATGTTTAAACATAATAAATAGAATCAGGCGTTACTTTGCGGAAATCCATACTAATGTATGTATATAGGTGTAACCTAGTGCGGGGGCCCCTGGTAACTATGTCTGTAATACTTATTAGAAAATAAACTATTCGATTCTATTCTAATTAAAACAAAAAATATTACCTTGCTAATCCGCGAAAAAATAACGCGCTACTCGATCAGTGCTAACCCGTTATACTTACTTGCATATTTTTACATGCAATTAATGTTACCTTGAGATGGGAGGGTCATGTGATGACAATTTTGTTTAATAACTTTTAAAAATGATATCTTCAATATTATTTTCAATGTACGCCATCATCAGTGTAATTGACGTGGCTTGTCACGCTTTGAACATAACAAAATTTGCAATACAAAGTCGCTAAAAAATGTTGGTCCGGTTGAGAAGTACAGCGTACAGATTGTTATTGCTCGTGTTACAGGCCGATATACACCATTTATAATTTATAATTAAATACCATTTATATCAGGAATAACTTCCTTCGTGGTTTTATTTTGAACATTCTTTATGTAGTACTAGTGTCCTATTCTCTCACAATGCCTAAAATTACCCAGATAGTTTTACACGCGACTCCAAATAGTCTAAGTCACCTCTTTTACGGTCACTGGGTCCATATCACCCTTATTCCATCTACCCATCCATAAATACCCTTGGACCGTGTGTGTTCAAGACGTTTTTCTATTCCGAATGAAAGCAAGTCCAACACAGATGACCAGTGTAATTATGACTTGTGTTGACGTTTTTTAGGGTTCCGTAGCCAAATGGCAAAAAACGGAACCCTTATAGATTCGTCATGTCCGTCTGTCTGTCCGTTTTTTTTTTTTTTTTACCAGTTCACTAGCTCTCTCGCTAGGCTATCTTGGTACTTCAAAAACGGGCAAGAAAAGACCATTGTATCCACATATGTGACAAAGTAATTTATTGCAAATTATGAGTTGTTTACTCATGTTGGCTGATTTGACTTTTAAATTATGATTTTGAATGATTAATATTTAATAACATTCATTTGGATTTGGTTCGATTCTATTGAATGTTTTACAGTTGAGTATTTTCCTCGCGTTGGTGTGGTGAAAAAAAATGTGTTTTACTAGGTGGCAAAAAAAAAAAATTCCTCGTGTCTTAAAACCCTCGCAACGCTCAAGATTCCACTTTTCGAAATACTCGCAACGGTCTTGGTTCACTTTTATCTTTCACTTGCTCGGGTATTTTTAGTTTTATTTCTCAAGTCTTTATTGTTTGCCGATGCCTGACCTAGTCGTTCGCCTCAGCGAGTTATTGGAATATCTCCAAAGATGTGACGACCCTAAACAGGCTTGAATAACTTTTTTCAGCTGATTTTATGGCCCGCAGACTTTCGCGCATGAACACCTTCAGTTTTTGAACGATAAAAATAATTTATTTCTTTACTATAATATTGTATGATACTCACTGGCCAGCGTAAGATTTGTACTCTTACATTGGCCACTGTACTTAAATTTGTACTTTAAAATTCATAATATAAATAATTTAGCCTATATACGTCCCACTGCTGGGCGCAGGCCTCCTCTCATGCGCAAGAGGGCTTGGCCTATAGTCCCCACGATAGCCCAATGCGGATTGGGGACTTCACATACACCTTTGAATTTCTTCGCGGATCTATGCAGATTTCCTCACGATGTTTTCCTTCACCGAAAAGCTAGTGGTGAACATCAAATGATATTCTGTACATAAGTTCCGAAAAACTCATAAAACTCATTGGTACGAGCCAGGATTTGAACCCACGACCTTCGGATTGAAAGTCGGACGTCATATCCACTAGGCCACCACCGCTCCAAATAAATAAGGATTTATATATTTTTTTTCAATCATATTAATATTTGCTGTCAACGGGTAATAAGTGTCGGTAGTTCAGTTAGTAGAGCGGCGGACTGATATCCTGGAGTCGTGAGTTCGAGTTTCACCCCAGACACAATGATATTTTATAACTATAGATAAGTAGGTTATACTCATACATAAGTATCACAGAAATATTTCCATATTTATTTCTATACCTACGAAGAAATCTGTTATTTTTGATTGATTTTCGCATTCCTTTATCTTTGTCATACTCGTTTTTAAACTTGAGCTTGTCTCTGTCTGTTCTCGTTGCACGTGCACATCTCTCACTTGCCCAGATGCGACTTAAGGTAACTTGTACAACTTGTCACAAGGTAAGCGCTTCAATATTGGAACGCCTAAAACCTATCTTGAGTTATAATAAATCATTGCCCAGACAGTGTGTTTTTCCACTTTTCATTTATTTCTAAGCCCTGAATTTCACTTCCTGCGTTACGTTTACGTCGCATGGCCCCTGTCCAAAGTATCCATAATTAAGGTCAGCTATACTTTACGCAATGGCTATATTTAAAGCTCTCAGAGGCGACGGGCAACACACTCATATATCACAACACTACGTGTAAAAAAAATATTAAAAAAACGAAATTAATAACTTGCTTAAATCTAAAATAGGCCCTTTAGGTATTGTACCAAGGATGCTGGCGGCAGTTCCTCGTTGCATCGCAATACTGATACGTTGTTCAATAAAATTTATGGGAATCGTATAAACCCATGTTATACACGAAATAAACCTATTTAGGCAATTTATATCGGGTATATTGAATTTAAAATACAATTATTATATAATTATACATACAATTATATGTGATATAATCTGTTTAAATAGTTTTATTTTATCTCATCGCGGTAACTGAAGATAATATTATGGACCCATTTATTATTAATTCATTTCTGAAGTTGTAAAAAAAAATAATTATACTTTGTGGTGTAGGTTTACATATAATCTCCATATTTTGTTTAGTGTCCAATCGGTTACTATTTAGTCGGTTTATGTTATTTCCCTTCCCTTCCCCAGGGACCGATAAAAAACAAAGACATTTCTTTATCAACCATTATTTAATTTTTTGTCACAATCTTTTTCCTAAAAAATATTACAATATCCAATTTAAAAGATTACCCAAACCGAAACAATAATGCTTTATTCCCTAATTCCTCATAAAGAATGAAACTCACGTATACTCCAACGAATTTCGTTTATTAAATGTATTAAAAATTCTACTTGACGCTCAATTTTCACCTACAGTAATGGACTGGCGAATACGGGTAGAATAAAAACGCAATTTAGGCGGAGTTCGCCGGAGCATGAATTTATTTTGCTTATTTTCGAGGCCCGAGTTAACATTGTCGCGCCGGAGATCAACCGGTTGGATACAAACCTATTTACTTTCAAAATTATTTTCTGTCCTTCCTTGCACTACATATAACCATTTACAAATGAAGAATTTAATATCAAATGCCATTATCTGGCATTAATTTTTTTGGCCCCAAACAATTAGATCCTGGTCACGGCACCAAAATGTATATGATTCTTACATACCTTTTTATATTGATATCAATTATGACGAACTAATAAATCATATGTCATAATAAACGTGTTTGGGTGTAATTTTTTAAGCCAAGTACTTCAAGACCGAACTTCTTTTCAACTTTTCTTGGCACAAACTAAAATTAAGACATTTAATTACAATGTAATCTCTGGGTGCTACCACATTTGTCAACGTATCGGATTGAGCAAATTACGTCACTTATTTCAAACTTTATATCAGGTCGATATCAAGTCGCGTCGTCCAAGTTGTAGTAAAATTACATTTATGTCGATCTTATGACATGAGTATATAGCCTTTCCTAGCCGGCTTGAGCCGTTTCAGAACTGAATCTTTCCTAGCTGGTTTGAGCCATTTACAACATACAAAGCGCAGTCTTGATCGTCTGTCAAGCGTGTAGGATTTACAAATTGACAGTGACATCTCTCGCGTCAACACTGCAGCAAATTACAGAGTTTGTCTCATTTAATCGTACAGTGTTAAAAAGTGACGCTATACGCCTTCCTATTGGCTTGTGCCGTTTCGGCGTCAACAAAAATACAATAAAACCCTAACGGAACCTTAACTTAAGGTTTTCGTTGGCAAAATATTTCTTTTGATTTGCCCGGACACTCCGCGATGCCACTGTAAATGGATTATTCATTCGATTATTGGAGCAGTGGGGAAAGAATTCAATTTTGGATTCAGCGAAATGAAATTTCTGAAAGCTCCTTCTGTACAAAATAAATTTATAGCTTGAAAATAGGTTAGTGCTGGATCGAGTTAAGACTTTCAATTCAAGTGGTGTCCGGTTATGTTGTTTGGGGAAAAACGGAAAAAATACCTTTTCTTCTTTATACAGCAATTTAAAGGACGGATTTAATGCAATTGTCATCATTCAAGTTGCTATAAATCCTGTTTATATACAATTTTGTTATATTGGAAGAGTATAAACTCTTAAGCGATGAAAATGTAGGTATAATAGTAAACAACTTTTACTACCCCGAAAAACAAAATGTAAGACAACTCGCATGCGGCATGAACCTTTAAGTCCAAGGAGAGACTTTGTCTTCTTGTGTGTGTTCTACCGCTTGTATATACAATGGGATGTACTCTGAAGTATAGTTTGACATGATGCCAACGGCCACTTTCTATCACCGCAACGCTCGCCATCGGCAGGGTGTTTACCCTCATACCCTAGAGCCTAAATGGTCGCGCATTGTGCGGTTTAAGAGGAATTTTCCCCCGCGGACGCTCCGGCTATGGAAGTACAGGGTTTTAAAGGGTCGGCAACGCGCATGTGACGCTTCTGGAATTGCAGGCGTTCATAAGCTACGGTAACTGCTTACCATCAGGCGGGCCGTATGCTTGTTTGCCACCGACGTTCTAGGAAAAAAATTGAACAGCAGAGTGTGTTTTCTTCATGAGAGTGTAAGATGTGTGTGTGTGTTACACACTCGATCTGAGATCGTTTGTAATACACACCTAGTGCTAATATCAGCTATATTGGCTATTATCAATTTTGCATAATTAATTTTGTGGCTCTCTATTGAGGAATGATGCTTGTCAATTAATTGAATTAACAAACAAATTTGTGCAATGGCTTGTAATCCTATATGTATACAATTGCTCTTATTGGTTTTGCCTAATTTACAAACAATTTGATATACCACGTTATTAATCTAATATTACATAGTATCGCATTGATTAATGGTAACCATTTCTGCTTTATAATAGGACTATATTACATTGTTTGACTGGATATGACTTGTGAAAAGAGCCCTTGACGACCAGTAGCAAAATACAATTTCGAATTTTGAATTAAATGTCTACATATGTTTGTTTCTTTAATAACTATCTATCAAGAAAAACATATCTTTACACGTTCCATTTGTATTTTTTTTTGTAATTGATGATATTTGAGAATAATTCTATTTTAAATATTATATCTAAGTAGGTATTGTTTTTCATTCGCTTTAACTTTTTTTAAACATGTACCGAAATCTAGCCAAAGGTCCTACTTTGTAACTTATCATAAGGACGATATTTGCTTGTATCTATATACGAATAACCTGTCCTTATGGTAAGCGACTAAGTGCGACGTTTTGCCGGCCGCAATCACATATATTTTTAGTAATTTAATATAGTTTGCTTTTCAACCCTTAAATTGTGTCGTGGTAACACTTGAGTTACGACCGCAGTGGCGTTGCTGTTGCAGCTTCAACGCGAGCGATATCACTAGTGATTTCATTCATGATTGACGGATTGAACGTTCAGCTGCAGTCGCTATCCGAAGGTGACCTTTAACCAAACTTTGCAAGGGTTATGAGTTAGTCTTTGTCACATTAGACATTCTTACTTAACAAATATCGACTATTTTGGGATTGATCTTTAATTAATTTAATTAATTAATATTTTAATTTTATTTTTTTGTAATTTATATGGAAATATTTTGATTGTTTGTTGTTTTGTGTTTTTGTATTATGGATCTTGTCCGAAAAAAAACCTTTTTTTATTTTTTTATTTAATAAATGTTCTTCAGTAAGACCATATTCACCTCGTAGAATATGGTGAAGGGTAGAAATATCCTGTAGTCCCCGTAACCTTTTTTTTTACAAAATATAAATAATATCTATACGTAAAACATGCTTTAAAGCATTCCATGGCATGCACCATTTTAAAACATTTCCGTTCAAAAACGGGCTTAGTATATTTCGTTTGCAAATTTTGGCCCGAAAGCCCAGGACACGGTCGTTCTGTCAATCGTTCAAATCGCGGCACTAACTTGGCACTAACGCGGAACTCACGCGACATTTCGTGGCACATGGCACTTCGTGGCACAACGAGAATTAGTTGATTGTGGCACGTCAATGAACATGAAATCGAAAAGTCGCCATTTTGCGCGATTTGTCTGCTGATTGAGTTTTATGGGAGGTTGGGAAGGAATTCAAGTGGTTTACGATGGAAATTTTATGGGTATGAGATTTAATGTTGTGTGTCAGTGAATTGATTATCTTTACTTTTTTATTATAAATATAGGACACAAACGAGTAGATGAATCGCCTGATGGTAAACAATTACCGTTGCCTATAGACACTTGCAATACCGATTTAAACTTTCACCTTTTTTACACATTATTAAATTAATTTTCCGAGACCATGCGGACAACGCCGTCCTAAAAACGTCGGAGGTAAATTTAAAACTTAATACTCGATTAAGTCTCGTTCTATAATTTCATAATTTAAGACTCCCATCTTACGTATAATGTATGCTCTTTTCTTGCATGTTTGTTGTATGTATACACCGTGGGCCAATTAAACCCGACAGATTTTAACCACGCATTCCTGAGGTCATAAGGAGCAAAAAATGTTACATGAGTTTTGGCCAAATTCGCCAAATAAATTTTTTTTTGCCGAAAAAAAAAATCCTTTTGCGTTTTCTGCACACGACACGTTATTTATTTTTACACCTTGGTGAAAAAAAATCATTACAACGAATAAGTAGTTTTTTTTTTACAGACGAAAATTGCGAGTTTACTTTAAAACTTTAATATCTGTCAGTAGGTATGTCTAAACCAAGTCACATAGTGGCAGCGTCACAGCTAAAAAGGCGTTTTTGACGAAGTTATAAAAGAAACAAATTTTCACAGAAATTGTCATTATCTCTAAAACATTCAGAAAACATTGTACCTATGACATTGTATGATATTTTAGTCTCTAAATGCGGTCAAGAATACACCTTTGAAATCTGTCGGGTTTAATTGGCCCACGGTGTATAAAATTACTTCCTAGGCCTGCATCCACCTGAAATAATATAAAATTTGAACTTTATTTTACTTTATATAAAATTTTATGTTTTCTTATACCTATTTCTAAGATTATAAAAAATAATAGAAACACCAATATTATTTGTAGTATTTTCTGTAACCTGTACCCCTAGTGTAAATAAATTCGATTTCGAAACGTGACGTACGCGTTTGCGTTAAGTCTCATTTTGTATGGGTTTTTGAACAGCGCGCCAAGCGGGACGTTTTGGAACGTCAAAAATCTCATACAAAATGACACTTAACGCAAACGCGTACGTTACGTTTCGCTGTCGAAAATATTTACACTAGGGGTACTGATCACACCTAAACAAAGACATCCGAGTTTGCTTAGAACAATAACTGGGAGATTTTGGACTTGGTTTTACGGTATAGTACCACTAAAGTGGGAAAAAAGGTCACCCTAAATGAAAATTTCCAGATAATACCAGCCCGTTTTAATTCCTCTTGCGTATTAGTTTATCCTACTTAGACTGCATCAGAACTCCTCTGACCCAAGCATATAAATAAGGCGAAATAGCTTTAAACCCTTTGACAGGACGGAGACAGAATTTAATTAGGAATTTATCTCCTTCGGACACTTGGCTAGCCGGTTAATGTACACTGCTTATGTACTCAGAATCAGAATCAGTACCCCTAGTGTAAATAAATTCGATTTCAAACGTGACGTACGCGTTTGCGTTTAGTCTCATTTTGTATTGGATTTAGAAAGAGCGCGCCAAGCGGGACGTTTTGGAAACTCAAAATCCTATACAAAATGGACGCAAACGCGTTCGTCACGTTATGATGTCGATCAAATTTACACTAGGGGTACTGATGTGTTTGTTTGTTTGACGTTACACGGTGAATGTTGCGATAAATGTCAGTAGGTCATATTTGAGAATATACAAGCGAATGACAAAAAAGGGTATGGGTAAAAAATCGTGTGGGAAAAAATGCGAATGGAAAATTTGCTACACGGAATTAACGGTTTTGGTGAAAAGATCTATACACTCGTTTTACTAGCGTCCGATTCGAACTTTAAGATACGTAAAAAAATTCCTAAAGATACGATATAGATTGGATATGTCAGTATGAAAAGTGACATTTTTGTTCGAAGAAACGTCACTTTTGACACTGACACATCTGATCCATATCGTATATTTATGACATTTATTTTCGAATATCGATCGTCCTGGATAGTACTTGCGTTTAGTAAAAATGTATAAACTCATACTAAACACTAATCAATATGAGAACAGGCCCTAAGGCAAGTCTAGTAATGTTTTATTAAAATGGAATAAGGTATGACACCAATATCACTGAAATTGGTTAATATACAGATGAGTAAATACCAAATGAACACAGCGATTTGGGGTAAATTTAGCTCCGAGAGCGTCGTTCCTAGCGCAAAAACAGCGTTATCTATGTGGCTTATACAGTTCCGAGTAATTGCTACTATCCTTTATACATCAATATCAAAATTATGTTTATAGGTATTATAGTTGCGAAGATATAAGTAACCGCACCATAACACTTTTTCGTTACATCTGGTTTTTGATACGAGACCCTCTACGGGTTTGTTTCACGTCAAAATTGGTAGGCGGTGCAGATCCGGACCGCCGTCCACCATTTGGTGACCCCTATTCTATTGTGTTAAAGTTGTATGTGAACCAGTGCTATGTACAATAATGTGATTATTACTACTAACTTTTAACTAAAATTTTCTCCACAGCAGTGTACCCTAGTCAGGTACATGACGCTACATAGACCCTTATCACGCGACTGCCCCGGACAGAAATATTTACTGGCCTAAACTTTAGGCCACTACAACTTGACATACCGCAAATTTTAAACAGTGTCAACTATGCCTACCTTCTTCCGACCGTAAGGTGCACAGAATGTCTGTGAACATTTACGGAACTATGCTTTCTTATATAACGTCTTTAGGTCTTTACTTGTGCCACCAAATCGGCACTGATATAAACGCTATCGAGAAGATATCTTACTTTCTATGCATCTCGCTCGTACTCGCATATAAGTGCGAGCTAGATGTATACAAAGTAAATTACGTTCTCGATAGCGTATATGTCAGTTTTGACACTGTCAGTGACTCATGGTGCGGGTAAAGATTTTATTCAACTTACCCTATTAGTCTGTGCGTTTGCTAATTAATAAGGGTCAAATTATGGAGGCAAAATTTAACCCACTTCCCGATTTCCGATTGAGCTGGAATATTTACTGGCCTAAACGTTAGGCAGCTACAACTTGACGCACTGCTAATTTTAAACATCGTCAACTATGCCTACCTTCTTCAGACCTTAAGGTGCACAGAATGTCTGTGAACATTTACGGAACTATGCTTTAATGTAAAAGGTTTTTACAAGCTTCTATTTAACTTGCGTTGGTGTGCATAATATTGCGTTAGTTCCCAATTTCCGATTGAGGTGAAAATTAGCATACATACTCGTATGTAAGTCGGGTGACAACGCAATATTATGGTACCATCGAGCTGATCTGATGATGAAGACAGGAGGTGATCAATTGGCCATATGAACTTTGTGATAAAACAACGCAACCTAATTGTGTATAGGATTTTTAGAATTGTCTCTTTATGGAAAGTACAGTCAACGATAAAAGCTTGTACAATTTTTTTTTGTTCGAAAGTACCTATTATGAAGTCCTTTACATCGGTACAGTCGTACTATGTTAAGTCTGCATAGTATTTGTATAATGCCGTGCATGGTAAAATATCATCATTATGTAAAATTACTATGAAAATATGTTTTATTCTTCCTATTAGGATCGAAAGAGCTCGTTATTCTGTATAGAAATAACGTAACATTTTTCAAATTAAATTAATAGTGTAATGTAGAAATTTAAATAACGTGGTCCAGGGATCGAGAAACGTGCCTCTAAAAACAGAAGCTCTTGCAATAATAGACAGCGTTGGAACTAAACGATTTTCGAAATACAAGAGTTACTCCTAAAACTCGGCAAGTTCTAAAGTACACTGAATTGAAACACGCCCAAAAGTTGACAGTGGCCGTATTCCATTGTTTAGTCCCGCATTTATTACGAGTTGAGAAAAGTTTGTAATTACTGCG